>NC_064640.1:127231273-127856273 GCF_023864345.2 Schistocerca serialis cubense
TGTCATATCCGTAACACTCTCTTCCTTATTTCGGGATAGTATTATAGGAGTTGCCCTTGTTTGAAATTTTTCGATGCCCTCCGTGAATTCTGTCTGATAAGGATTCAAGGCTCCCATACCGCACAGCGTAGACCTGTTGCATCTTCTAAGAGTTCTGTCAATAAAACGCAATCTTTGGTTTGTCTTCCCCGCAAAATTATCAGTGTAATCGTTCCAATTTAAGCTGTTCCCCATAACTACGCCATCAGTTTGCTTATGGAATATGTTGCCCATTGAAAGTAAGCTGATGAGATGCACTTTTTAAGGTGATCTCTCATATCCTCTGCGATAATACTTTCTGTGACATCATGTTATGAGGAACCATAGTAAAGTTGATGCTACATCGAAACTGACCATAATATTTCTTGGACTCAACCTGAAGGATTTCAGTTTTTCAATAAAATGAACAAAATCATTAATATAAATGTCAGTTTTTCCTATTTACTTGTATATGAGTTCATACTCGAACCAAGCGGTTGCCAGGATGGTTTAATAAACTCAAGTCAAATAAAGGGAAAATGAGCTGAAGATACGAAGTTTGTGTTGGGAAGGGCACTCAGCTTGGGTAGTTCGTGCACTAATGTTGACAAGTGTGTTGTGATGGTGAAATGGTTAACATTTCTGCCCACCAAGCACGCCGGCACGGCAGCCAGCGCGTTCGGTCAGAGAGCTGGTTGGCCTCTGTAATAAAAAACTGAGTGAAAGGATCAACAACGAACTTGAACAGATGTCATGTGACATCCGCAAGGACAAAACACAACGATAAAAAAAGGCAAGAAGACCCTGCTTCGAGTCCCGGCTGCAGCAAAAACTTTAATTCATTTCTTCTGCTTCGATCATTATCGTAAAGGAAAAGACGTTCAACGATACGCGGACGAATGCTGACCGCTGTGATGTGACCACTTTTTCCGCAGTTGAACATGGCGCAGCTTGCAGGGGTACTGCGGGAGGTTTGTAGGCTAGGAAAAAACATGTATTACAGAAATACATGTTTAGACACCTAGTTCGCTAATGAAATGAAACCTCATCTGGCAGACCTGATACCTGATAGATGTTTGAACGGTTTCCCTCTCATCAATGTGGACGGATTTTCACAACCGCCTACTTTATACACCTAAGCCGATGACTATGAGCAAGTCCGTGTTATAACTGTAACCGTGCGTGTACTGGGCGGTACATGTGTTGCTGATGGTGCAAAGTTATAGGATCGAATCTACTGAGTATCAACACAGAAATGATTTACATTCTTGCTTCTATACTCCATCGGCGAGGTGCTCTACCAGTGTACAAATTTTATTAGAACAACTCTGGTCATATGACTGTAGTACGTTTTACATTACTGAAGTGCATGCAGGTCTGAGTAATAGGTGAAGCAAATTTTTTACTGTTCGTGTAATTGCTGTATGTCGGTAACATTGTACTCGGTGTTCCGCTATTCCTGTTACACTTTTAGAGACGATACAAAGAGAAATTCGTAGATCAGACACTACATAGGAATATACGTCCAAGAACAGTCCGTTTCTTTATTACAAGGAAACCAGAATCGACTCACTTTATTTAACTCTCACGCTAATATTCACTCTTCTTGTGTAATTTTCCTGTGTGGTGATCTACCCACATTGAGTTCCTACATAACTTCCTCCGTTTACCAGGCTGCCTCACCGATTCGATCGCACTTCCCATTCAGTCGATAAGGAAGATGAAGCAGTACTAAAGTTAGTATGCCTGAGCACATGTACACACATCAAAAACAGTTGTGCATCACTAGGGTTCCCAGCACTCCTGAAGATAGACGTTGGCTGTGGATGTTCTATCACAGACACAGTCCCTTTGACTGTTCAGAGATGTGACTAAACCCGCACAAAGATGTAAACAACAATGCATGAGCAGCGCATGTTAGACGGAGGGGGTCCCGACAACCGATCAGTTCCAGTTATTCCACCAGGGAGGAGGTACACGGCTCGTGTTGTCTGTAGTTCAACCATGCCTAGACGGTCAATACCCGGTTCGATCGCGCCCGCACTGTTACTTCGTGCCAGGAAGGCCTCTCAACAAGGAAAATGTCCAGGCGTCTCGGAGTGAACCAAAGCCATGTTGTTCGGACATGGAGGAGATACAAAGAGACAGGAACTGTCGATGACATGCCTCGCTCAGACCGCCCAAGGGCTACTACTGCAGTGGATGACCGCTACCTACGGATTATGGCTTGGAGGAACCCTGACAGCAACGCGACCATGTTGAATAATGCTTTTCGTGCAGCCACAGGACGTCGTGTTACAACTCAAATTGTGCCCAATAGGCTGCATGATGCGCACCGTCACTCCCCACGTCCATGGCGAGGTCCATCTTTGCAACTGCGACACCATGCAGCGCGGTACAGATGGGCCCAACAACATGCCCAATGGAACGCTCATGATTGGCATCACGGTCTCTTCACCGATGAGTATCGCATGAGGTTACCTGCTGTTTTTGGGTGGCATTATGTGGGGCCAACGTACGCCTCTGGTGGTCATGGAAGGCGCCGTAACGGCTGTACGATACGTGAATGCCATCCTCCGACCGATAGTACAACCATATCGGTAGCATATTGGCGAATTATTCGTCTTCATGGACGACAATTCGCGCCCCCATCGTGCACATCTTGTGAATGACTTCCTTCAGGATAATGACATCGTTCGACTAGAGTGGCCAGCATGTTCCCCAGACATGAACCCTATCGAACATGCCTGGGATAGATTGAAAAGGGCTGTTTATGGACGACGTGACCCACCAACCACTCTGATGGATCTACATCGAATCGCCGTTGAGGAGTGGGACAACAGTGCCTTGATGAACTTGTGGATAGTATGCCACGACGAAAACCGGCAAGAGGACGTGCATCAATCCAAGAGGACGTGCTGCTGGGTATTAGAGGTACCGGTGTGTACAGCAATCTGGACCACTACCTCTGAAGGTCTCGCTGTATGGTGGTACAATATGCAATGTATGGTTTTCATGAGCAATAAAAAGGGCGGAAATGGTGTTTATGTTCAAATGATTCTAATGGATCTAAGCACTATGGGACTTAAACATCTGAGGTCATCAGTCGCCTACGCTTAGAACTACTTAAACCTAACTAACCTAAGGACATCACACACATCCATGCCCGAGGCAGGATTCGAACCTGCGACCGTAGCAGCAGCGCAGTTCCGGACTGAAGCGCCTAGAACCGCTTGGCCACAGCGGCCGACATGGTGTTTATGTTGATTTCTATTCCAGTTTTCTGTACAGGTGGCGGAATTCTCGGAACCGAGGTGATGCAAACTTTTTTTGATGTGTGTAGTTAGAGTACATCGATATGTTGATAGTTCACGGTTAAGCGCGACGTAATGCGACAGAAGGTCAATGCTAACAGTGTTTTCCGGATCACGAGACGATTCTTCAGTAATTTTTACCCGAGTGGAACAACTACTGCGGGAAATGTGTGACGGATTTTGCGAAACGTATCATAAAACTAAACTTCGTGTACGACAGGTGATACCGAAATAATCGAGGATGAGAACTGTAAAAACCAAAAGATAGCTTTATATGCCTCGGATCGTCACTTCTGTGTGTTTTAAGATCTAAAATGTAGTTTATGAAGATGCCCTGCGTCGATCTGAAACCGATTTTTTTCCTTCCAAGTAAAGCTACCTTAGCCTCAATTACTGCTTACGGAAAGTAAGCATATATACACCAAGATGTTGAGCTCTGGTAAACGAAGGCAGGATGGGATTGCGACGCAGACAAATTACTTAGGTGATATGTGGCGTCAAGGTCAGTTGTGACGTCCAAGGAGTAATGCTGCAGGAGGCGTACACTGATAACCCGGTTCTCTCTCCTTTTGTTACCTTGGGCTGAGGATCACGTGTGTGTGTGTGTGTACGGTCATCGCGGCTCAGTTATGTTCCTGAACGTATTGTACTCGATTTTGTTGACAAAAGGCTGTAGATACCCATAGCGAACTATACCAAGTTACCGACCGAGATGACTAGACACAATTTCGCTGGGAACGGATTTCATGCCTGGTCCGAAATTCCAGATTTAAGGTTTCCGTGATTTCCTAAAACACTTAAATCGAATGTCGCGATGCCTCCTCTCAAAAGGGCGCGGGTTGTTTGCTTCCCTAATATTGCCATTCCGAGCTTGTGCTCCGTTTCTAAAGATCTCGTCGTCAACGGAAAATCTCAATCTTCCTTCCTTTCCATTACACCAATTTCAGAGGTGGATTAAGTTCGTCGTAAGCCTGCAGCGTTACAGACACACAATAAAAGCAAATAAAGTAGCTAAGTACGTCATTCTGCGTCACGGATGGTTGAAAAACGTCGGCTAGTACCCCTATTATAAGTCTCAACAGGAATCTGTGACATCTAATCAGTTCAAATTTCACGCTAGAACTATTTCTGTAAGAAAAAAAAGGAAAAAAAGGTGATATTGCAGTGAAACTTCCTGGCAGATTAAAACTGTGTGCCGGACTGAGACTCGATCTCGGGACCTTTACCTTTCGCGGGCAAGTGCTCTACCAACTGAGTTACCCAAGCACGACTTACGACCCGTCCTCACAACTTTAATTCAGCCAGTACCTCGTCTCCTACCTTCCAAACTTCACAGATCTCCTGCGAACCTTGCAGAACTAGCACTCCCGGAAGACAAGATATTGCGGAGACATGGCTTTGCTACAGCCTGGGGGATGTTTCCAGAATGAAAGTTTCACTCTACAGCGGAGGTCGCGCTGATATGAAACTCCCTAGCTGATTAAACTTGTGTGCCGGACCGAGACTCGAACTCGGGACCTTTGCCTTTCGCGGACAAGTGCTCTACCAACTGAGATACCCAAGCACGACTCACGCCCCGTCCTCACAGCTTTAGAGCACTTGCCCGCGAAAGGAAAAGGTCCCGAGTTCGAGTCTCTGTCCGGCACACAGTTGTAATCTGCCAGGAAGTTTCATATCAGCGCACACTCCGCTGCAGAGTGAAAATTTCATTCTGTGATATTGCAGTGTTTGTGTCGTTAAAAAGAACGATGCACCGTCCCTTCGGACATGCATGAACATCTGAAGGAAAGTGCACTGCGGTGACTACAGCCGTTATGAAATATATAAAATGTATTCGATGTTGCGAATACGAACAACCGTCACCTGTATAATGGAATGACGACAATGAAAATTTGTGATGGACCGTGATTCGAACCCGGAATTGCCACTTCATGAGAGCAGTCGCTTTAATCACTTTTTTTGTTGATCTCGTTTTGTTCGCAATTGTTCGTTCTATTTGCTCGTGGCGGACGTCCCGTGACGCTTGTTCATGTTCATCGTCGTCCCATTAACTCAGTTTTTTTTATTACAGAGGGCGGCTAACCCTCTCACCGAACATGTTGAGGTACTTATTCGGCAACTTTGGCTACCCGTGCACGGGTCAGGGCTAGATCCAAACTTCCATCTGTCGTTGTTCCTGCGTCACAACCTGTACTCGTACACACATTATGTAATTCCCGTACAGGGGAGTACATTTTATTTCAAAGTCGCTGCCTGGTATTGGCAAATAAATATGATATTGCAGTGCCTTTGTTGTTAAGAAGAACGATGCAGTGTTCCTTCGGACATGGCATGGTTGTGGCGCAGGAAGGACGACATATGGACGTTTTGGTCTGGCCATGAGCCGTGCACGGATAGCCGAAGCGTTTAAGGTGACGCTCGAGTAAAACGGGAAATCTGGGTTCGAGTCCCAGCTCGGCACAAATTTTCATTGTAGTCATTCCCTTATACAGCTGATGGTTGGTTGCACTCGCAACTGTGAATACATTTCATGAAAAAGATAAGTTTGGCATTCTGTCGACGACAAAGTCCTTAGTAAACGGAGTCCACGGTCGGACTGGATGAAGATAGAACGGCAAATCGGCCGTGATCTTTTCTAAGGAACTACCTTGACATGCACATGAAGTGATTAAGGGAAACTAAGAAAAATGTAATTTCGAATGCGAATTTAGTGATTTAATCACTACATTAACTACTGCGGTCTTTCGTACAAGGAGCAATTACACAACAAAACCAATCAATCCGAAGACTGATTGTTGATCTACGCAGGACACAATGCCATTGTGTACATTATTCATCACTTTATTCCTCCGATACACAAACCAACTTTTGTTGCTTTGCACGGATGGGGTCACAGTTTCACATGAATTAACCAATACGTGCCTTGATGTTCGCCATACGTAAAAAAACTTTTCCCACCGATGTAAAAGGTTTCGGGACCTGTCTTCGTTATCGAATATTCAGAAATTGCCACTCCAGCCTAAAAGCGAATTTTCTGTGATTTTTTAATTTGTGAGCGCCTTTCGGCTTTATACGTTGCATGACGAAATGTTTCAGAATCGGAAATTAATCGTCGTAAACTAAGCAATTATTAATGATTTACTGAAATCGAAAACCCAATGATAGTCGACGAACATGTAAATTCCTGCCATTAGAATGGGAGGAGTCGCTTTCAAATACCGGTCTCCCTCTCTCTGTCGGCCGAAGTGGCCGTGCGGTTAAAGGCGCTGCAGTCTGGAACCGCAAGACCGCTACGGTCGCAGGTTCGAATCCTGCCTCGGGCATGGATGTTTGTGATGTCCTTAGGTTAGTTAGGTTTAACTAGTTCTAAGTTCTAGGGGACTAATGACCTCAGCAGTTGAGTCCCATAGTGCTCAGAGCCATTTGAACCATCCCTCTCTCTCTCTCTCTCTCTCTCTCTCTCTCTCTCTCTCTCTCTCTATCTCTCTGTCTCTCTCTCACACACACACACACACACACATTTCTCGATTTTAAGCCTTCATAATTATTCGACTAGTCCTCGACTGCTACTAGTCTTGTGTTAATGTCTTCACCTCTATATATCGACTACACATAAAATTCCCAGTTTAGCTTATTCAGATCATTTTCTAATTCCATAATATTCCTCTCTAGAACTTCCTCCAATGTCGACGTACCTTTTCCCCAACATTTTCGTAAAACGAATACACTACTGGCCATAAAAATCACTACACCAAGAAGAAATGCAGATGATAAACGGGTATTCATTGGACAAATTTATTATACTAGAACTGACATGTGATTACATTTTCACGCAATTTGGGTGCATAGATCCTGAGAAATCAGTACCCAGAACAACCACCTCTGGCCGTAATAACGGCGTTGACACGCCTTGGCATTGAGTCCGAGCTTGGATGGCGTGTACAGGTACAGCTGCCCACATTTCATCAAGAGTAGTGACTAGTGTATTGCGACGAGCGAGTTGCTCGGCCACCAATGACCAGACGTTTTCAGTTGGTGAGAGATCTGGAGAATGTGCTGGCCAGGGCAGCAGTCCAACATTTTCTGTATCCACAAAGGTCCGTACAGGACCTGCAACATGCGGTTGTGCATTATCTTGCTGAAATGTAGCGTTTCGCAGGGATCGAATGAAGGGTAGAGCCACGGGTCGTAACATATCTGAAATGTAACGTCCACTTTTCAAAGTGCCATCAATGCGAACAAGAGGTGACCGAGACGTGTAACCAATGGCACCCCATAACATCACGCCGGGTGATACGCCAGTATGACGATGACAATTACACGCTTCCAATGTGCGTTCACCGCGATGACGCCATACACGGATGGGACCGTCATGATGCTGTAAACAGAACCTGGATTCATCCGAAAAAATGACGTTTTGCCATTCGTGCACCCAGGTTCGTCGTTGAGTACACCATCGCAGGCGCTCCTGTCTGTGATGCAGCATCAAGGGTAACTGCAGCCACGGTCTCCGAGCTGATAGTCCGTGCTGCTGCAAACGTCGTCGAACTGTTCGTGCAGATGGTTGTTGTCTTGCAAACGTCCCCATCTGTTGACTCAGGGATCGAGACGTGGCTGCACGATCCGTTACAGCCATGCGGATAAGATGGCTGTGATCTCGACTGCTACTGATACGAGGCCACTGGGATCCTGCAGGGCATTCCGTATTACCCTCCTGAACCCACCGATTCCATTTCTGCTAACAGTCATTGGATCTCGACCAACGTGAGCAGCAATGTTGCGATACGATAAACCGCAATTGCGATAGGCTACAATTCGACCTTTATCAAAGTCGGAAACGTGATGGTACGCATTTCTCCTCCTTTCCCGAGGCATCACAACAACGTTTCACCAGGCAACGGCGGTCAACTGCTGTTTGTGTATGAGAAATCGGTTGGAAACTTTCCTCATGTCAGCACGTTGTAGGTGTCGCCAACGGCGCCAACCTTGTGTGAATGCTCTGCAAAGCTAATCATTTGCATATCACAGCATCTTCTTCCTGTCGGTTAAATTTCGCGTCTGTAGCACGTCATCTTCGTGGTGTAGCAATTTTAATGGCCAGTAGTGTAATAGGATGAAGCACGTAACAGGCTTCGGTTTACTGGTAGAATACTAGGGAAATGCAATCAGTCTACAAAGAAGATAGCTTACAAATCACTTCTGCGACCCATCTGAGAATATTGCTCAAGTGTGTGGAATCTGTACCAGATACGACTATCAGGGGATAGTGAACGTATACAGAGAAAGGCAGCACGAATGTTCACATCTTTTTTTGACTCGTGGGAGAGTATCACTGAGATTTTGAAAGAACTGATGTGGCAGTCTCTTGAAGATAGATGGAAACTATCCTGAGAAAGTCAGTTAACAAAATTTCAAGAACAGGCTTTAAATCGTGACTCTAGGAATATACTACAACCCTCTACATACTGCCAAAAAAGGGGTCGTGAAGATATGATTAGGTTAATTACAGCACGCACAGTGCTATTTAAACAATCACTTTTCCTATGCTCCCTACGGAAGTTGAATGGGAAAAGCCCTTATAACTGGTAGAGATGGAACTGGTGCAGATGGACATGCACTTCACAGTGGTTTGCAGATTATAGATATAGATGTAGCAAGAACGACGATTGTTAGAGAGATTGTTTATGCAATATCGTACAAAACAGCGTATTTTTTTTACCCATGTGGTTAAATACGAAAAATTCCAAATACCACACATTAAACTTGGTGGGGGGGGGGGGGGGGAATATTTGCTTCTATTATCCAAGCACAGTACTCGACATGCGATGTCACCGATGATTGTGGGACAATTAAATTCTTGCTGTGACAGATTGATCAGTAACGTAGATAGAGGTCTAGGTTTCATTGGAAGGCGATGCTTTCATTGTTAGTTGGTGAAGATGGTGAATGTGACATAATGTCAGGAAACCCAGATATAGTTACTTCACCTCTGTATCACATTCATCAGACGTGAAGGATGAACACATCTTTTACGGTACTATGTTCTGAGTAATTATGAGTCATATAACTCGTGTAGCATGCATTAAATTGCCTCACCAATCATGTGTGATGATAAATTGACTTTTCTGTGACGTTATGCGGCCTATGCTGCGATTGGCTGATATAAGCAAACGGAGCAGATGTTGTCAAACTACATTACCTCTTTTGAAAGTTCGGTTAGTAAATTTGATGGTTTTCGTATTCAAACTTGCGTGTTTCACATGTACGCTTTGTTTTTGTAATACTGTATTAAAAATCTCTCAAAAACACGTTGTTTTGGATACGTTTTCTTGTACAAAATTGTCTGGAAATGTGGAAAAGTACGAAATTGATGCTATCAAGTTAACTATTCGTTTAGTCATTTGGCAATGCTTCTCCATAGACTTTGGTCACGCCTGTCCTTGTTAGTATTTTTTTTTTTCTTAATAATTTTTAACTTCCTTCAGCAGCATCACAGTTCTAATGCTTCCTGTTTTTTCTAGGCTGGTTTCCCCACGCTCAGTGTTTCACTCCCATATAATACTGCATCACTTCAGGAACTTCTCGCTCATTCCTGTGTCAAAATGTGACATCAGCAGGACTCTGTAGGTGAACAAAATTCTCGTTGCTTGAGCAAATCTTCTTCTAACACCTTCCTGCATTCTACGCAGAATAATTGTTTCACTTCTTCTATTACTATGTCTTTTCCACTTTGATTTTCAGCGTGTTGCTATTTTCCTATCTATTACTCTCCATCGCCTTGTTCTTGGTTTTGTTTACCCTATAGTCATAATTAGTGCTAACTATGCTATCCATTCTAATAAACAGATCAATGTTTTCCTTACTGCAATCCAGAAGGCTATCACTGTGGGCTACGTAAAAACATCAAAACCAAGATCTTCGTTTGAGGAACTGTAAGTTCTTTCAAATAACTGAAGATACTCGCACATGAAAAATAAGATGAATTTGAAACGATCTGGTGTTTGGGTCTCCAGTTAGAAGGCAGGGCACAAGCCATATAAAAGTCACTTGAGACTTTCTAAGGGTTGTTGCATCCAGTACACTGGTTTCGCCTGCTACCACAATAATTCAAGTCATTGTATGGAAGAAGTTAATAGTACACGCAAATGCTTTTACTGCCTAAATGCAGTATCCTGTTAACTCATGAGTGAATCTCGAGTAAAAGGCAAAGAAAAAACCTGCGGTATTGTTCGGCTAAGCGTTGTAGCAATCCACTACACGCAGATGGCGACGAGAGAAAGAGAAGGTTTCTGCACTCATTTCAAAATTTTGAACGGAACTAGCTAATCACTGTAATTTCAGTTCTTCGTTATGGCTGAAATAACGCGCTAGTCTCTTAGTGACACATCTCCTTCTGACAGGTTAAACTTTCAGTGAAGATATGAAAATTAAAGGATTATCCTGAAGGAAACGTTGTGGCTTAAAATGGTGGTTTCAACACAAGAAGCAGGCCCGACAAGGATGGCATCATAAAATGGTGAAAATAACTTCTACATGACCTGTCACTGCTAAGTACACTACTGGCCATTAAAATTGCTACACCACGAAGATAACGTGCTACAGACGCGAAATTTAACCGACAGGAAGAAGATGCCGTGATATGCAAATGATTGGCTTTTCAGAGCATTCACACAAGTTTGGCGCTGGTGACGACACCTACAACGTGCTGACATGAGGAAAGTATCCAACCGATTTCTAATACACAAATAGCAGTTGACAGGCGTTGCCTGGTGAAACCTGGTTGTGATGCCTCGTGTAAGGAGTAGAAATGCGTACCATCACGTTTCAGACTTTGATAAAGGTCGGATTGTAGCCTATCGCGATTGCGGTTTATCGTATCGCGACATTGCTGCTCGCGTTGTTCGAGATCCAATTACTGTTAGCAGAATATGGAATCGGTGGGTTCAGGAGGGAAATACGGAACGCCGTGCTGGATCCCGACGGCCTCGTATGACTAGTAGTCGAGATGACAGGCATTTTATCCGCATGGCTGCAACGGACGCGCAGCCACGTCTCGATCCCTGAGTCAACAAATGGGGACGTTTGCAAGGCAACAACCATCTGCACGAACAGTCCGACGACGTTTGCAGCAGCATGGACTGTCAGCTCGGAGACCATGGCTGCTGTTACCCTTGACGCTGCATCACAGGAGCGCTTGCGATGGTGTACTCAACGACGAACATGGGTGCACGAATGGCAAAACGTCATTTTTTCGGATGAATCCAGGTTCTGTTTACAGCATCATGATGGTCGCATCCGTGTATGGCGACATCGCGGTGAACGCACATTGGAAGCGTGAATTCCTCATCGCCATACTGGCGTATCACCCGGCGTGATGGTATGGCGCGCCATTGATTACGCGTCTCGGTCACCTCTTGTTCGCATTGACGGCGCTTTGAACAGTGGACGTTACATTTCAGATGTGTTACGACCTGTGGCTCTACCCTTCATTCCATCCCTGTGAAACCCTACATTTCAGCAGGATAATGCACGACCGCATGTTGCAGGTCCTGTACGGGCCTTTCTGGATACAGAAAATGTTCGACTGCTGCCCTGGCCAGTACATTCACCAGATCTCTCACCAATTGAAAACGTCTGGTCAATGGTGGTTGAGTAACTGGCTCGTCACAATACGCCAGTCACTACTCTTGATGAACTGTGGTATCGTGTTGAAGCTGCATGGACAGCTGTACCTGTACACGCCATCCAAGCATTGTTTGACTCAATGCCCAGGCGTATCAAGGCCGTTATTACGGCCAGAGGTAGTTGTTCTGGGTGCTGATTTCTCAGGATCTATGCACCCAAATTGCGTGAAAATGTAATCACATGTCAGTTCTAGTATAATATATTTGTCCAATGAATACCCGTTTATCATCTGCATTTCTTCTTGGTGTAGCAATTGTAATGGCCAGTAGTGTAATATCCAAGTATGATCAATTCTAGATGCTGTTCTAGCTTTTAGATTCCTTATCAGGTACACATGACCGCAGAAATCTAGTGAATTCAGAAGAGCGATACTAGGACCGCGACAGGTCGGTGTAGCTCATAGGAAAGCGTAGCACAGGTGCTCGGGGAACTTAAATGGGAATCTCTGGAAGAAAGGTAACGTGCTCCTTACGAAATCTTGTTGGCTAACTTTGGAGCGGAAAACTGCGACACTTGTGCTGCGGCCATGTTATATATATCTCGCCTACGGAAACAATATACAACACTTTCAAGAACTGTGTTCAGTGGCACCAGAGTATGTGTATACTGAGGAGTTGCAGTGTTAGTGATTCACCAGTCACGGTCATCAACAATCAGATAGTGCACAGGAGCCATGCCTGAGCACACTTTGTTTTGACTCCGTAGGCAGTAACAGTGTTTGCAACATTCATTCTAGAATACAACCACGCCCCAGCGGCGAGTATGTACTCCTGTTCAACAACTTCATCCATTTGAACGGGTTCGCATTGTGGTCCTGTGCGAAGCAGGACGAATGCGGCTCATGTTGGGCACAATGTATGGGTGATGATTCTCACACCTGTAGACCAGGTTATGGGGGCTCGTGTAGTACAGTCGGACGTCACGATCGACGCTTTAGGCGAGCAACGGTGGCCGAACGTCATCCAGAGACGAAGTCCCGGCACATGTTGCACCTGCTGTATCATATAGGTAGCATTGGGAACCATCTGCTTGTAGTAGGATTAAGATCACGCGTGTCTGCGGCTGGGTACCACTGACATCACGACGCTGGAAAGTTGTGAAAGAGTTGAGTGAAGAGATGAATGGCGCTCTGTTCTCTTCAGTGATGAGAGTAGGTTCTTTCTGATGTTTGATGATGTTTGGCTTGTGGGGTGCTCAACTGCGAGGTTATCAGCATCCGTACAAAGTCCCAATTTTTCCACAGTCCAATTTTTCCACAGTCCAATCTAGTCACTCTCAAGCGTGATAATGATGATGAAATGAGGACAACACAAACACCCAGTCCCCAAGCAGAGAAAATCCCCAACCTGGTCGGAAATCGAACCCCGGACCCCATGATCCAGAGGCAGCAACGCTAGCCACTAGACCACGAGCTGCGGACAGGTTCTGTCCGTATGCGAGCGATGGACATACACTTGTGTGGCTTACATCTGGTGAGGTTCCCATTCCGGAGTGCATTCAACTATGGCAAGAGGTCCCATCGCAGGCTCTATGGCGAGGGGGAGGGGGGGGGGTCCATCAGTTACAACTAGCGGTTACATCTGGCGTTTCTACAGGGTAAAGTAACCGTTACCCCCTACATTGCACAGACTGTTAATCGCATGCTAGTGCCATTTCTTCAACAGGCAGGTGATGTGTTTTTCCAGCAGTGATGTGTTTTTCCAGCAGGACCATGCACGTCCACATACATCTGCTGCAATGATACGTACTCTTCGTGGTGTATTATCGCGAAATATGGGAGAGAGTATCACAAAAATGATACAAGATTTGGGCTGGACATCATTAAAAGAAAGGCGTTTTTCGTTGCGACGGAATCTTCTCATGAAATTCCAATCATCAGCTTTCTCCTCCGAATGCGAAAATATTTTGTTGACACCGACCTATGTAGGGAGAAACGATCACCACGATAAAATAAGGGAAATCAGAGCTCGTACGGAAGGATATAAGTGTTCGTTATTTCCGCGCGCTATACGAGATTGGAATAATAGAAAATTGTTAAGGTGGTTCGATTAACCCTCTGCCAGGCACTTAAATGTGATTTGCAGACTATCTATATAGATGTATAGATGTAGATGTGGAACTACTGCCCTGGCCAGCAATATCACGACCTTTCTGGTCAATATGGTACATGGTAAAGTGGGAACATACTCATTCTCCAGGACCTACTAGAACCATGTCGAATTGCAACAAAATGTGCAAGATGCTTGAGATAATCTATTCCAGAATTCCATTCGGTACCTTTATAACCGTTTGCATGCGAGAACACACGATTGCATTTCTGTCAGATGGGGGTTACACTGAATACAGAGGTGACTGTTGGGGCTCTCTTACTATGCCACATTTATTTATTTTTATTTATTTATTTATTGTTCCGTGGGACCACATTTAGGAGAAGTCTCCATGGTCATGGAACGAGTCAATACATGAAATTATAACACGATTGTAGAAACAGATAAAATGAAATATAAGAAACATATTCAGGCGACAAGTCGTTAGTTTAAATAAAGAAAATCAAAAATGTACACTGGAATTTGCTTAATTTTGTATCTCTTCCAGGAGCTCCTCGACAGAATAGAAGGAGTGAACCATGAGGAAACTCTTCAGTTTAGACTTAAAAGTGTTTGGGCTACTGCTAAGATTTTTGAGTTCTTGTGGTAGCTTATTGAAAATGGATGCAGCAGAATACTGCACTCCTTTCTGCACAAGAGTCAAGGAAGTGCATTCCACATGCAGATTTGATTTCTGCCGAGTATTAACTGAGTGAAAGCTGCTAACTCGTGGGAATAAGCTAATATTGCTAACAACAAACGACATTAAAGAAAATACATACTGTGAGGGCAATGTCAAAATTCCCAGACTATTGAATAGGGGTCGACAAGAGGTTTTCGAACTTACACCATACATAGCTCGAACAGCCCGTTTTTGAGCCAAAAATACCCTTTTTGAATCAGAAGAATTACCCCAAAAAATAATACCATATGACATAAGCGTATGAAAATATGCGAAGTATACTACTTTTCGTGTTGAAATGTCACTTATTTCAGATACTGTTCTAATGGTAAATAAAGCGGCATTTAGTTTCTGAACAAGATCCTGAACATGGGCTTTCCACAACAGCTTACTATCTATCTGTACGCCTAGGAACTTGAACTGTTCCGTCTCGCTTATAACATGCCCATCCTGTCTGATTAAAATGTCAGTTCTTGTTGAATTGTGGGTTAGAAACTGTAAAAACTGAGTCTTACTGTGATTTAGCATCAAATTATTTTCCACAAGCCACGAACTTATATCATGAACTACATTATTTGATAATGTTTCAATATTACACACAAGATCCTTCACTACCAAGGTGGTGTCATCAGCAAACAGAAATATTTTTGAATCACCTGTAATACTAGAAGGCATATCATTTACATAAATAAGGAACAGCAGTGGCCCCAGCACCGACCCTTGGGGAACGCCCCATTTAACAGTGCCCCATTGGGACTGAACATCATTACCACTCTCAATATTGCGGAGGATTACCTTCTGCTTTCTGTTCTTAAAGTAGGAGGCGAACCAATTGTAAGCTACTCCCCTTACTCCATAATGTTCCAACTTCTGCAGTAATATTTTGTGGTCAACACAGTCAAAAGCCTTCGTTAAATCAAAGAAAACACCTAACGTTCGCAACCTTTTATTTAATCCGTCCAAAACCTCACAGAGAAAAGAGACTATAGCATTTTCAGTTGTTAAACCGTTTCTAAAACCAAACTGTACATTTGACAGCAAATTATGTGAATTTAAATGCTGCAGTAACCTTGTATATACAACCCTCTCAATAACTTTAGCAAACACTGATGGCATAGAAATAGGTCTATAATTGTCAACATTATCCCTGTCTCCCTTTTTATAAAGTGGCTTCACTACCGAGTACTTTAATCGGTCAGGAAACCGACCACTCCTAAAGGAAAAGTTACAGATATGGCTAAGTACTGAGCTAACATACGAGGAACAATACTTCAGTATTCTGCTAGATACCCCGTCATATCCATGAGAGTTCTTGGTCTTTAGTGATTTAATTATTAACTCAATCTCCCTCTTGTCAGTATCATGGAGGAGCATTTCAGGTAACAGTCTCGGAACACTTTTTTCTAAGAGCGCTATATGATTCCCTGTTGGGACTAGGTTTCTATTTAGTTCACCTGCTATATTCAGAAAGTGATTATTAAGTACTGTACATATATGCGACTTATCAGTAACACGGACATCCCCACTACGCACTGATTCTATATTCTCGACCTGTCTCTGCAGACCAGCCACTTCCTTTACGACTGACCATATGGTTTTAATTTTATCCTGAGACTTAGCTATTCTATCTGCATACCACATACTTTTTGCCTTCCTAATAACTTTTTTAAGCACCTTACAATACTGTTTGTAATGGGCTGCTGCATTTAGATTTTGACTGATTCTAACGTTTTGATATAATTGCCACTTTGTTCTACAAGATATTCTTATCCCTTTAGTCAGCCACCCAGGCTGCCTGTTTGTGCTAGTACCCTGTTTTGAACGTTCTAACGGAAAGCAACTTTCAAAGAGCACGAGAAAAGTCTTGAGGAAAGCATTATATTTATCGTCTACTGTATCAGCACTATAAACATCTTGCCACTCTTGTTCCTTGATAAGGTTTACAAAAGTCTGTACAGCAACTGGATCAGCTTTCCTAAAACGTTGGTAACTATATTTAACATGTGTTGCAGCACAAAAAACTTTTAGACTTAAAATTTGTGCATCATGATCTGAAAGGCCATTCACCTTTTTGCTAACAGAATGCCCTTCTAATAATGACGAATGAACAAAAATATTGTCTATGGTTGTTCTACTGTTCCCTTGCACTCTCGTTGGAAAGAATACGGTTTGCATAAGATTATATGAATTAAGGAGGTCTACCAGCATCCTTTTCCTTGCACAATCACTTATACAATTAATATTGAAGTCACCACATATCACTAACTTTTTGTATTTCCTATAAAGTGAACCAAGAACCTCCTCTAGCTTTAGCAAAAATGTTGTGAAATCGGAGTCTGGGGATCTATAAATAACAACAGTAAGAAGTTTAGCTCTGTTAAATTTAACCACACCTGCACAACATTCAAACACCTTTTCAGTGCAGTACTTTGAAACATCAATTGACTCAAATGGGATACCGTTTTTCACATACATGGCTACTCCCCCACACCGCAAAGAGCTCCTAGAAAAGCTGCCAGCCAACCTGTATCCTGGTAAAGGAAGCCTCTGAATTATCTCCTTATTTAAGAAGTGTTCAGATATACCAATAATTTCAGAGTCAACATCTATAAGCAGTTCACTAACTTTATCTCTAATACCTTGTATATTTTGATGAAATATACTAATTCCCTCATTAATCGGATACCCAAGCTTTGTAGAGAGTGGTTTCTTTGTTAGAGAGACTTCCCTTAAGCAGGAATACCTATCAGCTGACTTCAGTCTAAAAAAGGTACAGCTCTAACACCCACAACTACCGGAATTTTCCCATGAGTGATCCCACCACCCCCACCTATGCTGTCACCTATAAGTTTTGCCAACCTCCCCTTCCCATACCTGTTGAGGTGCAGGCCATGTCTAGTGAAACCCGTCCTACTGATAGACTCCACCGACACCACTGAAATGTGACTCATGCCTTCTGTCATCAGCGCACCCCCAAGTCTCATGTTATTACGCCTGACGGCTGTATTAAGATGAGGCCGATCGTGACGCTGAAACAGTTCCACGAAATGCACATTCGTGTTGCCAGTCTGAGTGGCTATCTTTTCCAGGTCACCATCTATGTCATACTCCCCATCCCTATCAATACTATTACCAGCCCCACCCACAATCACTACCTGATCCTCTTTAGTAAAATCCCTACATAACCCCCCTATGTTAAAAGTCACCTGAGCCAATCCTGCATTAGGCTTCACAATGCTGGTGACCTGGTACTCACTCCCCAAAACTTCCTGCAACTGCTGGCCTACACCTCTACCATGAGAACTACCTAACAGCAGAACCTTCTTCTTTCTCTTAGACTTTGCAACTGTCCTAGCCACCGTAACTGCTGAGGTCTGCTGCATACTTCCTACATCTACAGCTACTAGAGATTCCTCTCCACTAGACTCTGACAGTTGGTCATATCTATTACAAACACCAATAGTAAAACTATCTGAAAATCTCCTTCTCCTAGCAGATCTCTTGCCAACAGCCAGCTCCCATTCCCCAACCCCCTTCTCCCTCCTCATCCTATCTAGCTCCTCCTGTGCGTTTTTCAACTGCACCTGAAGGGCACAGATCTTACGCTCCTGCTCCTCTATCAACTTACTCTTGCTACATAACCTGCAGTTCCAGGAGAGGATCTCACCAGAATGCCCACTGGCTTCCCCACTGCATTCCCCCCAGTGAAAATACTTCGAACAAGTCTCACACCGCAATCCACTACTCACGAACCTACGGCAAAGCCCACACTTCTCACTCATGGTAAAATTTTACAATTATTGAAACAAGAAAACAACTTTATCTAAGTTCCGCTACTACAATAAGAAGATGTTAAAAACTGACTACAATAATGACAAACTTGCTCTACAAGGGAAGTAACTACTATTATTGACAGTATTAATCAACAACAAATGAGAATATAACAAAATACTAACACAGAAAGAAAATCAAACGTTTAATGACAGTAACGAAACTGAAAGCAGTTCGCAAAAATTTCTTCTGAAGTTATTTCACCGGAAAACACCAAGAACACCGGTTGAAGACTACTAAAGTTCCTAAATAAACTACTATACACAAACAATTAATTAGTACTTAGCTTTCGATGCGCCGCTACAGCTGCAACTGGTCAGCGCGGAATGTAAACACGGGTAAGAGGTTAAGTTGCTCGATACGAAACACTCACAAATATCAGGCCACAACACAAGAAATGCAGAGGTGAATGAAGAAACCACTAATAAGTCACTTATATAGTAAATATTATCACAAAAACAGTTAAAATATATATCTGAAACCTAAAAATAGATGAAAACTTAGAGAGCGATCTCACACGCAGTCACGCGCTTATGACGTCACACCAAAGACATGTGTTCCATTTGGTCTGAACTTCTTACCGTATACTCCAACAACGATAAGCTACCTGTCATCTCATTTAATAAAATGATCTTGTCCTTGAAGGGTTGAATTTTTTTTCCCGGCAATGTATGTTCGAAGGGACTTCAGAAAGTAAGTTAACATATCGTCTCACGCTATGATCATTGCGCAGTGAGAATGGTGCATTTTCAGAAGAGAGTAGCCTACATATCCCGGGTTTTCTGCAGACAGAGTTCTGCTGCAGTACGGGTAACAGATGTGTCACAGTGGGGCTGCGAAGTACCCTCCACCATTCACTGCACAATGACTTGCGGATTATACAGAGTGTCTAAAAAAAGTTGTTACATATTCTTACAGGAGACAATATTGGTAAAAACTAGAAGAATAGTTTCTATAATGATATGCGCAGAAATCAATACCTGTTGAGATATGGGACAAGCAGTCCTCTCATTCACATCTGGCTGTTACGCAGAAGTAGGCACTACAGGTAGTGCTGCATGTGGTTGCCACACATCTTGACCCCCTTCAGCCCTTCTTCGCAGTGAACCACGCATTCTTTCAAACACACCTGACTTCATTCGGACTGGGCCACATGCGTTGGTACAAATGGTTCAAATGGCTCTGAGCACTATGGACTTAACTGCTGTGGTCATCAGGCCCCTATAACTTAGAACTACTTAAACCTAACTAACCTAAGGACATCACACACATCCATGCCCGATGCAGGATTCGAACCTGCGATCGTAGCGGTCACGCGGTTCCAGACTGTAGCGCCTAGAACCGCACGGCCACTCCGGCCGGCCACATGCGTTGGTCGCACGCTCATGTAACATCTGCGTATTGTCGTTGGACGGTTGGTGAGTATCACTGACTTTTCCTCTATGAATTACCAGTACTATTGGAGAACATTAACCCTGCGGAAAGACGACGACTGTGCCTAGTGCACCACTCCATTTTGTAAGGATCGTGCGACCTTGCCTCATAGCAACATTACATGGGGAATGGGCTGATCGAAGAGGTCCGGCAGCTTGGCCTCCGCCGTTCATCGGACCAGCATCCGTTGGATTTCTGGCTGGAAGGTTCTTTAAAGGTATTGGTTTACGCCCAACTCATCGATAGAGTGCAGACGTTAGAGAAACGTGTGACCGTGCATGTGGGGCAATCCAAATGCAGCCAGGTGTATCCACACGCAACACTTCCTATAGTAACAGACAAATGGAATGAGGAGGCATAATGGCCCGTATCAAAATTTATACTGGTTTGCTGACATAACATGATAAGAACTTTTCTTCTAGTTCTCATCAATATTATCTCCTGTAGGAATACGTGACGCTTTTTAAACACCCTGTATAGCTAGATTAAAATGTACACTGATGAACCAAAACATTATGACCACTGCTCAACGCGACGTTGGATGCCGCCTTGTGCGGTTGCGGGCAGGTGACAAGGTAACATAAGTATGTAAGCGAAGCAGACACGGACGGGGATCACCCCAGGGAAGATATGGGCTGCAAATGGGAAAATTCATTGAGATAAGCGACTCTGACAAAGGGCAGATTATTACTGTGCGGATCATGTGAACGAGTATCTCGAAAACGGCGAAGCTATTCGAATATTCATGTGCTACTGTCGTGAGCATTTTATTATTACTGTGCAGACCATGTGAACGAGTATCTCGAAAACGGTGAAGCTGTTCAAATATTCATGTGCTACTGTCTAAAATCATTGGGGGAAGTAGCAACAAAACGACTATTCACGTTGGTGTGTGGAATATATGAGTCTGGCGATATATCATCTGACTTTCGGAAAAGCACCATCCACACAATTCCGAAGACGGAAAGAGCTGACAAGTGCGAGAATTATCGCACAATCAGTTTAACAGCTCATGCATCGAAGCTACTTACAAGAATAATATACAGCAGAATGGAAAAGAAAATTGAGAATGCGCTAGGTGACGATCAGTTTGGCTTTAGGAAAAGTAAAGGGACGAGAGAGGCAATTCTGACGTTACGGCTAATAATGGAAGCAAGGCTAAAGAAAAATCAAGACACTTTCATAGGATTTGTCGACCTGGAAAAAGCGTTCGACAATATAAAATGGTGCAAGCTGTTCGAGATTCTGAAAAAAGTAGGGGTAAGCTATAGGGAGAGACGGGTCATATACAATATGTACAACAACCAAGAGGGAATAATAAGAGTGGACGATCAAGAACGAAGTGCTCGTATTAAGAAGGGTGTAAGACAAGGCTGTAGCCTTTCGCCCCTACTCTTCAATCTGTACACCGATGAAGCAACGATGGAAATAAAAGAAAGATTCAGGAGTGGAATTAAAATACAAGGTGAAAGGATATCAATGATACGATTCGCTGATGACATTGCTATCCTGAGTGAAAGTGAAGAATAATTAAATGATATGCTGAACGGAATGAACAGTCTAATGAGTACACGGTATGGTTTGAGAGTAAGTCGGAGAAAGACGAAGGTAATGAGAAGTAGTAGAAATGAGAACAGCGAGAAACTTAACATCAGGATTGATGGTCACGAAGTCAACGAAGTTAAGGAATTCTGCTACCTAGGCAGTAAAATAACCAATGACGGACGGAGCAAGGAGGATATCAAAAGCATACTCGCTATGGCAAAAAAGGCATTTCTGGCCAAGAGAAGTCTACTAATATTAAATACCGGCCTTAATTTGAGGAAGAAATTTCTGAGGATGTACGTCTGGAGTACAGCATTGTATGGTAGTGAAACATGGACTGTGGGAAAACCGGAACAGAAGAGAATCGAAGCATTTGAGATGTGGTGCTATAGACGAATGTTGAAAATTAGGTGGACTGATAAGGTAAGGAATGAGGAGGTTCTACGCAGATTCGGAGAGGAAAGGAATATGTGGAAAACACTGATAAGGAGAAGGGACAGGATGACAGGACATCTGCTAAGACATGAGGAAATGACTTCCATGGTACTAGAGGGAGGTGTAGAGGGCAAACACTGTAGAGGAAGACAGATATTGGAATACGTCAAGCAAATAATTGAGGACGTAGGTTGCAAGTGCTAATCTGAGATGAAGAGGTTAGTACAGGAAAGGAATTCGTGGCGGGCCGCATCAAACCAGTCAGTAGATTGATGACAAAAAAAAAACTGTCGTGAACATCTACGGAAAGAGATAGCACTAGGCGCTAAATGGTTGGACGTCCACGACTCTTCACAGAACGTTTGGTTCAGAGGCTTGTCTGCCTTGCAAAGTAGGATAGATGGTGATTTATGGCAGCTCTGCCGAAAGAGCACAATGGTGGTGAACGTCAAGTGTTTCGGAGCACACCGTCATCGTACATTGTTGAATATGGAGCTCCGCAGCAGACCACCCTTACGTGTTCATACTGTATGTTGACCCAACGACATCGTCAATTACGGTTGCAGTGGGCACGGGACCATCGGGATTCGATCGTCGATTAATGGAAACGAGTCGGCTCTTCGGGTGAATCACATTTTTGCTATACTAGGTCGATAGTCGTCTCCACAAACGCTGTCATCGACTGAACGGCGGCTCGAAGCGTGTAGCGCGCCACGGGCGCAGGCTGGTGGGAGCAATATTATGCTATGGGAGACATTCTCCCCCGCTTGCGTGGGACCTGTGGTAGTAATCGAAGACACACTGACAGCTGAGAACCACGCGCATCCCTTCATGCTTGATTTCTTCCCCGACGACGATGTCATCTTTCAGCAGTGTAACTGTCTGTGTATCGGAACCAGAGCCATGCTACAGTGGCTTGAGGAGCCTTATAGTGAGCTCACGTTGGTGACTCGACGACAAAATTCGCCTGATGTAAATCCTATGGAACCCATCTCGGTCGCTATTGGACGTCATCACCGCGTACGCAAATCAGCGGCCCATTGGTTCAAATGGCTCTGAGCACTATGGGACTTAACATCTGTGGTCATCAGTCCCCTAGAACTTAGATCTACTTAAACCTAACTAACCTAAGGACAACACACACATTCATGCCCGAGGCAGGATTTGAACCTGCGACCGTAGCAGTCGCGCGGTTGCGGACTGAGCGCCTAGAACAGCGAGACCAAAGCGGCCGGCAGCGGCCCATTATTAACGCGATTACTTGACCTGTGCGTAAACATCTAATGCCACATACCGCCACAAACCCACCAACAAACTGTCGGAGCCCTGATACGCAGCATCAGTGATGTGTTTCGTTCCAAAGACGGACAAACAAGCTATTAAGCAGGTCGTCATAATGTTTTAGCTCATCACTGTATACTATTTCGTCTCTCTTCTCTGTTACAGTACTGCCTTCAGCCCTACACCCAAATCAGTAGCTGTCAGATATATACTGTACATATCACGAGGTAGCAATACAATGACAGTGGTCATTTTGTCCATTACTATACTGGTAACAACGTACTAAAATTTCGTTTGAACTGATACAAGATTTTATTCGCTTGTACAGTTTTATGTTTCTCCCAAATATTACTAGTTTGGATTATGTTAAGCCAGAGAAAACTGTATAGAGTTACTAGTACAATGAAGAATGCAAGACTTACGTTAGCAGAACAACGTAGTCGATGTTCTGACGTGTTTGCCTGCAGCTTGAACAGCGCCTACAGAAGGAGCGCTTCTGGGAGGGAGCAGACGCCCGTCGGCCACACGTGTGGACTCAGTTGCGTAACTTGGACAGGGGCTCAGTTACCTGTCGACCACCCAGCTTCAGGTTCCAGCAGGTCTTCTGGAGTCCCCCCTCTCATGGTGCCGATCAGTAGCTCACTGCCAGCTTATAACTACACTACTGGCCATTGCTACACCACGAAGATGATGTCCTACAAACGTGACATTTAAATGCCAGGAAGAAGATGCTGTGATGTGCAAATGATTAGCTTTTCAGAATATTCACACAAGGTTGGCGCCGGTGGCGACACCTACAACGTGCTGACACGAGGAAAGTTTCCAACCGATTTCTCATACACAAATAGCAGTTGACCGGCGTTGCCTGGTGAAACGTTGTTGTGATGCCTTGGGTAAGGAGGAGAAATGCGTACCATCACGTTTCCGTCGGAGGTCGGATTGTAGCCTATCGCGATTGCGGTTTATCATACCGCGACATTGGTCGAGATCCAATGACTGTTAGCAGAATATGGAATCGGTGGGTTCAGGAGGGTAATACGGAACGCCGTGCTGGAACCCGACGGCCTCGTATCACTAGCATTCGAGATGACATCCATTTTATCCGCATGGCTGTAACGGATCGTGCAGCCACGTCTCGATCCCTGAGTCAACAAATGGCTCTGAGCACTATGGGACTTAACTGCTGAGGTCATCAGTCCCCTAGAACTCAGAACTACTTAAACCTAGCTAACCTAAGGACATCACACACATCCATGCCCGATGCAGGATTCGAACCTGCAACCGGAGCGGTCGCGCGGTTCCAGACTGTAGCGCCTAGAACCGCTCGGCCACACCGGCCGACCCCTGAGTCAACAGATGTGGATGTTTGAAGACAACAACCATCTGCACGAACAGTTCGACGACGTGTGCAGCAGCATCGACTATCACCTCGGAGACCATGGCTGCGGTTACTCTTGACGCTACATCACGGGACAGGAGCGCCTGCGATGGTGTACTCAACGACGAACCTGGGAGCACCAATGGCAAAACGACATTTTTTCGGATCAATCCAAGTTCTGTTTACAGCATCATGATGGTCGCATCCGTGTGTGGCGACATCGCGGTGAACGCACATTGGAAGCGAGTATTCATCATCGCCATACTGGCGTATCACCGGGCGTGATGGTATAGGGTGCCATCGGTTACACGTCTCGGTCACCTCTTGTCCGCATTGATGGCACTTTGAACAGTGGACGTTACATTTCAGATGTGTTACGACCCGTGGCTCTACCCTTCATTCGATCCCTGCGAAATGCTACATTTCAGCAGGATAATGCACGACCACATGTTGCAGGTCCTGTACGGGCCTTTTGGGATACAGAAAATGTTCGACTGCTGCCCTGACCAGCACATTCTCCAGATCTCTCACCAACTGAAAACGCCTGGTCAATGGTGGCCGAGCAACTGGCTCGTCACAATACGCCAGTCACTACTCTTGATGAACAGTGGTATCGTGTTGAAGCTGCATGGGCAGCTGTACCTGTACACGCCATCCAAGCTCTGTTTGACTCAATGCCTAGGTGTATCGAGGCCGTTATTACGCCCAGAGGTGGTTGTTCTGGGAACTGAATTCTCAGGATCTATGGACCCAAATTGCGTGAAAATGTAATCATCTGTCAGTTCTAGTATAATATATTTGTCCAATGAATACCCGTTTATTATCTGCATTTCTTCTTGGTGTAGCAATTTTAATGGCCAGTAGTGTACCAGTTCCAACGTATTTTCCATTTTTCTTTGGCTGATTGTTTCGTTGAAACATGGTCTTTTTACCTATTTCATCTTCTGCTGCCTTCACTACCTCATCTGTCAAAGCTACCCATTCTTCATGTACTGTATGCTTTCCCCCGCTTCAGTCAATCGTTGCCTAATGCTCCCTCTGAAATTCTTAACAACCTCTGATTCTTTTTAATTACTCGTGTCCCGTCTCCTTAATTTCCTACCTTTTTGCAATCTATTCAGTTTTAATCTACAGTTCATAAGCAATAAATTATGGTCCGAGTCCAGATCTGTCCCTGGAAACGTTTTAAAATCTAGTTCCGAAATCTCTGCCTTACCATCATATAGTCAATCTGGAAACTTCCGATGCCTCCAGGTATCTTCAACGTATGCAGTCTTCTTTCATGATTCTTAAACCATGTGTTAGCGATGATTAAGTTATGCTCTGTGCCAACTTCTACCAGACGGCGTCCTCTTTCATTCCTTACCCCCAGTCCATATTCTCCTACTATATTTCCTTCTCTGCCGCTTCCTGCTACCGAATTCCAGTCACTCATCACAATTAATTTTTCCTCCACCTTAACTGTCTGATAACTTTTTTTTTTAATTTAACTTCCAGTCTCTTCAAATGGCTCTAAGCACTATGGGGCTTAACATCTGAGGTCATCAGTCCCTTAGACTTAGAACTGCTTAAACCTAACTAATCTAAGGACATCACACATATCCATGCCCGAGACAGGATTCGAACCTGCGACCGTAGCAGTAACGCGGTTCCGGACTGAAGCGCCTAGACCCGCTCGGCCACAGCTGCCGGCTCAGTCTCTCCAATAACGTGGAGCTAGTTGCACATAAGCTTATCTGAGTACTACTGTGGTTAGTGTTGGTTTTGTGTCTATCATAGCTACAATAATGCATTCGCAACAGTGTTCATTGTAACTTAGCCGCATTCTTATTTTCTTATTCATCATTAGATATACTTCTGCAGTACCTTTATTTGGTTTTGTATTTATAGCCCTGTATTCACCATGCCAAAACTTCTATTAAACCTGCCACTGCACTTCACTACTCCCCACTGTCTCTAACTTCTACCACCCACTTCCTTTTTCAAACTTTCAAACCTATCTACCCCATTCATGGATCTAACATTCTACGCTCCGGCCCACAGAATGCCAGTTTTGTTCCTCTTGAGTAGTTCCCGCGCGAAGATCCGAATCGGGGACTATTTCACCTCCGGAATATTTTACCCAAGAGGATGCCATCATCATTTACCCATACAGTATTGCTGCATGTCCTCGGGAAAACTAACGGTTATTATTTCCCTTGCTTTCAGCCGCTCTCAGTACCAGAACAGCAAGGCCATGTTAGCTGATGTTATGAGGCCAGATCAGTCAATCAGTTATCCCTGAAACTACTGAAAAGGCTGCTGCACTCTTCAGGAACCACGCGATTGTCTGGGCTCTCAACAGATACCCCTCGACCGATGGCCTTTGTAGTCTGGTCCCTTCAATCCTCCCCCCCCCCCCTCCAGATACCCATCCGTTATTGTCACACCTATGGTACGGCTATCTGTATCGCTGAAGCACGCTAGTCACCTCACCTCGGCAATGTCTGTGGTCCATGGGTAGCGCAGAAATGTACAAACGGTTTTCTTCCCACGCTTCATCAGCCAATGTTTAGGGAAAATCCCCTAACATATAAAAAAAGAATCATCCGTCCACACTTCGCAGTGCCTCGCAAAGTATAAATGTAGATGTAAATGAGGCAATATCCTTGTCGTGGGTTGTCTATTTTTAGGTACACGCTCAAACCTCCAACGCTCCACGTGGACTATGATTATGCAGGTCCGCGGAGGTGGTGTCCCTAATGTGTCTTTATGTCAGGGCTTCATCCCAGAAAACAGTGCTTGAGACTACGAGGCTCATGACATGGAAGAATGTTTTTAACAGCAGTCAATTCGGTGCTTATAGTATACAACTGTAATCTGCCCTCCTGATTCCTATACAGAATGGTTGATGCAGTCCTTACCTGCAAACACCTACCTCACCAACAGCTGTTTTTCAAGAAGACTGGCCAAGAACTCCCAATACAAATGATAAACATCGTAACAGTTTCACATTTATTTATTATGGCACCAGAATGCGAGTAAGAAGGTATGTAGGGCTAGTAGACAGGATATCAGCTAAAGTTCGGTTGCTTCAAGGATTTACGTTGAGGTCATATGTTTTGTATCTGGTCATCGATGTATTATCAGCAGACGTTAGAGAGTAAGCTCCTTGGTGTACGATGTTCGCAGGCGACAGCGTCTTGTGGCACCAACAAGGATGAGCTGCAAATGAAACTGGATAGTTTGAGAAACGCTTTGGAAGACAGAGGAATGAAAATCAGCAGGAAGAAAACGGAGTACGTATGCCTAGGAGGACAATGGGAAGAAATAATCCAGCTAGATAGCCCATGACCAGCTAAAAACTACCTAATCAGAAACAGCCGACAAGACGAAAACCAGTCACGTTTCCGTAAACATCGCAGCACAACATCTGGCTTAATAAAGGTAACAGATGACCTGAAGCTTGCCAGTGATGCACAAGAGGCGACTATCATGAGCTTTTTAGACTTCAGCAAAGCCTTTAACACTGTCGACTTCGACATTTTACTTGCTAAATTTGGCAGCCTAAACTTCTCGGAAAGTGCTGTGCAATGGTTTCGCTCATACCTGACGCTTTACCAGCAATGCGTCGCGTCCGGCATCATAAAGTCCCATAGCAGTATCAGGCGTCCCCCAGATTTCGGAATTAGGTCCTTTACTCTTTCATTGTATGCCAATGGAGTGTCATCAGTTTTGTCCTACAGCAAAGACCACATGTACGCTAATGACCTCTATTTTTATCTAAGTGCAAAACCAATAAACCTGAAGACAGCTATTGAGAATCTCAGTACCGACCTGTATGCACTATCAAAATGGGCACAGAATATAGGGTTGAAGATCAGTTCATCCAAACCCAAGCGGTACTGGTTGGTCATTCTAGGTTCATTAGCTCGAAATATCACGAATCCCTACCACTTTAATCCTAAATGGGAAGAATATCAACTTCTCCTCATCAGCAAAGAAGCCTCAAGGGATTTTTATTGGATCACTACCTTTAATGTGCAAAATGTGTGTGAAATCTTATGGAACTTAACAGCTAAGGTCATCAGTCCCTAAGCTTACACACTACTTAACCTAAATTATCCTAAGGACAGACACACACACCCATGCCCTAGGGAGGATTCGAACCTCCGCCAGGACCTGCCGCTCAGTCCATGACCGCAGCGCCTCAGACCGCTCGGCTAATCCGACGCGGCTCATTACCTTTAATAATATATATAAGTGACCTAGTCATAATGCACAGTGTAGGAAGTTTCACGAAACTTTTTGTGGACGACCCTGTTGTATACAGAGAAGTTTCAGCGCTAGAAAACTGTAGCGGGACACAGGAAGACCTGTAGAGGATCGGCACTTTGTGCAGATAGTGGCAATTGTCCCTCAACATAAGCAAGTGTAACGTATTGCGTATGCATAGACAGAAAGACCCGTTATTCTATGATTACACGATTGCACAACAATCACTGGAAGCAATTACTCCCATAAAATATCTAGGAGCATGCGTACGGAGCGATCTGAAGCGGAACGAGCACATAAAATTAATCGCGGATGAGGCAGATGCCAGACTAAGAACCTTTAGGAGAATCCTCAGCCGGCCGGAGTGGCCGAGTGGTTAAAGGCGCTACAGTCTGGAACCGCACGACCACTACGGTCGCAGGTTCGAATTCTGCCTCGGGCATGGATGTGTGTGATGTCCTTAGGTTAGTTAGGTTTAAGTAGTTCTAAGTTCTAGGGGACTTATGACCACAGCAGTTGAGTCCCATAGTGCTCAGAGCCATTTGAACCATTTGAGAATCCTCACAAAATTTAGTCCATCACAAAAGAAAGTTGCTTACAAAACACTCGTTCGACGAATACTTGTATATTCTTCGTAAGTCTTCGGTCCGTACCAGATTCATAGAGGAAATAGAGATGATCCAAAGAAGAGCAGCACGTTTGTTAAAGGTTCAATCAGTGAACGCGAAAGTGTCACGAAGAACTTCAGCAAACTTCAATGGCAGACGCTCCATGAGGGGTGTTCTGTGTCACTGTATGGCCTACTGTTAAAATTCCGAAAGCGTACGTTCCTAGGATAGTCAATAGTACTTACGTATATATCGCGAAAATACTACCAAGATAAAAATGAAGAGATTCGAGTCCAGACACAGACTTACCACCAATCTTTTTCGCTGCGAACCATTCGCGACTAGAACAGGAAAAGCGGGAACTGACACTGGTACACGAACTATCCTCCAGTGTACACCGCAAGGTGGCTTACGGAGTATAGATGTAGGTGTAAAACTAACCGTCTGGCACAGTTATTCCTACACTACTGGCCATTAAAATTGCTACACCAAGAAGAATTGCAGATGATAAATGGGTATTCATTGAACAAATATATTATACTAGAACTGACATATGATTACATTTTCACGCAATTTGGGTCCATAGATCCTGAGAAATCAGTACCCAGAACAACCACCTCTGGCCGTAATAACGACCTTGATACGCCTGGGCATTGAGTCAAACAGAGCTTGGATGACGTGTACAGGTACAGCTGCCCATGCAGCTTCAACACGATACCACAGTTCATCAAGCATAGTGACTGGCGTATTGTGACGAGCCAGTTGCTCGGCCACCATTGACCAGACGTTTCCAATTGGTGAGAGATCTGGAGAATGTGCTGGCCAGGGCAGCAGTCCAACATTTTCTGTAGCCAGAAAGGCCCGTACAGGACATGCAACATGCGGTCGTGCATTATCCTGCTGAAATGTAGCGTTTCGTAGGGATCGAATGAAGGGTAGAGCCACGGGTCGTAACACATCTGAAATGTAACGTCCACTGTTCAAAGTGCCGTCAATGCGAACAAAAGGTGCTTGAGACGTGTAACCAATGGCACCCCATACCATCACGCCGGGTGATACGCCAGTATGGCGATGACAAATACAGGCCTCCAACGTGCGTTTACCGCGATGTCGCCAAACACGGAAGCGACCATCACGATGCTGTAAACAGAACCTGATTCATCCGAAAAAATGACGTTTTGCCACTCGTGCACCCAGGTTCGTCGTTGAGTACAACATCGCAGGCGCTCCTGTCTGTGATGCAGCGTCAAGGGTAACCACAGCCACGTCTCCGGGCTGATAGTCCATGCTGCTGCAAACGCCGTCGAACTGTTCGTGCAGATGATTGTTGTCTTCAAACATCCCCATCTGTTGACTCAGTGATCGAGACGTGGCTGCACGATCCGTTGCAGCCATGCGGATAAGATGGCTGTCATCTCGACTGCTAGTGATACGAGGCCGTCGGGTTCCAGCACGGCGTTTTGTATTACCTTCCTGAACCCACCTATTCCATACTCTGCTAACAGTCATTGGATCTCGACCAACGTGAGCAGCAGTGTCGCGATACGATAAACTGCAATCGCGATAGGCTACAATCCGACCTTTATCAAAGTCAGAAACTTGGTTGTACGCATTTCTCCTCCTAACACGAGGCATCACAACAACGTTTCACCAGGCAACGCCGGTCAACTGCTGCTTGTGTATGAGAAATCGGTTGGAAACTTTCCTCATGTCAGCACGTTGTAGGTGTCGCCACCGGCGCCAACCTTGTGTGAATGCTCTGAAAAGCTAATCATTTGCTTATCACAGCATCTTTTTCCCGTCGGTTAAATTTCGCGTCTGTAGCACGTCATCTTCGTGGTGTAGCAATTTTAATGGCCAGTAGTGTATATATTATACATTTCGTGTCAGGAATTGCATTCTTTGACTAAGTTTTATCACATTCGACGGGCACATTTTGAGTCGTGGCCGTTTCTGTGATTTTCGTAGACCGGCAGCAGAGTACTCGTCGTGGTGGAGGAGGGATGCGGCTGGGTTTGAGGCGGGCAGCGGGCAGCGGGCAGCGGGTAACGGTCTGGCGGCTCCTCGTCCAGCGCGCTGCAACTTCCGACACTGAGGTCCGCGGCGCCGAACCGGTTCCAGCCAGCCGCGCCGGCCTGCACTCGCCGTCTTTCCAATTACTGCGTCCGGCAAAGCACTCGCCATTGAGACGTCACGACCACTGCCGATAGGACGAATTTCAAATTGACGGACTCTGGCAAAAAATGCGAAAACACACAGGGCAGTGGTACGGAACAAGAAGTTACAATTAATAAACAGTTCGGAGCCGTGAATAATGCATAAGCACACCAGGCGTGCGTGCGTGCGTGCGTGCGCGCGTGTGTGTGTGTGTGTGTGTGTCAGTGGCACGTCAAAGCTTTTATGGATCGGGGATATAGTGTGCGCCTACATAAATTATTGCACTACATGAGCAATAACAAGATACTGACACTTGTTCTTAAGCTTTTCAGGAGTAGACCAGAATCCTAATAATCATTTCCTTCCGTACACCTACTTGCCGAGATCAAACAAATTACAGACGTAGATGCACATCTTGTCTGACAATATCAACCGTAGCGCTCGTCAGATTAATTGGAAATGTGTTGTAACTTCTCTATTTTTACGTTTGGAAAATGAAACTGAAGTAAACTGAACTGTTACTCTTTGTAACTCGTCAATATGTGTTCTTGTCCTGTATCATACAAGTGGCGTAATTGCGGAAACGCTGCCTGACAAAATGAGTCGCCAAAACTGGGACTGTATAACAGTATTTTTAATTAACTTTACCAAAGAGATTAGAAAGCTTAACTGTATATTAAATAAGCTGTTCTGTGAAATACATAAATAGATAAATTTACTTTGAGAATGTGACTGCCGGCCGCGGTGGCCGAGCGATTCTAGGCGCTTCAGTCTGGTTCCGCGCGACTGCTACGGTCGCAGTTTCGAATCCTGCCTCTGACGTGGATGTGTGTGATGTCCTTAGGTTAGTTAGGTTTAAGTAGTTCTAAGTTCTAGGGGACTGATGACCTCAGATGTTAAGTCCCATAGTGCTCATAGCCATTTGAACCATTTAGAATGTGACTTTGACAGCTGTCTGTGGAAGTTCACCCATAAACGATTCAGCTAACAACAGATACCACAACCGGAAACAATGATAGACGACAGAATGTTTTAATGCTCTCTCCGAAAGACTGCTTGCTGTCAATATATTTCAAATAAATCCGACATACATTAATGTTATAGATGTTATAGATATGAAGAAGAAAAAGGCTCAAGTAAAAACAGAATCACACGCAACGTTAAAAAAGGAAATCTGGATTAAATTTCTTCCGAAATGGAACCGGATATTTCAGCATAAACACTCTGAATAAAGGAATTTTTTTTAAAAAAATCATCCATCTGTAGTAATATTGGTCAGGCAAGTAGAGGGTACGCAGAGCCATTTCGGTCCTTTCAGTAACAGCCTATGTGCCACGAAGTACCCTTAAGATGTCGACTTCACAGCAAGGATATACACTTAACCACACATCACTTTTAGTTTAAATGAGTTGCAGCAGTGTCTGAGGAAGAAAGACAGCGGTAGGATCAGACAAAATTTCGTACTCCATCATTTTTAAACTTCCCTAGGAAATAAAGGTCATTCTCCTGGAGCCTGCCACCTATTTATTTCAAAACACCTATTACCTTGAGCAATGGAAGCTAGTCAAAATGATACCAGTTCCCTACCCAGGGAAAGATCCAGTGTCAGATCATTCTTTACGTCCGATATCCTTAAGCTCGTATATCTGCAGAATTATGAATAATATGATCAAGAATAGATTATAGTGGACTATAGAGCATAACAAAGTACTTCCCAATAGCATATTTGGTTTCCGGAAAAATGATAGCACAATTGATTCATTAAGTACCATTCTTACAGATGTGGAACCGAACTTCTTCGACAATCTGTATACGTTTGCAGCCTATCCACACGTAAAGGATGCATACGGCAATGTCGATATTTCTATATAACGAAAAACCCTATGTGATCTGGATATACTACCGAAAATAGTCAGCTGGTGCTCTCTTTTAGTACACCGCAGGTTTAAGATCAAGTACGGCGGACGGGTAACTGATCTCCAGAATCGTCTATAAATATTTGCCAGAAAGGGATTCCTTAAGTACGTTTCTTTAACATATATACTAGGGCGTAGGTAAAATATTCCGTTATCCTGTCACCTTTCTACAGTTTGCGTGACTTTGTGATATACACCAAGCGCAAGGACCAGAACCGTGTCCTGAAATACCTGAAACGAAGTGTCAACATTGCGCTGAATTAATCGTGACAGGAATTAATGTAGTGCTTGAAAACTGCCATCTGGCTCTAATTACGAGACACAGGGCAGACAGAGAATCAATATCCTTGTTAACTAATGAGCATACAGTTTTTGTATTTACTTGTGTCTAATTTCTGTGTAAGTTGCTAGACATTCGACTGACATGGCAATGGCACATAAACTAACTCTAGCCTTGTACGTAAAAGCACCCGGAAAGCTTTGTCTTGCACCGACTGGTGAGCCGATCCTAGGACCCTTTTATACTTGTACAAACAGTAATTGGAAGCAAGATGGAATATTACTACACGTTATATGACTCCGTTCCCACAACACGATTGCAGTTCTAGAGCGTGTAAAATCAGGAACTCTGCGTATTTGTAGAGACTGTAGTAAGATGACACCCACATCCGTCTTCTAAGAGAAAGTGGTACTTAGCACACTCGTCATGAGACGAAATCTCTTAGTGGCTGATACCTGTTGAGGGTGAGATCCACCATCAGTTACCCCTTACATTGGAAATTACCTCGATTACTAAATCTGTTACAGACACAGTGGAAGAAGAAACCCAAACCTGTACTGTTAACATCGGACAGTGTGGTGAAATACTGGTACATCCAACAGCATAATGTAAACATCAGTTTCGCAGAGGACAATATGGAGTCAAACGACAGCTCTTCAAAAGTTCACCGTGCTCTGTTTATAGTCACGTAACTGAAGAACCCGCACCCCTGAATGAACTCACAGCATCTACATTGTCAAAACTGGACCGTCACCAGCTGGATTGGTACAAATTGTACACTGATGGTTCCAAAATGTATGTCTCTGCATTTTTCGATGATCAGACAAGGCAGGGACAACCCTTCTTGTTGCCAAAAGAAGCGGATCAGAGTGCCGTTCATCAAACTATTCTTTACATAGTCGACCTACAAGTCGAGAAAGTCCTAATTTGTACTAACTCGACGAGTGCCTTAGAGACTCTTACAAGGACAGCCGGAGGTAAAGCTGTAAATCACTTGGCACGCGAAATACTGAGAACAGACAATGGAGCCGTGTCAGCTGATTCATCTACAGTGGATGCTGGGACGGGTTCGTATCAGGGGCCATGAACGTGCCAACTGGTGAAACTGGTGCAGCATCTACTTCCTACCAACATACCTCGGCCATAGAGTGATATCCGACCAAATTAAAACGGAATGGACTACGTTATTAGACATGGACCATAATATCAAAGGCATATGTTACTGGACGATTCTGCAACAAAAATCTACGCAACCCTTGAATTCTCAACATGGCGCTCACGATAAAAGAAATTCTTGCAACAAAAAGACGACGAGCAGATCACATAAACACAAATAAAAGGAGGTGTTAGTTAAAATTAATACTCTCTACAAGATGTGATTCCGGTCTCATTGGCATTAAAATTGCTACACCACGAAGATGACGTGCTACAGACGCGAAATTTAACCGACAGGAAGAAGATGCTGTGACATGCAAATGATTAACTTTTCAGAGCATTCACACAAGGTTGCCGCCGGTGGCGACACCTACAACGTGCTGACATGAGGAAAGTTTCCAACCGATTTCTCATACACAAACAGCTGTTGACCGGCGTTGCCTGGTGAAACGTTGTTGTGATGCCTCGTGTAAGGAGGAGAAATGCGTACCATCACGTTTCCGACTTTGATAAAGGTCGGACTGTAGCCTATCGCGATTGCGGTTTATCGTATCGCGACATTGCTGCGCGCATTGGTCGCGATCCAATGACTGTTAGCAGAATATGGAATCGGTGGGTTCAAGAGGGTAATAACGAACGCCGTGTTGGAACCCAATGGCCTCGTATCACTAGCAGTCGAGATGACAGCCATCTTATCCGCATGGCTGGAACGGATCGTGCAGCCACGTCTCGATCCCTGAGTCAACAAATGGGGACGTTTGCAAGACAATAACCAGTTCGACGACGTTTGCAGCAGCATGGACTATCAGCTTGGAGACCATGGCTGCGGTTACCCTTGACGCTACATCACAGACAGGAGCGCCTGCGATGGTGTTTTCAACGGCGAACCTTGGTTCACGAATGGCAAAACGTCATTTTTTCGGATGAATCCAGGTTCTGTTTACAGGATCATGATGGTCGCATCCGTGTTTGGCCACATCGCGGTAAACGCACATTGGAAGCGTGTATTCGTCATCGCCATACTGGCCTATCACCCGGCGTGATGGTATGGGGTGCCATTGGTTACACGTCTCGGTCACCTCTTGTTCGCATTGACGGCTCTTTGAACAGTGGACGTTACATTTCAAATGTATTACGACCCATGGCTCTACCCTTCATTCGATCCCTGCGAAACGCTACATTTCAGCAAGATAATGCACGACCGCTACGCCAGTCACTACTCGTGTTGAATCTGCATGGGCAGCTGTACCCGTACACGCCATCCAAGCTCTGCTTGTCTCAATGCCCAGGCGTATCAAGGCCATTATTACGGCCAGAGGTGGTTGTTCTGGGTACTGATTTCTCAGGATCTATGCACCCAAATTGCGTGAAAATGTAATCACATGTCAGTTATAGTATAATATATTTCTCCAATGAATACCCGTTTATCATCTGCATTTCTTCTTGGTGTAGCAATTTTAATGGCCAGTAGTGTATACTAATAGAATGTGAGAAATAGAATCAACTCTGAACAATAACACTATCCAATATTTTAATATTTCTTTTTCTCTTAGAGTAGCTCTTAGTTCCATGAATACATCCGCTGTCAAATGTATTTGCGATTTCATCCGTGTTACGGAAAAGGAACTTTAAAATCTGAGGAGCTTTTCTTATGCTTCATTAAATATATAAAGAGTGTTTCAAAGTCTTTGCATCGAACGTCTACGGGTGATAGATCTCGTCATGCGGAACAACTTTTGTTATACACAAAATGTTCGGTGGCGCTTCCCGGTGATGCTGGAGCCTTTTTGTATTGGTTATGCAGACGACATGGTGTAGGCACTTTACAGCGTGCGTATGGTTTGCGTGTTGCCTACAAGACAGTCATCTTCTCCGTGTGAAACGGGGTAGACCCAGCAAATTGAATGTTTCTGATTTGCTTCTAAAATATCTTTCTCCGCTTAGAAACACTTAAGGTTTTCTTCTTGAAGCTCACTTAACCAGTTTACTGTGGTAGGTGGTATGGAGCACAGCTGGTTAGCAGACCCTGCATGTTCGGTGAAATCTCGCCGTCCCAGGGCCGGAAAGTAGAAAAGGACGTCCAGCGTCGCCGGGAAGTGTCAGTGAAAGCTTCGTCTCTAATGAAAGTTGTTCCCTATGGCATTTGATGCAAAGACTTTAAAACACTATGTATAGAAGAGGCCGTGCTGAAAAGTGGGAACTCTTAAAGTTTTTTAAACAATACATGCGTTACATTTTTATTGTTCATGTTTACATATTTGCAGTCCCCTGCCGCAGAGGACATGTAACATGGCTGTTTGCAACGTAACTATGTCGATGGGTGAGAAACAGAGTGCTGTAATCGAGTCTCTAACTGCAGTAAACTTCGTCCACACATGGAGCGCCTTCTGTTTCAACAGGACAGTGTCAGTCCACACACGAGAGCTGCGACATCTGCAACAGTCCGGTCCACTGTCATCGATCATCCACCACACAGTCAGGTCTTGGCTCCACCCGATTTTCATCTGTTACCGAAACTTAAAGAACACCTTCGAGGACTTCACTTTGACAGTGGTGAAGCGTTGCAGGCAATGTTGACATTGTGGCTCCGTCAACAGAGTGAAACATTCTACAGTAGCGGTAAGGACAAACTGGTCTCTCGCTGGCAGAAATGTGTTCGTCGGCGGGGTACCAATGCTGAGAAATAACTATGTAGACGTGAAGAATAAAGATACAGAACGTTAATAATGATTATTTTATTCAAAAAGGTTTATAAGTTTCAGCATAAAAAATTCTAAATCTTTACTTTTCAGCACGCCATCGTATAATTGGATTTTATACCGATTTTGCTATTTTTTGTGATATTGCTTTTAGACTAATGTACTTCGTCGTCCGCCCCGATAGCTGAATGGTTAGCACGGTAGCTCAGCGTCTTCGATCAGAGGGTTGGCTGCCCTCTGTAATAAAAAACCGAGTTAATCGATCAACAACGAACTTAAACGGGTGTCTTACGACGTCCGGCCCGAGCAGATGCGACGAATGAAAGCGAACAAAAAAATGAGATTAAAAAAAAAAGAGAGATCAGCGTGACGGACTGCCGTCGTAAGGGGCCCGGGTTCGATTCCCGGCTGGGTCGGGGATTTTCTCTGCTCAGAGACTGGGTTTTGTGTTGTCTTAATCATCATTTCATCCCCATCCGGCGCGCAGGTCGCCCAATGTGGCGTCGAATGTAATAAGACCTCCACCAAGGCGGCCCGACCTGCCCCATAAGGGGCCTCCCGGCCAATGACGCAAAACGCTCACTTCCATTTTTTTCAGTGTACTTCGTCGACTAATTATCCAGTACTATCCTGTTTTATATTTTGTAACGAAGGTGATGAAAGTCATGAAATACCTCCTAATACCGTGCCGGACCTCCTTTTGCCCGGCAGTTCAAAAAAATGGCTCTGAGCACTATGGGACTTAACATCTATGGTCATCAGTCGCCTAGAACTTAGAACTACTTAAACCTAACTAACCTAAGGACATCACACAACACCCAGCCATCACGAGGCAGAGAAAATCTCTGACCCCGCCGGGAATCTAACCCGGGAACACGGGCGTGGGAAGCGAGAACGCTACCGCACGACCACGAGATGCGTTGCCCGGCAGTGTAGCAACTCGCCATTCTAGGACTCAACAAGTTTTTGGAAGTCCCCTGCAGAGACATTGAGCCATGCCGCCCATACAACCACCCATAATTGCGAAATTGTTGCCGGTGCAGTATTTTATGCACGAAATATCCTCTCGATTATATCCCATGAATGTTCGATGAGGTTCATGTCGGGAGGTATGGGTGACCAGATCATTCGCTCGAATTGACCAGAATGTTCTTCAAACAAATCTCGAACAATTGTGGCCCGGTGGCATGGCGCATTGTCATCCATAAAAATTCCATCGTTGTTTGGGAACACGAAGTCCATGAATGGCTTCAAATGGTGTCCAAGAACACTTCTAGTCAATGATCGGTTCAGTTGGACCAGTCGTTCCAGTCCATTCCATGTAAACGCAGCCCACAACATTATGGAGGCGCCACCAGCTCGATTGCGCCTTGTTGATAACTTGGTTCCATAGAGTCGTGGGGTCTGCGCCACACTACAACGCTACCACCAGTTCTTACCAACTGAAATCGGTACCCATCTGACCAGGCCAGGGTTTTCCAGTCGTCTAGGATCCAACCGCTATGGTAAAAAGCCCAGGAGAGGTGCTGCAGGCGATGTCTTGCTGTCAGCAAAGGTCATCTGCTGTCATAGCGCACTAACGCCAAATTTCGCCAACTGTCCCCACGAATACGTTCGTCGTACGTCCCATATTGATTTTTGCTGTTATTCCATGCAGTGTTGCTTGTCTGTTAGCACTGACAACACTATGCAAATATCGCTGCTCTCGATCGTTAAGTGAAGGACGTCGACCACTGCGCTATCCGTGGGAGACGTAATGTCTGAAATTTGGTATTCTCGACACACTGTTGACACTGTGGATCTAGGAATATTGAATTTCCTAACGATTTCCGAAGTGGAATGTCCCATGCGTCTACCATTTCGCGATCAAAGTCAATTACTTCCTGTCGTGGGTCAACAGTGATGTCGGAAACCTTTTCGCATGAATCACCTGAGTACAAATGACAGTTCCGCCAATGCACTCTCCTTTTATACGTTGTGTACGTGATACTACCGTCATCTTTATACCTGCATATCGCTGTCACCAGTGTAATCGTATCTGGTGAAATGGATTTTCCATGAAACAAAGAAAATAAAATTAAAAAAAAAGAAACACGCTGGGGAAGCAGTGCCTGATGAGGTGGGCTCCACTCCTCGAAAGTCAACTGGCGGACCATTCCCCATATTCTGCAGAACGAATTTTATCCATTTGAGCTGCAACGTTAACATCTCATCGTAAATATGTAACGGAGCGAGATAACGCAATGTTTAGCACACTGGACTCGCATTCGGGGGGACAATGGTTCAAACCCATGTCTGGCCATCCAGATTTAGGTTTTCCGCGATTTCTGTCAATCGCTCCAGGCAAATGCCAGGATGGTTCCTTTGAAAGGGCACCCTCCATTTTCTTCCCTATCCATGACACAATCCGAGCTTGTGCTCCGTCTCTAATGATCTCGATGTCGACGGGACGATATACCCAATCTTCCTTCCATCTGTAAATGTGTACTTAGTTCCTTCGGAAGAGGGCTACTATATAACTATCCAGTGTAGTGTTTTCGGCGAGGCAAATATTTACACCAACAGTCAACGTACAAAGGTGGGGCGACTTTGGTGGGAATAAGAAGGAAGATTAGGGATTAACTATGAAGAGGTTGACAAGCTTGAATTTGAAAGGAATTCGACTGTGTCCTTAAAAGGAACTCTCCCGACACTTGCCTCAAGCGATTTAAAAGAAGGAAGGAAGATTGGGTTTAACGTCCCGTCGACATCGAGGTCATTAGAGACGGAGCACAAACTCGGAATATGTCAAGGATAAGGAAGGAAATCGGCCGTGCCCTTTCAGAGAAACCATCCCGGCATTTACCTGGAGCGACTTAACGAAATCACGGGAAATCAAAATTTGGATGGCCGGACGGGAGTTTGAAGCGTCGTCCTCCCGAATGCGACTCCAGTGTGCTAAACACTGCGCCACCTCTTAAGCGATTTAAGGGAACCACGTTAAACCAAAATCTGGATGGTGGGATTGGGACCTGAACCGATGTCCTTCCGAATGCGAGTCCAGTATCTTAACGACTGTGCTACCTCGGTCAGACCTGCTGCAGCAAGAGAGTGTTCCATGTGACACACCATTTAGTAGCCACACCCTGCCATTTCTGTTGGCCTAGTGCGTTTCCAAGTTTACGTTGAAAATTTTGCGTCAGTTTCTACGCTAGTGTCCGTGTTTTGACATATATCTGGTTATCGCAGTGTTCGTTATGGGTGACAGAAACAGAGCACGCCAAGTGTTACACAAACAAGCGAGAGCGATAGTGCCCAGGCTCTACGAGTCGGAAACAGAAACTGTCTCCGCGTGGTGAATGCGTCACCATTGCCAATACCTAGTCGAGAAAGTGTGAAGATACTATGTAAAACCAGCAAGAGAGATCGTAATGTCGAAATGAAGATTGTCGTTTTGTTGATCGCCAGCCACCTTCGTTCGTGGACGCCACTGAGATAACGGTTAAATACCAATGGTGACTTATCAGGGTATAAAATGAGACCATTTGTTTTTTTTAAAATTTCCAAACGATTTATTTTCTGGGTCATTAATTAATTTACAAGCCATTGCATGTACACCACCGGATGATGGTACTATAGGAACATTATCTGCACCGCGTGCAGCTAGGTGCCATGGTAGCGGTGCTGGAGAAATAACGGAAATTTAGTTACCGATAGCGAAAAGATTCTGAAACGAGAAGCTTTTATGTTTTAAAATACTTACACTGCACTGCCTCGTGCAGGCGGTCGGTACGAATCCTCATCTGGGCATCCAGATTTAGGTTTCGCGTGTTTTTGTAAATTGTTTAAAGCAATTGTCGTGCCTTTGAAAAGAATGCGGTCGACTGCCGTCCCCATACATGCCCATGCCGAGGGTGTGCACCGTTTCCAATGATCCCGTCGTCAGCGTGACATTCAACGTTAATCATTTTCCATCCTAATCTTCCATTACTTTTTACTTAAATTTAGGTTAATTGTCGTCATACTTCTCATATTCAGGAAAACTTTTTCCGCTACTCTCGGTCTAAATTTTATATCGTCGTTACTTCTGTCTTCGGCAGTTATCTTGCTGCCCAAATAGCAAACGTCGTCTACTACTCTCCGTATCCCAATTCATAATTTAATATACTAAGCATCACCTGACTTCATCCGTTTACACTTCACTATCATTATTCTACTTTTTTATGTTGAGCTTATACACTACTGGTCATTAAAATTGCTACACCACGAAGATGACGTGCTACAGACGCGAAATTTAAACGACAGGAAGAAGATGCTGTGATGTGCAAATGATTAGCTTTTCAGAGCATTCACACAATGTTGGCGCCAGTGGTGACACCTACAACGTGCTGACATGAGGAAAGTTTCCAATCGATTTCTCATACGCAAACAGCAGTTGACCGGCGTTGCCTGGTGAAACCTTGTTGTGATGCCTCGTATAAGGAGGAGAAATGCGTACCATCACGTTTCCGACTTTGATAAAGGTCGGATTGTAGCCTATCGCGATTGCGGTTTAACGTATCGCGACATTGCTGCTCGCGTTGGTCGAGATCCAACGACTGTTAACAGAATATGGAATCGGTGGGTTCAGGAGGGTAACACGGAACTCCGTGCTGGATCCCAACGGTCTCGTATCACTAGCAGTCGAAATGACAGGCATCTTATCCGCATGGCTGTTAACGGATCGTGCAGCCACGTCTCGATCCCAGAGTCAACAGATGGGGACGTCTGCAAGACAACAACCATCTGCACGAACAGTTCGACGACGTTTGCAGCAGCATGGACTATCAGCTCGGAGACCATGGCTGCGGTTACCCTTGACGCTGCATCACGGGGCAGGAGCGCCTCCGATGGTGTAGTCAACGACGAACCTGGGAGCACCAATGGCAAAACGACATTTTTTCGGATCAATCCAAGTTCTGTTTACAGCATCATGATGGTCGCATCCGTGTGTGGCGACATCGCGGTGAACGCACATTGAAAGCGTGTATTCGTCGTCGCCATACTGGCGTATCACCCGGCGTGATGGTATGGGTTGCCATTGGTTACACGACTCGGTCACCTCTTGTTCGCATTGACGGCACTTTGAACAGTGGACGTTACATTTCAGATGTGTTACGACCCGTGGCTCTACCCTTCATTCGATCCCTGCGAAACCCTACATTTCAGCAGGATAATCCACGACCGCATGTTGCAGGTCTTGTACGGGCCTTTCTGGATACAGAAAATGTTCGACTGCTGCCCTGACCAGCACATTCTCCAGATCTCTCACCAATTGAAAACGTCTGGTCAATGGTGGCCGAGCAACTGGCTCGTAACAATACGCCAGTCACTACTCTTGATGAACTGTGGTATCGTGTTGAAGCTGCATGGGCAGCTGTACCTGAATACGCCATCCAAGCTCTGTTTGACTCAATGGCCAGGCGTATCAAGGCCGTTATTACGTCAGAGATAGTTGTTCTAGGTTCTGATTTCTTAGGACCTATGCACCCAAACTGCGTGAAAATGTAATCACATGTGAGTACTAGTATAATATATTTGTTAAATGAATACCCATTTATCATCTGCATTTCTTCTTGGTGTAGCAATTTTCAATGGCCAGTAGTGTAATCTGTTTTCTATACGCTACCCATTCTGCTCAACTGATCTTACAACTGCTCTACCGTTGCTGAGAGAATTACAATGTCATTGCCAGACCTTAACACTGAAGAGCCAAAGAAACAGGTACACCTGCCTAATATCGTGTGGGGCCCCAGCGAGCACGCAGAACTTCCGCATTACGACGTGGCAACGACTCGACTAATGTCTGAAGTAGTGCTGGAGGTAACTGATACAAGGAATCCTGCAAGGCTGTGCCTAAATCCGTAAGAGTACGAAGGGGTGGAGATCTCCTCTGAACAGCACGTTGCAAGGCATCCCAGATATACTCAATAATGTTCATGTCTGGGGTGTTTGGTGGGTCCAGAAGTTTTAAACTCAGAAGAGTGTTCTTGGAGCCACTCTGTAGCAATTCTGGACATGTGGGATGACGCACTATCCTGCTGGAAATGCCCAGGTCCGTCGGAATCCGCAATGGACACGAATGGATGCAGGTAATCAGAAATGGTTCAAATGGTTCTGAGCACTATGGGACTTAACATCTGAGGTCATCAGTCCCCTAGAACTTAGAACTACTTAAACCTAACTAACCTAAGGACATCACACTCATCTATGCCCGAGGCAGGATTCGAACCTGCGACCGTAGCAGTCCCGCGGTTCCGGACTGCAGCGCCTAGAACCGCACGGCCAGCACGGCCGGCGCAGGTGATCAGACAGGATAGGATACTTACGTACGTGTCACCTGTCACAGTCGTGTCTAGACGTATCAGGGGTCCCATATCACCCCAACAGCTTACGTCCCACACCATTACAGAGCCTCCACCAGCTTGAACAGTCCCCTGCTGACATGCATGGTCCATGGATTCATGAGGTTGTCTCAATACCCGTACACGTCCATCCGCTCGATACAATTTGAAACGAGGTAACATGTTTCCAGTCATCAACAGTCCAAAGTCGATGTTGACGGGCTCATGCGGGATGTAAAGTTTTGCATCGTGCAGTCATCAAGAGTACACGAGTGAGCCTTCGGCTCGGAAAGCCCATATCGATGATGTTCCGTTGAATGGTTCGCACTCTGACACTTGTTGATGGCCCAGCATTGAAATCTGCAGCAATTTGCGCAAGGGTTGCACTTCTGTCACATTGAACGCTTTTCTTCAGTCGTCGTTGGTCCCGTTCTTGCGGGATGTTTTTCTGGCCGTAGGGATATCGAAGATTGATGTTTTACCGGATTGCTCATATTAACGGGACATTCGTGACATGGTCGTACGGCAAAATCCCCTCCTCATCGCTATCTCGAAGATGCTGTGTCCCATCGCTTGTGCGCCGACTATAACAACACGTTCAAACTCAAATCTTGATAACCTGCCATTGTAGCAGCAGTAGCCGATCTAACAACTGCGCCAGACACTTGTCTTATATAGGCGTTACCGACCGCAGCGCTGTATTCTGCATGTTCACATATTTCTGTATTTGAAAATGCATTCCTTGTCAGATTCTTTGGGCTTCAGTGTATTTTTCTGAGCTATGACCTACAAAAAGGAAGGGAGACGTAATGTTAATGAGACGCGTGGCTATCGAGATGACTGGGCAGCGGCGCCTGCGGCAGAGGCTGGAGGCGGCACCTGCACAGCTGCTGCGGTCGTTCAACTCCGGCCCCGCCAGCAGCCCACAGCCCACAGCCCGAGCAGGGCCGGCCGCTCGTGCTGTCTGCGCCTCACGTGTCCACCGCTCGCCTTGTCAACAATGCACACTTGTTGTTGTTATGCTCGACAGTCAGAAGACCGGTCTGATGCTGCTCTTCACACTATGTACTTGGCCCTCCATCTCTGCATAAAGCCACTTCGACATACTTACTGTGTTCGAGCCTTGGCCTACTTCTAAATTTTTTTCCTCGCGTGCACTTTCCTGAATTACCAAATTATCTATTCCTCCATCGAGGATTTAAATCTGCCTACACGTTCGTATTATGGTAATTCTCTTTCAGATTATAAAATACAATAAGTTAAAATGTGTTTCACCGAAACCAACACGTCAAACAAATACAAATGGGAGGGTCCTCACTCCGAAACAGTAAATGATGACATAAAGGAGTGTGGTCATTACGCAAACGCGTAAGATAAACTTCATCTCTAATACTCATTTTACTAAGGTTTGAAGCCCCTCTTGATGTTCTACCGTGTTTGCAATTTAAGACTGGTTTGTTTTGAAAACAGCCTTATGCAACCACAATTACTTTATTTTTGCATTTACTCAGACATGTTTCGACACCCATGTGTCATCTTCTGTGGGTCAAATTTTTATTTCTGTAAAGTAGAATATCAAATTTATAATAATTTAACTGTTGTAAGCCTAAGAATTACAATATATGCAATTTGCTTTGTTTTGTTTAGACGCTCACCTTAAAATCACATCGCTAAATGAACTGCATTATTATACACCGGTTTTTGTGGCTCTAAAAATGGTTCAAATGGCTCTGAGCACTATGGGACTTAACATCTATGGTCATCAGTCCCCTAGAACTTAGAACTACTTAAACCTAACTAACCTAAGGACAGCACACAACACCCAGTCATCACGAGGCAGAGAAAATCCCTGGCCCCGACGGGAATCGAACCCGGGAACCCGGGCGTGGGAAGCGAGAACGCTACCGCGCGCGGTTTTTGTGCTCTTTTTCTTTATGAAGAACAGTTCTTCATAAATACGCAATAATTTTCCTTATGGCTAGTTTGCAGATGGCATGCTGTCGAAAAAAGCTGCGAAAAAGAGCACAAAAACCGTTGTATAATAATGCAGTTCATTTAGCGATGTAATTTTAAGTTGAGCGTCTAAACAAAACAAAGCAAACTACACATATTGTAATTCTTAGGCCTACAACAGTTAAATTATTATAAATTTGATATTTTACTTTACAGAAATAAAAATTTGACCCACAGAAGATGACACATACGTGTCGAAACATGTCTGGGTAAGTACAAAAATTGTGGTTGCATTAGGCTGATTTCATAATAACCCATTTCTAATACTTTTATCCATTATGGGTGAGGAATATTGCAACTGTGATGAATAAAGGTTTCTTGAAATTATTGCAACCAGTCGCCTTTTGATTTTGTTCATTTCTTTTATTGTCCCATTATCGGTTACGAACCGCCTACCGATTCATTAACAGATGGTGCATATTTATTGTTTGTATGCATTAGTGTGGGAGTCGTGTAGCTGTGGCAAGGTGTATAAACGAAACATGTGAGCACTGAGTGTCGCGAGAATTGTTCACATTATGTGATAGATTTCGTTGCTTTATGTACAGTTGTGAGTATCCGCTGGCTGGATGTTGGTGTACACCAAACATGTAAGCACTGTAAGCAGAGCAACAAAATCTGTCGCATAATGTGAATAACTCTCGCCACATTCAGTGCTTAAATGTTTCGTTTATACATCTTGCCACAGCTACACGACTCCCACACTGCTGCAGAAAAACAATAAATATGTACCATCTGATGATGAACCAACCGGCCGCCGTGGCAGAGCGGTTCTAAGCGCTTCAGTCCGGAACCGCGCGACTGCTACGATCGCAGGTTCGATTCCTGCCTCGGGCATGGATGTGTGTGATGTTCTTAGGTTAGTTAGGTTTAAGTAGTTCTAAGTTCTAGGGGACTGATGACCTCAGGTGTTAAGTCCCATAGCGCTCAGAGCCATTTGAACCTTTTTTTTTATGATGAACCGCTAGGCGATTCGAACCCGGTAATGGGACATTAAAAGAATTGAACAGACTCAAAAGGCGACTGGTTGCAGTAATTTCAAGAAAACTTGATCTCTTTTTCGTTGCTGAGAGGAAGAAGCCATTCTTCTTGTCGTGCAGTTCAAGTATGGAGGGAAATTTTGCTGAAATACAGCTACGTGTCCTCCCATTGGTACATTGTTCTCTTCTTAAGAGAAGGCTATTTGCGTGCAAGGGCAAAGAACACAGTGCCATGGACACCTTCCAGCTAAACTCATTTGCTGCTTTATCTTCTGTTTCGTTCCCTTGTATTTTAACACTGCAAGGAGCTCGTCAAATTGCCAGTACCTTTACTTGCTAATGTAACTGATAAAGGGCGTCTTGCATATTACGCACGATTTTGCTTGTTCAAAAATGGTTCAAAGGGCTCTTAGCACTATGGGACTTAACTTCTGAGGTCATCAGTCCCCTAGAACGTAGAACTACTTAAACATAACTAACTTAAGGGCATCACACACATCCATCCCCGAGGCAGGATTCGAACCTGCATCCGAAACGGTCGCGCGGTTCCAGACTGTAGCACCTAGAGCCGCTCGGCCACTCTGGCCGGCTTTTGCTTGTTGAATGCTCTACACAGTACTTATGAAATCGCAGTAGCTGACGAGTTTCAGTCTTCGACAGTTTCTCCTTTGCTCCATTGTCTTGCCGGCCGCGGTGGCCGAGCGGTTCTATGCGTTCAATCCGGAACCGCGCGACTGTTACGGTCCCAGGTTCGAATCCTGCCTCGGGCATGGATGTGTGTGATGTCCTTAAGTTAGTTAGGTTTAAGTAGTTCTAAGTTCTAGGGGACTGATAACCTCCGATGTTAAGTCCCATAGTGCTCAGAGCCATTTGAACCATCCATTGCCTTAATGATTGCATGTCCTGCTTAGGGCAGTCTCACGAAAACGTGATTCTGTCTTAAAATCTCATAAAATTGGAAAACAAAAATATAGTTTGGAGTGAGTCGTATACTGTACTCCACTGGAACTAAAAGCGTCCCTGACCTTTATAGCAAACACTGTAAAACATTACTCTAAGCCTAAGGTAAAACTTTCATGCCTGATTCTGACGCGATGGAGCCCTGTTATTATTTTGTACGTTTAATTTTTTTGTGGCTGATTAGGAGTATTCCACTCCCGAACTCTCTAGGTTAGGTGTGTAGTAATGATCCCTGGCACTCCATCCAAACTTCTAGCAGTTCTGAAACGTTACTTGTCAGGTTCCCGGAAATTACTAAGAATAGGTAACGAAATGCATTTCTCCTCAGGCAGAGTTCCGTGCTCGTGAACAGTTTCTTACAAACTAAGTAGGTCAGGTACCACACTTTTTCGTCTAGAACCACCCATCCCATCGGCATCCAGCTCACGTTATGGTTTAAGTTTCTTTTTATTAGATTTATACCATCTTCTCGACACAGGCAATTAAGCCAGAGTGATACACAACGTTCAATCTCACTAGCAAACGACAATGCCGACAACCTCGTCGAGAACGAGGTCATTAGGGACGAAGCACACGCTCGGAAGGTTTGTTAAGGATGGGAAAGGAAACCGAATGTGTGCTTCCAGAGGAACCATCCCGGCATTTGCCTGGGGCGATTTAGTGAAATCACGGAAAACCTAAATCTGAATGGCCAGACAGGGACTTGAACCGTCGTCCTACCGAATGCGAGTCGAGTGTGCTAACCACTGCGCCACCTCGTTCCGTCGTCCCAGTGTCCAACAGCATTAGCAGTAGCAGAAGTTGTAGTACTAACAGTAGTAGTAGTGAGTGGTAGTAGTAGTTTTATTCATCCATAGATGACATTTACAAGGGCATTCGACATGTCATGGTATTACAATTTAAGAACAACAAAAGTAACATAATTCACATATACAAGCAATTACATACTACTGGCCTAGATTAACAATGATGGGGCAGTTAGTCTTCCTTGGTCTTAAAGTAAGAATTATCCCGACATTTGCCTGAAGTAATTTAGGAAAAATGATGAAAAACCTAAATCAGGATAGCTAGTTGAACAGTGGAGCATCGACTCTCCAGAGTACAAGGTCAGTCTGTTAAATGCAGCTCAGTCTCGTAGGTTTAACCTTACAGTACAGTACTGTTTCGTTTAAACATTCTTGCAAAGAAATGATTTCATAGTGTGACAAGCCAATACAATACTTTTCATTTATTTCTCAACGCTAATGACTGTACTCTACACACACAGTCTGTTTAAAGCAGTTCTACCTAATTAATAAAAGATAAATGGAAACAGCCATCCGTGCCAGTCAGCCACATCCTCAGGCAGATCAGACGTTCACTTTACAATCCTGTCCGCTGGATGAAACCAATCGCCTGTCCCGAACCACACCTCGCCACGAACAAGGCACAGTCTGCAAACGCTATAGCAATATGAAACTGGAATCACAAATTTTAAACAATAAATAAAGCCATTCACTAGACTATTCAGCAGAAAGAACCCTGAGGATCGCTACAAATACTCATCGTCATCAACAAGTGGAACACACACGAAAAGCAACAATACAAACAACGTAGAGACTGCACAGACGCAAAAAATCTTGCAAGTCAATCAGCACCACCAGCCCACACTGCAACTGTCACCACCACTGAAGTAAAAAGCCTTATGGTGGTAAAGGACGCGGCATATTCCAGACGCTAGCGCGAAAGCCACTAAGTAATGCGCAACTGACCACTAGATGTCACGAATGGTGGACACGCCAGTATAAAAAGAGGCGAGGAGTATTGTGTTGTCAGTAGAGCAGCAGCAACAGCAGAATGGGTAGATCAGGAGACTTCAGTGACTTCAAACGTGAACTTGTCGTAGGATGTCACCCGAGTAACAAATCCGTCAGGGACATTTCAAACCTTCTAAAGCCACCCGAGTCGACTGTTGGTGATGTGACTGTGAAGTGGGAGCGCGAGGGAACAACCACAACTAAACCAGGACTAGGCAGACTTCGTCGACTGACGGGCTGGGACCGTCGAGCATTGCAGGTGATGGCTGTTAGAGATTGCATAAAATTAGCGAAAGCAATCCCTCGTCAGTTGCAAAGTGGTACCAGGAGTCGAGCTCGCACAATGACTGTGCGAAGCAGTTAAAAAAATGGGATACAATGGCCGAGTAGCTACTCATTAGCCATACATTTCTGTAGTCGATGCTAACAACTCTTGAGGTAGTGTAGAGCGAACCCACTGAACAGTGGATGACTGGGAACGAGCGAGCAGGAGTGATGAATCACGTTATACACTACTGGCCATTAAAATTGCTACACCAAGAGGAAATGCAGATGATAAACGGGTATTCATTGGACGAATATATTTTACTAGTACTGACATGTGATTACATTTTCACGCAGTTTGTGGTGCATAGATCCTGAGAAATCAGTACCCAGAACAACCACCTATGGCCGTAATAACGGCTTTGATACCCCTGGGCATTGAGTCAAACAGAGTTTGAATGGCGGGTACAGGTACAGCTGTCCATGCAGCTTCAACACGATACCACAGTTCATCAAGAGTAGTGACTGGCGTTTTGTGAGGCGCCAGTTGCTCGGCCACCATTGACCAGACGTTTTCAATTTGTAACAGATCTGGGGAATCTGCTGGCCAGGGCAGCAGTCGAACATTTTCTGTATCCAGAAAGGCCTGTACAGGACTTGCAACATGCGATCGTGCATTATCCTGCTGAAATGTAGCGTTTCGCAGGGATCGAATGAAGGGTAGAGCCACGGGTCGTAACACATCTGAAATGTAACGTCCACTGTTCAAAGTGCCGTCAATGCGAACAACAGGTGACCGAGACGTGTAACCAATGGCACCCCATACCATCACGCCGGGTGATACGCCACTATGACGATGACAATTACACGCTTCCAACGTGCGTTCACCGCGATGTCGACAAACACGGATGCGACCATCATGATGCTGTAAACAGAACCTGGATTCATCCGAAAAAATGACGTTTTGTCATTGGTGCACCTAGGTTCGTCGTTGAGTACACCATCGCAGGCGCTCCTGTCTGTGATGCAGCGTCAAGCGTAACCGCAGCCGTGGTCTCCGAGCTGATAGTCCATGCTGCTGCAAACGTCGTCGAACTGTTCGTGCAGATGGTTGTTGTCTTGCAAATGTCCTCATCTGTTGACCCAGGGATCGAGACGTGGCTGCACGATCCGTTAACAGCCATGCGGATAAGATGCCTGTCGTCTCGACTGCTAGTGATACGAGGCCGTTGGGATCCAGCACGACGTTCCGTATTACCCTCCTGAACCCACCGATTCCATATTCTGCTAACAGTCATTGGATCTCGACCAACGCGAGCAGCAATGTCGCGATACGATAAATAGCAATCGCGATAGGCTACAATCCGACCTTTATCAAAGTCGGAAACGTGATGGTACGCATTTCTCCTCCTTAGACGAGGCATCACAACAACGTTTCACCTGGCAACGCCGGTCAACTGCTGTTTGTGTATGAGAAATAGGTTGGAAACTTTCCTCGTGTCAGCACGTTGTAGGTGTCGCCACCGGCCCCAACCTTGTGTGCATTCTCTGAAAAGCTAATCATTTGCATATCACAGCATCTTCTTCCTGTCGGTTAAATTTCGCGTCTGTAACACGTCATCTTCGTGGTAGAGAAATTTTAATGGCAAGTAGTGTATCCTGAAGAAATCCTAGCGTTTGGGTTTGGCGAATACCTGGAGAATATGAATTATGAATCTTACAGTTTCACTATGACTGAGTGTTCCGTCTGATTTTCATTTATTCTAATATAATTTATTGTTAAATGGAACCGCCGAGGTTGGACGCACAGTGGTTACGACACTGGTGTCGCATTAACGAGGAATGAGGTTCAAATCCCATACGGTCCTCTAGAATTATTTCCTATGGTTTCCCTAAATTGCTTGCGGCAGATGCTAAGCTCTATCCTTGAAACGCCACAGTCGATTTTATCCCCTGCCCTTGTGCAGTCCGAGTTTTTGGTCGATTTCTAACGACCCCATCACTGACGGGACGCTAAGTCATAAGCTTTCATCACTCAACTGAATCAGTCACGTCAAAAAGCAGAATAATTATTTAGTTTTATTTTAAGAGTAACATGCGTGGCGCACAGTTTCACTATCACTGATTTTGGCTTGGCACCACGGCTTTTTTGAGCCATAGTGGTTTGGGAGAGACATACTACTGACATGATGCTAGCAGAATGGCTATAATAACAATGCAGTAACACGTCTTTTGATAAAAGAAGAAAAATAAAGCATTTATCTGTAAAAATAAAGGGACTTTTCTTGAGAAGCTTGCAAAAAAACATAGGGCAAGTGTTTCACAGCCGTAATATCCATACAAATACGACTGTTAATGTCTAGTATTTTGAGAGAAGGAGAGGATGGAGGAGTTGAAGAAGCAAGGAAAAGACACACCATAAAAATGTTTGATACATCGTCATGCCACCAAAGTCAAGAGCTGATCTTGTGTGGCCCAAGAGTAATCTTCCATGCACTCAATGTTAAGTTTCAGTAAAAAACAAAAAAATCTAGCTGTGTGTGTGTATGTGTTTTAAGTATGAAGTTTCAGTAGGTTTCAGATGTTACGAAAATCTGGCTTCCCTGGCTCATGCGTAGGACAATCATGGGGTCATACCTGTATTTAAAGGGACTGCACTTGTCTTTCTAACCAACATTTGGGTAATAACTACTTTGCTTCATATGCTTTTACTATACATTAACTGCCGACGTGACACGCATGACACGGTCGTCGTTGTATTTTAGTTATATCGTCAAATAGCGTAATTTTAGTGCTGTCGTAGACGAGTATTTTAATGAGGTTGACGCATGAACGTTGCCTCTTTCTACCGGAAAATGGCAAGTGGTCCACAGAACGTATCGTTCTTCATCGACTCGACGAATACATCAGCTACTTAATCTCCATCTGTAATTGACGAATCACTGAACACTCAACGGAGGAAACTACTTTTCGTTGCAAATTTTTCAGCGGGCGCTGTGGCCGATCGGTTCTGGGCGCTTCAGTCCGGAACCGCGCTGAAGCTACAGTCGCAGGTTCGAATCCTGCCTTGGGCATGGATGTGTGTGATGTCCTTAGGTTAGTATTTCTAAGGCTAAGGGACTGATGATCTAGATGTTAAGTCCCATAGTGCTTAAAGCCATTTTTTAAATTTTTCAGATAAACTATTCTCCTACACGCGACTTCTTAGGCTACATGTTTTTAAACGTGCTGCAATCCAACTAAATTTCTACATGAGTAGCAAGCAGGTGGCTGAACGATAGTCCTAGAAACCCAACTGATATTTCATTCCTGACATTTGTTACCTATGTTATCACTAGACCACGGATTTTTAGGTCGTGAAAACGTGTGTTTTAGGCACCTAAAATAGGCTCCTTCAGTAGCTCATTTAGGCTATATAAAACTTAAAATAGGCTCTAATAAAAATGATGCACAGAAAATAAAAATAAATTAAAATACACAGTGTTGACAGTATTAACATCTTATTAGTCATTAAAACAAGGAGAATGAATATTTACACAGTTACAGAGCACAGAAATCTACAACATTAATGTTGAACATAACTCCAAATACTTTTGAGTTCCTGCAAGATAAAGATCTCCGTAAAAAAGATGTGGCAATGGTTTAATTAATACATTCGTAGTTTCACATATTCTGACCATAGTTGGCTTCACAATAAATAACCAAAATATTTTCTAGGTTTTTTAGTGAAAAACTGTGGCGCTTGCCAGTCAGAATCAATTTATACGCTGAAAAAGAACGTTCTACATCAACAGATGTGACAGGGGCGTACTTCATTTTCGGCACATGTTGGACAGGAATGCTGCAGTCGGAGTGCTGGATTTTCCGCTAAGTATGTCGGCAGCTGCACACAACTCCTTCAGGCCAGTGTTCTTCTGCAAAACCGTTTGCATTTATGTCCGTACTTTTTCCCCTGCTTCACCTGGCGCTTCATTAATTTTCATTTTGACTTCTTCAAGCAAAGAAATATTGTCGTAGATAGATCTCCCTGAGCCTTCTAATTGTGTAATTATTGTTGCCATAAATGTGTAGTGGGCCTTAATGTAAGATAAGTCCCGTTTTAAAGAAGAATCTTTGAGTAACTCCATTGCTGCAGTTACGGATGCAGCATCCTCCGGTATATTTTCAAACACCTTCTGGACAGCTGAGAGATGCGTACTATAGTATTCTGTTGCTATCAGCCACGTGCCCCAATGGGTGACAACAGGCTCTGGCGGCAGTGGGACATCTGGAAGCTGTTCTTTGAATGCCTGTATTCTTGATGGTGCCTTAACAAAAATTTTCTTCACCATAGATATTACTTTATTGATTTTAGGAAATTGTAGCCTTACTTGCTGTGCTATGCGGTTGATCCCATGCACTACACAAGTTACGTGCGGCATCAACGGGTAGAATACTTTTAATAGTTGAAACGCTGTCATCATATATGCAGCAGCATCAGTGATGGCCAGAATCACCTTATTCTCATCCGCTCCATTTGGGTATAGCACCTTAAGCCCATTGTTCACAAACTGTGCTATTGTTTGTTGGTTAGTTTTTGCAAGCTCTTTTGAGAAAATCAAATGAGCCCTGGATGGAGCATCTGGATCTAGCTTGCCAATAATCAGGTTTGCAATGTAACGGCAAAGACTGTCAGTAGTTTCATCCACAGAAATTGATATACAAGATTCTGTGCAATGCAGCATTGTAAGCTGAATCCACATAATTCTTACGTAAAGTTGACTCTGCAGGAATAGACTGATGGCAGTACTTCTCAAGAAAACCTCTTAAAATAGGTTTTTCTAGTTCCCGAAAGGGGATGTTTGCTGCCACAAGTGCATGACACAAATCACTGCAGAACTTGTTTATTTGTTGGAGGATTCACCAGATATATTGGTTAAAAGAGTTTGCTTCAATTTTGACTTTCGTTCAACATTAGCTTTATGTGCCATTCCATCTACATGCTGAGTTAAGTGAGATTTCTTATCACTCGAAACCTAATACGAGAGAAGAGGGAAATGCAGTTTAGAATCGCATATAAAGAGTATTTCGTATTACTAAAGAATAGCAATAAAGAAGAATCCTAAGTGACAGGAAAATAAGAAGTCTAAGAAAAACATCAACTAACCTTCTTGTTGCATGCTTGGCAGAAAATAGTTTTCCCATCTATTGTATAATGCGGAAAATCTTGCAGCCACTGCCTTACATGAGTAGACTTTGAACTAGCTGTTTTCGGCATGGGGTAGTATTCTCACACAGAAACTAGAATTTATTTTGCACTTAGAACGTCAGTAACACTTAACACGTCGGTCGCTACACAATGTACTGATTTGTTTTCGCTGGGAAAAAGTGAACGATGACCTGTTTTTTTACTGCGGTGCATGGGAGCGGTAGGGGAAGTAGCGTACTCGTTGCTGGATATATGGCACCTGACAGATGGCCGCCCCTTCTGAACAAGCGAATGGAATCAACCTGTGCTTCAGATGAAAACATCTCACTACTGGCAAATTATTTTTCGAATCGGAAAATTCACGTAAAATACCTTTCACGAAACAGAGTAGTTTGATAGGACTGCCTGTAGACAGCAGCGAGAAAATGCGCGAAGGGCAGTAATTTAGCTATAGAGGGCGCCTACGATTAACATTGTGATTTTTTAATCCGTGCTCAGCTTAAAGCCTATGAAACCATTTCTTTGTGAAAATACACAGCTGGCCAGAATCCTATGAACGAAATAATTTCAAATATAACATTTAGTACTCCCACGTTCGATTCTAATGTGTAACTCAAATCTTTGACCGGTTCCCATTCGCTCACCGAAGTTAAGCAATGTCGTGCTCGGCGCTTACTTGGATGGATGACCACTCAAACGCGCCGAGTGCTGTTGGTTGTAAGGCAAGCAAAGGAAATGTAAAGTCTCTAACGACCTCCGCCTTCGACAAGATGTAAAGCCCTAAGTTTACTTCCTTTTTCTAATCTTTGAAAACACAAGAACTCTATGTCAGATTAACGAAATAGGTATATTTTAGGATTTTGATGCCGAAATAGGCAAAATTAGGCGCCAACGTCGAAGTACGCAATTTTAGCTCCTATAGAACTAACGGTATTTAGTTTAGTTAGTCATGAAACGCATAAGTACCAACTTATATGGAAATTGGAGCTAAGGAAAAAAAATAGGTTTTAACCTAAAGATCTATTTTTTACTTATGAATAATAAAACACCTATAAACATTATTTGGTATTAACAGGGATAGCGATACAAAAAAATAAAAAAAAGACCGAAGTGTTAGGCAAATACGAAGCATGAGTGCATATCAACCTTGCTGCATGCTGGGCAGAAAATATTTTTTTCCATCTGTCGTATAGTGTGGAAAAACTTGGAGCCACTGTCTTATATGATGAAATAGGCACTTTTTAGGATATTAAAGCCGAAGTAGGCACTAACGTCGAAATAGGCTTTTTTAGGTCCTATAGAATTAACGCTATTAATGGTAAATAGTCATGAAACGCATAAGTACAAATTTTTATGCAAATAGGAACTCAGGAACAAAATAGGTTTTTACCTAAAATCCGCGGTCTAGTTATCACTATAAAGGCGACGTCGTTCTTAAAACTTTGCCATTTGAGACTGTTTACCATTTTTGTAACAGTCTTACGTGATTAATTTGTCGATGATTTGCATATCCAGTGTAGGATGTATAAGCTTAGAAGAATGAAGTAACAGCTCCACTTGCACAATGAATCTGCATCTCATACATCATTCTCCTGTTCTCACAAGAATTGAAGATTCCCTTGACTTGCCGTGCCTCCTCAGGACGCAATGTTTGTGCCTTTAGTCGGATCCGTCACTCTCAATTACGTTCCAGGACAAATCGAATAAGAAAAACTAAACTTAGTAGCGCACACAGAAGCGAAATAAAAATATAAGTCTGACAAAAGTGGCTGCTAAGTTTAACATGTGTCTAACGAAAACGGTATCAACGAGAACAATCTGCCTGGCATTATACAAAAAAAATATTAACTGAAGAGCAGAAACTGAAAACGTTGTAAGTGCCAGACGTCGCGTTAGTCAGGAGAATCAAAAAACAATGTATCTCTTTTCTACGTAACTTATTTGGACTCAGAAAACGAGAAGGTTTTCTGATACCACAGGTTATGCTGCCCAGCTCGTCACTGAAAAAATAATGAGACAAATTAGAAAATAAATAATTTATTAAGAACGTTGAAAGCGCCATGCCAAGAAGCTGACTGGTTCAAAGTGCCTGTAAGAACATTTTTCCCCCAAGTGTCAGCAATTCACAGGCACTACCTTTTATTTCTAATAATACAAGTTCAGAAATACAGCAGTAATATTTAAGTAGCAGAACTGTAGTCAATAAAAAACATTTCTCATTTCTTTTACATTTATGCATGGGAATAACAAAATTAAATTCATGAAAAAATCTCTCAGTATTGGCTTTTGTTTCTGACATAGTTCCATTCTTGGGATCAGATGTTGCGAAATTTGCTGTATAACTGACTGTGCTGCTTTGGAAGAAATGGCAACATTGTCAACAGGTCTTTCTAAAATGGTTCAAATGGCTCTGAGCACTATGGGACTCAACTGCTGAGGTCATTAGTCCCCTAGAACTTAGAACTAGTTAAACCTAACTAACCTAAGGACATCACAAACATCCATGCCCGAGGCAGGATTCGAACCTGCGACCGTAGCGGTCTTGCGGTTCCAGACTGCAGCGCCTTTAACCGCACGGCCACTTCGGCCGGCTGGTCTTTCTATTTTGCAACTGCTGAACAAGGCTGATATTTCAGGAGAAGTACACCATGGCATACATCAGCCATCTTCCTTCCTCTTTTGAATACATTGACACTTTACATTCTTCCGTTTCAGAGTAAGAATTTTTTTTACAGCTATTTGAGATGGGTAAGTAGGAGAAACTTCGATCATACTGCATTTGGAGATATTACACGCCTGTATCCATAACAATGTTTTAGCAGCATCTTTAAAATCAAAGAAGTCAGTAATGCGCATTGGAATTACATAGAATGGGCTCATAGGTTTCGCTGACGGAACTCTGAGGTAATAACTGCTTGGTACAAATACCATGCAAGTCAAGGCATATGCAACAGAGTAGCCAGAAACAATTTCACTAAAAACGCGTTTTTTGAGAAAAAAGCACTTACAACGTTTTCCATTTCCACTATTAAACTGATGAGATGTTTTTTCTCGTAAGCGAGGTGAAAGCAAAGAATAGGATTCGGCGATGGAAGTAGCTCAAAACCTGAATTACCGGCCAATGGAAACATGTTAAGTGACGTGAAAAAATCGCGTGACGGAGAACACTAGAGTGGACATACATTTCATATTGTCTTTTTCCAGTTGTGAAGTATTCTAGAAGTTTGGTCGGTCATATCGTAGTTTTTAACCGAGAAAGGAAAGGTAACGGATAAGGCCAGCGAAACCATTTTGGGTAGAGATGTTCACCGATCTTCGAAGGCACTGGTCCGAACAGGGGATCACATCATTAAAGATAATGACTTTACTTATACAGTTGGAAGCGCCCAACATCGATTTGGTAAATATGATGCCTGTACCGGATTCGAATGTTGGCGTGAAGTCCCAAGCGATTGCAGAAAGCGCAGGTGACTCCTGCATATAAGAGGGGTACAAGAACGGGCATGCAAAATTAGAGGCTAATACTCTTAACGTCGGCTTGCAGCAGAATTCTTGAGTACTTTCTAAGATCGAATATAATAAAATCCTTTGATACAGAAAAGGTTATGTCCAAAAATCAGCAAGGATTTAGAAAGCATCGCTTGTGGGAAGCTCAGCTTGCGAACGATAGGTGGAGGACATCACACAGGTACCGTACGCCTGTATTTCTTGAAAGTGTTTGACACGATGACCCACTGCAGACTGTTAACGAAGATCCGAGCATATGGAATACGTTCCCCTATGTGAGTGTCTCGAAGCCTTCTTAAACCGAGTAAACCGAGCGAGGTGGCGCTGTGCTTAGCCGACTGGACTCGCACTCGGGATGACGACAGTTCGAACCCGCACCCGGACATCCTGATTATATATATATATATGCATTCATAAGAAGAAGAACAACACCAAAAATGCAACAGGAGCGTAATATGTAGGAACTCGTCCACGCAACCTGTAAGTACAGTTCAAAACCGTACTACTTAATAGGAAATATCAAGAACCAGAACTGTTTATAACCTATAGGTACAGTGACCAAAATGTAAACTAAATAACAAACATATGTACATATTCCAGGCCACTGATGATGCCTTGCAGAAAATAAAGGCGAAACGCGTATGGCACTAAAATTATGATTTATTCAGTTGCTGTCAGACGGTCCATAAGTAAAAAGTATCAATATACCGTAACTGAGGAAGACAGGACTACAAAGGTTGAAGAATAATTCTATTACCACCAACGTACATTAAGCGAAAGGACAGCGAAGGCAAGATAAAGAGGAATTAGGGCTCGTACACAGGCGTACAGAGAATCGTTTTTCGCTCGCTCGATTTGGCAGTGGAAGAGGTAAGTGAAGACTAGCAGTGGTACAAGGTACCCTCCGCTATGCACCGTATGATGGCTTGCTGAGCGTGCATGTAGATATAAAGGGATTGTGCAAAAATATGGAGTTACCGCTAGAAATTCATGCTTGAACATAATGTAGATGCTACCCAAACCTGCAGGTTTCACTGTTGTATTTGACCACGAACGGCGCTTGTGCAGTGTCTTCGATACGTAGCAAGTGTCAGTCGTGATCACAACAGTGTTCTGTGTGGTTGTGGGTGCATTATGTCGGAGCTGAGCGAATTTTAAAATGGGCGAATGGTTGGTACTCGTATGGTGGCTGCTTCCATAACCGAGGGAGCCGAAGTGTTTCTTGTTTCAAGAGGCACAGTAGCGAAGGTTTGTACATCATACACGAAACCGGAAGAAAACATCATCCGCTGAGTCGCAACGCGGACGAAAGTGTGTTGAGTGATCGTGACATACGGTCATTGCAGAGGACTGTGGCAATAAATAAGAGGACGACAGCTGCAAAAGTCACGGCAGAATGTCGCACTCACGAAACCTGTCAGCATCAAAACTACACGAAAGGAGCCCCATAAGCAAGGAACTGCAATGCGAGTTGGAATTCCAAAACCACTCATCAATGATGCAAATACGCGTAACTGTGGAATGTGCTGCCAAAGCCATAAAACCTGTAATAAGGAGAAAAAAAAAGCACTCCGTCTTCAGGCCACTAGTGCTCTACCGGGACCATCCGACCACCGTGTCATCCTTAGTGGAGGATGCGGATAGGAGGGGCGTGGGGTCAGCACACCGCTCTCCAGGTCGTTATGATGGTATTCTTGACCGAAGCCGCTACCATTCGGTCGAGTAGCTCCTCAATTGGCATCACGAGGCTGAGTGCACCCCGAAAAATGGCAACAGCGCATGGCGGCCCGGATGGTCACCCATCCAAGTGCCGACCACGCCCGATAGCTCTTAACTTCAGTGCTCTCACGGGAACCGGTGTATCCACTGCGGCAAGGCCGTTGAATAAGGAGCAATAGAAGAAAGTAATTTATTTGAATGAGTCTTGACTCAAACTGTTTCCAGCTCCAGGTCAAGTTTACATCCCTGTAGTGAAACATGGCGGGGGTTCACTGATGATTTGGGGAACCATATTGAGGTAATACATGGGCCCCATGGTTACTCTGCAAGATCGCATTACTGCCAAGAATTATGCAACCATTTTGACTGACTAGGTCCATCCCGTGGTACGATGTTTGCTCCCCAGTGGTGATGCAGTGTTCCAAGACGACAAAGCTCGCACCGTCCAGGACTCGTTTAGTGAGTACGAGGATGAATTGACGCATCTCCCCTGGTTAGCACAGTCATCAGAACTCAATATTAATGGAGCCTTTCTGGTCTACTATGGTAAGGAGAGTACGTGATCGCTATCCACCTCCATCATCGTTAGCTGTTGTTACCACTATTTTGCAAGAAGCGTAGTATAAGATACGCTTGAAAGCCATGCAGGAACTTTTATTATCCATTCCGAGAGAACTGGAAGCTGTACTGAACGCCAACAAATTTCCTACACCGTATTAGGCATGGTAATGGGTTGTGTTTTGGTGTTTCCATATTTGTGTCCATCCCGGTAGATATAGTGTCATCGAGACGTCGAGGATAATACTGGAAAACTGAATAACAGCTTGCTCCAACAACGCTCAAGTAAGCGTCCCAACCTTTGCCAGCCCTGTGTAATGGCGCAGTGTTTAAGACACTGGATTCGCATTGTGAAGGTGCGGGATTCACATCCCCATCTGGCCACCCAATTTAGATTTTTCGCGGTTCCCAAAACCAGTTCAGGCGAATCCCGGGGCAACTCCTGAACCTTAGTATCTGTATTTGTCTGTCAATGTACTATCATTGTTTTATAAGGCTTCAGTGTGAGTCTCTGTACACTCGTGTGGGCAGATACTACTGTAGCACCAGTTTCATGTACTAAACGGTGCAACCATTTACTCCGGCTTCTTTCCAAGATCTCTTCTAAATTCGAAGTAGCAGTGCCTGTATTATTATGAAGTACGATGCAATTTCGTAATTATTCTCCTATACCAAGTCCTCGGTTCTCAATAAGTATGGCCTTCCTGGACGGGACACATGGACGACGACATATGGATGTTCGGATGTGGCCCTGATTCGTGCACGGATAGCCGAAGCGGTTAAGGTGACCGCTTGCGCAAAGCGGGAAATCCGGGTTAGAATCGCGGTCCCGCCACGAAGTTTCACGGTCGTCATTCCAATATAAACCGATGGTGGTTCATATTCACAATTGCGAAGAAATTTCCTGCCCTTCTAAATTGTCTAGTTTGTTCTCGGGTACACCAATACTCCACCTGCGGCAAGGTCCGGGCAACTGGCTGCAGCGTCATCAGATGTTCGGGGCCTGCCTGTTGCAAACGGGGTTGCTGCTTCTCGCTCAACATCGGAGATAGCGCTTGCGTCGTACGTAAACACCCAGTATTATCGTTAGCGTAAATTACAAGCCGACGTGTGTTATTTCAATCGCTTACTGTTTCGCTGCTGCCAATTACTCGCACCGCGTAACACAGGTGTTGAGTCGTAAGGACACTGTTAGCCTTTGCTGTGTTAATGATCAGTTAATACCACGCAGCAAATATACGACCTAAGGCGGCATCAGTTTCGTAATCTCCTTTCGGTTTGATAAGTAGTTGTCCTTCCCATGAGTTTCATTAACCTTTCTGAATCAACAAGCGTCGTAATTGACTACAATAACTGTGAAGATTATTACTCACACACTGTACGCCTCGGTAACTGCACGGTCAGCACAAGGGACTGCTACGCGAAAAGAGCCCGAGTTTGATTCCCGGCCAGGTCGGAGATTTTCACTGTTCGGGGACTGGGTGTTGTGTTGTCCTTACGCTCGTATAGTCGTAATTGAATTTATTTATTTATGCATTTATTTTACCTGGCAAGATTAGGGCCTTCAGGCCCTCTCTTACACCTAACCAGGCGTACTCAGATTCAACAAATTTCAGTTTCTACAGAACATTAAGGACATGTAACATGTTATACAGTATTAATGTTAAAGAAAAAAAATATAGATTATAAAAGTAGTACAATGATAATCATAACAATCAAAAAATAATTATAACAATCAAGAATAATAATAATAATAATGACTATGTATATGAAAGTAAACATATTTTTCTTTTATGAATGTCAGTCCTATTGCTAGTTGGGAATTTTCTCGTTATATTCTTGCAGCTTGTGAGTTATTCTCATCAAGCAGAGACATAAGACGATGGAATGGGGTGAAAGAGATATAGAAGAGGTAGATAGGTTAGACGAAGAGAAATAGAATGGTAAAATTCGAAGCTATGATGGAGAAGAGAAAGAAAAAGATGAGAGGGGCACAATATATAAGTCTTGAGTTCCCTCTTGAATGTTGAGTGGTTTTGGATAAGACGCAGATCACAGGGGAGCGCGTTCCATAGTCGTATGGCTGAGATGGAGAATGACACGGAGAAAGGTTTTGTGTTATGTAAAGGTACAGCCAAGATGCTAGACGTATCCGATCTGGTATTGCGGTTGTGGAATGATGATAGGTGTTTAATGTGAGAAGATAAGTATTGGGGGCACCAGTGGCTAAGAAATCGATGAAGTAAGCACATCGTGTGGAGATCGCGTGCCTTATGTGGGCGTATCCAACCTAGCTGGGAGTATGAAGGACTGATATGATCATACAACCGTATATTGCATACGTATCTAACGCAAGCATTCATCACTAGCTCGAGGCATCTCGAATTTTCACTATTTGTGCCGTGTTGAACTACATCACAGTAGTAAAGATTAGGCAAGACTAGTGTTTGGACTAATTTTTGTTTAACATGGGTTGGAAATATTTTTCTAAATTTTTGAATTGCATGTAGGGAGGAGAGCGATTTCCGGCAAGCTGTGACTGTTTGTTCTTCCCAGTTTAGGTGTTCATCCAAGATTATTCCAAGGTCTTTTACTGTTTTTTGGTATGGTAGTTGGGTACCATTGAGGAGTATTTGAGGGACTGTTTCGCGAAAGTACCGACTGATTAACTTTGGATAAGATATAAGTATGACCTGGGGTTTCTTGGGATTTAGTTTCAGACCTAGGTTCTGTGCCCATCGAGAAACAGAGCAAAGATCTGCGTTCATACTCGCTACTGCGTCAGCAATGGTCTTGGGGCTTGCACTTATGTACAGCTGAATGTCGTCGGCATATAGATGGTAGTTGCAGGAGTGAATCACTGAAGAAATATCATTAATGTACAGTGAGAAGAATAATGGACCAAGGACGGAGCCTTGGGGAACTCCAGAGCGCACGTTTTTCCATGATGACTTTTCCGACCCACAAATGACTTGTTGACTTCTGCTTCTGAGGTAGCTGTCGAACCAGTGTATTGCGCTGTTTGAGAAATTCAGCTGCTTCATTTTAATTAGTAATATATCAAAGTCAACTGTATCAAAAGCCTTGCTAAAGTCAAGCAGTGTTAGGATGGTAGCTTCACATCTGTCCATAGCATGTTTAATGTCATCAGTTACTTTGATTAATGCAGTTGCTGTACTATGGTGCTTTCGAAAGCCTGACTGATATTTGTCGTGGATGTTATGAGTTTTGAGGTAATCCGTCAGCTGTTCATGGACGATGTATTCTAGGGCTTTAGATATTGCAGGAAGTATGCTGATCGGCCTGTGGTCACCTGGCGACTTAGGGTTGTCAGTCTTGGGTATAGGTTGAATTAAACTTTGCTTCCACTCAGTAGGATATGTACTACTGACAAGAGACAGGTTGAAGATGTCTGTGATAACTGGAGTAATAGTGTTTACGACGTTCTTAATCATCCCAATGCTCACTCCATCATTTCCTACTGCCTCGGAAGAGATTCTCATAATTGCCTTGTGTACTGTGCCGGTAGTGACATGTTTTAGGAAAAACTTGTCTCTCGAGAGATTGATATCTTGGGGCTGGTAATTTGTCGCTGCGTGGCAGTTTACAGCTGTTGAGAAGAAATCGTTTAATTCTTCTGCAGACGCTTGATAAACAGCGTCAGATCTTCGCTTCCCTATACCGAAACTGCGCAGCTTTTTCCACAGTGCAGCAGGTTTTGATATGTCGCATACGACAGAGCGGGCATGTCTGATTTTGGCATTCCTCACGCTTTGCTTGGTTCTATTTCGGAGTTTCCTATAAGCTTCGTACGCCTCGGGAGTTGAGTTACGCTTGAAGGCCCTATGTGCAGCATCACGTTCATTCATCAACTGGCGTAATGCAGTGGTGATCCACGGAGCGGGAGCTCTCTTTACCTTGACAGTGCGTTGAGGAGCATGTTTATCATACCGTGCAATAATTTTGCGACATAATTCCCGAATTTTTCCGTCTAAAGTCGGTTCATTGCTTATATCATGCCAAAGGATGTCTGAGCAATCCTTTTGAAGAGCGTCATGGTTAACATTTTTTAGGTTTCTGTAGGTTACCAGGTGAGATTTTTCTTTGGTAGTATGTACTGAGTAATTTAAGAATATCACGTCATGAGCAGAGAGTCCTGGAGCGGATGTCTGATTGGCGCGAATTATTTTATCTGGTCGCTTTGTTGCTATTATATCTATGAGTGTATGGCTGTGTGGCGTGTGATGAGTTGGGTCCAGCGGTGTTAAACTCATATCATTGGAGTGGAACAGTCTCCTTAGTTTTTCTGCAGAGGGAGATTTTAACTGTAAGTCGATGTTTGTGTCGCCCATAATGATTATGTGTTCATACAGCGTCACGAGCGAGGATAGGGCAGACTGAAAGGAGGACATAGCACCGACGTTTGGAGGTTTATAGATTACAGTCCTGAGATGGCTGAATGGACCTGACCCCAAAGCCAGTTTAAAGAAAAGTTATTAAATGAGTCAGAAATTTTTGACACTGTTGAGAACTCTTGTTCAAGATACAAGGGGAAGGTTGTGTCATTCTTTCTAAGTGTACGGATGAAACACGAGTGTCGAAGAAGACAATGCCACTTACCTCGCCAGTCTTCAGAAACGGTGTTGCCAACAGAGTTGGATATTTTAACTTTTATCGTTTTCGCACTGGAATAACCTATAACTAGTAGTGAAATATGCCATCTAGATACATCAACGAAAGGCGAAATTACCATTGCGGTACGCTGTACCAAGAAATCGAACAACAGCAATTAAAGGATACAATAAAAATAAATTCAATAAAAATAATGTAGCGGGCTTTCTAAAAACGAAGTGTGCTCTAGAGGCTTAGATCACGCTACAGGGCAGCAACAAATCGATTAAAACTTCTGTGTTCCCTGATTTTTTTGCCTTCATTTTTTACAAAGCAATGTTTCTCATAAAATTCATTGTAACATTTTGCTAACCAAGTTTGTCGCTACATAACAATTATGTTCAAATAAAATTCCAGGAATAATGAAGAACCTTGTTTTAAAAATCTCGTGCAAAGTTTTTGGTATGTAGTACACTTTTACCTAGGGTCCAAGAGCCTTCTTCATCTATTAAAGAAAGGTGGCTTTATCAGGCGTTTTGTTAAAATTTTGTATCACCAACCATATTTTATATCTCTTGGAGTAGCCTTGTCAAGTACTAATTTTATTTTATTTTCCTGGTTTTGTTTATTAATATAAACTGTTATGTCAGCATGCTTTTCAAGTTTCGTGTTAATTTTTTTTACTGTTTCCTTCCTTTATAATTATATATTGTTCAACTATTTACTTTTTTCATTGCATTACCATCGCACTGTCAAATATGTCATTTACTGTGCGTTTGTGCTTCAGTCTAGATGTGTAAGTTCTTTCCCAATGTAGTTTACAAACACTGTAACTTTCTTGGCGACAACAGTCAATAAACGTCTGATGATGGCTTTGTAGGCCGAAGACAGGTTAAGCAATAAATTAACACTGTAGAAAAAATCAAACTAGCGCTTTTCATTTATTATAATGTTGTTCTACCAAGAACCAACGGCATATTCAGTTAACACGAAATTGTTTTGGTGCAAAGATATTCATAGCACACTGGTACATTAAGTTTATTGCACAGCACGATGTTTTTTTGGTTGGTACACTTTGACAACGAATTGTGTATGCTTCATATAAATGCACGTCTAGACACAAATTTACCAATTTGAGTTATTATAAAGCTTCCACGGGACATTTTCGTTCACAAGACTTAAACTGCAAACATAATGACGGTTCAGGAAAGAAACAGCATCAAATATGCAGTGTGGGCCGGCCGGTGTGGCCGAGCGGTTCTAGGCGCTTCAGTCTGGAACCGCGCGACCGCTACGGTCGCAGGTTCGAATCCTGCCTCGGGCATGGATGTGTGTGATGTCCTTAGGTTAGTTAGGTTTAAGTAGTTCTAAGTTCTAGGGGACTGATGACCTCAGATGTTAAGTCCCATAGTGCTCAGAGCCATTTGAACCATTTTTATGGCATAATGTTATGGAATATCCACACATTTGGAAAGAACGGGTAGCACTCAGTATGTACGGTCGGATGACTTGACTGGAGTAGCGTTAATAGATTGTGTACACAAACCCTCCTCATCAGATAGCCTGTCTACTATTGAATACCCTATCAAAACTACTACAGTAGTTCCTGAGATAAGGTTCCACATACGGACAGAAAAACTTTGCGGGAACCTTAACATCGTTCCGACAATTTGCACGAAATATTTATTAACAATAGGCACAAAACGTCTTCGTGAATCAGTCTACCAGTGAAACCTGCATCGAAATCCCTACAGTAGTTCCTGTGATTAGCCTTCACATACAAACAGAGAAACACGGTGAGAGACTTTATTATTAGTCATATGTATAGATGTAAAATACTTCAGGAGACGGTTCTAATTTTTCAGGTTTACTGTCTGCGATAAAAACACTTAAAACCATGAGACGCGTATTTACAAACGCCGAATATAAGTTTTGCAATACTGTGCACAATTTTATCTAGGATTTGCCATTTTTGAGTGGATTTACTAAAGATATTTCTTCATTTAAATTAAGCAAACTCGTAAAACATAGCCGCCAAAAAAAAACGCGACTGACCTTCTGCGACGATTTAGAGCTGGTGAATTTCTGACAGATGAGACTAGTTTTAACTATTACTCACTCTCCCATCACAAGACATAAACACCGAACAAGAACTAACACTAAACTTGTAAATACATCGCAAAATTAAAGGTGCTGTGGATGACAACCTAAGTAGTGACATCTCTGGATGTCGGGTGGCACGGCGGGCGACAGTAAAGCTAGTATCTCACCGCCGTCCGGGGCGTCTCCACACACGTCTTTGGCCTGGAGTGTCATTGACTGGAGTAGAATTGTCTTCAGTGGAGAGTGCCGCTTCGAACTGAGACCCGATGACCACCGAAGACACGTCTGGAGACGCCTCGGACAGAGGGTCTTGTAAAACGCGTGCCAAACGTCGATAGAACAAGAGCGTTGTTTTTATTCTTTTCCTTGAGTCAGCTTGGATTTTCAGCTGACGATTAGTGCCAGTTGCGTAGATTGACTTGCCCATGGTTTGTAAACGATGTTTCTCCCTTAAATAAAATTTTGCACAGCTATGCCGCGTCACTTTGAACTTTTCGTAGATAACATTCGGAGACCTGTAACCAATTCTATAAGCCACTGCCATGAAGTTGCAGATGCAGCGAAATTTGAAGAGAATGGAATGAGATGGAATGTAGTGTTCTCAGAAAATTCTACATCTACATTTATACTCCGTAAGCCACCTAACGGTGTGTGTAGGAGGGCACTTTACGTGCCACTGTCATTACCTTCCTTTCCTGTTCCAGTCGCGTATGGTGCGCTGGAAGAACGACTGCCAGAAAGCCTCCATGCGCGCTCGAATCTCTCTAATTTTACATTCGTGATCTCCTCGGGAGGTATAAGTAGGGGGAAACAACATATTCGATACCTCATCCAAAAACGCACCCTCTCGAAACCTGGACAGCAAGCTACACCGCGATGCAGAGCGCCTCTCTTGCAGAGTCCGCCACTTGAGTTTGCTAAACATCACCGTAACGCTGTCACGCCTACCAAATAACCCTGTGACGAAACGCGCCGCTCTTCTTTGAATCTTCTCTATCTCCTCGGTCAACCCCACCTGGTACGGGTTCCACACTGATGAGCAATACTCAAGTATAGGTCGAACGAGTGTTTTGTAAGCCACCTCCTTTGTTGATGGACTACATTTTCTAAGGACTCTGCCAATGAATCTCAACCTGGTACCCGCCTTACCAACAATTAATTTTATACCATCATTCCACTTCGAATCGTTCCGTACGCATACTCCCAGATATCTTACAGAAGTAACTGATACCAGTGTTTGTTCCGCTATCATATAATCATACAATAAAGGATCCTTCTTTCTATGTATTCGTAATACATTACATTTGTCTATGTTAAGAGTCAGTTGCCACTCCCTGCACCAAGTGCCTATACGCTGCAGATCTTCCTGCATTTCGCTGCAATTTTCTAATGCTGCAACTTCTCTGTATACTATAGCATCATCCGCGAAAAGCCGCATGGAACTTCCGACACTATTTACTAGGTCATTTATGTATATTGTGAAAAGCAATGGTCCCATAACACTCCCCCTGTGGCACGCCAGAGGTTACTTTAACGTCTGTAGACGCCTCTCCATTGAGAACAACATGCTGTGTTCTGTTTGCTAAAAACTCTTCAATCCAGCCACACAGCTGGTCTGATATTCCGTAGACTCTTACTTTGTTTATCAGGCGACAGTCGTTTGGTTGATCCCTCTCGTACTTCCTACGTACCTCGTAGTGACATTTGCACTACGTGTTAGGGCAGACGTTTGTGGAACCTCATCTCCTGACGAAGGGGCAGCGGCGCTACTATCTTGATACTATTTGATCAAGTCCCATACATGTTATGTCTTTGAACTTCTGTCAGAAGCTTCTTTCACATACCACAGAAAAAGTACATAGTTCTGCTATAAAAAAAACCAAAGTCGGTTCGTAATTCGGTGACTATAAACGACAAAAATTACTTGCGAACGTCAAAAAATTCGTTATATTGTCCCCTACAACTTGGCGAAAATCACCGATCGATATATTTATTAATTCAGGGTGTATTTGGGGTGGCCTGTATTAGTTGCTTCACCATGTGTACACAAAACATCCCGAGAGTCTATTAGTGAAAACCATATCAAAATCCCTGCAGTAGTTCCTGATATTTAATGCAAGTCTGTAAAATACTGTAACAAGTAATGGTCCATCATCGGCAAGTCGTGAATTCTGAATCGTGGTAAATTCCAAATCACAGAAGATAGCGCGCCATTGTCAATGTGGCAGTAGTTGTCTTCCGTGATAAATAAGCTGTTTAAAAATACGCGTCTCGCACATGTTGCTCAATCAAGATCCCTTGTCGCCTAACATATCAGTTTTTGACCATTAGTTCCTCATTTCAAAATATTCAGTTTACGATCCTCTGTTATCAATATAGTACTGACTAAGGATTTGGTACACCCATACAGGATGGACAAAGATTCGTGCAACAGGACGTCGGAGCGCTATTTCTTGCATGCTAACGCTACAAAACTGTCTGCAACAGAATTTCGTCCCGTATCTATTTTGGGTAGAAAATGGTCGCCAAAGAAATACTATTTTGAAACACTGTAGTCGCGTGTACGACAAATATCTTGGTTCTATTCTGCATAACTCTGTTGCTGAGTAAATGCACTTGGCAGAGTTTGCGTTAGAACATTCGAATTCGAGAGTTCCATTCCGGGTCTAAGTTAAATATTTTATATTTTCTAATTTTAGGCTGTGTGGCATGGCATCTCGACTCTTAATCGCTATTCAGTAACTACAGCTAGTCTTTCATAAACCATGTGTAATTATTCAGTATTAACACAGAAATGAAATTACAACTATTTCTATTACTCCACTATTCAGTACGTATTTTGCCTTTAAATGTTCACTGCGTGTTCTTCCACACACTAAACCTCTGTATACCTTCCGCTCCATTCACAGCAACGCATTCTTTTTCTTCGGTTGTACTTCTTCTCCCAAAGTAAAAAATCCTTCTATTCCTCCATTTTCCTGCGTTAATTCATTTCTTTTTATGTTATTGTGATTACCTATGTTCTCCACATGTTCTGTTGTTACAACTGCTAATTCTTTCTTTTACTTGGTTCCTGCATCAATTTCCATGTGTACCACATCAGAAGTAGCCTTGTCGAGTACTAATTTTATTTTACTGGGTTTGTATATTTAATGTAAACTGTTACGTAGCCACAGTTTTTCGAGTATAGTGTTAATATTTTTCCTGGATGCAGAGTGAATCACCTAAAACTTGCACCGAAAAGATTGCAGAAATAGAAAGAGATATTGATGTGCGGTTTTCACGGAATGGATTAGTAGTAAGGGGTTTAGCCTGTCAACAGATTGTAATAATACTTAGAAAGCGTATTTTTTGCGCAAATGTGTACGTTTTTAAAATGGAACAATGCCCATTGACATTAACAAACTAAAAGTCGGGTAAATTAGAATGTCAGTGGTGCTAGTTCCAGGATTCTAGAGCACGTCATTTACGAGATATCGTATTTTGAAAAGTACCCAACCAACACTTGTACAATACCTTTCGTAGCACACACTAAAGAACAACACAAGTGCACACACTATGTATATGGAGCCTGTCTAGTAACGAGACAACTGACCATCACAGGTTGTGTTCAAAATGACCACCGGCAGCAGCAATACATGCTTCCGGTCTGGTATGGAACGACTGCTGCACACATGCTAGCATTTCAGCGGAGATGTCCGAGCAGGCTGCAGCAATGCGTCGCTGCATACCATCGGATGTAGTTGATATGTCCTTGAAGACAGCGTCTTTCAGCTTTCCCCACAGAAAAGAGACTACAGGCGTCAAATCCGGCCAAGGTACAGGTCTTCTGCGTCCAATCCAATGATTTGGAAATAGTTTATGAAGACATGTTGTAGCACTTCGTGCACTATGGGCTGGACAGCCATCATCTCGTACCACAGGTTCCTCCTAGTATGCAGAGGAACGTCTTCTAGTATCCGTGGTAGATGGTCTGTTAGGAGGTTGCGATACTTGGGCGCGTTCAGTGTTCCGCCTATGAAAAACAGTCCCTATGAGCTGATGGTCCACTATCCCACACACGTTTATACTCCATGGACGCTGACATTCCACCTGACGAAGCCAACGAGAACTCTCAACAGACCAATAGAGCGTGTCTCGGCGGTTTACCTGGCCATGGTCGGTAAATGTGGCTTCATCACCAAACAACATACATGATACATCTGGAGGATCCTCTCTTAATACCCATGTACAGAAGTTAACACGATTCTCATAATCATTTCCACGAAGCTCCTGAGAGATGAGATAGAGGTGCAACCTATGTCGTTGGAGAATGCGTGGAACACTTGCCTGGCTGGAGCTAACGTGCGGATCAACTGCAACAGCAGCAATAAGGTTCATTTCCCTCTCTTCTGTCATCACTTGTTTCCTTCTGTACGTTGTCTAGGTGTTACACTATCACTTTCACGTAACTGGTTGAAGAGGCTGATAAATAATTGTCGAGATGATTGACGTCTGTTGCGACATGTTGCCGCAACATCGTATAAGAGCGAACTGCATTCTTCCTATAATCTCCATACACCATCAGCATATCGGCTTTTTCTACATTGGTAAACCCCATCGTCCACTCACGACCCACTGCTTGGACTGTCACACATAGACTGACTCGCAATTCGCAGTGAACTCAAGGAACACACAAACACACTGTAAGCAAACATAACAACATCATACCTAGCAAGTATGCAGGTTGAATGGCGCAGACAAGTGTCGGTGTGGAAACTTTTCAAAATACGATATATCGTAAACGCCTCGCACTACAATCCTGCAACAAACACCACTGGCATTCTAATTTACCCTTCTTTTAGTTTGTTAATGTCAATAGGCATCGTTCCATTCAAAAAAGTGTGTGTTTGCACAAAACATACACATTATAGGTATTATTACAATTTGTTTATTGGCTAACAATACGAGCCGCCGACTACCAGTCCATCCCGGGAAAATCGCAGATCAATAGCACTGTCCATTTCCGCAATATCTGCGGTGCAATTTTTAGGTGAGTTACCCTGTATATATTTTTCAGTTTTTTACCTTCTAAAGTGCCTTATTATTTCACTGTCAAAGACGACGTTTACTGCGTGTTTGTGCCTCTGTCTAGATGAGTAACATCTTTTCCAATGTTCCAATGTTGTTTACAAACATTGTAACTTCTTTAATGACGATAGTTAAAGTCTGATGATGGCCTTGTAAGCCGAAAACCGGTTAACATGAATAAATTAGTCCTATAGAACATACGCAGTATAGTGTTTTTCATTTATTATTATGTTGTTCTACCAAGAAGCGATGAAAGAATCAATTAACATAAAAAACTCTCCACCGCTCTCCTTTTTGGCCTATTCCTGTTTTCTTGTCCTAGGTAGTTCCCCTGCGACCACGCATATCGCATAACCACATCGTCTAAGTGTTTTGTTTCACACTACTTCATCAACTACATTCGGAGCCAGATTCTGGTATGCTCTCCTAAAATTGATGCCATCGATTAGTACCAACTATCTTGCTTACTGTTTTCATGTCCATGAAATTACTGTAGGACAGTACGTCATCAGTAGGCCTAACAATCCGCTTAACAGGTAATTACCAAACTATGTTATGTTTATTGTACTCTAATGAATGTGATAGAACTGGAAGTGTGCTTCAATGCTGATCTTGTAGCTGTGGGTGCAGCTATGCTGCAAAGGGCACAGAAAAGCACTATATGGCGTGTCGCTATATGTTGGGAGATGCGGGGAGATCGTTTTGAGCATGTTTTCTGAAGATTAAGTACGCTTTGTGAAAATAATACTGTCACAGACATAGTATTCGAAACAGTGGAAGTGGACGCTCTTACTGAACGTAGTATTTATGTTTAACATCTCTTCATTGATAAATTTTGTAATTATTTATGTCCTATGAGAGGTAATTTTTTAACTTATTATAAATCTTCATGAATATTTCTGACATATCCAACCAAAAATTATTATATTCAATCCAAATAAACGGCAGTCGTAAGGTGTGCCTCGTTTAAGAAACAGTGTATGCTACAGTCAGACCAGAATAAGAAAATAAAAAATGCACCTAGGAGGGTATAATGCATGTTTGCATGAAGTAATCTTATTCGAGGAATTCGACTGGAACTGCTGGAAAAGGTACGCCTATATTTTGAAGCGTTTTGTTGAGGGAATGCCAGTTACTGTTAATGTTAAAAGAAACCTGGTCTTACAATTACGCATTGTTGACTTGTTATACTTGTATCTAACTAAATGTGTATCGGTGATCAGGTCCTACTAAGCAGATTAAATGTGGTACATACGAATTTTCAAGTACAAGTTCAGATGGTTGAAATGGCTCTAATCACTATGGGACTCAACATCTGAGGTCATCAGTCCCCTAGACTTAGAAACTACTTAAACCTAACTAACCTAAGAACATCACACACATCCATGCCCGAGGCAGGATTCGAACCTGCGACCGTAGCAGGCGCGCGGTTCCGGACTGAAGCGCCTAGAACCGCATAGGCAAGTCACTCTTTGTGTGTTAAGGAGGAGGATGATACCTCGTCGGAAAACAATGAGGACGCCTTTGTAGATATCGGCTCTTCGTTGGAGAATGAAGATGACGGCGTCGAGTATTCGCCAGACGGATGTGGAAACGTAAGATATTAGTTACGCCAGTACCACGTTTTGGACCTCTGGCTAAACGGATAACACAGTTAATACCTTTAATGTTGTTTTTAATTATGGGCAGAATAAGTTTGATACTTATGCAGTTAATTTTCACAGGATTTCTCAGTACGATATTAAAGACGAATTGATGTTCTTTAAAAACATGTGTGATAAAGTTATTGTTAATAAGGTAAAGGTGTACGCATATAGGATTAATTTACGTAGTGAACGTATTACTAAAGAGAATGCCGCTCCTCAAATTATATACGAAGATCAAGGAACTATTGAAAACCCCCTAATACCTATCAGTAATAAGTTTGGTAAATTTTCTGTTCAGGGGTTTGATTCTACGGGTGTACCTTAGCGTGTGCATAATGTTAGCTATGCTTTTAATGTGTATTCTACACCGAAGAAGGCTGTAGATGTTAAGGATGGATCTAATTGGAATGATTTGGAGGGACTACGTGAAGCTCAGAATAAGATATTTCAAGACAGCAGTCCATCCTACTGTGATGTTTGGTATTGGGTTTAGAATCCAAGAAGGATGATAAGCAAGTTACTAAAGTAACGTATTTGTCATTTATGTTGCGAACAGAGGTGCATATGACATTTCGTAATAAAAGGTCTCAGATGACATTTTAAGTAAACTGTTTTGTATTCCAGTAAATGTTTGCATTGGCAGTTTTTATCGAAATTGGAACCACCTACGTTACTTCCTGGATTCAGTTAAGAGAGCGTTCCTGCATCCTAACGACGAACGCATGCAAGAAGTTTCTTAAATACTGTGCAAGAGCAGTGGTATTATAAACCTAATTTTGACTAACTGTTGGAACCCTTTAGAGAGCCCTACAGATATTTTCTCCATATGCCAAACGGCGTTAGATGCCGTCATAAGAATTTTGACATTAGAACTAGTTTGATAAATCCTCGCCGGTATACGTGTTAACAGTTCAATAGTGGTGAAGAAGTACTCCTCAGACACATCCCGGAGGCATCCTAGAAACTGGCCTCTCGAGCAGAGAGGTCTCTTAATCAGGGAAGAAAATGTAGGGTCTCATTCGACCTGCAAAGAAATCTCGAAGTCGAATATTCTAACGCAAAACTGTAGTACCCAAGCATTGAAGCTAAAACCGGTTGAATATAGGTGCGTAGCATATATATGATTACAGTACAGTCAAATTGTCGCTCTTTGACGTCCATTTTCTTCCGTAAATATGCAAGGGGCGAAATTTTGCTACGGACATTTTTGTACTGTTAACATGCACGGAATGGCGCTGTGGCACTGGTATGCGCGAATTTTGGTTCACCTTGTATGTAATGTTAATTCGAGATTCGTAAGCAGTAGACATAAGTGAAATAAATACATAATTTCGGACCCTATATCATTTGTTCCTCGTAACTACTGCAAAACAGTAAAATAGTGTACAGTGTGGCATATAAATATTTCTTCCACAGCATGAACATACAATTAAAGGTGACAGTTGAGAACCATGTTGAGTCGCACACGGTCTGACGTTTTTACACAAAACTTAGTTAGGAATGAGTCCGACCGTAATATATGTTGATGGAGGCCACACGTATTTGTTTAGATTTTTAAATAGAGAAGATAATAATAGTGTACTAAACACCGTATCTTCAAAATAGTGTCACAACTGTAGACTTGAAACTGTAATAATGCATCTATAATAAATTTTTCTGTCCATATTCTGTAAGATGAGTTCCACTGATGTAAATGTTATTAGTCTAACGTTCGATTTCATTCGTTGTACTAGATGAAATCTCAAATATCTGTACTTCTCCGTAAGGGTAAATTCGAATAAAAAAACATTAATCCAGAATTTTTATTACCTGACTAAGAATCCAAAAGGAAAAGGAACTTAATCTAGCAAAACAAAACAAAAAGGTAAAGTAGGTAAAAATCGAAAGTTTTCTTTCCTATTTTGCCAGACTTCGGTGAGTCTAGCGTGATATACAACACTGACCTTCGAAAGCATCGTCTGAAGTTCCCGATCGGTTCTTGAAGTTAGCCATATAATATTGGCAAAAATTAACCATTCAGTCTGATCACGAAAGTTATAGATTACGAATGCGTAAGTAGAGACATGGTCTAGATTTTTCTCCATTTCGCTGTAAGCTTTCTTTTAGATTATATCTGTTGTGCAGAATTATGTATATTATGTACATAATATTCATGACGATAAGAGACTATAATATTTACAGTATGAACAAAGACATCCATTGATTTAGTCTGCATCACTTTTTTCCGATACCTTTCTCTTCTCGTTAGAGATTTTTTAACTCTCCGGCACCAAATTTATGCGACATCTGAAATGAACTTCGAAATATTTTGCATCTATATCGTTATCAATATCTGAAGTCCTATCGTGAGGAAAAATGTAGCCAAAATTTTTTTGCCTTAGCAAAGTAGCCACGAAAGCTGCTGTTAATTCCGATCGACTCTTACAGCGTCCTACAGCTTTCTTTTCTTAGATACATAAGTCACATTTAGAACAGTCAAAAAGAAACTCTTTACAGTTTTACGGACTGCTTCCTTTACTTAAATGACAGCTACACACCGATAAACAACGGTTGACACGAATTTTGTAGGTAACTGACGGTGTGTATCGGCAGTTAGGAGAGGCGTGTAGATTTCATGTAATGTTAACCAAATTGATTGAGTGAAGAAAAAAGAATTACAAAAAGTTTCCTCTAGTCATTTCAGACAATTCGCATGTCAGTTTCAGAAATGTAAAGAGACATACAATGCCAATGTGGTGACGTCAACATTGTACCTTTCTGTGTTATATTCGTATGAAGTGCCTCAGATTGAAGATGAATCTACGTCTGCATCTGTAGTCCGCATGCCACGGAAGAGTACGCAGTGAGGTTTTTTTATTCTACCCTCATTTCGCGAATGCAAAGAGAATGTTACGGTCTGTACGGCTCCGCGTAAGTTTCGATTTCATTATGTTACAGTCACATTACACGTTATACGAGGGCGTACTGAAAAGTAATGCCTCCGAATTTTTATGTGAAAACTCTTAAAGTTTATTAAATAAAACAATCGTTTTGTTTTGTTTTTTTTTTACATTGTACAGCCGGCCGGTGTGGCCGGGCGGTTCTAGGCGCTTCAGTCTGGAACCGCGCGACCGCTACGGTCGAAGGTTCGAATCCTGCCTCGGGCATGGATGTATGTGATATCCTTAGGTTAGTTAGGTTAAAGTAATTCTAAGTTCTAGGGGACTGATGACCTCAGATGTTAAGTCCCATAGTGCTCAGAGCCATTTGAGCCATTTTTTACATTGTACATCTTCATTCTTCATGACTACATATTTGCAGCCCTCTTCTGCTAGAGCGCTCCGAATTGTAGCGCGTAACATGGCAACGTAATTGTGTCGATGCGTGAGAGTCAGCGTGCTATAGTCGAGTTTTCGAATTCAAAGAGTTCGTACACGCATGGAGCATCCTCTTTTTCAGCATGACAATACCAGACCACACACGAGCTCTGCGACATCTGTAACAATCCGTCGCCTTGCGTTCACTGTTATCGATCACCCTCCATACAGTTTTGCCCCATCCGATGTTCATGTGTTTCCAAAACATTAAGAACACCTTCGAGAACTTCACTTAATAGTGATGAAGCGGTGCAAAAAGAGGTGAGGTTGTGGCCTCGTCAAAAAAGTTAAACATTCTACAATGACGGTATCAACAAATTGGTCTCTCGTTTGAAGAAATGTGTTGCCGCTAGGGTGACTATGCTGAGAAAGAAATATGTAGACATCAAGAAGAAATACGTAGAGTGTTAATAACGTCTGTTTTATTTAAAAAGCTTTAAAGATTTCCACTCCCTCGTATATGTGGAAGGGAATACCATTTCTCGCCTAGTCTTGGAATACATACCCTCGAAATGTTAAAAGTAAGCCCTTCCGTCCAACTTTTTCCATGAATCAGACATGGAAAGGGTCTCAGACTGATGATCAATGCTCAAGAATCGGCTGGATAAGAGCATAGTGACCTACTTCTCGCTGAGATGCACTCTCTCAGGATTCTTCGGCTATGCTCAGTCTGGCACTTGCCTTCACCCAAACAGATTTATGTGATCGTCCCACCTCCAATCGATCCGGGTGGAAATCACTAGATATTTGACGGACGTCACCAATTCCAACGATTACTCTAAGATAACGTAAACAAACAATATGGTGTCTTTTTGTCTATTTCCACGCACTGCATTTACCTGTTCCAGCATCAAACAGACGTCCATCTGAAGTTTTTGGCGTTAATATTGGACGCAACCCCTATCAAGTTTTAGCTTCCACACGAAGTTAGAGCGCTGCTGAAGTAAGAGCGACAACAATCGACCACTTTCTTGATATTCTTCTTTCTCTTCCGATAATGTGCTACTTTTGAACAATTATTGGAATAATTATGTGGCTGTGACAGCCAACACGTTCGCTAGACATTACTTCTCCAGATTTATTCTTTCTCTTCTTCGTGCTATATGAAACAGAGTGTACACAATGTCGACGATATTATGACTATAGGGAAAGAATAAAATAAGCTATTCTGTCTCACGCGTCTAATATCATTTTGCAAATAATCTATGAGTGAATAAACAACTAACTAACCAACTAATTAAGTTTCACCTCATGTTCTTCGTCGTATGTGGCAAGAGCTGGAGTATCGGTTAATGCGTGTACGGCAAAAAATGAAAGCCACATCGAACTGCGCAACATACAAGAAAATTTTGACCTAGTATCTTCCCTAACATGCAGCTAAAAAGTCCAATGTTTAGAGTTATACAGTACTTTCGAGTGGCCATAACGTCTTCAGCGCGGATAGGGGTACAGTTTCATAGTTGTGTTCTTTACGTGTTATACGAAACACTTTCTAGGTGCCTTTGTTTAATCACATTGAATAGAAAAGAACATTTGAGACACACGTAGGCGCAGATAAATGTAATGGAATACAGCATGTAATGGAATATGCATCTACAAAATTATTTACGAGGTCGAATTAGAGGAACATTCAACCTAAACTTCTTGGAATTTTCAGAACAAGGATGACTGGATTACGCATGCAATCCGACAAAATTAGACAATGTCTCATTTGCAACAAATTGTTCCAAATGGGCTGCAAAATAATCATCAGACTTTATTTATTTTTTTCTTTTGTATTTAATGCCCCTTCGACACTGATATTATGTGAAACGAAACACTAATTACGCTATTTTCGAGGATGTGAAAAGAAGCGATTTTCGTGCAGAAAGCAGCAGCAAACAAGCAAGGATCTCCGGAAAGCCGTTCCCTGCATCCAAGAGACGGACGCCTTCTGCTAGTTCCTCATCATTGTCACAAAACGACCACGAAGTAACACCGCGTTGCCGCCCACGCAAAGAGAAGAGACTGCGATGACGATGCCATTCTATGACTCGCAGAAGGAACCTGTATTTTTTTCTTATTTGCGTCAGTGGTAGTATTGACCCTGTAATAGCATTTAAAACACTCATAATTGTTCTCGAAACCTGCTTGTAACGTAGCACCAAATAAACCTTGGTGGAAACAACAATACTTGGACATTAAACTACTACTGTTCTGCCGAGAATTTAACGGGTCTGTAATTATAAAGACGATGTTTGGAACTCGGAAAAATTCTATAATGATATCATTCGCTAAAAGGACTGCCTGCCACATCCCTGCAAATCTTTCGGGTTAGGCAGCCCAATATCAAGATCATAGAGCTTAGACAAATTTGATAACTAGCAGGTATAAAAGACGAAAAATCCTCGTTCCTAGTTACTTTTGCACATATCATGAAGATCATTAAATAAGGAAGAGTTATAATCATTAGAATAAGCACTTCAGAGCTATTCGGTTGTTATACGATAATGTAATTTTTATTTAGTCTGGGCAGAAGAAGAAGGAAAAGAAGAAAGAAAATAAGGGTAGAAAGGACAGATTGAGGTTTTTGATCACGTTCTTCTAAAGGTAAGGAAGACAGAACGGTTGGAGTTATGTGTTGCGCGTTTTCGTGATTTCGCACTGACCCACACGATAGCGCCTCGTCTGCCCTGACCCTGGCGATACCCTCGTTTCACTACGGCGCCGGACTCAGGGAAAGGCTCTCTTCCATTATTCTTTCCTTGACGTCCAATTCCTCCTACAATCTCGCATATATTTTGTAACAGCAAAGACATTCAACCTACGATCTCTTTACAGGCACTAAAAATGTCGGTTAATCGTTAAACTCCGAATCAGACACTCGTGTGGAAATAACTCTAAAAATCACGAAGTGTGATTTGCGTAAGTCCCCATCTGATTAGTACAAAGAACCAATTTTATAACTGCCAGTGCCATACGTTTTGCTTCATTTCGAATCAGCTACAGTGATTTTTTTTTCTGTGCGTATTCGTTGAGGAATTGTTAATAGAATCTGCAAGTAAACGTAGGTATCTTCATTTTATATGAGTACGGAACACTTGCAAGCTTCTAAAGTTTACGGCAGAGGATCACGTTTTTAAGGTATTGCAATAAGTGAAACGTGAAAATTCATTAAATTTTTATGCTTTTGCAAAGTAATTATTCAACTGTCATAATCTGTAATCGAGAGTACAGCTCTCGTACAGTAACACATGTGCTGTAACACTTGATAAACTACAATTATAAAAATAATACTGCTGAAAGATCACACACAATTAATACCCGCGATGATACTTCGATTATCAGACTCAACGCACCAGACACTACAGGAGCTGTGGCCTGAATCCGAATAAAAACGTAAAACTCATGAGGTAAGAGTAACCACCGCAACTTTTCATTGCAGACGAATTACAGCTTGACACACTACTATTGCTGTTGTTTCACTTCAGTTATCCTGTATGTGCTTTTGTTTCAGCGACAAATGTAGGGAATTTATTGCGCCACTACAAAACTTTGTTTCTGTATGCACGACGTTTCATTGTATTGAACGATACAAACCAAGTTTCTGATTCTCCGAAGCACGGAGAATACCAGTGGTAGCCCACTGACATTGTTAGCGTTTGACTTCCAGAACGACGCGCTTTGCTACTCACTAAAACGTCGATGCACACAACGTATATAGGCAAACTTTATTTCAGTAGTACTACAGTGTTCCGCGCTAAGAAATAATTGCCTTCTGAGCAAATAAATACATTTTGCAGTCTTATTTCACGCACCTTATTTTCAACAATTGAGCGCTTCGTCGCTACGCCTCAGACGCTTGTTCTTTCCGACGTCGTTCAATAAATGTCGCATTGTAGTTTAAACGACATTTGAGTTTTTACACACTGCCAGGTGCAGCACAAATACAGAAGAATCTCTACTGTAGCTTTTCCGACCTCCTTTTCGAAACGTCACTCGTACATATGGTCTGTTGTTCAGATTAAATTAAGCGACACTGGAGCAGACAGCAGTGCTGCTGTCTTTCACGTCTCGGGAGAAAGCGAGAAAATGATCTGGAGCGCACTTACCTGATGTTATTCGGCGTAAATCGGAGGTGCGGTCTGATTCACACGTTGCAGCGCTACACATTCACGCACCCTGACGATTGAACAAGCAAAAGGCTCCAGAATAAACAGAGGAACGGGTTTTGAGCGGCTGTACCCAAAGACCTTCAATTGCGAAGAAACTCTACTTCTTGCGCAACCAGTACTTGAGGTAGGCAGCCGCCGCGGCAGCGAGGATTTAATTTCTTTCCCCTTTCCAACGAGTTCATCACTCTTTGGGCTAACGTTAGATGCGATGCTCATTAGATGTGTGCTTTTCTGTGTCTTAAGTTAGAAGCGCAAAAGTTACAGTTCCAAGAAACAGCAGGTATAAGTTTTAAATGAAGTAACAGCGTGCGTACATCGTAAACAATTTCACACGATATCAACTGCGACTCTGCTCGGCGCTAATACACGGTGAGAAGTCCAAACAAAATCTCTGTTATGTCAAAACTGCTATCTATTTCAGTTAATATACGACTAACGCGCCATAAATTAGATCCACAAAACCGTAAATAGATTACTTCTTAGCAGACAGACAAATTTCCACCGCTGAAAATGTAATTTGTCAATTAACGACAGGTATCATACAATTATCTGTAAACTCGTTTTGACGCCCGTGTTTTCTGTGTTGCTGGTGTACGTCTGAGAAACTCGGTGACATCTGCTGCATTTCCGACTGTATTTTGTTTACTGGAATATGCATCTTGTATAACAACACGCATTTCAGTTCACAAGCAAGATATTTATATCTTGCCTTTGTTACCCACACTTTTCTTTCAATACTCTCTTAATATAAAAACAGCATGCTTCGCGATTAATCGTAATGAGAACAATAATTACGCCATTTATCCCATGGCTCTTCGAGTTCTCTACATTTCTTTTATAATCAATGTGCAGAAGTACGAACGGAACGCAAGTAAACGAGAGTTTTGTTAGAAATTGCTATCTGAAATTTCGTAGCGTATTAAGAGACATGGAATGAATATCGAAAACAGTAGCAGCGTCTGCAAGAGATCGATTAAAGTGGACGTCAAATGAATAGCAGTTCTAGAATACCTGGCAAAATTTATATATCCCGGCACATCCCTAACTTATTTACGGGCAAGTTTAACCATATCAATTTAAAATACAGTACCAACTTCGTGTGTCAAAAGAGTCATCATCGTCCCAGTTCACAACAAAAGACAAAATCCTCTGAACCATAGATAAAACAATTCTTACCTCAACACCATTCACGCTTCTGTAATACGGATGTCGGTACAATACAAAATCAAAATATTCTACAAATTTACGTACGCCTTTCAAAAAACGCACGCAGTAATAAAACATAATTCATGAGGAGCAAAACTCGCAACATTAAAAGGAGAGACGCCGTGATCCAGTAGTTTTCAGATGTTTTACAGTAAACATAAATATTTTTTCAATGAAATACTAAAAATGTATCACTGAGAAAAGTTTCGAATCCTATGTTCTTTCCAGGAATTGAAAAAGAGCCAGAAAAAATAATCTTACCAGCGAAACTGAAAGTAAAAATTCAAGTTCATACAGTAAACTTCCAAGAAGTAGAAATTACGACAAACAACAAATCGCTATGGCAGTCAAGTATTCCATTATCATCTTTTGGTTATTACAGACACAGGTTTTATCTTCTCGCGGAATATGTGTACTTATGTTATAAATATTATGGTCTAGATAATTTTGTAGTTTAAAGGCATGAGTGTATTACTATGAGTTCTTCAGTAAAGCCATTATTACTTATTTTTCTTGGGTATCCTTTGAGTCTGAAATGTAAAGTTAGCAATCAATATGTACTAACAATTTCGAGGTATGGTAGTCAGATGTAGACTTTCAACAGAGTAACTTTTCAAAATCTGAGGTCGTTCAGCGAGCAATCGAGAGGTGCATGACGGGAATTAGTAGGAGAAATAAGGAATCCTGTAAACAGATCAGGGAATAGACTGAGCTGGAGATGTACTTCCTCTATCAACCCTATGTGGCACGAATTCTGGACTTACGAGCAGTATCCAAGTTTTTGTCGATCGAGGGTTTTGTAAGCTACTTCCTTTGTTGATGGGCTACATTCCGTGAGGATTCTTCTAATGAAACTCGGTCTGGCAACTGCCTTACCTGCGATTTGTTTTAAGTCGACGCTCCACCTCGAATCACTGTAATTGTGTAATCATACAATAACGGATCTTTCTGCATATTTATGCACAGTACGTTACATTTGTTTGTGGTGAGGATTAACTGCCACTCCTTGCACCACGTGTCTCTGCAGGTCTTCCTGCATTTCGCTAAAGTTTTCTAGCGTTGAGACTTGTTTGTATACAACAGAATTATCCGCGACAAGTCTCATGTAACTTCCGACGTTATACACAAAGTTATCCACATATTTTTTGAAAAGTAATAGTCCTATCAGACTCCACTGGGGTACTCACGAAGTTATTTTTACCCTTGAAGATACCTCTCCATAAGAATGACATGCTGTGTCCTGTTTCCTAAAAACTCTTCAATCAAATTACACAGCTCGCCTGATGTTCCACACGTTCGTAATTTTCTCATAAACCGGCAGTGCAAAACTGTGTCGAACGGCTTCCAGGAGTCAAGAAACAAGGCATCCGCTTAGGCCCCAATATCTACAACTTTCTTGCTAGGTATTTATGAAGGAACAGAGCGAGCTACATTTCACACTGTTGTTGTTTTCAGAACTCATGTTGATTCCTACAGAGAAGATTTTTCGGTCTCCAGAAGTGTCATAATGCGTAAGCATGAAACATATCCCAAAATTCTGTACATGTGATGTCGTCAGACAGAATCATTAACTCTGCAGCGGAGTGTGCAGTGTTTCGAACTTCCTGACAGATCAAAACTGTGTGCTCCTCTTTTTGAACACCAGTGCGACCCATTATTTTGCTCAAGTGCGGGGGATCCCCATCAGGTCGGATTAAAGGAAGACATTGAAGAAACTCAGAGGCAGGCTGCCAGATTTGCTACCGGTAGGTTCTATCAACACTCAAGTATCACTGACGTGCTTCGTGAACCCAAGAGGGAATCCCTGCAGGGAAGACGAATTTTTTTCGCGGAGCACTGCCCACAAAATAGTCCTAACAACGGCGCTCAGATTGTGCTGTGTTCCTTGACTTCAGGAAGGCATATGACGCCGTCCCGCACAGCCACCTAGTGAAAAAAAAAAGGAAAATGAGCTTATCGAGTATCGGACCAGCTTTGCGACTGGATACAGGACTTCGTTGCAGGTGGAACTCAATACGTCGCTCTTAACGGAACGATATCGACAGAGTCCGCAGCTCGTGGTTGTGCGGTAGCGTTCTCGCTTCCCGCGCCCGGGTTCCCGGGTTCGATTCCCGGCGGGGTCAGGGATTTTCTCTGCCTCGTGGTGACTGGGTGTTGTGTGATGTCCTTAGGTTAGTTAGGTTTAAGTAGTTCTAAGTTCTAGGGGACTGATGACCATAGATGTTGAGTCCAATAGTGCTCAGAGCCATGGATATCGACAGATGTAAAGGTAATTTCCGGAGTACCCCAAGCAAAGGTGATAGGACCGTTACTGTTTATATAAATGATCTAGCAGAAAGCGTCGGAAGTTCTTTAAGACTGTTCGCAGATGATGCGGTTGTCTATAAGAAAGTAGCAACGCCAGAAAACACCATCGAGTTGCGAAAATGACCTACAGAAGACTGATGAATAGTGCAGTCTCCGGCAGTTGACCCTGACCGTAAATAAATGTAACATAACGCGCATACATTACTGATCACAAATTTCTAGAAACACTATATACGGTAAGATATCTAGAAGTAAATATCCAGAGCTATCTTAAGAGGAATGACTACATAGTGTCGGAAGTTCCATGCGGCTTTTCGCGGATGATGCTGTAGTATACAGAGAAGTTGCAGCATTAGAAAATTGTAGCGAAATGCAGGAAGATCTGCAGCGGATAGGCACTTGGTGCAGGGAGTGGCAACTGTCCCTTAACATAGACAAATGTAATGTATTGTGAATCCATAGAAAGAAGGATCCTTTATTGTATGATTATATGATAGCGGAACAAACACTGGTAGCAGTTACTTCTGTAAAATATCTGGGAGTATGCGTGCGGAACGATTTGAAGTGGAATGATCATATAAAATTAATTGTTGGTAAGGCGGGTACCAGGTTGAGATTCATTGGGAGAGTGCTTAGAAAATGTAGTCCATCAACAAAGGAGGTGGCTTACAAAACTCTCGTTCGACCTATACTTGAGTATTGCTCATCAGTGTGGGATCCGTATCAGATCGGTTTGACGGAGGAGATAGAGAAGATCCAAAGAAGAGCGGCGCGTTTCGTCACAGGGTTATTTGGTAACCGTGATAGCGTTACGGAGATGTTTAATAAACTCAAGTGGCAGACTCTGCAAGAGAGGCGCTCTGCATCGCGGTGTAGCTTGCTCGCCAGGTTTCGAGACGGTGCGTTTCTGGATGAGGTGTCGAATATATTGTTTCCCCCTACTTATACCTCCCGAGGAGATCACGAATGTAAAATTAGAGAGATTAGAGCGCGCACGGAGGCTTTCAGACAGTCGTTCTTCCCGCGAACCATACGCGACTGGAACAGGAAAGGGAGGTAATGACAGTGGCACGGAAAGTGCCCTCCGCCACACACCGTTGGGTGGCTTGCGGAGTATAAATGTAGATAGATAAAACAAATAATAGGAAAAGCAGACGCCAGATTGAGATTCATGGGAAGAATGTTAAGGAAATGTAGCTCATCCACAAAAGAAGTGGCTTAGAGCTGCTTGTTCGACCGATTCTTGTGTATCGCTCATCAGTCTGGCAGCTTTACCAGGTAGAACTGATACGGGGTGTTCAAAAACTCTCTCCGCAGTGCCATATGATTGTTAGCCGCTCGTGCCGCATGCCGCAGTGAATATACCGAAATGAAACTCAGTGAAATACAAGTTATTAATTTATTGAATATTCATTTTTACTTACAAATTTTCCCATTAAATGTTGGAAGTGTCCCAACTGTTGTTCAATACACAATTCAATTCGTCTAATCATATTTCCAAACACTAGCTGTGACATTTCTTCTGTAACAGAAGCAGTGAAAGTGGATATTGTAGCTTTCAATTCATCGATGGATTTTGGACGGTTTTCATGGACAGTTGCTTTCGCTGCACCCCAGACGAAAAAGCCAGGTGGTGTTAGGTCAGGCGATCGTGGAGGCCAAAGTCCCTGTGAAATTATGCGATCACCAAAAACATTAGCAGGCAGTGACATTGAAACTCGAGCTGTATGCGCGGTTGCACCACCTTGTTGAAAATAACCGTTCAGTATTTCACTTAACACGAGTTCTATGAATAGGTACAGAATATCACTGCAGTATCGTTGTGTGTTTATTGTTTCGTTGAAAAATTTGGACCCACAATCCGACGCCTAGAAATTGCAATCCAAACTGTTTTCACAGAATGAGGTGGTTCAAAATGGTTCAAATGGCTCTGAGCACTATGGGACTCAACTGCTGAGGTCATTAGTCCCCTAGAACTTAGAACTAGTTAAACCTAACTAACCTAAGGACATCACAAACATCCATGCCCGAGGCAGGATTCGAACCTGCGACCGTAGCGGTCTTGCGGTTCCAGACTGCAGCGCCTTTAACCGCACGGCCACTTCGGCCGGCGCAGTGGTTCGTCATGAATACACAATGGATTTGCAGTACTCTACGTAAGAGAATTTTGCGAGTTCGTGTACCCGGATAAATGAAACCACGCCTCATCGGTGAAAAAGTTTCATCAAGTATATCCCTTCCATTTTTGTTGAACGAAATATCTGAACCATTGACAATAATTCAGTCTCTTGCCATGAGTAGTATTTTCGAGTTCTTGCATGACTGTCACTTTGTATGGGAAAAGTTCTAATTTTTTCCTTACAGCTGTGTGGACCGTTCCGACACTAAAATCGATTTCCTGGGCGAGTTTTCTTACTGATTTGTTTGGACTCATGGACATTTTATCGGAAATATCGAATAGTTTATCCTCAGACCAAACGCTAGGACGACCACTTCTCGGTGCATCCGTCACTGAACCCGTACTTCGAAATTTGTTAACCAAATCTCGCACAGTATCGCGCTGTGGGGGTGTTGTCTCTGGGAAAACTGAATTAAATGTTTGACGATCTGAAACTGTGTATTTACCGCCAGCTTTGAACACTTGTTCGACTAAAAACACACGTTCTTCAATGGTTATCATTTTAACAGTGCCACGAAACAAACGAACAAAGGAACTAAACTTAAACGTTGACGTCAACACGTAACGACACACGCCAACGATACTACTGACGCTGGCTGAGATAAACGAAACAGTGAAATGTTGAGAGTGTTCACTTGAAGGGAAGTAACCCAGGCAGGCGAACAGTCATACGGTACGCGCGGCTAACAATCATACGGCACTGCGGAGAGACTTTTTGAACACCCCGCAGAATATCCAACGAAGAGCGGCGCGTTTCGTCACAGAATCGTTTAGTCGACGCGAGAGCGTTACAGAGATGTTCGACAAACTGCAGTGGCGGACGGTATATCTTGCATAGTGACCACATGGAAGAATTGGAGAAATTAGATTTAATACAGAGACTTACCAAAAATCATTCTTCCCACGCACCATTCGCGAGGAAATGGGGGATCAGTTAGTGATACCAGAAGAAGCCTCCGCCACACATCATTAGGAGGCTTGAGGAGTGGTGATGCAGATGTACGAGGGTAAGTCAATTATTATACTCAACGTAGTTATAAAATTTTATTGTAATCAAATAGGAAACTTACAAGAGCATCATTTTTTGACATAGTTTCCTTGCATTTCAACGCACTTGGTCCATCGTTGTACAAGTTTCCCAATGCCCTCATAAAAGTAGATTATTGGTTTAGCTGCGAGCCAAGAATGCACCGCTTCTTTCACTGCTTCGTCCGAGGCAAATCGACGGGCCCTTAATACCTGTTTGAGTGGACCAAACAAGTGATAGAAGGGGCAAGATCGGGACTATACGGAGTTTCTGGAGCGTTTCAGCAGTGAGGGCAGCAGTATGCGGACGGGCATTATCATGCAACGATACAACACTTTTGGCAGCAATCCTCGGCGTTTGCTTCCAATTGCAGGTTTTAGCCTGGCAGTAAGCATCTCACTACAACGGACACTGATTATTGTTGTGACCCTTTCCCCATAATGTAAGAGTACTGGGCCTTGTGCGTTCCAAAAAACCGTAAACATCAGTTTTCCTGCAGACGGTTGGGTCTTGAACTTTTTCTTGCACGGCGAATTTCGATGTTTCCACCCCACACTCTGACGTTTACTCTCCGGCTCGTAATGATGGATCCATGATTTGTCAAATGGTTCAAATGTTTCAAATGGCTCTGAGCACTATCGGACTTAACATCTGAGGTCATCAGTCCCCTAGAACTTAGAACTACTTAAACCTAACTAAGCTAAGGACATCACACACATCTATGCCCGAGGCAGGATTCGAACCTGCGACCGTAGCGGTCGCGCGGTTCCAGACTGTAGCGCCTAGAACCACTCGGCCACTCCGGCCGGCAATGTTTCGTCACCAGTAATGATCCTGTCTAAGAAGTTTCCCCCTTCGTTGCCATAGCGATCCATATGTTTTTTTGCAGATGTCCTAGCGCGTTTGTTTATGCAACTGTTTGAGTTGTTTTGGGACCCATCTTGCACTAACTTTATGAAACCCAAGTCTGTTGTGGATGATTTCGTAGGCAGAACCGTGACTAATTTGCAGACGATGTGCCACTTCGTCAATAATTAATCGTCTGTCTAAGAGAATCATTTCACGCGAACGCTCGATGGTTTCTTCATTTGTGGCGGTAATCGATCGACCGGCTCCTTCATCGTGCGTAACACTTGTGCGACCATTTCGGAATTTTCAATCCATTCGTAAACACTCGGTTGTGGCAAAAGACTGTTCCCGTACTGTATCGAAAGTCTTCGATGGATTTCGGCCCCTGATACGCCTTCCGACCACAAAAAACGGCTCACTGAACGTTGCTCTTCTTTGGTGCAAATAGACAGCGGAGCGATAACGAAACTAACCTAACAGCTTGAAAATTGCAAAGATATAACAACAAATAAACAAAGCATGCGTCACCAACGTAAAACGACAGTACTACCAAAATAAACAAAAATGTATCTAAATTGCGGATAATAATTGACTTACCCGCGTATATACAGAAATTGGAGAGCCGTCATTTGATGTTGACTGTAGAAGGATTCTACTGCCACCAACGTACATTTCGCCTAAGTACCATGAAGACAAGACAAGGAAATAGGGCTCGTGTGCAGGCATATAGACATTCGTTTTCCCCTCGCTCTATTTTCGAGTGGAACGGGAAAGAAAATGACTAGTAGTGGTAGAGGCACTCTCCGCCATGCACCGTATAGTGGATTACGGAGTAGGAGTATAGATGTTGACGTAAGTTTACGGTTTGGGTTACTCAGGCACGACTGACAATTTGCCTTCACATCCCTGCCTCTACCAGTACTTCTCAAACTTTGCAGAAGCTCCCCTCATACCTAGCGGGCAAAAAGAAGGCTGTGAGGGCGGGTCGTGAGTCGCGCCTACCGCTCAGTCAGTAGGCAAGGTTCCGGTTCGAGTCCCGGTCTGGCACACAATTTTAATCTGCCATGTCAGTAAGTTTCATCCTACGTCATGTAAGACATATAACATAATAAAAGGGCCAGAACATAATTGTTGCATGTGAAGTATGTCAGCGCTTAAGTAAGAGATATCGATTCAGTGGAGAGGTATGTAGTTTCAACCTCGCAAAGGAAAGCCTAGTGTACCACTTCAGCCTCCAAGGAGATGCTACACAAGAGGCTAAGTATCTTGGGACAGACATATGTACACGCAAATTTCTCTGCTACGTCCCACTAGGATACAGGTGATGTCACTGTTGTTTGAAATCGGGCGCTCTGGCGTCTTAGCGTTTCTGACTCCAAGTAATATGCTATACATACCATGCAACACTGGTACTTTTGAGAACACAAAATATTTTGAAATTAAGAACAGGAAGATAACTATTGGAATAATTTTGATTATTCAGTGAACACACGAGAAGCAGGTTACTTGCCTATCTGCAATACCGTATTCTTCTAAAATGCGAGAAGTAGAGATCCTAATGAACGAACTACATAGCACGGAAAAATAATAAGAACACCATGGTAAAACTGTATCGTTTCAGGGAATTATATTCTTGCGTATCTGTTGCACACTGACGTTGCCTTCTGATTTTTCCTTATGCTGTAACAATGCTGGAAGTGTTATAATTGAAGTATTGTGCTGAGTTCTGTTCTTAAATACTTCTAACGGAGGAATATTGTCGACCCTCATTTAGATGATTCATCAGCGAGAACAGTCATAAACCTTCTAAACGTATCTGTTGCTTTCGTTTCTTGACAATCACAGAGTTCACGGAGAAAGAAACTAAACTTCCTGATCGAGACTCGACAGAAAAGAAAGTATATTATTATGTCTAATAAGAAGACGACTGCCACACCTAAAATGGCTCTAAGCACTATGGGACTTAACATCTGCCGGCCGCGGTGGTCTCGCGGTTCTAGGCGCGCAGTCCGGAACCGTGTGACTGCTACGGTCGCAGGTTCGAATCCTGCCTCGGGCATGGATGTGTGTGATGTCCTTAGGTTAGTTATGTTTAAGTAGTTCTAAGTTCTAGGGGACTGATAACCACAGCAGTTGAGTCCCATAGTGCTCAGAGCCATTTGAACCATTTTTGAACTTAACATCTGAGGACATCAGTCCCCTAGAACTTAGAACTACTTAAACTTAACTAACCTAAGGACATCACACACATCCATGCCCGAGGCAGGATTCGAACCTGCGACCGTAGCAGTCGCGCGGTTCCGGACTCAAGCGCCTAGAACCGCTCGGTCACACCGGCCGGCGACTGCCACAACTGTTGAACTTAATACACGCCTAGCAAACTCATTAAAAATGAAAGTCATGTGACGGAAAATGGTAAAACACAGCTGCTCTTGTAACCTTGGCGAATGCAAAGAAGAGGCAGTTCGCGTAGTGGTACAAAGAACACAATACCAGACTTACTGATTAATATGAAATTTTTAGTGTATTTAGACAAGTCTATTTTTCACCGTTCTTCCCCATGGGACTTATTTACCTTCGGGGAGCACCAGAGAAGGGCACGGCTCCGACTGCGTTATTTCATTTGTGAAGCATGGTGGATGTTTGATACCTAATCTAAGCTTCCACGGCGTCTGTGGTCACACAAGAAGGAGAGTGAACTAGTAACTTCTACGAAACCATTTTAGGCGACAACGTTTGCTAAATTACATGGGGATCGTTCCTGGTAGGGATCTATGTTCTCCAAGATGATAATACATATAGCCTCTCGGCTGGAAATGACCAATATTGTTTTAATCAAACTGACAAGGGGAGGCCGCCAATTGTGAAATTCAGATTCGATTCATACTGCGCATAATAAAAACTCATGGCCAGAGGTGTAATGTGGCAAAGCACCAAGATGCACTTCTCAGCCGTTGTCGAGAAAATCGACAGTTAAAAGAAACCGTTGCGGTGAAATACTCTCTACGATTAATAATTTTCTACAGCGTTGTGGCGCAGCGGTAAGCGCTCGGGTTCATAAACCGAAGGTTGCCGGATCGAATCTCGCACCATGCAATTTTTTTATTAGTTTTTTGTAATTCAAATATATATATATATATATATATATATATATATATATATATATATATATACTATTAATGAATTGCTTATGCATGTTGGTGAAGACGGGTCGCTCTCCAATTGTACCGCCTCCATTTTTCCGTTTGTTTAACAGGGTGTACCAAAGCTCTCACGTCCGCACTGATTTTCGACGATGTTATAAGTTGCGCTAGGGGCTGCATCTACCTTCTTACGAAGTAAGCAGGCAACTACGCTGTTACACGGCGGCTCGTTTCGGCCCATTCAACATCTGTCCAAGTGTTACGAGCGAGTAACGGAGTTTATATTTCATACCTGCCACAGCAAATTTGTGTTCGTGGGGTCTCTATTCTAATTCGAACGTTTGACTTACGCTATACTTATTCGTTTCGGAATATCGTTTCTACGTCTTCCGTTAACTATACATGGTTAACATTATGAAGGCAATAACATTTGTGAAATACAACTTTGTTTGCGAAAAACATAATGATGTTCGAAGTCGCCAGTTTTTCCACGACAAACGACTTTCAACAACTTATTATATGCATAATTGTTGCAACTGATTGCCGGGATATATATATATATATATATATATATATATATATATATATATATATATATATATATATATATTATTGGTGTTTTGCCCTTAAAGAGCGCATTTGGACTAAACTACATGGCCAGTTCCTTTTGCTGCCTTCCTTGCTGCCCAAACTTCCCTCATTCGCTCGCTGTGTTTCTGTTTCCGGTCCTCTGTCCATGCTTCTTGTCGGCTTCGTGTCTTCGGCTTCATCTTGATTGCCTTTTTGGTTGCCCATATTTCTTTCATCTTCTGGCTGTGATCTTGCTTTCGTTCTTCGGTCCATTTTATGCCTGTTCGTTTGTCGCATTGTATCTCATGTAGTTTACTTTTCTTAATGATGTTTCTGAACTTTATTCTGTCGTTTATTGTGTCTGCTGTTATGTTGAGCTGGTTCAGGTCGTTTTCTACCTCTGCCACCCATTTGTTGTTTCTAGTGGTTACCCAGTCAAAGATCTGTTTGGTCAGCCTGTGTGATGGCATTCTGTATAGGTGTCCATAGAATTGTAGTCTGCGTTTTCTAATCTTTTCTGTGATTGTCTCCGTATGTTTGTACAGTTCCTCTGTAGGTTTCTTGATCCATATTCCATTGTTGTTAGTTGCGCCAAATATTTTCCTAAGTATTTTCCGTTCTACTTTTTCTAATTGTCTGATACGTGTATGCCCTCGGATTAGTGTGGTCTCTGCTGCATATAGTGCCTCGGGGAGCACCACCGTGTCGTAATGGCGTAATTTGGCTTTTTGTGAGATAGACTTCTTGTTGTAATGATTCCACACTACTTTGTATGCCTTGTCCAGTTTAGTCTTTCTTTCTTTCTTCACTTGAGTCTCTGTTATGTCCACTCATTTGTAGTGTTTCACCGAGGTATTTGAAGTTTGCTGTTTTGTAAATCGTGCCATACTTTGTGTTCAGAGATGAGAGTTTCTTTGTGCTCATAAACTGTGTCTTTTCGTAAGAGATCTGTAGTCCAGTTTTGGAAGCGATTTCGTGCAGTTTTTCAATAGCGTCTTTTGTTTCCTTTATACCTTTCGTGACAATCGCCAAATCGTCTGCAAAAGCCAGGCATTTAATCTGTAGGTTTCCTAAGGTTATCCCCTGTTGTGATGTTTCCCATTCTTTTATGACCTTATCTAACACCAGATTGAAAAGGAGAGGTGAGAGGCCATCGCCTTGTCGGACACCTGTGCGAATTTCGAAGGGCTCTGATAGTTCCCCACAGAACTTTACTTTTGAGGTCGTGTTGGTTAAAGTTTGCTCTATGATAGCCCGTGTTTTGTTGTCTACTTTGTATTCTGCTAGAATTTTGAAGAGAGTTTTCCGGTCGATAGAGTCGCACGCCTTTTTGAAGTCAACAAAGGTAATGATCAGGTTCTGTTTGTGTTGTAAAATCATTTTCAGGTTCCAAATTTGTTCCGCACAAGACCGCCCTTTACGGAAGCCTGCTTGGTATTCCCCAATCAAGTGGTCGGTTTGGCATTCTAGTCTGTTCAGTAAAGCTTTAGAGAGGATCTTGTATGTGACCGGTAGTAGGGATATTCCTCTGTAGTTGTTCGGGTTAGTCTTGTCACCTTTTTTGTGTAGTGGGTGTATCAGGGCAGTTTTCCAGTCGTCAGGAATTTTCATGGTCTTCCAGATGTCTTCCAAGATCCTGTGGATGTCTTTGGTGAGTTCTGGGTCTTGTAACTTCCAGATTTCCGCGATGATGCCATCTTCTCCTGGTGCTCTACGATTCTTATATATATATATATATATATATATATATATATATATATATATATATATATGTGTGTGTGTGTATATGTGTGTGTGTATACACACATTTGAATTGCAAAAAACAAGTACTATAAAAAAAGGTTGCATGGCGCGAGATTCGATCCATCGACCTTCGAATTACGAACCCGAGCGCTTACCGCTGCGCCACGACGCTGTAGAAAATTGTTAATCATAGAGAGTATTTCACCGCAACGGTTTCTTTTAACTGTCGATTTTCTCGACAGCGGCTGAGAAGTGCATCTTGGTGATTTGCCACATTACACCTCTGGCCATGAGCTTTTATTATGCGCAGTATGAATCCAATCTGAATTTCACAACTGGCGGCCTCCCCTTGTGAGACTGAATTCATAGTTTCCAAAATAGTAATATTTGAATACCGCCGAGCCACTGTGGTCTGTACTGAAAAAAATCGTTTAGGATTTGTTAACGTGTTGGACAGAGATGAGCCGGTGGTTTAAAACAGTTCAATAAGACTGTTTTAAAACTAAAATCTAATACCAAACCAGTTAACAACAGGTTTAAGTAGTACATCTGGGTGGACTGTGGAAAGTATAACGTCATGCAAGAAAGTTTATTTCTGCAGTTTATATTCTACATTTGAAGCTCAGTATTGACATTTATAATTTAAAGAACATAGTTTAATTCCGAAATTATTATTTATGGCCGCCCGGGATTAGCCGACCGGTCTGCGCGCTGCAGTCATGGACTGTGTGGCTGGTCCCGGCGGAGGTTCGAGTCCTCCCTCGGGCATGGGTGTGTGTGTTTGTCCTTAGGATAATTTAGGTTAGGTAGTGTGTAAGCTTAGGGACTGATGACCTTAGCCGTTAAGTCCCGTAAGATTTCACACACAATGAACATTTTTTATTATTTATGTGAATTGATTCCTTTATTCCAGGCAACAGTTTTACTCTTGAACAAGAAGATATAACTGCTCAAATAAAAGATAATAGAACTTCCTCAGAGACTGATCAGAAAAATCATTTGATCTTTCAAGCAAATATACAAATTTATTGATGCTGTTTACGGTATACATACAGCCATTAGATGAAATCCTTGTCCGACAAAAGAAAGGTATTTTATGTTGGATATTTTATATTTGCTCGATTACAATTTCAACTGCGTTTCCACTGTATTGCCGCCAATTTTCGTCTCCTCAATCTGTTTCGTACTCCCTCTTAAATCACACAATGGGCGGTCCAGTTGCATTCTGTAGCCAGTGATGATGGCGATGCTTTTATAGTCTTGGGTGCCAAAGTTTACAGTGGTTTCTTAGTGCACAGTCCTTTCCACCAGCTCCAAGGAGGTACGTAACTAACAGCAATCCACAGATAATTTTATGAAAAAAATCAACGTCAATGCGAAATTCTACTACATTAGTGACAATAATTCCGGAAACAAGTTGAACTAACTTACTTGGCGTTGGATGTAGCCCATCTCTTGGATTTCATCACTTACACTAACAACTACTGTATTTTACAATGGACCAAGATGGTACGCTCCAGCACGGATCCTTTTGCACGTAAATTCCTTCAGCCGTTATAGCCTAATGGTCTTCTAAGGAAAATAATTTTCTTATCTTTAGCGCTGCCTCGAGGCGAAACCGCAGTAAAAAGTCCAAGTGCGACAAATATGGTAACATCTGCCTCTAATTTCGGTATAGCGTCAGACACAGGCTTCAGTAAGCGGAAAGCCCCCTTCAGTTTCTGTTACGTGCTAGCAATGTGGTATCACGGTCTGCCTAACTACATATTCTATATTCTGACAAACAATTATTTCTACCAGTATATCTTCCCATGCCCTTTAAAAATTTAAAAGAAAAAAAAAAAAGAACCTACCAAAATATATTCCTACAGCAGCTCATCGCTTCCTGAATGAAAGTTTGGAATTGCAGCTAAAGACTTGTGCAGCATTGAAGTTAATGAGCTTCAATATGATAGTTTTCCCATTAAAACTGGAAACACGCGGAAAAGAAAATATTACTTACAAAATTATGCGAGGCTGGTACTGTCAGTCGCCTATATCAAGTTAAAACTAATATTCTGTAAATGGGCTGCGCTATTATTATCCATAGTTGTAGGGCACAGTAACTAAATGGACAGTGTTCCGTCGGTGGTCTTTGTAGCTGAACGGTCGACGTCCAGATTTCCCATGGAGGAAGGTATGAGGTTCAACTACATGTTATCTTTATGGTACAAGAGCCGTACCGTATCTCTCTCTTCTCTTCGCATCCAATACTGCATTGGGAACAGCGCTACTCTGCAGGGGCCGGCAGGAGTGGCCGAGCGGTTCTAGGCGCTACAGTCTGGAACCGCGCGACCGCTACGGTCGCAGGTTCGAATCCTGCCTCGGGCATGGATGTGTGTGATGTCCTTAGGTTAGTTAGGTTTAAGTAGTTCTACGTTCTAAGGGACTGATGACCTCAAAAGTTAAGTCCCGTTGTGCTCAGAGCCATTTGAACCATTTTTTACTCTGCAGGGATTTAATTATTTTACTGGCTACACGGTTAAGATCGTGAAGTACTAGAGCCATAATGCCTGTTATCAGTAAGTCGATCCTGTGCCTGCATAACCTATGTTAGCGAAGTGCGGACACAGTTGATCTAATACGTTCCTACCGGCCGGAGTGGCCGTGCGGTTCTAGGCGCTACAGTCTGGAACCGAACGACCGCTACGGTCGCCGGTTCGAATCCTGCCTCGGGCGTGGATGTGTGTAATGTCCTTAGGTTATTTAGGTTTAATTAGTTCTAAGTTCTGGGCGACTGATGACCTCAGAAGTTAAGTCGCATAGTGCTCAGAGCCATTTGAACCATTTTTTTTTAAAACGTTCCTACTGACAGCATATTTACGTTACATCAGGGAAGAACTTTTCATTTCCCGTCACCTCGGTAACGTTGGCAATATTTACGATATTTTACAGACTCCCTTCGTTCTAGAGAACGGGTACTTCAGTAAAATACAGGATTAAGCGTGTCGTACTGTGAGATTAACCACACACTAGCTCGCAATACTCGTCCGACGGTCAACAGATTATTCAAGCGAATGTGATTTCTGGATTTTCCCGTTTGAATCCAGGGTCCATAACGCCATTTCCTACTAAATGAAACATAGTGGCTCATAATGAGGACGTACTGCCTGGAAGACATCTCGGCAGTTTTTGCATTCTAACAGTGAAAGCGGTACACCCGTTGCATTCACTATCCTGGCGTTGCAATCAGTGATGGTTCTACTTTTCGACTGTCTCTGTTTCTTTCTTGTCGTAAGCTGGTACATTAATTGAGATGCTGACGCAGTTGCGACGCCAAGGCATTATAATGCAAATGGTTAAAATGGCTCTGAGTACTATGGGACTTAACATTTGAGGTCATCAGTCCCCTAGACTTGGAACTACTTAAACCTAACTAACCTAAGGACATCACATACATCCATGCCCGAGGCAGGATTAGAACCTGTGACCGTATCAGCAACGCGGTTCCGGACTGAAGCTCCTAGAACCGCATTGTAATGCATTTTGGTCGAAATTTACACCTGAGTTCTGTTGTTCCATCCGCAGTTCGTGTTTCATACTGATTCCATGAACTGCCACGAGACCGCATCGTTATTGAAGCCTTGATAGCTATGGTGGCGACAGATGATGCGACGAATTTGTATAAATCAGCTATAATCAAATCAGATCGTCAGTTGATTAAATGTTCTACTTCCAGGCCCGTCTTAGCTCATGTACCGTACGAGGGTTGTTCAATAAATAATGCAACACCTGAATGAAATTTTTCATTCTGCAGCGGAGTGTGCGCTGATATGAAACTTCCTGGCAGATTATAACTGTGTGCCGGACCGAGACTCGTACTCAGGACCTTTGCCTTTCTCGGGCAAGCGCTCTACCATCTGATCTACCCAAGCACGACCCGCCCTCATAACTTAACTTCCGCCAGTACTTCATCTCCTACCTTCCAAACTTCACAGAAGCTGTCCTGCGAAACTTGCAGAACTAGCACTCGTGGAAGAAAAGATGAGATTCTGGAAACATCCCCAAGGCTGTGGCAAAGCCATGTCTCCGCAGTATCCTTTCTTCTAGGAGTGCTATGTCTGCAAGTTTCGCAGGAGAGCTTGTGTAAGGTTTGGAAGTTAGGAGACGAGGTACTGGAGGAAGTAAAGCTGTTAGGGCGGGTCATGGGTGGTGCTTAGGTAGCTCAGATGGTAGAGCACTTGCCCGCGAAAGGCAAAGGTCCCGAGTTCGAGTCTCGGTCCGGCACACAATTTGAATCTGCTAGGAAGTTTCAACGCAACATCTTTTTTTCTCGGCCAGTTTCGGTTAAAAATGCGGAATTTGTTTTTGGAAATCGTAGACTATTCTCCCTTCAGCCCTAACTAACCTAAGGAGTTCACACACATCCATGTCCGACGCAGGATTCGAACCTGCGACCGTAGCGGTCGCGCAGTTCCAGACTGCGAAAACAATGCTTCGAATGCGAAAGGTTGCGAGTGAGCGCGCCAAGTTTCCGTCACTTCCGACAGATAGCGTAGCTGCAGGACAGTTTCAAAATGGCGTCAGTAGGTGACGTACGTTACGGAGGATGCTAAGTTCACCCAACCTGGATATGATTTGACGTCATTATGACGTATATAACGCATTCGATTAACACACCTATCGACTTTTACGAACGTTCGAGATACTAAACTGTCGTCTGCTAGTGGTTTGTTTCGACAAGTGTGATTCTGAAAACAGCTCAGTGTGGCAGCGTATATGTATTTCGCCAGAATAAAAGAGCTGGATATTAGTAGAAATATTCCTGACCGCGGCCTTGAAAACACCACGGACAACACGTTTCGTAAAAAAGTGAAGTCTTCTTATGTGCCGACTCGATTAGATTGTGTGATTGTTGTATTGAATGCTTACGCCGAAAATTATATTTATTTACTATCAACATTTTAGTATGGTTTCATACAATTTGTCTTGTCAGTACATATTAGATTGTAGCAGCATACTCTTGCTGACTTTTTTCTTAATTTATATAGCTGAAAGAGAACTCGTGCACGTTTGTTAGCTAAGTAATTTATATGTCCATCCCAAGATAGTCTTTTATCAACCATAATTCCAAGTAATTTTACACTCGGACCGCAGATACAGGTTCCTTAGCGTCCAGTAATGACTGGTGTGCAGAATGATGGAATTTCGAACTTAAAAAGAAAAATATGAGGCATTGTTGAAGAAAAATCGTCGACCGGAGATGAAATACGAGGGGAAGTGGATTTCTCAATGTAATCTTAACCAAAGGTTAGTGTCTAGTACTGATTGACGTATGAAATAATTGAATGCAGTGTCAAAGCATTCCACGGTGGTATGATAAACCAGACGTACTGTTTATTATGTCATGTATACAACCACAATAGTTTTAGCATGTACCTGGCAATGTCAGTGTGGTTTATGTCAGCAGTATAATCAGCTAAGACAAGATTATGCAAAATACGAATTGCATCCCAACATGAGCGGATACCTTAAACTATGCAGAAGTCTCGTTACTTTTGCCGGATGCAGCTTGCAGAAGATGGCAACAGTAAAGGTCTCTTACTCGGAGAACCAATGTGTTAGGTCATCATATACTCAGTTCAGCTTTAGAGTCCACTGTTCACAAACGAATGGCGCAGAGCACAGCGCTACCCTGTCACAACCTCTCGAAAGTTCACAAAAGTCGAATAGTTGATATACGGTTTCTATCGTTTTCGATGTGGCGTGTATACGTCATAATGACGTCACGTCGTATCCAAGTCCGGTGAACTTAGCATCCTTCGTATGTTACAAGCAACTTGCCGCCATTGAATTTCAAAATGGCGTCTGTAATAGAGGTGTGTTCTGAGCAGAAACATGTCATTGAGTTTCTTGCGGTATGGCACCGCAGATATTCATAAGCGCTTGCAGAATGTCTACGGAGACCTGCTAGTGAACAAAAGGGTGGCGAGTCGTTAGAAGAGGCGTCTGTCATCATCGCAACAAGGTCGCGTCTACCGCACACTCCTGCAGCGTGTGCAACGTGCGGACACTTTCATTCGAGGTGTTCGACGGGTCGCAATCAATCATGTCGCTCCACAACTGGACATCTCTGTTGCCAGTTCGGACACACTCGTCCACCAGTTGGGGTTCTCAAAGGTATGAGCCCCCTGGGTTCCTCCCCGCCTAACAGAAGACCGTAAAGAGTAACGACGGACCACCTTTGCGGAATTGCTTGCGCGTTACAAGGCTCATCGTGAAAATTTTTTTGTCGAACATCGTCACAGGCGATGAAGCATGGGTTCGTCACTTCGAACAGGAAACAAAACAGCAATCCATGGAGTGGCGCGATATCACCTCTCTTCTGAAGGAAATTTCAAAGCTGCACCCTCAGAAACGGTCTTCTGGGACTATGGAAGAGTTATTATATTTGATGTCCTCCCCCATGGTGCAACGATCAACTCTGAAGTGTATTGTGCTACCCTAACGAAACTGAAGGAACGACTTCAGCGTGTTCGTCGTCACAAAATTACAAATGAACTCCTTCTCCATGACAACGCAAGGTCTTACACACTCGAGAAGAGCTCACAACAAAACTTCATTGGACTGTTCTTCCACGTCCACCGTGCAGCCCGGATCTCGCTCCTTCCGACTTCCATACGTTTGTCTCAATGAAGGATGCACTCTGCGGGAAGCAGAAGGGGTTGATGATGAGGAGTTATTGACGCAGCGAAAAGTTGGCTCCGACTTCGACCAGTACGTTGGTACCACGTGGGCATACAGGCTCTCCCAGTAAGTTGGCGTAAGGCACTCGCCTTGAACGGAGATTATGTTGAAAAACAGGGTTTTGTAGCCAAAAGAGTGGGGAATATTATGATGTAATGCAATTCTGAATAAAAACCAGCCTCCTTTCAGAAGAAAACGTGTTGAATTACTTACTGAACACCCCTTGTACGAAAGTTGCCCAGAAAGTAATGCACCGCATATTTTTTTCTCAGCCGAAAACAATGGCTCAAATGGCTCTGACAAGGGAACCTCCCCATCGCACCCCCCTCAGATTTAGTTATAAGTTGGCACAGTGGATAGGCCTTGAAAAACTGAACACAGATCAATCGAGAAAACAAGAAGAAGTTGTGTGGAACTATGAAAAAAGTAAGCAAAATATACAAACTGAGTAGTCCATGTGCAAGATAGGCAACATCAAGGACTGTTTGAGCTTAAGAGCGCCGTGGTCCCATGGTCGCCGGCACGATAGCTCAGCGTGTTCGGTCAGAGGGTTAGCTGCCCTCTGTAATAAAAAAACTGAGTTAATAGATCAACAACGAACTTAAAAGGGTGTCTTAGGACATCCGCTCTGATCAGATTCAACGAACAAAAACGAACAAAATGAGATTTAAAAAAAAAAAAAATGGTCAGCGTGATCCGCTGTGGAACTAGAGGTCCTTGGTTCAAGTCTTCCCTCGAGTGAAAATTTTACTTTCTTTATTTTCGCAAAGTTATGATCTGTCCGTTCGTTCACTGACGTCTCTGTTCACTGTAATAAGTTTAGCGCCTGTGTTTTGCGACCGCACCGCAAAACCGTGCGATTGTTATTGAAGGCCCGAGCTATATTTGCTGGATTCATATTGCCCACGGAATACATCTCGCGTATTTAATGCACTCTCGTCCAAAGTAGTGAACAGTCAACTGCCAGCCAGGGAGCCTCGTTTGCAGGAATACTCTCTCTTCCGTGCGCTGTAGTCGACTGACGTCGTGTGTTTCGATGTTTGTTTAGGTGCGGCGTCCCCATACTACGGCGCAGTTACCTTGCATCGGCCGGACTGACGGACAGATAATAATTGTCTGAAAATAAAAGAAATAAACTTTTCAGTCGATGGACGACTTGAACCAAGGACTTCTCGTTCCGCAGCCGCTCACGCTAACCACGGGACCACGGCGCTCTTGTGATCTTATTCTCCTTGATGTTGCATATGTTGCCCATTGACTACTCAGTTTGCATATTTTGCTTATTTTTTCATAGTTCCACACAACTTCTTCCTGTTTTCTCGATTGATCTGGATCCAGTTTTTCAAGGCCTATCCACTGTGCCAACTTATAACTAATTCTGAGGGGGGTGCGATGGGGAGGTTCCCTTGTGAGCACTATGGCACTTAACAGCTGAGATCATCAGTCCCATAGAACTTAGAACTACTTAAACCTAACTAACCTAAAGACATCACACACATCCATGCCCAAGGCAGGATTCGAACCTGCGACCGTAGCAGTCGCGCAGTTCCAGACTGCGAAAACAAATCTAATAATGAGAAACGTTGCGTATGTATTACTTGAAGTCTCCTGAGAGAGAGCGCCAAGATTCCGTCACTTCCGACAGATAGCGTAGCTGCAGAACAGTTTCAAAATGGCGTCAGTAGGTAACATAGGTTACAAGCAACTTGCCGTCATTGACTTTCTCACTTTCCAGCCCGATAGCTGAGTGGTCAGCGGGACGGATTGCCGTCCTGCGGGCCCGGCTTCGATTGCCAACTGGGTCGAGGATTTTCTCCGCTCAGGGACTGGGTATTGTGTTGTCTTCATCATCATTTAATCCCCATCCGGCGCACAGGTCGCCCAGTGTGGCGTCGAATGTAATAAGACCTCCACCAAGGCGGCCGGACCTGCCCCGTAAGGGGCCTCCCGGCCAATGACGCCAAACGTTCATTTCCATTTTCCATTGTATTTCTCACTGCTGAGGAGGAAACTACGGTGAATATTCACAAACGCTTGTGCAAAGTGTATGGAGCATCTGCTGCCGACAGAGGTACAGTTAGTCGCTGGGCACGGAGGGTGAGATTATCAGAAGGCAGTTTGGCGGAGCTCCACCATCTGCAGCGGTCAGGGAGCACATCCATGGCCATCAGCCTACAGCCCCGACCTAGCCCCACGGACTCCCACCTCTTTGGGCCATTAAAGGATGCCATTCGTGGAAGAAATTTTGAGGACGATCAGGAGGTGATTCACACAATGAAGCACTGGCTCCGCCACCAGAGCAAGGATTGGTACCGACAGGGCATACACACCCTTGTTTCGCGCTGGAGGAAGGCCATAGAAAGGGATGAAGATTGCGTGAAAAAATGGGGTGTGTAGATAAAACACCATTCTTTCGTGTGTGTTAGTCTCATTACGTTCAATAAAGAATTGTTGAAGAAACAAATGTGGTACATTACTTACTGGACAACCCTCGTACACTACTGGCCATTAAAATTGCTACACCACGAAGATGACGTGCTACAGACGCGAAATTTATCCGACATAAAGACGACACTATGATATACACATGATTAGCTTTTCAGAGCATTCACACAAGGTTGGCGCCGGTGGCGACACCTACAACGTGCTAACATGAGGAAAGTTTCCAACCGATTTCTCATACACAAGCAGCAGTTGACCGGCGTTGCCTGGTGAAACGTTGTTGTGATGCCTCGTGTTAGGAGGAGAAATGCGTACAACCAAGTTTCCGACTTTGATAAAGGTCGGATTGTACCCTATCGAGATTGCGGTTTACCGTATCTCGACATTGCTGCTCGAGTTGGTCGAGATCCAATGACTGTAAGCAGAATATGTAATCCGTGGGTTCAGGAGGGTAATACGGAACGCCGTGCTGGATCCCAACGGCCTCGTATCACTAGCAGTCGAGATGACAGGCATCTTATCCGCATGGCTCTAACGGATCGTGGAGCCACGTCTCGATCCCTGAGTCAACAGATGGGGACGTTTGCAAGACAACAACCATCTGCACGATCAGTTCGACGACGTTTGCAGCAGCATGGACTATCAGCTCGGACACCATGGCTGCGGTTACCCTTGACGCTGCATCACAGACAGCAGCGCCTGCGATGGTGTACTCGATGAACCTGGGTGCACGAATGGCAAAACGACATTTTTTCGGATGAATGCAGGTACTGTTTACAGCATCATGATGGTCGCATCCGTGTTTGGCGACACCGCGGTGAACGCAAATTGGAAGCGTGTATTTCATCATCGCCATACTGGCGTATCACCCGGCGTGACGGTATGGGGTGCCATTGGTTACACGTCTCGGTCACCTCTTGTTCGCACTGACGGCACTTTGAACAGTGGACGTTACATTTCAGATGTGTTACGACCCGTGGCTCTACCCTTCATTCGATCCCTGTGACACCCTACATTTCAGCAGGATAATGCACGACCGCATGTTGCAGGTCCTGTACGGCCCTACTGGATACAGAAAATGTTCGACTGCTGCCCTGGCCAGCACATTCTCCAGATCTCTCACCAATTGAAAACGTCTGGTCAATGGTGGCAGAGCAACTGGCTCGTCACAATACGCCAGTCACTACTCTTGATGAACTGTGGTATCGTGTTGAATCTGCATGGGCAGCTGAACTTTTACACGCCATCCAAGCTCTGTTTGACTCAATGGCCAGGCGTATCAAGGCCGTTATTACGGCCAGAGGTGGTTGTTCTGGGTACTGATTTCTCAGGATCTATGCACCCAAATTGCGTGAAAATGTAATCACATGTCAGTTCTAGTATAATATATTTGTCGAGTGAATACCCGTTTATCATCTGCATTTCTTCTTGGTGTAGCAATTTTAATGGCCAGTAGTGTATTTCCATCAACGAGCGCTTCCACCTATCGGGTTGTTTCGCTACTCACACGACACATTGGTCTTGCGGGTTGCTGCAGTTTAATCAACCCAATAAATCCGATTAATACCAGCCCTATCACAGTTAAACATTTTAATGGTTTTTTTTTTACATCGCTAGTCTTCCAGCATCTTTATGGAGCTGCATAAAGTGGGAAAGTGAAGCTGTGACTGATGTCTGGACAGAGTCGTCGGTAAGAGCATTGCTCGTCAAAGCGTGGTTTGCGGCTCGAGTCCAAGCTTAAATCTGCCAGGAACCTACACTAGTAAGTATCGAAGACGACATTATAACTGTGGCAGACACTCCCAAAGATATGAATAGCAACGGAAATTTTGCTCAACACTCGAAGAACGCAAACTAGAAATTTAATTTCGAACTGTATAAAAAGAAAAGAAAAGAAAAAAATCAGTGAATCCGCAGCTTACTATAATGTGTTTGTTAAAACATTTACCTCTAGAACGTTTATACAGAGCGCTGAACAACAAATGAGGCTGCGAAAAAAACATGCGAAAATACCTTGGGTAGATGTGAAAAATAACGGAATGGTGTTGAAAGAAGTCAACGAAGGGGGAACCATATTTGAGAATCCGAACAAATGTAGAGTTTTGAACCTTGGCCAGAATTATAATCTTGTTGTTGTTGTGGTCTTCAGTCCAAAGACTGGTTTGATGCAGCTCTCCATGCTACTCTATCCTGTGCAAGCTTCTTCATCTCCCAGCACCACAAACTTCTCTTCTCCCCAATTCCATTCAATACCTCCTCATTAGTTATGTGATCTACCCATCTAATCTTCAGCATTCTTCTGTAGCACCACATTTCGAAAGCTTCTATTCTCTTCTTGTCCAGACTATTTATCGTCCACGTTTCACTTCCATACATGGCTACACTCCATACAAATACTTTCAGAAACGACTTCCTAACACTTAAATCTAGACTTGATGTTAACGAATTTCTCGTCTTCAGAAATGCTTTCCTTGCCATTGCCAGTCTACATTCTATATCCTCTCTACTTTGACCATCATTAGTTAGTTTTGCTCCCCAAATAGCAAAACTCCTTTACTACTTTAAGTGTCTCATTTCCTAATCTAATTCCCTCAGCATCACCCGATTTATTCGACTGCATTCCATTATCCTCGTTTTGCTTTTGTAGTTCATCTTATATCCTCCTTTCAAGACACTGTCCACTCCGTTCAGCTGCTCTTCCAGGTCCTTTGCATCTTTGACAGAATTGCAATGTCATCTGCGAACCTCAAAGTTTTTATTTCTTCTCCATGGATTTTAATACCTACTCCGAAATTATCATTTGTTTCCTTTACTGCTTGCTCAATATACAGACTGAATATCATCGGGGATAGGCTACAACCCTGTCTCACTCCCTTCCCAACCACTGCTTCGCTTTCATGCCCCTCGACTCTTATAACTGCCGTCTGGTTCCTATACAAATTGTAAATAGCCTTGCGCTCCATGTATTTTACCCTGCCACCTTCAGAATTTGAAAGAGAGTATTCCAGTTAACATTGTCAAAAGCTTTCTCTAAGACTACATATGCTAGAAACGTAGGTTTGCCTTTCATTAATTTATTTTCTAAGATAAGTCGTAGGGTCAGTATTGCCTCCCGTGTTCCAAAATTTCTACGGAATCCAAACTTATCTTCCCCGAGGTCGGCTTCTACCAGTTTGTCCATTCGTCTGTAAAGAATTCGTGTTAGTATTTTGCAGCCGTGACTTATTAAACTGATAGTTCGGTAATTTTCGCATTTGTCAACACCTGTTTTTTTTTTTTTTTTTTTGGGATTGGGATTATTATATTCCTCTTGAAGTCTCAGGGTATTTCGCCTGTCTCATACATCTTGCTCACCAGATGGTAGAGTTTTGTCAGGGCTGGTTCTCCCAACGCTATCAGTAGTTCTAATGGAATGTTGTCTACTACCGGAGCCTTGTTTCGACTTAGGTCTTTCATTGCTCTGTCAAACTCTTCACGCAGTATCATATCTCCCATTTCATCTTCATCTTCATCCTCTTCCATTTCCGTAATATTGTCCTCAAGAGCATCGCCCTTGTATAGACCCTCTATATACTCCTTCCACCTTTCTGCTTTCCCTTCTTTGCTTAGAACTGATTTTCCATCTGAGCTCTTGATATTCATGCAAGTGGTTATCTTTTCTCCAAAGGTCTCTTTAATTTTCCTGTAGGCAGTATCTATCTTACAGGTCGGCGTTCGGAAAAATCTGTAGAGAGGGAGAATATTCCGTGGTTTCGAGAATGTCATTCGCCCTCTGCAGTTACGATGGAGGGGAACCGAGCTTTGCTGGGAACACAGCGGTGGAGAGAAAGAGGTCTTCTGTTTTGAGCGCCCGTGTTTGACGATTGCTCAGTATCAGCTTTGTTGCTACAGACGGGCTTGCTGTCTTTGCTCTCAGGATATCTTATAGTTAGAACGGTTAGGCACTGTACTGTTGCAAACTTATACGATTCTGGATTTCGCCCCCGGGTAGGGAGTCGTTGTTGAGTATGCAACGTTCAGTGATTAAGAGCACTACTTCTACCTATACTCATGTGGAGACGTTATCGGAACTCCGTCCTTGTGTCTGGGAGTTCGCGTTTCTCGTTTGTAGAACACAGAGAGGAGAAGACAGTATTAGATTATACTAGTCAGAGGACCGTCTTCCGCTGTCCTAGTGTTTGAATGAGGGTTTCTTTTTATTTTGTGGCTAGAGTTCTTCCGTCGTCGCAGGCGTGTATGAGAATCATCACTCCACCGCACTGGGCGCAGTACATACGGTGATATTGCTAATTGCTTCGGCTTATTAGGGCTATAAAGCTAAACAGCTGTGATCACGTAAATTTTATTTCCACTGAGGTTACACACCACTGTAGATCTTTGAAAGTAGTGTCTTCTAGTGTTTGTTATGTCGATGATGTCAGTCATCTCGTGTTATTTATATTAGATTGCGTAGTCATAAAAAAGGGGTAGATTTGGGCAACTGATCAATCATATTAGTTATGAAATTCATTTGAACCTCCTTATGTCCATTTGACATTGATATATAAGCATTTGCAATATAGAAAGGGGTTTTAATCTATGACAAACGAATAAGCAGAAACAGCATTTATCATTTGTAGTTACTAGTTCCCCTTAATCATTATTTATGTTTATGTTGTAATTTATATGTTAAAGAGCAAGACGGAGGAGATAATATCACCATTAAGAGATCCTAAGAACTGCTTCAGGGGGTAGTTAGACAGGGCGAAACCTTCATTTTCGCGTTAAGTATTTTCCGTTGCCAACATTCATTTTTACAACCGCCTGGAGTAGCATCATGGAATATCAGTAGACATTAATAAGGAGTGTGATCACAATTAGTCTTTACAATGGGTTGAACTCTGCTGGGAACATTTTCAATGAGATGTCTGATTGTGGGGGGATGGCAGCCCATTCTGCCTCAAGAGTCGAAGATAGACAAGGTAGTGATGTTGGACGCTGGGATCTAAAGTGGAGTCGACACTCTAGCTCATCTCGAAGGTCTGCTAGGTTCAGGTCGGGACTCTAGGAAGGTCAGTCCATTTCAGGAATGTTATTGTCCAGAAATCATTGTCTCACAGATGCTACTTTATGACAGGTTGTTCTGTCATGCTGATACAATCATCGTCTCTGAACTGCTCCTCTCCTGTTCTCAGTATGCAATGCTGTAAAATATGTTCATCTCCGTAGACATTTAGAATTTTAATAAAACAAAAATGATAGTTTGCTTCTGTTCTACAGTATTAATTTTATTGTGTTAACCAGTTTTTGGCTTACAAGGCCATCTTCAGACATTTACTGCCCATTATCGCCAAAGAAGTTACAATGTTTGTAAACGACATTGGAAAAGAAGTTACACATCCAGATTGAAGCAGAAACGTACAGTAAATAACATCTTTGACAGTGTGGTCGCATAAAATGTAAAAAGTAAAACGTTGAACAGTATATAAATATAAAGGGAACATAAAAGAAAAAATTTAAGACAAAACTGGAACAGAAGGCCTATTAACAGTTCATATTAATAAACAAAACCAATGAAATCAAATAAAATTAGTACTTGATTAGGCTACTTTAGGAGGTATAAAACATGGAGAGTGATACACAAATCCAGATGTGTAACTTCTTTTCCAATGTCGTTTACAAACATTATAACTTCTCTGGCGACAATTGTCAGTAAATGTCTGAAGATGACCTTGTAAGCTGAGAACCGGTTAGCACAATAAAAGTAATACCGTCGAACAAAAGCAAACTAGCGCTTTTCATTTATTTTAATGCTGTTCTACCAAGAAGCGACGCAAGATTCAGTTAACATTTAGCGTTTTTTTAAGGCCATCAAGGGAACCACCCTCTAGCCATGAAAAGCATCTGTATACAGTAATACCATCCCCTCAGTATTTCACTGTTGGCACTACATTCTCCAGGTATTCGCTCGGAGTGCCTCAGGATATAACGTGATTGTCACTCCTCATCACTCGTTCCCAATCTTCCACTGTACATTGACGTCACTCTTTACACCACCTGAAGCGCCGCTTTGCACTGACTACAGGATCTGGTCCACCAATCTACCCCATTTTCTTTAGCGCTTTACGCACAGTGATTGTGTTAGCTGGACTGCTGGTAGAATTTTGGAACTCACAGGTGACAGAGTCCTTTGATTTCATGTGGCCGGCCGCTGTGGCCGAGCGGTTCTAGGCGCTTCAGTCCGGAAACGCGCTGCTGCTACGGTCGCAGGTTCGAATCCTGCCACGGGCGTGGATGTATGTGATGTCCTTAGGTTAGTTAGGTTTAAATAGTTCTAAGTCTAGGGGAGTGATGACCTCAGATGTTAAGTCCCATACTGCTTAGAGCCATTTGAACCATTTGATTTCATGTGATTTTTAACAACCGTCCTCCTCAAAGCTTGACCTTTCCGTCAGTACATGAGTTGCTAAAATGTTGTATTTTCTGTACACGAGCCACATCCATCTACACTAACGTTTGCAGAATAACCAACTTCGTACATTTTTCACTGATTCCTTTTACTCGAAAATTTCCCGTCAGATTTCTAAGCAAATCTTTAGCGTTAAAATATCTTTTTTGTCCGTATCATTGAAGTCGAATGTCATTTACTGGCGCGTCTGACTGGCTGAGCACATAACTATAGCTACTGCTAATTTTGGTCAAGACAATTAACTGCTGCTGTTTTTTCTCGTTTATCTTATATCGTTCACTATTAGTTTGTGCAGAAGCTTGGTCAATACGAACAACGTTGTCTGCAGTTTTATCCTGGATATCACTCAAACGTTTCACGTTCGAGTTTACTTTCTTCACAATTGCTGAGATATGCTCAACCTCTGATCTCCGGTAGCCTTTCCTTAGGCCAGTCTCCAGTTCCGTGCCACCGCTACCTCTCGACATTATTTTCCGTATTTCAGCTACTTTCTCTGTGAAATTATTATGTATATTTTCTATCATTTATTACATCGCTTTCCTCTTAGTCAAGATCATTCAGTAATTTCTTCATGGAATTTTCATTTCTTTCAAAACCTATGGGACCAAACTGCTGCGGTCATCCATCCCTAGCCTTACACACTACTTAAACTAACTTATGCTAAGAACAACACACACACCCATGCCCGAGGGAGGACTCGAACCTCCGGCGTGAGGGGCTGCTCAATCAGTGACATGGCGCCTCTAACCGCGCGGCCACTCCACGCGGCTTCATTTCTTTGATAAGAGCTTTTTACATCTGTGATAACCGTAATTCGGGCAATTTAACTTTTCATTTAATATCACCAGTACCTGAACTATTACGTTGGTTTCTATTGTAGAGCTGGATTTGCTTCAAGCGGCAAATTCGTATCTCTATTCTTGAATTTCTGTCAGATCTTCAGTTTCGCAGCATCCCCCGTCGGAGGTTCGAGTTCTCCCACGGACATGGGTGTGTGTGTTGTCCTTAGTGTAAGTTAGATTAAGTAGTGTGTAAGCTTAGGGACCGATGACCTCAGCAGTTCGGTCCCCTAAGAACTTACCACAAATTTCCAGTTTTTTCTTCAGTTTCTAAATTCCGATTCTGAATACATACCTGCTCTTAACTGGTCTTAGCTCGTTTAACCATTTGTCCCTCGTCTTAAAACTATAAATCCACCTTCGATTCTTATATTCAAGATCCCCTGTTTTCAACAAAACTAAACGACACGGACTTCAAATTTGTCTAAGCACTATGGGACTTAACATCGGAGGTCATGCTATCAAATGCATCGATAACACGGGCGACGCTTATTCGGAACAAGTATGACTTGGCTGCTGTCCCTGACATTTGTTATTCATTTATCAGGTTCTATGGGACGATGCGAGCCAAGGCTACTCGTCATGGAACGAGTCAGCACATAGTTTACAGAATGTTGATTAGAAAATTTACAAACCAAATAATTAAAGAATTAGTAAAACACGAAAACACTGTGACAGAGCATACGAATAGATAACAAAGTAGAGAGAAAAGCTCTCAACTACAGCGAGGTACTCGTGTACGGAATAAAAGGAGTTTGCCTCAAGGAACCTTTCAACTTGATTTTAAAGACTGGGGGTTTATCACTCAACTTTTTTTTCAATTCTGCCGGGAGCCTGTTCAAAATGAAACCTGCTGAAAAGTGCACACCTTTCTGTACAATGCCTAAGGAAGTGTTATCCAAGTTCAAAATGGTTCAAATGGCTGTAAGCACTATGGGACTTAACATCTGAGGTCATCAGTCCCCTAGACTTAGAACTACTTAAACCTACCTAACCTAAGGATATCACACACGTCCACGCCCGAGGCAGGATTCGAACCTGCGACCGCAGCAGCAGCGCGTTTCCGGACAGAAGCTCCTAGAATCGCTCGGCCACACTGGCCGGCGACAAGGACTTCAATCAGAGCGCTGGTGCAAGACGAATTGTATACCTGATAGATACATAGAAAGCAGTTGCAATATTCAAGCACAGCCACACAACAAACGATATACGACCACACACCTCAGCTGTAAGTTCACTGATAAAAACAGCACATACTCTACAGAGTTAAATTTCTGATAGCAAAGTCATATGCCATTGTTCCCCTTGACGTTGAAGCTTGGACGATTTTTACAAAATTTATGTCAATCGCGCTGTTTACATCAGTGGTATCTCACACAAACAACAACAGGCTATTTGAGAAAAAATTGGCAACTCTAAACAATCGTACCCAGTATGATACTATGTAGACATTTAATGAAAACTCTTGCCTCAAAGTGTGTCCCAAAAACGTTGTATACATTTTCAAATTGTTGTTAATTACAATGTACGTGGACATGCAGCAACAGCAATTAAATAAAAAAATGGTATTAAGTGCGCTAATTGCAAGTACTGGTAAGGAGCATATATTCAGAAGCATCTGACAAGGGGACGTCACGACGTTCGAATCACGGATTTACTTCACATTATGTACACATTTAGTAGCAATGTGCAAGTAATGAGGCGTACTACTCATGCAGTTTCGACAAAATCGCAAGAGAAGTCTTACGCGTCCGTAGCGTACCGTTGCGTTGCAACGACGAGCGGTCATGTGGTTAGCGTTCAACCTCCGCAATGGGGATCGCTGGATAGAGTCCCGCTGGTACAGTTATTAAAATATTTTTTCAGCACTCGTCATATTATTTCATACATATTACATTTGAAAGGTAATATGACGAAAAGACACATGTATTTGCATGAACGTTTATTGAATTTCGAATGCTATTTGGTTTCCCGCTAATTTTTATTATCACAACAAATATTTTGACTATAACTATCAACAAGTAAATGACCAAATGCGTAAAGTTTTCCTGGAAATGCGTGCCTATCGTGATTTCGGAAATCCCTTATACTTGCATTCAGGTAAGGTACAGAGAACTGCTTTGAACCAGGACATTTCAATCTGCAGACACAGGTTTCAAGGACGAGGGACAATCCTGGAAAGCCCAAGTCAAACATCGATGAATAAATGTGTAAATAACTTTATTCAATAACACAATGAGTTACAATATTCCAGAATATGAGAGTAATGTACGATTAATTTTAGACCTGGTGTCAGACGTACGTGGCGATCGGTGTTGAACACAATTGGGGTCAGCATACAGCCACATTCCGAGAGAAGTCTAGATACGATCCAGAAAGTAAAACTTGTGAATGATTTAGTATTATCGAAAGTACAGTACACAGCGTCCATTTTGCCTGTACCAGCGCCCGTAGCCAAAATTCTACTACACTCCTGGAAATGGAAAAAAGAACACATTGACACCGGTGTGTCAGACCCACCATACTTGCTCCGGACACTGCGAGAGGGCTGTACAAGCAATGATCACACGCACGGCACAGCGGACACACCAGGAACCGCGGTGTTGGCCGTCGAATGGCGCTGGCTGCGCAGCATTTGTGCACCGCCGCCGTCAGTGTCAGCCAGTTTGCCGTGGCATACGGAGCTCCATCGCAGTCTTTAACACTGGTAGCATACCGCGACAGCGTGGACGTGAACCGTATGTGCAGTTGACGGACTTTGAGCGAGGGCGTATAGTGGGCATGCGGGAGGCCGGGTGGACGTACCGCCGAATTGCTCAACACGTGGGGCGTGAGGTCTCCACAGTACATCGATGTTGTCGCCAGTGGTCGGCGGAAGGTGCACGTGCCCGTCGACCTGGGACCGGACCGCAGCGACGCACGGATGCACGCCAAGACCGTAGGATCCTACGCAGTGCCGTAGGGGACCGCACCGCCACTTCCCAGCAAATTAGGGACACTGTTGCTCCTGGGGTATCGGCGAGGACCATTCGCAACCGTCTCCATGAAGCTGGGCTACGGTCCCGCACACCGTTAGGCCGTCTTCCGCTCACGCCCCAACATCGTGCAGCCCGCCTCCAGTGGTGTCGCGACAGGCGTGAATGGAGGGACGAATGGAGACGTGTCGTCTCCAGCGATGAGAGTCGCTTCTGCCTTGGTGCCAATGATGGTCGTATGCGTGTTTGGCGCCGTGCAGGTGAGCGCCACAATCAGGACTGCATACGACCGAGGCACACAGGGCCAACACCCGGCATCATGGTGTGGGGAGCGATCTCCTACACTGGCCGTACACCACTGGTGATCGTCGAGGGGACACTGAATAGTGCACGGTACATCCAAACCGTCATCGAACCCATCGTTCTACCATTCCTAGACCGGCAAGGGAACTTGCTGTTCCAACAGGACAATGCACGTCCGCATGTATCCCGTGCCACCCAACGTGCTCTAGAAGGTGTAAGTCAACTACCCTGGCCAGCAAGATCTCCGGATCTGTCCCCCATTGAGCATGTTTGGGACTGGATGAAGCGTCGTCTCACGCGGTCTGCACGTCCAGCACGAACGCTGGTCCAACTGAGGCGCCAGGTGGAAATGGCATGGCAAGCCGTTCCACAGGACTACATCCAGCATCTCTACGAGAGTCTCCATGGGAGAATAGCAGCCTGCATTGCTGCGAAAGGTGGATATACACTGTACTAGTGCCGACATTGTGCATGCTCTGTTGCCTGTGTCTATGTGCCTGTGGTTCTGTCAGTGTGGTCATGTGATGTATCTGACCCCATGAATGTGTCAATAAAGTTTCCCCTTCCTGGGACAATGAATTCACGGTGTTCTTATTTCAATTTCCAGGAGTGTATCAGCGACTGGATATTTCGTATACCATGGAAATGTTTTCAAGGTTAAAGATAGCACATTACCATTCCGTTTGAAGAAGGTGGGATCGAATTAATAGATACTGACGCAAAATGCAAAGCATTACTAATACACAGTATCCTTAAAAGATCAAAACTCAGCCCTACAATTCTGACAGGTCTACTTCTGAAAGCAGTACAGCCAGACAGCCAAATAGCACCTGTCAATATTGGGAAAATACATTCAAAGCTCAACTTTCTCAGAACCTCTATAGTCGAGAACAGCTGCGTAAGTCAGGAAGACAAAATATGCAATACGAAGAGATGGTACCATCATATCAAGAAACGTTCAGTTCCCAACAGAATGCAGACTAAATACCCTCATGTCCATTGGCCTGGGGTGTGGTAGAACATTCACAACAACCAGCTTACGATGTATGAAGTTGTCAGTGAAAGGATTCCAGTGCGCACAAAGTTATACTCTCCACTCTATCCATCATGCGGATTCGCCGAACTGTGATAGGTGTAATGAACAGGATACTTTTATACACCTGTCTACGTGCAACCACGCGCACGAAATCTGGGAATGGACTCAACATAAACTTGCATCGCTACTGCGGACGGCACCGCTGTATGCCAAAATACAAAAAGTTTTGGCACCAGACCAAAAGCGATACCCCGGCCAGAAAAAAATGGTAATCTAATTATCGGGTCATTTCGTATGCTACGTGATAACATCGAAATCACCGAGTTTAGTGGCATTTAAGTTTGAGGTGACAACGTTACGCTGTATATTGCAGAACAAACGAAATTATCAAAACAACTTTACCAACTACGCAAGAACATGGTATCCTTGCATCTGATATATTAAGACCAGTGTATAGATTGCTGATTACTCTCCTTTTTAATTTATAATTAATATTATTTCTTTTATTCATGATGTTACTTGTATTTCAAATGCACTTTACGATCTTGAAGTAACATACATGTTGTCGAAAGAAAACATGCTATAACGAAGGTGAAGCAATTTATTTCTCTAATTTTCCTGCCAAAGAAAGAACTTCAGATTCTATTGGTTTTGGATAAAATATCAGATTGATTTGCATATATAAAGAAACATACATTTCATTTTTAGAAGGAAGAAAGACGAAGGATTTCAGAAAAGGAAAAATTACTTTACATTTTAAGTTGAAAGAATATTCAACCATCGAAAGGGACTTTACTGCATTATCAATTTTTTTCCGTTCCACGAAGCGGAATATTTACCTCATCATTTAATTCACAATTAAGAAGAAATTTAAATAACGAAAGATAAAAAAGTTACTACATTAAACGAAATATTTACGTTAGTTAATTTTTTCCGTTTTTCAGGAGAATTATTATGTTTTAACAAACAAGATAAAAGGCACAGAAACCTGACCGAAAGGTCAACTTAAGGTGGGCGAATGGATGGGCTATAAGGGGAGCGAAGGATACCTAAGAGAAAAAGTACCGCTGGTACATCTTTTGCAATATTTTTTCAACACTAGTCAAATTATTTCATACACATTACATCTGAAAGGTAATATGGCGAAAAGACACGCGTATTTGCATGAACTTTTATTGAATTTCCAGCGTTATTTGGCTTTTTGCTAATTTTTATTATCACAAAAAAAAATGATTATAACTATTAACAAGTAAACGACCAAATGCATAAAGTTTTCGTGAAAATGTATGTCTGTCGTGTTTCGGAAATCCGGAAATCCCTTATACCTTCAATCGCGTGAGGTACAGAGCTGCTTTGCATTTGGACACTTCTATCTGCAGACACAGGTATCAAGGACTGGGGCCAGTCTTGGAAAGCCCCAGTCAAACATCGGTAAAAAAAAGGTGTAAATAACTTTATTCAATAATACAATGAGTTACAACATGGCAAAATATGAGGGTAATGTACGATTAATCGTCGGATGTGCTTTCGACATTACAAGTTGTGGGAAATAAATTAAAACGGCACCTATTACATTGAATGAATGCAATTTTCCCGCATCCACAAGGAATCTTCAGAGTTTCTAAGGAAAAACGAAGTTTGTTGACATTTTGATAAATTTCTCTTTCGTCCGACAATCTGGATGCAAACCATGCGTAACGCAACATTTTCGTAAATATCGGTGACGAAAACTGGCGGTGTAGATTGAATGTATTTTAATAGCATCATTACAAGGAGCAATTTCTTTTTCGTTGTCAATCAAACAGGAACAAGTTTGAAGGTGTTTTCTGAAGTTTTTAGCTTCGCTATAAAATAAAAGTAGCATAATACACTACTGGCCATTAAAATTGCTACACCACGAAGATGACGTGCTACAGACGCGAAATTTAACCAACAGGAAGATGATGCTGTGATATGCAAACGCTTAGCTTTTCAGAGCATTCACACAAGTTTGGCGCCGGTGGCGACACCTACAACGTGCTGATATGAGGAAAGTTTCCAACCGATTTCTCATACACAAACAGCAGTTGACCGGCGTTGCCTGGTGAAACGTTGTTGTGATGCCTCGTGTAAGGAGGAGAAATGCATACCATCACGTTTCCGACTTTGATAAAGGTCGGATTGTAGCCTATCGCGATTGCGGTTTAACGTATCGCGACATTGCTGCTCGCGTTGGTCGAGATCCAATGACTGTTAGCAGAATATGTAATCGGTGGGTTCAGGAGGGTAATACGGAACGCCGTGCTGGATCCCAACGGCCTCGTATCACTAGCGGTCGAGATGACAGGCATCTTATCCTCATGGCTGTAACAGATCGTGCAGCCACATCTCGATCCCTGAGTCAACAGATGGGGACATTTGCAAGACAACAACCATCTGCAAGAACAGTTCGATCCCTGCGAAACCCTACATTTCAGCAGGATAATGCACGACCGCATGTTGTAGGTCCTGTACGGGCCTTCCTGGATACAGAAAATGTTCGACTGCTGCCCTGGCCAGCACATTCTTTAGATCTCTCACCAGTTGAAAACGTCTGGTCAATGGTGGGCGAGCAACTGGCTCGTCACAATAGGCCAGTCGCTACTCTTGATGAGCTGTGGTATCGCGTTGAAGCTGCATGGGCAGCTGTACCTGTACACGCCATCCAAGCTCTGTTTGACTCAATGTCCAGGCGTATCAAGGCCGTTATTACGGCCAGAGGTGGTTGTTCTGGGTACTGATTTCTCAGGATCTATGTACCCAAACTGCGTGAAAATGTAATCACATGTCAGTTCTTGTATAATATATTTGTGCAATAAATACTCGTTTATCATCTGCATTTCTTCTTGGTGTAGCAATTTTAATGGCCAGTAGTGTATTTGTTGTAATTATAAAAATTGCTAAACAACCAAATAACATTGGAAATTCAATAAATGCTCATGCAAATACACGTGTCTGTTCATCATAATACCCTTCAGGTGTAATATGTTCGAAGTAATGTGACAAGTGATGAAACAAATATAAATAAAAAAGATGAGCGGGTCTCGATTCAGCGATCCACCGATTACGGAGCTGCAACGCTATCCGCATGACGGCCGGCATCTAGTGCTCAGCGTCGCAGTGCACCTGTACATCATTGAAGCGTACAACTTCTCTTGCAATCTTGAAATCGCCTAAGTACTACTCCTTACTATTTGCACATTATGCTGTCCTAATGGACTGTTAAAAATTTGAAGTAACTCCGTGATACGAACGTCGTGGTTTCTCATTGCGAATTAAATATACAAGGTGTTTTGGGAATAGAGTGCCCCTTTACCACGACTAATGGAGCAGTTTGACGTGTCACGTAAGTGTGACGTCATGAGAAGCAGCAACGAAGATTAAGGTTTAACGACCTATCGGCAATGAGGTCATTAGATACGGGAACAAACTCGGGTTGGGGGAAAGATGGAAAGGGATATCGACCATGCGCTTGCAAAGGAACCAGCCCTTTAATCCTCTTAAGAGATTTAGGGAAATCACGGTAAACCTAAATCTGCATGGTCAGAGTTGGATCTGAACCGCCATCATTCCGAATATGAGTCCGGTGATTTACCAGTGTGGCACTTCGCGCGATGACGTCGGCGTAATAGTGGAGTGCAGGGTCGACCGTATCAGCGCATTCGACCGAGCCCAGACGTCATGCACGTGCTGCACTTTTCACGTGCTACCGTGTCAAAGGTGCGCCGTCAGTTGTTTGATTCAGCTGCCAAAGTCAATTGCTGTTGGCAACAGCGTGTTTATGACAGGGATCGCGGACTCTAACAGCGCAGTGTAGTAAATCACTCGCTAATTCAATGTCCAACAGCAACCACATTCAAGGAGACACAGCATCTAGTACCGCCTCATCGCTATGCGATGCAGAAGCCGGCACCGCACACGTGCACTTCTGCTCACCACACCTCAGGGAGCCCAGAGGTTACTAAGAACACCGCCAGTTGACTTTCGACACATGAAAAAGAAGTTGCGTGGACTAATGAGTAGTAGTACACACTGATACACTCCGATGGCAGGGATACTGATGAAGCGGTGATGCCGCGCTGGATTAGCCGAGCGGTCTAAGGCCCTGCAGCCATGGACTGTGCGGCTGACTCCGGCGGAGGTTCGAGTCCTCCCTCTGGCATGGGTAAAAGAGATGGGGCCCCTCCACGCCCGCACCAACGTGGTGACCAAACCAAAAGTTCTACTGTCACCTCCGTAAACATGTTAGTTGTCTAGTAACTGGATCACAGGATGCTGGGCTGTGATGTTGTCCGTGCGTCTGGGTAAGGCTACGCATTAACACGGTCCATCAGGTGATAGATAGTGGACGAAACGCGAGTGAGGGTAGCGATTTGAAGAGCAGAGGGAAAAAAGTGCCATGGCTCATGCCGTGGGGAAAAAAACCTCTGCGACAGTGGGATGGGTAGTAAGAGCAGTAGTGGCTTACTAGCTGCGATAGCTCATGCAAGGTTGGATTTGTTAGTATAGGTATCATGCATCATTACCGTGACAAGCGATGGCGATGTGTCCCAGTTGCTGCAGCTGCTACATTCCTGGAACAATCAAGATCGTTATACGGTAGTGGGAGATCGGCCATAGATCATCTCACTGTGTGGGGGATGTGTGGAGCTTGTTTGCATGCAGTGTACGGTACGGCTTCCCTGTGTGGTGCCAGTTATTCGGCAGTGTATTCCAGCTGGATATCCAGTAATGGCGTCTGATTAACAGGGGCTCGCCTGTGCCGTTATATTTGCGTATGCTTGGCCATAGATGTTATGTCCTTACAAGTATGTCTTTTGGTCTTTTATGTTTCCATCTATGGTTGTGGTCGTAGTTCCCCAGATTCAGAATAAACGGGTTCTGCGAATGTCTGGAGTTTCTGTATAGTCTTGTGGTGAGTTTGTGGATTACCTCCGTGAGAGTCTCAAGTCGGTATTCCCGGTGAAGGTTCGCGATGCGTGTGTATCGTGGAGCATTGCTTATGATTTTGAGTACTTTGTTTTGTATGAGCTGCAGACGGCGCAGGCTCTGGCATGGGTGTGTGTGTTTCTCCTTAGGATAATTTAGGTTAAGTAGTGTGTAAGCTTAGGGACTGATGACCTTAGCAGTTAAGTCCCATAAGATTTCATACACATTTGAACATTTTTGAAGCGGTGATACCCCATGCCAACCGTACATCATTCAGGCAGGTGGAGGAGATTTCTCGTGTGGAGGTTATCTACAGGGGATGAAATAGGGCCACTGACGCATCTGCCATCATCTCACACCGGCAAACGATATGGAAACCTACTTTCAGATCATTTTTAGTCATTTCAACATCTACAGCACCACAGAGCTGACACCCACATTCAAATAAGTGAGTTGTGGGCATTGGCTAAGGTATTTTGAATCAGGGTGACTCCCTAACGCTTTTGGTGTCTCGTACAGTCCATGCCACAGCACGTCGGCGTCACATTCATGCTACTAGGTAGGTGTCTCTAATCCAGTTGCTGGATTTAATCGACACATTGATAACGTGAATATGGACCGGCCGGCTGGTGTGGCCGAGCGGTTCTAGGCGCTTCAGTCTGGAACCGCGCGACCGCTACGCTCGCATGTTCGAATCCTGCCTCGGGCATGGACGTGTGTGTTGTCCTTAGGTTAGTTAGGTTTAAGTAGTTCTAAGTTCTAGGGGACTGATGACCTCAGAAGTTAAGTCCCCTAGTGCTCAGAGCCATTTGAACCATTTTGCTCAGAGCCATTTGAACCATTTTGAATATGGACCATGTTTCCCAGCCCAATTCACGACCCGTCCTCACAGCTCTACATTCACCAGTACCTTCCAAGCTCCACAGTTCTCCTGCATTCCCTATGGAACTGGAACTCCTGATTATTTCGCTCTGTTTAACATACGCTGTCCATTATTATATACTTGTTTTTATTAGTTAAATATTTATCGACACAATCGTGTATTTGGGGGATACTCCTTACTATATCTTGGTATTAGTCCTGGAAGGACTGTCAAAATGTTATCAACGAGCCCAGACAGAAATCGAATACATTGGCAGGTACTTTCGCAGTGAAGTACACTCTAATTTGGCTGGTTCCCCTTATTCTGCCTCAGTTACACCATGTCGGCGACTGATGCGCAAACACTGTCTCCACGCACGCGTACACCATAATTACTTTACCACGCAAACATCTGGGGTACTCTCGTCTGGTATGAGATGTTCCCGGTGGGGTCCACTAGAAGCCGAACCGCACAGTAACCCTGGGTTCGGTGTGAGCGCCGATGGTGTGGGTGGACTGCTGTGGCCTGTTGTGGGGTTGTGAACCACTGAGGGCTGAGGCGGGACGAAGCTTCTCCGTCGTTTCTAGGTGCCCAGTTCAATACATACAATACACACACACAAATTTGAGATCCAGTCGATGTCGTTTACATCCGCAAGGTTATCGAACGGCTGTGATGGATTGTGCAACGTGATTACCCCGAGTCAGCATCGAATATGTCACCTCTGCACTTAATACGATAAGGACAGACGGACTTGGTGCCATTCGCATTTTTTTCTTAAGCACATGTCGCCAGGCACCGTTGTGCAAATGGTAACACATTTAGCGATATGCTAAAGGTTGACAGCTGTTCTACCATGCGAAAACACGCACAGATAATGACTATTCTGTGGGATAATATGTATCTGCGATTGACTACAGACCCATCAGTATACTTCCGTATCTCTGGAAAATATTTGGGAGAATACATCCCATGAAGTAGCATCGAGCTCAGGAGCTACTATCTTAAAAGATACTTGGATTTATTCCACCGAGGTATAAACCTGACTGAATAAAGGTGACACCATCTCCTACATACACTATGTCATCAAAAGTATCCGGACACCTGGCTGAAAATGAATTACAAGTTCGTGGCGCCCTCCATCGGTAATACTGCAATTCAATATAGTGTTGGCCCACCCTTAGCCTTGATGACAGCTTCCACTTTCGCAGACATACGTTCAGTCAGGTGCTGGGAGGTTTCTTGGGAAATTTCAGCCCATTCTTCACTGGTGCTGCACTGAGGACAGGTGTCGATGTCGGTCGGCGAGGCCTGGCATGAAGTCGGCGTTCCAAAACATCCCAAAGGTGTTCTATAGGATTCAGGTCAGGGCTCTGTGCGAGACAATCCATTACAGGCATGTTATTGTCGTGTAACCACTCCGCCACAGGCCGTGCATTATGAACAGGTGCTCGAGCGTGTTGAAAGATGCAATCGCCATCCCCGAATTGCTCTTCAACAGTGGGAAGCAAGAAGGTGCTTATAACATCAATGTAGGCCTGTACTGTGATAGTGACACATAAAACAACAAGGGTGCAAGCCCTCTCCATGAAAAACACAACCGCACCATAACACTACCGCCTCCGAATTTTACTGTTGGCACTACACACGCTGGCAGATGACGTTCACTGGGCATTCACCATACCCACACCTTGTCATCGAATCGCCACATTGTGCACCGTGATTCGTCACTCCACACAACGGTTTTCCACTGTTCAATCGTCCAATCTTTACGCTCCTTACATCAAGCGAGGCGTCGTTTGGCAATTACTGGCGTGATGTGTGGTTTATGAGCAGCCGCTCGACCATGAAATCCAAGTTTTCTCACCTCCTGCCTAACTATCATAGTACTTTCAGTGGATCCTGATGCAGTTTGGAATTCCTGTGTGATGGTATGGACAGATGTCTGTCTGTTACACATTACGACCCTCTTCAACTGTCGGCGGTCTCTGTCAGTCAACAGACGAGGTCGGCCTGTACGCTTTTGTGCTGTACGTGTCCCTTCATGTTTCCACTTCACTTCACATCGGAAACAGTGGACCTAGGAATGTTTGGGAGTGTGGAAATCTCGTGTACTGACTTATGACACAAGTGACACCCAATCACCTGACCACGTCCGAAGTCCGTGAGTTCCGCGGAGCAGTAGGTGGCAGCACAATGCACCTAACATGAAAAACGAATGTTTTTGTGGGTGTCCGCATACTTTTGATCACATAGTGTATTACTTAACTTAAACTTAAAGAAATTTGATGCAGAATTTATCAGAACTGGCCCCAAAATAATTCAACTGCGGGATGTAAACGTTACTAGACTCCCCCACGACGACAATGTAAAATTAATATGCAATTTAAGAATGCAGTAATAAGTATGGTGAAAAACTAGAACAAAATTATTGTTAAAGTAGATTTACGTGTTAATGCGGAGAAGATAAAATAATTGGTTATTAGTGGTGAAAACATAATTAATATCTCTCTAGTTGCAAACAGGTTGATCCTCAAGACATTAAAGTGAACTGAGCGTATGACATTGTTCGGCCGCTGGATGGAAGCCTTATTTCAGTGGACGCTACATTGCTCGACTTGCGTGGTGGTGATGAGGATAAAATGATGATAACACAACACCCAGTGTATGAGCAAGTAAATCTCCATCATGGTCGGAATCGAACCCGGGCTCGCTGCGTGGGAGGCACGCACGTTACCACCTTTTTTTCTCATTTTGTTCGATATAGTTCGTTGCGTTTGGTCTGGGCGGCCGTCACAAGACATCCGTTCAAGTTGATCGTTGATTCCTTGACTCAGTTCTTTTATTACAGAGCGCACGCAGCCCTCTGACCGAACACGCTGACCTACCGTGCTGGCTCACTCAGCTAAGCAGTCGGGCACCTTCAAGATAGTTGACCGTTTAAGGTCTTTTGGCAGCGTTTCAGCAAGGAAAACAGAAACATATACACAAATAGATGCAAACAGATCACTTTACAGCTGCGCCAAAATCCTTAGGAAAAAAACGACCAACACTTCAAAATTCTCTTAAATACATGCTTGAAGCGTTAACGTATTTAATTTTCTATATACCACACATACATCTATCAAATTGGTGCCGAAAAACATCGATCCGGACTCTGAAATGAAGTGCTTTAATGCTATTTTGATCTCTAAGAAGTAACATGCTGAACAGAAGTTGAAAATCACAAGTTAGGCCTTAATGTTCGATGTCGTAAAAATAACCTCACCAGGCTCATAACTGAAAAGAAACCATGTTGACTAAAATACTAGCGAAACACTAAAATAAAAAGGCATTCTGAATTACTGGAGGTATGTAATTAATTAGGTATATTCTTGATGTAAATTATAATACATCCTCAAAATAAATGTAACTTATTTTACGATGCTTGTCAAGTATTGCAATTTTATCTCCATGTCTAAAATATATAAAGGGTGCTGTGAATTCAAACTGAGGAAATTTGTGGAACATACTCACATCACCTAACGTTATCCAGTAATGTTTCACTGCCAGTTTAAGGGAGAAGAAGATAATATATCACCAGAAAAATATAATCGATGGTACTGAATGGCAGTTATTGACTTTCATTATAAATGATTGGGTGTACTCAAGGTTAGGTACAAAACGAACTGCTTAATATTTACCAAAAGGAACTACAGTACCAAGTCTAATGGGAGTCACCATCTATTACGCAGTATGCTATTTCATTGAAGTCTCATGTAGTTTCTACTGTGTGACGAGTTAGCTTTATCAGTAGAAAATGACAAACGTTTTGCACTGCAAGATAAAGTGAATGCCCTATCATGAAGTCACTATAATGTTTGTTGACTTTAAAGGATTAGCAACCCCCACTTCTTACCTATACGAATGTGTATAACTACTGTTCAGTATGCTATTCCATCGAAGTATCATGTAGTTTCCACTGGCTGGGATTGGGGTTGGAGAGGTGGGAAGAGGGCTTGCTACAAAATGATGATGATGATATTGAAAAAAGGGGTATGGCTTCATCTCAAATGTAGCAAAGTGAGGCAGGACATACATCATAAACTATATTATCTACATAATACATATGCAGAACTACTGAATCTGCTTAAAAGTTGCTCATGGGAGACATCCTAGATATTGCTAAAGTGTTTGGGACCCCTAACAGATAAAACTAACAAGGGATACTGAACATACACGTAGAAGACCAGCACAAATGGTCACAGGTTTGTTTGACCTATGGGAGAGCGTGGAAGGAATGCTGGAGAAACTGAACTGGCAGGTGCCTAAATACAGACGCAACCTATTCCGTGAAAGACTATTTACAAAGTTTCAAGAACCAATGTTAAGTGCTAAATCCAGTAATGTACGGTATCCCTTCCATAGTGATCACGAAGACAAGATTAGGCTAATTACAGTGGGCACGGAGGAATTTAAACAACGACTCGATCAGCGATCCATGCGTGAATGGAACTGGAAGAAGTCCCAATAACTTTTACAGTGGGGAATGCATACTGCAATGTGCTTTACAGTGGTTTGGCTCTGAGCACTATGGGACTCAACTTCTGAGGTCATCAGGCCCCTAGAACTTAGAACTACTTAAACCTAACTAACCTAAGGACATCACACACATCCATGCCCGAGGCAGGATTCGAACCTGCGACCGTAGCGGTCGCGCTGCTCCAGACTGTAGCGCCTAGAACCGCTCGGCCACTCCGGCCGGCTAAGTGGTTTGCAGAGTATGGAAGAAGATGTAGGTTGGAGAATCAAAAACAGTTAAGAACTATGGGATTTTTATAAACACAGCAACGTCATCCCGGTGCTTGAGAATAGGACGTTGGATTGCGCTGGTCATATAGTTATAACGTTGGAGGATAGATTACATAATATAGCGTTCTCCACAAAAATAGCTGGAAGTCTTATATTGGAAAGACATGTAGCACTGTGCAAGAATGTTGTGTTGAACACCATCCAACATACATGACCGGACAAACCTGACGAATCAGCAGTAGTGGGGGACTATCTAAACACGGAGCCTCACATGTTTTATAAAATGATTGAAAAGTTATTCTCAGCATCATCGTTCTGTGTTTGTATTATTGAGGAAGTCATACATACGCTATAGAGAATCTCTTCAACTTTTATGCAGGATATCAGCTAAGCGCTACCTGGAATCCACCGCTGACTGCTATCAAATTAAAACAGAAGAAATAAGGACATCCGATTACAGACCTTACGAAAGACATTGCCGAGCTTTAATTCAGCTTTTAACCACAGCAACGCCCGGCAGCGCTGACACTGCCCACGGCACATGCGTGAAAGGTTTCTCTTCGATGGTGGGACAGCATCAGGAATGACGTAGCGCGGATGAATATCAGTACCATATGGACAGCCAACGAATTACACAAAAGCGACGGATGAGGCTTGCAGAGCAGGTGGGTAATCAACACGGCTTTGCCTAATGGGAGAACAGTGACACCTCTGACAGTTGTAGGAGACTTTAGGGGCCATGAGCTGTGCTACTAGACGCCCACCGAACTCGATTACTGATTTCAACCCGTTTTCGACAGTTCTGGGTTTCATATTCCTTCCGTCCATCAAGATGTGTGTTTCCATGATCTTCCTATATCATTTCAGCTGAATGGTGGAATGGTTCACTAGGCAGACCACTGGGGCTTCTGTTTCTCCAGTTGAGATTGTATTAGCTTTGTGCATGAGGTCGTAGCGTTTTTGTTTTCAACATTTGTTTTCCGGTTCCGACGGGTTTGTTTATCGATTGTCACTTTTTACTTCTAGTTCACTGTTGCTATTTGAGATTACGCATGGCCATTTTGTCATTTGGAGATAGTGACTTTAGCTGTGGATACTAGAAAATGGTGTGCCAAATGGAGAAGTCGGAACATTTCCGACATATTCTTCCGCTTGAGTACAACAGAAAGGTGAGAGTAGCGGAGGCAGCCACAAACACTTGCACCGTGTATGAGGATAATGCCACTGGACAGAGCACGGCAAGAAAATGGTTTTCTTGTTTTAAGGTGAATGGTTTTGAAATTAGTGACTCTCGACGTTCAGGAAGACCTTCGGGGTTTGACGAAAATAGTTTAAACTCATTAGTCTACAATGACCCACCTCAGTGTTCTCTAGAACTAGCTGATGTGATAAACTACAATCATTCCACCATTGCGCGATATTTGCATGCAGTGGGGAAGGTTCAAAATCGCGTGTATGGGTACCGCATACTCTACGCCAAAATCACAAGTATTAGCGTGTGGCCATATGTGCATCTCTGCTTGCTCGTCATCAATTGGCTCGTGAACAACACCGACCATTCATATCCTGTATCATCACTGGTGACGAGAAATGGTATGTTTTGCTAACGCAAGGAGAAGAAAGGAATGGCTGAGTCCAAACAAAGCAGCAAATCCCTGTATAAAGATCTACGCATCCACAGAAGGTAATGTTTTACATCTTGCTTCCCCGAGGTGTAACCATCACTCCTGAAATTTATTGTCAACAAACTGAGACGTCTTGCAGACCAGTCCTAGACCAAGATCAGGAAGACTGAGTGAAGTGATGCTACTCCATGATAATACCTGTCCGCATTCTGTTAGACTTACAAAAAACGGTATACAGGAGTTGGGTTGGGGGTCATTCCACACCAGCCTTATTCATCTGATCTTGCGCCCTCAGACTTTCACCCTTTAAGCTGTCTGTTAACAACATTTAAGGAACTTCCTTTCCCAATGAAAATGCGCTCCGAACAGGACTCGATGAGTTCTTCGCCTCTAAACTACGTGATTTCTACAGTCGCGGAATCGAAAAGCTACCTCAGCGTTGCAGACTATTGCAAATAGTGAAGGAGGTTACATTATTGATGTCTAAAGTCTCTCTCTCTCTCTCTCTCTCTCTCTCTCTCTCTCTCTCTCTCTCTATATATATATATATATATATATATATATATATATATATAGTGAGTCACCTAACGTTACCGCTGGATATATTTCGTAAACCGCATCAAATACTGACGAACCGATTCCACAGACCGAACGTGAGGAGAGGGGCTAGTGTAATTGTTTAACACAAACCATACATAAATGCAGGGAAGTATGTTTTTTAACACAAACCTACGTTTTTTTAAATGGAACCACGTTAGTTTTGTTAGAACACCTGAACATATAAACAAATACGTAATCAGTGACGTTTGTTGCATTGTAAAATGTTAACTACATCCAGAGATATTGTAACCTAAAGTTGATGCTTGAAACCTCCGACGGGAGTTTCATAGGACGTGGAGGACGCATAAATTGGCCAGCCCGTTCTCCTGATCTTACACCTCTGGACTTCTATCTGTGGGGTACGTTAAAGGAGAATGTGTACCGTGATGTGCCTACAACTCCAGAGGATATGAAACAACGTATTGTGGCAGCCTGCGGCGACATTACACCAGATGTACTGCGGCGTGTACGACATTCATTACGCCAGAGATTGCAATTGTGTGCAGCAAATGATGGCCACCACATTGAACATCTATTGGCCTGACATGTCGGGACACACTCCATTCCACTCCGTAATTGAAAACGGAAACCACGTGTGTACGTGTACCTCACCCCTCACGGTGTCCGCCCCAGTAGCTGAGTGGTCAGCGTGACGGATTGCCGTCCTCTGGGCCCGGGTTCGATTCCCGGCTGGGTCGGAGATTTTCTCCGCTCAGGGACTGGGTGTTGTGTTGTGTTCATCATCATTTCATCCCCATCCGGCGTGCAGGTCGCCCAATGTGGCGCCGAATGTAATAAGACCTGCGATATGGCGGCCGGACCTGTCCCGCGAGGGGCCTCCCGGCCAATGACGCCAAACGCTCATTTCCATTTCACACCCCTCACGGTAATGTACATGTGCGTCAGTGAAAAAGACCAATAAAAAGGTGTTAGCATGTGGACGTAATGTGCTGTTCCAGTCTCTTCTGTACCTAAGGTCCATCACCGTTCCCTTTGGATCCCTACGTAATTCGGTGATCTCCGATGCACACGATCGAACAGCGGAGGAGTGGTACTCAAGCGTCAACTTTAAGTTACAATATCTCCGGATGTAATTAACATTTTAAGACAAAACTAACGTGGTTCCATTTAAAAAAACCTTGGTTTGTGTTAAAAAACATACTTCCGTGCATTTTTTTACGGTTTGTAATAACCAATTACACTAGCCCCTCTCCTCACGTTCGGTCTGTGGAATCGAGTCGTCAGTAATTGATGTGGTTTACGAAATGTATCCAGCGGTAATGTTAGGTGACTCACCCTATATATATATATATATATATATATATATATATATATATATATATATATATGTGTGTGTGTGTGTGTGTGTGTGTGTATGTATGTGTGTGTGTGTGTGTGTGTGTGCATGTATGTACGTATGTATGTATGTATGTATGTATGTATAACTTATGAAAAAACACTACGAACTTATGCACCAACACAATATTTTGTCTCTAATGATGCCGATGTTGACATCGACTAGATGTTAAACTATAACCTTCCTTCCTCCATTTCTTCCTCGATGTCTCTATCAAACGTATATCTTCTGTGAAAGTTCCTTACTGAATAATTGTCAACGTTACACGTGATGCGCTACCGTTCCAGACCCGGTTGGAATTTCTTCGTGGGTATTACATCATGCATCAAACCATATGACTAGTTGTAAAGGCTTTCGACGCCATGAAGTGCCATGGGTACTTCGAGAAATGTCTTCTTGTACCATCCAAAACGAAACTTCCTAGTGGAACTGAAGAAGAGATAAGGCAGGTCACCTGCTGCCTTTTAATATAGATTCATACTAAAAAGCTTAATATTACTCCATCAGAAAGGAAGGCTGTGACCCCTGTCTCTTACACGTGGCATGGTTCAATAAACTCTTCTGAGTTACGTTGAAGTGACGTGGCTTGTAGATCGAGGTCTTATTGAAGAAAGGAAGGCTCTTCTAGGTTTTAGAGGAAACAAGGCTCTCACCATTTTGGCTGCCAACAAAAGGAACGTCACCCTCCTTTTCTCACGAATTCAGTTTATAGCAAGACAGATACAGCGCTCCATGACTCTGCATATCACAAGCTAAAACATGATCCGACTGCACGATTCAGAGAAAAAATTTAGACTCCTCAAGGAAGGTTGTATTCCGGTTAACGTATCTAGGGTCTGTATCAGAAGCTGCAATGCCCCTGAGATTCTATAACATACCTACGATGAACAAGAGTGGGTCTCTTCTTTGCCTATTGTAAGTAACATTGGCGTGTCCAGCTACTTTTTGACAAAAAGTGACAAATGTGTGGGAAATCTTATGGGACTTAACTGCTAAGGTCACCAGTCCCTAATCTTACACACTACTTAGCCTAAATTATCCTAGGGACAAACCCACACACCCATGCCCGAGGGAGGACTCAAACCTCCACCCGGACTAGCCGCACAATCCATGAGCTACTTTTTGGCTAAATATCTTAAGTAGCTTTTGGGACTTCTCATTAGCAAATGTGGCTACCATGTTCGGAATTCGGAGCATTTCATAGCTCTCCCATGGTCGTTTGCACTACAGCCATAGAATCTTTTCGTTAGATTTGATGTAGTACCCCGTCAGTCGAAAAAGATTCGACACTGGTTTCATAAAACTTATAGAAAAGTTAAGATGGTCGTTATAATGCTTCAGATGTTCTACTTACTCTCCCTTCTCTTAGGTGCAGTGCACAGATCGTTCATACAACCATATGAAACTCTCAGAAAAGTTCTTCCTTCCGATGGTGTTCAACTCACGCGTCGTATTGGCTTGAACGTCGCTTACGTCGTCAAGACGTGGGGCTTCATATGCATTTCTGCGCTTTTTGGTTTTCTGGTAATTTCGTATTGATAACACCGAGACTCGTCACCCACGACGATTTTTTCCAGAGAAGTGTCCACGTTTTGCATTTCAGTCATCTCGCGAGAGGTTTCCATACGTCGTTGTGTTTGTTCGGCAGTCAAGGAGTGCAGAACTAGCTTTGGACACACTTCTGTCTTCCTCAAAACATTCTGGATAATGTCTCTAACACTTCATTTGGAAATGTTGCTTCACAGCGATTTTTGGCACGTTGATTCACTACGGACACAGGTCCACTATTTAATACTGCCTGCTCACAATTGTCTGTTCAGAATGTCAATGCTAAGGCCCCGGGTTCGATTCCCGGTTGGGTCGGAGATTTTCTCCGCTCAGGGACTGGGTGTTGTGTTGTCCTAATCATCATCATTTCATCCCCACTGACGCGCTAGTCGCCGAAATGGCGTCAAATCGAAAGACTTGCACCCGCTCGAACGGTCTACCCGACGGGAGGCTCTAGTCACACGAGATTTACATTTTAATTGTCTGTTCGAATGCACATCTGCTGTTCACAGTTGTTAGTTTAAGCTGTCACAGTAGTTGCTGCGCACCACACGAAAAAAGTCACTCTCAGAACTTTTCGGACGGACGGTGTATCCTTATTTATGAAAGCGTCTTTACAGGACTCTTTAGACATCGTTAGTAGCAAAAATGTTCCAATGTATGCTTACCTCAGCCGACTTCTTATTTAATAACCAGTATTTTGAAAAAATGGCGCTGAGCGCTATGGGACTTAACATCTGAGGTCATCAATCAGCCCCCTAGTACTTAGAACTACTTAAACCTATCTAACACACATCCATGCCCGAGGCAGGATTCGAACCTGCGACCGTAGCGGTCGCGCGGTTCCAAACTGAAGCGCCTAGAACCGCTCGGCCATAACGGCCGGCCAGTATTTTGAATAGGTGGAAGGTATCACCATGGTAAATCTTTTGCTTCCCATGTTGGCCAACTATTTTATGGAAAACTTGGAGGAAAAGAACACTACAGTCGTCAAGTCTCAAATCTCCCTGCCTCTGGGAGTATTTTGGCGATATGTTTGTCGTGAGACCCACGGAAAGAAACACTGCCTACGTTTCTCCAGAATTTGAACTCGCTCTACTAGAATATTCTGTTCACGATGAAAGGGGAAAAATATGTCACCTTACTATTTTTGGATTAGAAGAATAACTAACAGAACGCTGAGACACAGCGTCTACAGCAAATCAACCCACACAGAGTTATATTTGCAGGCCAAAAACTCTCATCATCGTGCACAACGCGGCAGTGTCTTATGCTCCTGGATCATAGAGAACATGTATTAAAAGTCGTCAGGTGTCCTGCCTTATCTCTTCTGTAGTACCACTAGCAAGTTTCGTTTTGGTTGGGACGAGAAGCCATTTCTCGAATACCCATGACACTTCATGGCGTCGAAAGCCTTTACAACTAGTCATGTGGACTGACTAACATTTCTCCACTTCCGGCAGCCTCCTAAGTGAGCTGCAACATCTAAGAACTGTGTTCCGACAGAACGGTTATTCTGAGAAACAGATACATAATGCATTTCGTTCAAAGCGAATTCTGTCTAAGGAGTTACATCAAGATACGATGAAAGCCTCAGTAACGGCCTTTTCCCGTATTTTGGCCACATATCTTTAAGAATAGCAGGGTTCCTCAAGAGATACGACATTAAGTGCACTTTTAGTCCATCTTTAAAATCTGTTATGTCCAACCGAAAACGATGTTGCCCTTTGGAAACGAGGCATATTCCATACCAATGTTGGAAATCTTACTCTGGGTATAAATGTCGCAATGTGCAATTAAACCATGAAAATTTACTTTCAAAATCTTTTCTTAAAGAATTTACTTTATTTACTAGCGATTCATCAAGAACATTAACACACTATGTGAGCGTGGAAGTAGTTGCCAAGGAATAACTGATGGAAACAAATTAAATTTCAACCAATGGAAATTTTATTCATAAAAGCCTTTTCAAAAACAAATTTAAAATTTATAAGCAGAAAAGTACCTTCGAAATATCAAGTTACAATTTAACAAATGTGAATTTTATTCCTAAAAGCTTTTTCAAACAGTTTTAATATTATAAGCAGAAAACCACCCTCGAAATGTCAAGTTACAATTATTCAGAGGCAGAATAAAAAATTTTTTTGTTACAGTAGGGGCCTTCGGGCTGAGAAGCTTCCACTCCCTTTCAACACGGCCGTAGTCACGACCGCTCACAACGACCTCTGAAAACTACACTGGTGCAAATCTGCAACACACCAGATTACTTTAAACTAAAATTTTTAACAACTCACACAAACACATTAACTATGCACCCCGTAAGAGCGATGGAAATGACACAAACACACTAAGAACTTATTTTTCACCAAAAGTGCAATTTGTTTCCAAAAGGGCTCTTACGGTGGAAGGGTGGCAACTTTATAAAAATGACTATTTAAATAAAACCCATGAAATTCAGACTTACATAAAGTGTACAACATGATCTACATTACACACATACACCGCCTCGCAAGATGATAGGCAAGATAAAAACATATTTCAGGAATTCGGCCCTTATCCTAATTCTATAAATCGTTAACACCGAATCCGACAAACATGACAGAGGCAGCTATTAAAGTACGGCAGACCGACAGACAGACAGACCGACACTAGCTGCCTAACAAATGCGGACGAGAGACAAACGAGCAAGCTGGGGACGAGAGACTGACCAACAACACAAGTAGAATTGAACCCCTGTTGCTCTCGTGTCGGCCGCGAAGCCACTACGCCTCGCTATACGGCGCGGCCACTGGACTCACGTGGCGACCTCACATGCGCCGACGCTCCCGGCGGACAAGCCATCTTGTGTCCCAGTGCGCGACCGACCAACCGATCGATCCAACCGCCAATGCTCATTGCCTGAGCAAACTCGAGGAGACTGGCGGCCTAACACTCCGGACGACAGACAGACACTAACCGCCTCACCGATGCGGACGAGAGACAGACCCAGACTAACTTGGCTGACCAACTGACCAGACTCGTCCAGACTGACAGACTGCTTTGGCTGACCAACTGCCTCCGACTGACCCCCTGCCGAGTTTTTTTTCCTTTATTATAATTTTAATACCTGTACATCAGGTAGCCTGGCAACAGCATTCTACGCTGCTCTTCAGCCTTCGAGTCCACAAAGATAATACAGATAGAAGACACATAATAGACATACTGACGGGCAAAAATCAGTAGACATAGAATACAAAAACACGGAGCCGTTCACACTCGACGAAAAATGCACTGAAACACGTTGGCACAGCGCACAAACACTGATGATCTCGACGGCACAGGTGAACGTTGGAGCGTGAGGGCGAACACTAAACACAAACGCGATGGCACACACACGAGAAACGGATGGCGACGATCTCCGGCGCGCGAATGTCCACGTAGCGTGTGCGAATCCAGGGACCTGCCAAGAGGGGAAGAAGGGGGAGGGGGAGGGAGAGGGATGAGCAAAGATACCAATGGCAGAGGAGATGGTAGGACGAGTGGAGGAATGGGGGTGAGGGAAGCCCGGGGGGGGGGGGGGGGGAGAAAGGGAACAGGGAGCGAAGGCGGAGAGCAGGGAGAGAGGGTGCCCATAGGAACAAACACGGGAAGAGGGAGGTAGGATCAAAGTTGGTAGGAGGGGTAGATGGAGGGGAGGAGGGCATCATCAGGGAGGGGGAGCTGGAGGAAGCCACCTTGGGATAGGGTATGGAGAGTGGAGAGATGGAGAGCAGGTGGGACATGGAAGTACAGGCGCGGCAGCGGATGGGGGCGGGAGAGGATGGGAGAGACCAGCGGGTGAGGAGGATCGAGTTTACGGGAGTTGTAGAGGATCCGTATCCATTTGAGGAAAAGGAGGAGGTGGGGGAAGGCAATAAGGTCGTACAGGATCCGCATGGGGGAGGGGAGACGGATGCGATAGGCGAGGCGAAGAGCATGGCGTTCTAGGATCTGAAGGTACTGGTAAAAGGGAGGGGGAGCGGAGATCCAGGCAGGGTGGGCGTAGCAAAGGAGAGGGCGAATGAGGGATTTATAGGTATGGAGGATGGTGGAGAGGTCCAGACCCCAAGTATGGCTGGAAAGGAGCTTGAGGAGACAGAGGCGGAAGCGTGCCTTGGCTTGGATCGTCCGGAGGTAGGGGGTCCAGGAGAGGCAACAGTCGAGGGTGACACCAAGGTACTTGAGGGTGGGGGTGAGGGTGATAGGACAGCCATAGATGGTGATGTAGAAATCGAGGAGGCGGAAGGAAGGGGTGGTTTTGCCTACAATGATCGCCTGGGTTTTGGAAGGATTGACCTTAAGCAACCACTGGTTGCACCAAGCGGTGAACCGGTCAAGATGGGATTGGAGAAGGTGTCGGGAGCGCTGCAGGGTGGGGGCAAGGGCAAGGAAGGCGGTGTCATTGGCGTACTGGAGAAGGTGGATGGGTGGGGGGGGGGGTGAAGGTGGCGGCATGTCCGCCGTATACAAGAGGTACAGAAGAGGGGAGAGGATGGAACCCTGGGGCACACTGGCGGAGGGTGAAAAAGGTGTAGGAATCCGTGTTGTGGATGGTAACATAGGAAGGATGTTGGGAAAGAAAGGAGCCGATCAGATGGATGTAGTTGATAGGAAGGGCGAAGGTTTGGAGCTTGAAGAGGAGACCCGAATGCCACACGTGGTTGTAGGCTCGTTCAAGGTCAAGGGAGAGGAAGATAGCGGAATAACGGGAATTAAGCTGTTCGGAGAGGAGATGAGTGAGGTGAAGGAGAAGGTCATCGGAAGAGAAGGAAGGCCGAAAGCCACACTGGGTAACGGGAAGGAGGCGGTGCTGGCGGAGATGCTGGTGGATGTGTCGGGTAAGGATTGATTCCAGGACCTTGCTGAAGACCGAGATGAGGCTGATGGGATGGTAGGAGGAGACAGCGGATGGCGGTTTAGCAGGTTTAAGGGACATCAGGATATGGGAGGTTTTCCACAGGTCAGGGTAGTAGCCGGTGGACAGGACTACATTGTAGGACCTTCGCGGAGGTGGCGATAGATGACATGATCATGACCAGGAGCGGTGTTGCGTTTTGTGTGGAGTGTAGTGATGAGATCCTGTGTAGTGACAGGGGCATTGAGTTATGTGTGTGCAATGTTGTCCAAGTACTGGAAACCAGGTGCGAGGGGAGGGACAGAGGTGTCAGTTCGATCGCGGACATCTGGGAAGAGGGAGTAATCGAACTGGGGATCATCAGGGATAGTAAAGACATCGGAGAGGTAGAAGGCAAAGTGATTGATTGGCCTTACTAATGATGTCAAGGAAGGGTTGGTTGTCATGAAGGAGAGGATAGTAGGGGAGGGGGGGTTTAGATCCGGTAAGGCGGCGTAAGACTGACCAGTACTTGGACGAGTTGATAGGAAGGGTAGCATTTAAACGGGTTCATGTCTGTCGCCAGTCCCGGCGTCTTAGCCACGAGCTAGTTACGGATGTGTCTCTGGAGTTGCCGGTGGTGTCGTAGTGTGTCCGGGTCACGCGTGCAGAGGAATGCACAGTAGAGACGGCAGGATTCACGGAGGAGGAGGACGGCCTGTGTGGGTAAGGTAGGATGTTGGGGGTGGATGGCAACAGAAGGGACATGGGCCTCCACAGCCTCAGACAAGGTCTGCTGGAGAAAGGAGGCGGCATGGGTAATATCATCAGGCTGGCGGTAGGTGAAGGCGTGGCCGTCGACCTGGGTGGATAGGGTATCCCGGTAGGCATTCCAGTCAGCACAGGAATAATCATGGATGTACTTCGGGGGAGGGTCATGATGGGGGTTGGGGCGGGGGCGACCGTCTGAAATGGTGAGGAGGACAGGGAGATGGTCACTACCAATGGGGTCCAGGACATCCACTGTTATGCGGCCAAGGAGGTTAGGGGAGGAGAGGACGACATCAGGAGTGGAGTTGGATTCGGGGCGGGTGTGGTGGGGAATGGGGACGAGGTCGCCTTGAAGGGAGGAGAGGAACAGATGCCACTGCCGTAACTGGGTGGCGGAACGACTATGGATGTTGAGGTCGGCGGCGATCACGTAGGAGGAGAAGGTACGGTCAATGTGGGAGAGGAAGTCAAAAGGAATAGGGACGTTAGGGCGGACATAGATGGTGGCGCAGGTGATGGTAAGGACAGGGAAGAAGAGACTAAGGATCAGGTGTTCTGTGGCGTCGGGAAGAAGAGGTTGGAGCCGAACTAGGATCTGGCGGTGGTGACCAATGGCAACTCCGCCACGTGCTATCGCGAAGGTATTGTCGGAGTGGTGAAGGAGGTAGGGCGAGGTGTGAATGGTGTGGTGGGGCTGAAGAAAGGTTTCATTGAGGAGGAAAGCATCCACGCGGTGGGTGGCGAGGGTGTGCATGAAAAGGTTCTTGTTGGCGGGAAGTGAACGGATGTTGTTGAACAGGATGCAGTGCTGTCGCGCCATGACAGGGATTTAGACGAGGGTGTCGAGACGGGAGAAGGTGAAATGGGCCTGGTTGTGGGAGTAGGTGGCATACATTTTAAGGTGGAAGACGGAACGGGCGGCAAGGGATATCTGCTGGAGGGTGTGAGGGCGCTGGAAAGGGTGGACATTCTGTACCCCCTGCCGAGATCATAGTGCCCCTTAATTTCACGTGAACAGGCAATTTTTCCCCTTTTCCACCAGAGGGAGACACCAAAGCTGCGATTGCCACAGCGGCGCTACCGCCAGAAACGGAAGGTGACAGCTTTATACTACGCGGTGCGGCGCGCTCTTCAAAACAGCAAATTTTACCACGGCTCAGCAATAATGCTGTGGTGATCACCACCGAAATACAGGGCTGTACCAAAATGTCAAATCAGCAGCAGCAGAGTATTGTCTAAACACAAGATACCGCATGTTTTATGAATAGACTGGAAAGTTATCCTAAGTATCAACTTTATGGGACTGTGTTATTGTAGAAGTCATACATATCGACCAGCAGTTCTGTCTCATCAACACGGAAGAGGTATTTCAACTAAGAGGTATGTCTCGCACTGTTTGCGGTGCAACGAGGACACAGGCCAGATAACTCCTATTTGGAGAATAGTTAATCCTTACAATAGTTTGTAGAAGTTCGTGATTAGCACTAAATTTTCACAAGTCTGAACTAGTCTGAATGCCTTATTGATGAAGCAGTGAAAGTCTGATATTCACTTGGTCGCAGAACAAGGTACAGCTTAAGGTTCACTTGTTAGAAGAATGGTGTACAAAGATGAGGTTGATGACTGATACCCAAGTACCGGTCGTCCCTGATGCAGAGACCAAACCCTTGTGATGGGTGTGACAGACACTTGCGGCTCCCTCATTTGGTGGTGACTGGTGAACGGCATGGTGTCGTCTGTAGCGAAGATTCTGAACGACATTCTGACTGAAGAACGGTGAATGCAGTCGGAGCCTGGCCCACAGCTCGACAGAAGACTGGCTTGGAGCGCCGTTGTGCCGCCCTAAATAGCCATGCCACGTAGAGATACTAGAGGAAATATTTGCGATCATGTGGCCTATAGAAGCAAACAGGTCCACAAGGCCAGCGACCTCTAGCAGCGCTGCATTGCCACATGCTCACGTAGTCAGTGTGCATGATTGACGTCTTGTCATTTGCTAACGTAACCTGGCACTGGGGTGAAGAAAGTGCACATTTGGAACAAAAAGAACATGAAAATCCTCTGGTAAGAAGGCGTCAAGGTTTGCTGGGGGCACACCAGATTGATCCAGTTGGAGGCTTAGGAATCTGGCGTGCTGTGTCACTTCCCCCATTGCCGGATCCAGGAGCAGGCTGTCCACAGCTGGTATTCAGTGCTGACAGTGTCGAGGAACTGAGGTGTCCGAGATGTCCAACGATCGTGTTCCTACAATGGGATACTGGCGCCGCCACAAGGATGGCATGGGTGGACCTGGGGCGGTTGGAAAGACTGGCAGCAACTGAGGAGTGAGCTGTCTGGAACGAGTCATTAAGTAGATGTGGGTGTGGTATCACTTTTCATATCAATGGCTCAAACGGCTCTGAGCACTATAGGACTTAACTGCTAAGGTCATCAGTCCCCTAGAACTTAGAACTACTTAAACCTAACTAACCTAAGGACATCACACACATCCATGCCCGAGGCAGAATTCGAACCTGCGACCGTAGCGGTCGCGCGGTTCCAGACTGTAGTGCCTAGAACCGCTCGGCCACCCAGGCTGGCAGTTTTCATATAAAATTTTAATGTTTGGAGGGCAGAAGTGTGTGCCAGAAAGGCAGAGGTGGGAGCAACAGCATTTAAAATTGACGATTATTGTGCCCAGAAGGCATAAATGCGTGTGGGTACCCTTGGGAGGGAAAATAATCGTGCATGGAGGACATAGTTGGCTGTAAATGCACCAGAAAAGCAGGGAAACAAGTGCGATGATCATGCCCTGAAAAGAAAGTCAAAAAATTTACTGAGGTTAGACACAGCAGAATGGATCAGACATTTCAGGTATGAATGAGAATGGTATGGGCTAGGTGGGAGGGAATCGGCACAACTATGCAGGTGTGCTGGTAAGAGATGTTGGAAGGAGCATGCATGAGAGTTGATGTGGACGCAGGTTCAGATGCTCTAAAAGGAGGAATCTGCTGTGGTGCCGGCCATCGATGGTTGGCCATGGAGGAGTGTTGAGGGCAGCAGCTTGGGTCGCCCAGAGTCGTGATGACGTTGGCTAAGGGTTCTGGTGCCCTGACGGAAGCAGGAAGCTGTGACAGACGTGTCTGGAGGTGGCTGACCCTGGAGAAGCGTCTGGGTTGGTGGCTGGGCATCTCTGACAGTGTGGAGATGCCATTCAGCTGTTCCATAAGGTGTCTGTGCATCTGCTGTATGTTGGAGAGCAAAAGACAGGACTTGAGGCGTCTTTTCCACGTTAAGGATTAGCAATTGCATACAAGACGTGTCGGTGCAGGAAGCTACTGTCAGAGTCTTCACGATGTAGGAGTCACACACACACAAACACACACACACACACACACACACACACACACACACACACACACAAACGCTGTCTACCTGGAGCAAAGAATATGCGTGAAATTTAAGGCCACAGCAAAATATCCCATCGCCATTTGCTGTGAGTTGAAACGGGCACTGGCGCCTATGGAGGCGCTGGGGCCAGAAAAAGCCTCGTTGCCAGTTGATATGGGACGAAATTTAGAGGTGGCACTGGAGCCGACGGAGTGCTGGGACACAAAAAATCCTAGCTGCCAACTAATATGTCAGGCGGCAGTTAAGGTGCAATGGGAATACAACCCAACGTACAACAGTTTGAGTAATAAATGCATCAACCAGAATCTCCTCTTTGGAGAAAAGTTAATCACTACAGTTTTGTGATTAGCACTGCATTTACACAAGTCTGAACTTAGAGTGAAGGCCTTAAGGATGCAACAGTCAAAATCATCACAGCACAAGGTACAGTCTACAATTCACTTGGTAGAAGAACGGTTCACAGGGATAAAGTGGATGGCTGAAACCCAAGTCCTGTTCGTTCCCATTTCAGTGGTTCAGTCCTGGTGATGATGGTGACATACACTGATGCCTCCCTCTGTTGAAATTAGCTGGTGATTGGTACAGAATCGTGTGTAGCAAAGATTTTGAACGAGACTCTGGCTGAAGAACTGCAGGAGCAATCGGCACCTGGTCCAGAACTTGACAGAAGATTGGCTTGGAGTGGCGTGGCGCCGCCCTAAAGACCCAAGCTGCGTAGAGATACTAGAGGAAATACTTGTGACCAGCTAGCCGCGGAACACTGCCAGTAACGCTGACTGTTGTCCAACGAGCACGTATGCCCGTAGTAGCTATTACAAGACCAGTTAAAGGCACTGCTGTATTTGTAACACGAAGGTTACTGGATTGGAGCAGTTTTGGCCTGAAGATGAAATAGTGTAACGTCGAAACTGGTTGCCTAGAAATAAACCTATATAACGGCGGTTCCAGACTGTCCTTCAGGGACTCACACCTAGTGAGTACGTGGCTTGCGACCACGGGGTCCCGAGCTGAGTACTGGCATTGCTTCCACTTACTTATGGCAGGCTCCTCACTTTTATCTTTCCTATTTGGCCACCCTCGGCCAACTCTTGTTCTTTTCCGACCCTGACGCTATTAGGTTTCGAGGGCTAGGGGTCTTCCATTTCCAACCTATACTTCTACTGAGCCGAATATCTCCCGGGATAAGGAGATTACCTTCTATCAAGTGCCAACGGCCTTCTAGGAGGGCGGATGAGCGGCTAAAAGGAAGGGCACTCTCTTGCCCTTGGGGTGGGAAACTGCTCCTAAAGGCGGAGGAGCCACAAGGTGGCCAACGGCATAGAATGGAGAAGGCAACGGGAAACCACTCCATTAAAGACCCGGGCGGGTAGCCCAAGTATCAACAGCTTATGATGGAAAGCTCTTTGGTTAAATTCTCCGGAGGTAAAATAGTCCCCCATTCGGATCTCCGGGCGGGGACAACTAAAGAGATACCAAAATCCAAAAGCATTAATGTAAGAAGGATAGCAACATGGAACGTCAACTCACTTCTTAAATGTGGTAAACTGGAAAACTTGAAAATGGAAATGAAACGAATGGATATTGATGTACTGGGAGTCTCAGAAATGAGATGGCCAAACGCTGGCGACTTTTGGTCAGGGTATTACAGAATCATACACACTGGAACAGCACAAGACAGTCCCGGGATTGCAGGAGTGGGAATTATCCTCAATAAAGAGATGGGGTTAAGAGTAAAAGGATTTGTTGAACATAGTGAGAGGATAATTTGTGTCCGATTGGAAACTAAACCAAGAGACACAATCATAATCCAAGTATACATGCGAACTACGAGGCACGAGGATGATGAAATCGACATGATGTATGACCACCTTGAAGAAGTAATTGGCAGAATTAAAGGAGCTGAAAACCTTGTCATCATGGGAGATATGAATGCCGTTGTTGGGGAAGGTAAAGAAGAGGATGTGGCAGGGAATTTTGGATTAGGATTAAGAAATGAAAGAGGGGATAAACTTGTAGAATTCTTCCAAAGAAATAAACTTTGCATTACAAATACCTTCTTTAATCATCATCCAAGAAGAAGATATACTTGGAAAATGCCTGGTGACATTAACAGATACCAAATTGACTTCATATTAGTGAAGCAAAGATTTAAAAACCAAGTTAAGGACAGCAGATCATATCCAGGCTGTGATGTGGAAAGTGACCACATACTCGTTATGATGGCGACTGAACTAAAATTCAAGAACATTAAAAGAAGAAGTACATGTAAATGGGATTTGACAAACCTGAAAAACGAAAATACACTGAAGCACTACCAACTAGAAACAGACAAGAAAACAAATACACAGGGCTGCAATGAAATCCAAAGCAGCTGGGAACAAATAAAAACTGGTATTTTAGAAGCAGCAGAAGAAGTAATAGGAAAAGAAAGGACAGAGAAAAGGAAGGAATGGATCACTAATGACCTACTAAATATGATGGAAGAAAGAAGGAAATTAAAAAATTCTGTGAAGAAGGAAGACCAAGAGAAATACAAGAGTCTGAAAAACAGAATCAACAGAGAGGCAAAACAAGCAAGAGAAAAATACCTTGATGATCTCTGTATTTCAGTTGAGGACAACATGAGCAAGGGAAATATCGACAAGGCCTATAAATGTGTGAGACATTGCTTTGGAGACAGAAGAAACAAATGTAGGGCTGTGATGGATGAAAATGGCAATATGTTGGATGACGATGATGAAGTTGCAAGAAGATGGAAACAATATATAGGAAAACTGTACAGCGGACCAGACCTGTCTGAAAACATCATGGAAGAAGAAACAGAAGTAGACGCACACAACATAGGTGAACCTATATTAAAGGTAGAGTTTGAACTAGCTCTGAAAAAATTGAAAAACAACAAATCGCCTAGTATAGACAATATCCCAGCCGAACTTCTGAAATCTGGAGGAGCAAAACTGAATCAGGAGTTGTATAATCTTGTTTTCAACATGTACGAGCAGGGTAAAATTCCTACAGACTTTGAGAAAAACATTATGATCCCCATTCCAAAGAAGGCAAATGCTACAAGATGTGAAAATTATAAGACACTCAGCCTAGTTACTCACGCCTCTAAAATATTAACCTCAATTATCCTAAAACGCATAGAACAAAAAGTCGAAGCTACACTCTCTGAAGACCAGTTTGGATTCCGGAAAGATAAAGGAACCAGAGAAGCAATATTTGCTCTAAAACTAATAATAGAGAAACGACTAGATAAGAACCTGAAAACATACATAGCTTTCGTAGATGTAGAGAAAGCCTTTGATAATGTTAAATGGGATAAGATGTTTGAGGTACTCAAAAAAGTAGGAATAGACCATAAAGATAGAAAAATGATATGGAACCTGTACAAAAACGAGACAGCAGTTATTCGTGGACGGACAAAACAAGAAGAGGTGCAGATACGGAAAGGTGTCCGGCAAGGTTGCGCACTATCCCCTGTTATCTTTAACGTATACGTTGAAGAGGCGCTGAAAAAAGTAAGGGAAAATTCACAGACAGGTGTAGTAATTCATGGCCAACGAATAGATATGATAAGATATGCCGATGATATAGCTGTCCTGGCTGAAAGTGAAGATCTTGTAGTCCTACTGAATAGAATGGATAAAGTTATGGGTGAAGAATATAGCATGAGAATTAATAAAGCAAAAACAAAAGTAATGGCATGCGACAAAGAAGATCAAGGGAAAATCCAAGTTCATGTAGGCAATGAACTGCTTGAACAAGTTGATAAATTTACTTATCTGGGCAGTAATATTACCAGGGATGGAAGGAGCAAGGCAGAAGTGAGAAATAGAATAGCTCAAGCAAAGGCTGCTTTTAACAAGAAGAAAAACATATTAACATCTAAGAGCATCAGCCTTGAAACCAGGAAAAGATTTTTGAAATAATATGTGTGGAGTGTGGCATGCTATGGGTGTGAAACATGGACTCTCTGGACAGAGGAACAGCAGAAGCTAAATTCTTTTGAAATGTGGTGCTATAGACGCATGCTCAAAATAAAATGGATCGACAAGGTCACAAACGAAGTGGTTCTGGAAAGAGCAGGTGAGAAGAGAAGCTTCTGGAGTTTCATTGTTAAAAGAAGAGTGCAATTTACAGGCCATCTATTAAGACATAAAGGACTGCTGAACACAATCATAGAGGGATATGTCGAGGGAAAAAGACCGAGAGGAAGACCGCGACTGAGATACATGGATCAAATCGTGAAAGATGTGGGATGTAACACCTATAAAGAAATGAAGAGAAAAGCTGAAAGACGCACAGAATGGAGACAAGCTGCCATTGTAGCTGTTGCAAACCAATCCTTGGATTGACCACTACAGAAGAGAAGAGAACGGCGATTGGTATTGTTTTTATTGAACACTGAACAGCCGTAGTCCCATACTCCACCATAAGATGGAGTTACATTCAGCATAACGTCACGTCAGTGCCCGTAATTAATTTACTGCTCAAAAGAACCTGTATTATTTATCAGTCACGCACTATTGCTCTCCATTCGAGACCTGTGCTACATAGTGAGGGGATCAGGGGCTGAGAAATATGCTCACAGCTTTCCTCATCAAGAATGGGAAAGGCATGATAATGGAGGAGCCTCTATGACTGTAGACGGGAGGAATATTTTTCCCACAACCGATCGGTCTTCCGTGATAGTGGAAAGTGTCAGTACGAATTTCCCTGAAATGCTAAACATCCCTCAGCTGTTAGGGACGGAGACAAAGCCAGCTGACAGATACAATGGTTTGTGGTTATTACTGTCATTGGTAACATAAATTACACCCAAAATGGTATGCTCCTTAGCAAGAAGAATTTAAATGAGCTTACATCCATTGCATAACCGTTTTGAGATAACATTATGCCAGTTAAAATCTGTGATCAACCGGATTTTCAGGAGCGGTTAGAAAAGGGATGATCCATAATGTTAAAGGAGACATGTGGGTCATTTAACTACTATTTACGTAATATATTCTTCAAGATCGTTACTGTGAGACCCAGTGTCAATGCAAAGGTACTGTTTCTCCTACATGGGACTGACAGTGTGATGGCAGGAAGAATATTGGAAAGAAACCGACAAGGAAGGACTGTAAATCATTTTGAAGAAATATAGATATCCTGTAGCTATACCATGTAAAGTGCAATTTGCCGAAGTTAAAATGGACATTGTAATGGAAATGCTGTGAGGGATATTGCAACAGCTTTGCGTAGATGACTATTACCTTTTGGGTTTGGACGTAACACAAGAATTTATCGGGATTTTTAACAACGTAGAAATGTGTGACTATCTAATATCAAACCACGACCTCTGCATGGAAGGAGACTGCCAGGGAAACTGCATTGTGGTTGTGAACAACGATAAGAAAGTTGGGATTGACTGTTTGACATGGTTGGGCCATAACTGTAACGATATATAACAAATTTATAAATCAAATCACAAGCCTCGCAGCTAATAAAGCTATCGATAGCCACCTTACAAATTTTATAAAGTGTCGAGGCATGAGAATACAGCAGACTTTTATGTTTTTCTTTGCTAAAAAATATTGTATTACCAGGTTTGAGGTTACAATGTTCAACTATAGCATTTTTCCTTTAAGAATGGTCAGTTTCCTGAACGATTAAAGTACTCAGTAGTAAAGCCGCTTTATAAAAAGGGAGAAAAGGATAATGTAGAGAATTTTAGACCTATTTCTATACCATCAGTGTTTGCTAAAGTTACTGAAAAGTCTGCGTATGTAAGAATAATTAATCATTTTATTTTACATAATTTGCTATCAAATATACAGTTCTGTTTTAGATGTGGTTTAACAAATGAAAATGCTATATTCTCTGTTCTCTGTGAGGTACTATATGGGCTAAACAAAAGTTTTCGAACGCTAGGCATCTTTCTTGGTTTAACTAAGGCGTTTGATGGTGTTGATCACAAATATTGCTCCAGAATTGGACCATTATGGAAAACGGGGTGTAACTCAGAGTTCGTTCACCTCTTACTTGAACAACAGACAGCAAAAGGTCATTACCCACAGTGCTGAGAATGGCTGTGATGCAGGTTCTGAGTGGGATACAGGCAAATGGGGGATGCCCCAGAAATCAGTGCTGGGGCCACTCCTGTTCCTTATTTGCATAAATGATATGCCCTCTAGTATTACAAGTGATTATAAAATATTTCTGTTTGTTGATGACACTAGCTTGGTAGTAAAGGATTTTGTGTGCAACGTTGGCACTATTCCAAATACTGCAGTTCATGACGTAAGTTCATGGCTTGTAGAAAATAAACTAACACTAAATCACAGTAAGACTGAATTTTTTCAGTTTCTAACAGAGGATTCAAAAAAAAAACGATGTTTTAATTTCATAGAAATGGCATATGATTAGTGAAACTGAACATTTCAAATTTTTGGAATGTACTGACACGTTCCATGACCTTGGAGATTTGCTCCTCAGTTTGGTCCTCCGGAGCTAGACGTGAAAAATAAAAATCTAATGGATCATGCATTTGAGACTGTGGAAAATTGTGTAAGTGTAGACATGAACTTACAGTATTTACAATATGCACTACTGTACTCACGCCAATCTTTTTTGTGTGATTTCAGTTATCGCATAACTTACAAAACAGCTGTTGTTTGGTGTTTAACAACATTCTGCAGTTTGTCTATGGGTTAATACAAATACCCAAAAACTGACCGGTGTGCAACTAAGGCTCTCAGACCCTGAAAACCAAGAAAAGCTTATAAACTATGTTCTGTCTGCATAGAGTTTAACTTATCCACCTGTACACTACATTTAAATTCTTAACTAGACTCCACTAACGACAATATAAGTGTATACAGAAGTGTTATATTAAAGAAGGAGAAGCATATTTTTCTCGATCTAGGACACTGTTCTCCACAATACCATCAAATATAGATATTGCCAGTTTAGGTCTGGTATCCACAAACAATGTTATCCCACAAGTCTTAATAAAAAGAACCAATGTGTCGAACAGATATCAACGAGTCTCTATTTAGCAAATTACTCCTTTAAGTGCACTTAATGAGCTTTGTGTACGAAAAAGAGAACTGGGAATGGAAGAAGTCGAATTGAACCCGCCAGGGTAGCCGAGCGCGCTAACGCGCTGCTTCCTGGACTCGGGTAGGCGCGCCGGCCCCGGATCGAATCCGCCCAGCTGATTAACGACGAGGGCTGGTGTCCCAGCCAGCCTGGATGTGGTTTTTAGGCGGTTTTCCACATCCCACTAGGTGAATACCGGGCTGGTCCCCACGTTCCGCCTCAGTTACACGCGTCACAGGCATTTGAAACACGTTCCCACTATTTCACTATTTGCACTAGATGCAGACAGCTGGGGTACACTGATTCCATCCCTGGAGGTACGGGGTGGCGGTAGGAAGGGCATCCGGCCAGCCCTAAAACTAACCTTGCCAAATCCGTTCTAACCACGCTGACCCTGCGATCGCTGCGGGACTATGGCGTAAGCGAAAGAAAGAAAGAAATGGAAGACGTCGAATTAAAGAAACGAAAACTGAATTAAGTATATGACAGGAACATCTGCCATAGAGGACCAATGTAAACTGCAACTGGAAAAAGGAGAAGCTGTTGCAGATGTACAAGTAGAGTTTACATGTAGCTTTAAACACACTGTGTGGAGAAATCTGAATACTAATGGAAAATGTAAGATACCTACGTTTAGTGTTATTCGAAGTTAAGTAGCGACACATTGGAGTACTGGCCAAAAATGATGGATTCGAGTACATTTACTATGCTAAACGGAGCACGAAAAAATCTGCTCATAACGCTCCACTCCCATTCGCATCAGCTTAAAAAGGATGGTTACATTGTATCTAATAGTCGGGAATTCGACAATACGCACGCAGCAACAGAAAAGCCGTTTGTGGAGTTTAAAACTGATAGAATAACTACATTTAATGGATATTCTTTTGCGAAAGTTGTCAACTTTAAATTCTGTACAGAAATTCTACCAGACTGCGGTAGAGAGAAGTGGAACCCTTTAACACTAATGTTTCGCCTGGAAGAATTCCAGCATGGAACAGAGCTAACTGTTGAAACCATAAATTGTATTTTATAGGAAAAATTAGATGTGTATTGAAATTCGAGAACATGCCTTCTTTGTACTTGTCAATTATTGGCTGGAGAAAGAATTAGAACTTTCCAATGTGGATTTAAGTTACAAGTCATAAAATTAAATTGGAAGTCATTAAGCCTACACTGAGCAAACATAAAAAAGAGTTATTTTCTGTGTGCATATGCATATTTATAATTTGATAAATATTTTGCACAAGAATATTTGTTTTGGTATTCTTTACCCTGCCAAAATCCCTAATAAATGTCTCTTGTTTACGATGATTTACGTGTATGGGGGCAAGAAGCTATTGCAAATGCGCAATCATCGTTTACATATTGCTTTAAACACAGAGGGATATTAGCATTATACTGTAAATAGGAATTGTGAGTAGTCATATATTGAGGTAGTGGTGGAAAATATTGGAACAGAGAGTGTTTACTGCGTTAAGAAACACACGATATAATTTTGTTTCCACAGCTCCACTCACATCTGCATCTGCTTAGATGTTGTGTACCTAACAACATAACAATGGTTGCAGACATTAAAACAACTGGAATAACAGTTTTTAACTATAATTCTTTTGCGAAATAAAATGTTAACTTAAAATCGTACCTAGCTATACATAGTTGGAAGCAAAGGGCTTTAGAGCAGCCTGCTGTCATATTTCAATCGGGAGCCTCCCTGCATACGTTAAAATGCAAATTTGTGTGACGTGTTTTGTAGTTAGTGTATTGCGGTGATAAACCCCTAAGAGTAAGGTTAATATGATATGAATACGAAACAAAAAATTGGAACTGTAGGACTTCGAAGTCAAGAAAGGAAAACTGGAGTGTATGGCGTAGACATCTGCCATAAATGATCGAAAAGCGGCATCATTATCGTGTGATCAGCTTATACGCTCTTAACAAGTAATGTGTTAAGCAACATCACGGTCGTGTGACCATCTTATAAGCTCTTAATAGGCAATGCACTGAATCTGCTCGACACTTTGGCTCCTATAGGTATCTACCATCTTCGCCCACAACACATCCAGGTCTCTAGAGACCGCGCGAGGTGGCGCAGTGGTTAGCACACCGGAGTCGCATTTGGGAGGACGACGGTTCAAAGCCGCATCCAGCCATCCTGATTTAGGTTTTCCATGATTTCCCTAAATCGCTTCAGTCAGACGCTAGAATGGTTGCTTTGTAAGGGCACGGCCGATTTCGTTCTCCGTCCTTCCCTCATCTAATGGGACCGATGACCTCGCTGTTTGGTCCTCCCCCAAATCAGCCAACCAATCAGGTCTCTAGAAATGTATAGCAATTCTTTGCACTCTTCTTACTAGATTTTCTCCTTATTCTTAACACTAACAAAGAAAAGCGCTGAAAAGGTAGTGCTTTTGCAGCCATAATAACCGCAAATGGTCATATGTTGGAGTGCTGATCGAAAAAAGGTCTGAATCGAAATCATTTACTGCATTAAGAGGCATACAAAGCGATGTAACAACTGTTTTTATAGAGTTAAAAACCGATGGAATAACAGCTTTAACGATGATATGGAAGCACTTCACAGCAGCTCGCTGTCATATTCCCGTTGGGGTCTTTCTCTGCGTACAATAAAATGCCAGTCTGTGTGTGGTGTTCTGCAATTCGGCTACTGGAGTAATAAGCCCCTAAAAGCATGTTTAATATGTTATTTATACGAAAAAAACTAAAAATACTGACAAGGTACTTTTACACGCTCCAGTTTACCAGAACCAATTTTCCATCTACTCGTCGAATCGAAGGTTGTGTGTAAGAGAACACCTATGTCTCTACGCAAGTGTTATATTAAAAAAGCAGGAGAAACCTATTTTTCGCCACAGTACCGTCAAGCAAGGTTATTTCGTCGCTCTTAAGAAAAAAATAACCAGTGTGTCAAATGCAAAATATTGTCTCTCTAGCAATAGATGTGGAGTGGTTTTAACTGCAGTCTTAGCTGGAAATGGTCTGCGCAATGTGTTTAACACGTACACAGAGTTTCATCAGGCTTTTAGCACATGATGCTGTCATATACGCTAAAAGGCTGTAGTCAAATGTAAGAAATCCTACAGAGTATCGACCTTGTGTTATGGCACAGAATAGTAAGGGATAGAAATTAGAAAAAATATATATCAGAACTCACTCACATTGCGTGAGGCAAATTCAAGTCATGCCAGAGAGAGATACGGAAGTGGGAAGCGAGTCTTTATGTCGCAAGTGGGTCAGTTCTGCCAAGTAAGGAATAAGCATTCAACAGAAAAGAGGACAGGAAACCAAAGGAAGTGAGACTAACATATTCATTAGCTCGTAACGCATTACACAAGACACTGTGTCTTTTTCATACCAGCACATAGCGAGGGACTGACACAGCAGTTAACAGTCTGTTAAGTGAATGTAACAGAATAAGGACACATTTGGTCATTACGAACCGAGCTTTGCGTCATAGCCTCATGCTAGCTCCCTTTAAATACTCCAACTCTCTCGCTTTTGTCATGAGTTGATCATCGGGATCGATGGCATTCACAGTAATAGCACTCGACTCCGTGAATACAAGGCTGTGGTGAATCTATGTCCTAGATGCTCCGTCACAGTCTATGAACCACCTGATGATGCGTTATGATGTACTCAAGATGATGACGTTCACCAGAAGAACTTCACGCTGCTCCTCACCTACCATCTACTGATGGAGAAACTGACCGTCTTCTTACAAGACCACATCGCAGAGTGCTGCCAATATTGCACTCCAACGTGGAAGCCAGCAACAGGGCCTCTTGGGGTCCACATTCCTGTTCAAAACTCAGGTGCCTTCGGCTGCTGACACCTACCAGGGGTACGCAGGATATCAACCGACCACACAACTACTGACACCAGATACACTGCGGGTGGGCCATCAAGGGTCAACGTAGAAAAATTCAGAGTGAATGGGGAGTCTCTTTCTACATCTACATCTACATGGATGCTCTGCAAATCACATTTATGTGCCTGGCAGAGGGTTCATCGAACAACCTTCACAATTCTCTATTATTCTAATCTCGTGCAGCGCCCGGGAAGAACGAACACCTATATCTTTCCGTGCTAGCTCTGATTTCCCTTATTTTATCTTGGTGATCGTTTCACCCTATGTAGGTCGGAGTCAAAAAAATATTTTCGCATTCGGAGGAGAAAGTTGGTGATTCAAATTTCGTGAGAAGATGCCTTTATTTTAATGATGTCCACCCCAAATCATGTATCATTTTAGTGACACTCTCTGCCCTGTTTCGCGATAGTACAAAACGTGCTGCCCTTCTTTGAACTTTTTCGGTGTACTCCGTCAATCCTATCTGGTAAGGATCCCATACCGCGCAACAGTATTCTAAAAGCGGACGGACAAGCGTAGTGTAGGCAGTCTCTTTAGTAGATCTGTTACATTTTCTAAGTATCCTGACAATAAAAAGCAGTCTTTGGTTAGCCTTCCCCACAATATTTTCTGTGTGTTCCTTCCAAATTAAGTTGTTCGTGTTTGTAATTCATAGGTATTTAGTTGAATTTGAGACCTTTAGACTTGACTGATTTGTCATGAAACTGAAACTTAACGGATTCGTTTTAGCACTCATGTGGATGACCTCACACTTTTCGTTGTTTAGGATCAATTTCAAATTTTCGCACCATACAGATATCTTCTCTAAATTGTTTTGCAGTTTGTTTTGATCTTCTAATGACTTTACTAGTCGATAAACGACAGCTTCATCTGCCAACAACTTAAGGCGGTTACTCAGTTTATCTCCTAAATCGTTTATATAGGTAAGGAACAGCAAAGAGCCTATAACACCACCTTGGGGAACGCCAGAAATCACTTTTGTTTTACTCGATGACTTTAAATCAATTACTACGAACTGTGACCTCTCTGACAGGAAATCACGAATCCAGTTACATAACTGAGACGATATTCCATAAGCACGCAATTTCACTACAAGCCGCTTATATGGTACAGTGTCAAAAGCCTTCAGGAAATCCAGAATACGGAATCCATTTGAAACCCCTTGTCAGGGTAGAATAAAATTGCAGTTAGAACTCTACGTCCAAGCCACGCTTGCTTGTGTCGGGATGTGCTAGGAATTTGCGACGCCGCGCCGTTCCACAGCCAGTAGCAGCGGTGATCATGAAGTCTCGGCCGACCGGAAGCCGCAGCATAGCCTGGCGCGACCGGACAGGTTAAAGAATGGCTCCAGCTGGTCGGCTCTCCAGGTACACAATATATTCGGCAGATGGCACTTAGCTAGGCTCAAGGTGACTGACCAGTTCGTTCGTCTTGAGATGCCATTTTCAAGTAAGATAATGAGCACTACACTCGTAAAAACTATCGTATGTTTTTGTTGGCTAGCCGGCCCGAGTGACCGTGCGGTTCTAGGCGCTACAGTCTGGAACCGCGGGACCGCTATGGTCGCAGGTTCGAATCCTGCCTCGGGCATGGATGTGTGTGATGTCCTTAGGTTAGTTAGGTTTAAGTAGTTATAAGTTCTAGAGGACTGATGACCACAGCAGTTAAGTCCCATAGTGCTCAGAGCCATTTGAACCATTTTTTTTTTTGTTGGCTAGGATGCGACTAGTGACTGCTAAATAGTTAAAAGTGTATTTCATTCTCCATTGCTGGTACTAAATGACACCTGTATGTAGGGGGCATGGATTTATAGCAGCTGCGGAACAATAGGCTGCTGTCCTAATATTATTATCCATCCCTGGGTCCCTTCCAGCAGTTATTTACTTGTGTATTATCAGGAGGTACTTTACTGAACTTCAGTGACAGTTTGCTGCCCTGTTATTATTACCCATGCTTCCCACGTAGGGCTTTTGGTTAGACTGGCCGGAGCAACCCTCTAGTGCTAAACCAATAGCGGAAATATCCTCTCTACATCCTGCAGTTATTGACGAAACTGGCTAGAGCTACTCCCCACCGTTCGATCAATCTCCCATAACTCCCTTGGCTCACAGCCAGAGAAAATAATTTGAATTTTCCCAATGGGTTTTGAATTTCCCTCGAAATTTTAAATTTGCCACCAATAGGAGGAAGGAAGTTAGACTACGCCAGTATTATGGGTCGGCCATCTTGGACTGTGATGTCGTAGTTGAACTCCGTCAACACTCCAAAGATGACGAAATAAAGAGAGTACCCTGCATCCTTCCAAACTATTGTTATGTAAATTTAATTTTTATAAATGATGAATATTTAACTATTATTATTATTATTATTATTAGTTGTAGTAGTAGTAGTAGTAGTAGTAGTATGTCCTCTGCAATGCAATGAAATTAGCATTCGAATGTACCACGAAAATTCGAATTTACCATGAAATTTTGCATTCCCGCCTATTTTGAATTTTCCGCCGTTTTTCAGGTGGAGGGGTAATTAATTGATCAATTAATTACTCAATTAATTTGATAACAAAACTGGGCCAGAACCTCTTCTTTTACGTTCCAAACTTTGAAGGCGAAGCGCCTAGGTCCAAGTCCTGGTCCAGCACACAGGTTTGATCTCCCAGAGAGGGGGGGGGGGGGGGCGGGGCGGGGATTAGAGGGGGCTGGGCATAGCCGAAAGGGAAGGAGGGGAGGGACTCAACGATGAGCTGGGGAATTAAGTGAGGGGAAGGGGGAGACTCACTGATTAATTTTATTTATTAAGTAATTAATTTGATATCAAAATTGTGTTCAAGCCACCCTTCCCCCAATACTGGCAGTACTAGTAATGTGTGAAACTTGTAGAAGGTGTGGCCAAGAAGCATATATTTGTTTTTGCTTATTGATAGTGTTTCAGTGTCTTAAGCTCCCACTTATTCCGTATTGTAAGTCACAATGGAGGTTACACAATGAGTAGAAATGCGCGCAGCAACTTTGAGTGAAACCGCTGAAGATTTAAAACGTCAAGTGGTTGGGTCACTCCAGGATAAAACAGAATTGAGCCAGGCTAGCAGAGAAATGCAGAGAGAACTAGAAGCATTATTTGCCACAACTGAGTTGACGCAATTGCGGGGAGGGGATACCAAGACCATAGTAAACGTACTTGTCATATCCATTGATCCTATGGCAGCTAATCTCATAATATCTTTTCTGGGAAATCATCCAAGGATGTATCAGCTTTTCTCTGATGATGTGAAGGAAGCAGCTCGGTTAGAGAATTGGTCCTATGCAATACGTCTGTCTATGGCTAAATTACAGTTATTAAGTGAACCTAAAACGTATGTTACACACCATGAAACCCTCGATAAAGCACAAAAATCTGACCAGCTTGCCGAGGGCTTACCCAACGTCACAGGCAAAATAGTGTCAGGTGTTTTTAGGGAAAAGCTCATGGGATTAGAGCTAAGACACATAGAGTCCTCTTATGGGAAGTAGGGAATAGGACCTTAGATGTATCTGTAAGTAGTATTTCAGCAGATATTTCATGGCGTGTATGGATGGAAAAGCCTAGTGATTCGTCCTCAGCTATCAGAATTGCCACAGAGCTGGAGAAGATAGATACAGTGACTCAGAAACAGAGTGACCAAGGTGTGTTCTCTTCTGATGTCAAATGCTACAGATGCGAAAAAGCAGGCACATGAGGAGACAATGCCACAAGCCATAGTGCTTTGAATATAGTGAGGCTGGGCATAAGGCGCATGGTTCAAATGGTTCAAATGGCTCTGAGCACTATGGGACTCAACTGCTGAGGTCATTAGTCCCCTAGAACTTAGAACTAGTTAAACCTAACTAACCTAAGGACATCACAAACATCCATGCCCGAGGCAGGATTCGAACCTGCGACCGGAGCGGTCTTGCGGTTCCAGACTGCAGCGCCTTTAACCGCACGGCCACTTCGGCCCCCTAAGGCGCATGACTACAAAAGTAGGAAGCTGGATAAGCACAATAGAAACGCACAATGTTAAAATCATACAAGAATGCTTTGACCATCAGTGATCATGCCCAATGAAATAATACACTTCTAGGACATGGGCAGTGGCAGATTGTTGCTTGATTGGCGTACTAACAAATAAGGTACATAAATTCTTGGTAGACATGAGTGTACATGTCATTTCTTAGTCTGGACCTCTTGGGTAGGAAGAGGCTTCAGTCTTCACGGCCTTGGTTTCATGGAGTGGGTAACAGTGAAGCGAAATTATCGGGGACATTGCAAGCGTCCGGCTCTTTCAATTGCAATCAAGACATTAATAAAAATGTCAAAGTTAATGTTAATTAGAACACTGGGAGGAATTTTGGTGTAAATAACATTAAATTTATTCACTCTTAACATGAAATGACAAAAGATGGCTAAGGAAACGCCACACAAACATTTTATTTGACAAACACTTTCAATAATATGCGGTCTATGGTTAACAGAGTGATCAGCTAGGGATCAACACACCACACTAGCCAGAACTGATCGCTTTGTCTGACTTCATAAATGTGAATCCGTGGTATGGCCCAAAAACTACCCTACTATCAAGTATATATACTCCAATATTCCATAAAGAAAAACATGGTTCCAAAGAACAGGGTGTTGAGAAGCATGTATTGGAACCCCACGCTGTAGCAGCGAATACTTTGCCCTTCTGCACGTCAGGGCGACACAGCACAACGCTCGCCGACTCCAGTCACAGACAGTGACAATGTGTTGTTAACGGCGCGCGTCCGGAAATATGCAAGTACACGGTCTCGCATTCGGTGATTCGGAACGCAGATACCTCCCTATGAGCCTCTGAAACCCCGGTGGATTCCAGTGTGCAGGTGGATCCGTTTGCTGGTCTGCCAAACCAATTTGACTCTGTGACACGACTATGCATGACAGAATATGTCAAACGTTTAGATGGCCGACTCAAAACAAATAAGTACACCCACGCAACTTTTTGTGTGAGTGATGCAAGAACCAGTATCTCTGACGGTTCAGATGGTGACTGGCACAGGCTCTAAGTGTCATGCTAGCAAAGGACACAAGTCTCACCCGTTTAGGAAAAGACCTGCCGTTCTTTACTAGTGAAGCGCCAGTACAAGCGAGTTGTTCTCTTTCACTACAGCTTCCCTCAGCAGCTCGGTAGCATAGCACATTTGCATGCTTAGACTACACCCACTTTGGCACAAGCCAATCACGAGTTTGAGCTCGGCATTCGAAGCTGGGAGACAGCTCCCCTGCGCTGCATACACAGATCTGACCAACCAGCGGCTTTAAAAATTAGTTGGGCGAAAAGGAAAAAAGATTCAGCTTCGCGCGCTCTTTCCCACGTGTTTACTCCGTGTCTTTGCTAAAAGCATGACTTGGTTGGAGCCACAGCCCTCCATAAAAAGGTCGTTGTCTCCCCTGTTGTGTCCATTTCGAACTTTCCAAAGAACGGCCATAGATTTGCTAAAAGCCTCGTGCTTTCACAAATTTGTTTTGTAGCAGAGTCTGGATGCCTGGGCGCCACTGCCCTGTCCCACAGAATTCGTAGAAACTCTGAGTCGTCTCATCCACTTCCTACCTAACAAGGGCTCCGGCCGCTATGGCGGAGCGGCTCTAGGTGATTCAGTCCGGAACCGCGCTGCTGCTGCGGTCGCAGGTTCGAATACTGCCTCGAGCGTGGATGTGTGTGATGTTCTTAGGTTAGTTAGGTTTAAGTCATTCTAAGTCTAGGGGACTGATGACCTCAGATGTTAAGTCCCATAGTGGTTAGAGGCATTTGAACCTAACAAGGGCCAATACTCTGCTTTGTTGCCAGCCATCGGCCCTAGTCAACCTACCTGGATGCGACCGCCGATCGACCGGCGTCACCCAAAGTGTCTGCACAATGAGACCGGGGAACTTACCTGTCGGCAAACGTTTTCACCCAAGTACCACTGAGGAAAAGCTCCCCTCGGCTCTCAGCCACCGTACGCTTTTACTGCAGTCAATTAACTCGGCACCCTCTTCCTTCAAATGCAGGTAAAGCTTACCGCTATGCCTTCACTAGAGAACACAAGCAAGAGCATTAACCACTGCCAACCATTTCATGATATGAATGGTCAGATCATATCAAATATAGCAACCAAGTAATAAAGATCATCATCCCTAAGAACATTAAGCAGCATGACACCATACCAAAAGTGAGAGTGCCCTGTAATCTCTCAGCGTCACTGCTCGCTTTTAGTGCTGGGGCTGAAAGGTTTAAGGTGCATATGTAGGTGTTGCCACACGTTAGTGAAGGCTACTATGCAATTCTCGGACTCGATTTTCACGGTGTATGATAGAACTTGGTGGAACTCTGTTTTTTGATAAGATAGAGAGCTGCCACATGGTGCACCTGTCATGAAGGTGATACCATTTAAACTGTGTATACCTACGGTAAAGGTTAATTCATTGGATAATGTAACAGCAGATACAGGAAAATTGATCTGGGGTGGTATAGGTACAGATGTACCAAAAGAGATATTGTGCATGGTAGAACCACTGCCATGCAACGAGGAGTTAGATAAGTCGAAGTGTTTGGTGCACAGGAGTGTAGGCAGCATCACAGATATAGATGAAGAGTATATGGTTCCCATGTGTTTGCACAATTTTAGTATTGACGAGGTTAGTCTGCCAAAGGGCATAATGAGTGCCAGTTTGAATGTCTTGAGAAGACGATATTAATAAGTCGAGTGACCATCACAGCCACAAGCATATGATTAGCAATTCTGCACTATGTGATCAAGTCAAACACTTGCAAGGAAAAGATAGGGAAGACATAGGAGCTTCATTGTTTAGATTCACAGATTTGTTCAGTCCCGTAGGTCCAGTACCAGCAATGTCTATAACATAGCATAGCAACAGGAAGCAACACTCCAGAATATAAGAAACCATATAGGGGACCAAAGCAACTGCAACCTTTGATGGGGAATTCATTGACCAGCAATTGGCTGATGGAGTCATTGAGGATGGTGATAGTACATGGAGTGCAAACGTTGTCATTGTGCCCAAAAAGTCATCAGATCGTACAAAGAAATACAGATTATGTTGCGATTATCGCTTCTTAAACACAAAGACTGTCACCAATGTGTATCCCATCGTGAACATTTCAGAGACCTTGATAAGCTGAGTCAGTGTGTATACTTCTCGACCATGGATTTGAACAGTGGCTATCACCTGCTTGAAGTAGTTCCAAAGACTGCCCGAAGACAGTTTTCTCTACACTATAGAGACATTATCAGTATCATCAAATGCTGTTTGGATTGAAAAATGCACCAGCTGCATTTCGAAGACTCTTGGATGGAGTGCTTCAGAGAGCAATACCTAGAAAATCTGTGGCATATCTTGATGGCTTAAACGTATTGGCAAAGGATGTGGAAGAACATGTGAAATGATTGGAAGAAGTTTTTAAACGACTACAGGTAGTACTCCTAACACTCAGTGGTGATAAGTGCCACTTTGTTCAAACAGAAGTGAACTATCTGGGGCCGTGCCAGGTAGCCGCACTGTTTGTCATGAATCGCACGGCTCCCTCCATTTGAGGTTCGAGACCTCCCTCGGGCATGGGCGTGTGCATTGTTCTTAGCGTAAGTTAGTTTGAGTTAGATTAAGTAGTGTGTAAGCCTAGGGACCGATGACCTGAGCAGTTTGGTCCCATAGGAACTTACCACAAATTTCCAAACTATCTGGGGCGTGTAATTAGCTAGGAAGGAGTAAGCACTGATCCATAGCTAATATCAGTATTTCATGATTTTGTACCACCACACTCTACAAAGCAATTATAGTCGTTTTTAGGCCTCTGTAATTATTGTTGGAAATTCGTGGGGGATTGTGCACAAATTGCCAAACCCTTGAATGTAAGCAAAGGAGTGAAATTCAAGTGGTCAATGGAGTGAAAGGCCCTTTCAGTTGATTAACATCGTGGACACTGAAGCTAGGCGAGTTTAATTATGAAGTGATGCATAGACCTAAGAAGACACGCTAAGCATGAAAATTGGAGCTTTTCGAGCACTAATGAAAAACTTGTCCGAGTGGCAGAAGGCACAAGCAGCTTACATAACCTGCCAGACTTTTAGGTCATAAACGAAGTAATGTAACAGACACATGATCACCTGTTGGCCAGTCATGGGGGATGTAGAACAACAGACAGACGAGTAGCCACAAAGGTTTGGTGTAACCCCCAAAAGCATGATGTTGAAGAGTGTGTAAAAGATTGTGTGCCATGTGCCTGAAGAGCAGACCTTAGTCAGTGGTGTATGCTGTTACAGAGATTACCAGAAGAGACAAAACCATTTACAATGCCTTGTTTGGATATTCTTGGACCTTTTAATAGTGCAGCAGCTGGAAATAAGTATATTCTAATGATTATAGAACATTTCTCCCAGTTTGTAGCAACAACAGCGATTCTGGACCAATAAACGAGAATAGTCACAGATGCGATGGTTAGTAATTGCATACTAACATTCGGCATTCCTTATACTATAATTACAGATCAGGATACAAATTTTGTGTCAGACCTCTTGAAGCAGTTGTGTCGCCCACTTCATATCTGGAAACTTCGCACTAGTCCTTTCTACCCACAAGAAAATAATCATACCGAAAGAGTTCATCGCACAATTTCTAAAATGTTAAGTCATTATATGAATAGTCAGCATTATAACTGGGACATGCATCTTCAATGCATTCTAAAGTACACACTAGTACAGGTATCTCATCACACAAGGTGGTATTTGGTACAAAGATGCCATCTCCTTTCAAGGTTCCGAAACCTAAATTGGATGTTTATGTGGAATTGCTAAAAAAACTTCATGAAGCGACAGAGAAGTTTGGCAGAGGGTCAAACGAGCAAATACAAAGGCACTGAAGCATCAGGGAAAGATAGGATAACGTTCGGGGAAACTGACGCAATATAGAGTTGGTCAGAGGGTTTTTGTAACAAACCTGTGCACACAAAAAGGAAGGGAAAAAGTTTTAAGTAGATAACTGGGTCTGCATCAAGTGAGAGAGATGATATGCCAGTAAATGTGAATGTGCAGGTTATTTGTATAAGCCGAGTCAAACCTTTAAGTGCAGTGCAGTAGAATCCCACTCCACAGGTGGTGTGAAATAAAAACTCTCAGAAGGTTAAGAAGCCAGTAGTTCAAAATTTTCAGGATTTATTTAACATACCATACGTCTTATGACCACATGCTTAGTTTCCTTTTGTCTGTTGTGTATATGTTGACTTTATATTTTTGAACCATTGAAGTTGGTATTGATTTGTTTAGGAGGTTTGTCTTTTGTTTTATACTAAGTAGGTTAATGGTTCCACATTGTGGTGGTGTTTGGTAGTATTTTGTTATGCACCAACACTTGACAAGGAGGGAGAGGAAGTGATGAAAAATAGCTTTCTCTCAGTTGACAAGCCAGCACTCACAGTGGGGAAATGGGTACAATTATGCACTAATGAATGCTAATAATCTCAGAAAACAGGGAAATTTACTCACTGATGCGCTAGAAAGATTTAAGGGGTTGTCAACAGGAGAGTGTCATGGTCTGTCCAACCTGAGCAGTCCGGAGTGACATACAGGCACATGAGGTACAATTTTTCTGGGGAAATCTGAAACAACTGAGTGTCTTAGGGAAGTATTAACTCCTTATCTGTATTTTGGAAGAATGGGCACACACTGGATATATTCAGTATACAGTCCAGAGATTATAATCTTGAATTGTTACAAGGAAGGAAAGCCACAGGGCATGACTAACATGCAGTTAAAAGATAGCGGAAGACTAATAAATGGAATGGTTTATGACATAGCCAGAACAACATTTCGCCTAATAGCTGCAATTAGCGGTCTGACAATGATCGAGTTAATACACCCTTTGCTGTTTGGCCAAATTAGCTGTTCGAGATACTGCCAGTCCAAAGCCTAACTTTTTAAACAATACTTTAAACCTGGATGCCCTTCACTCATAGGCCATCTTATAGCGTAACGCGGGACGGATTTACAATGCACAGATATTACAATACATCTAACAGTACTGCGAGAAGCAGCATAACCAGGTTATGAACATAAGCATTTCAGCTAGTAATACTGTAGCGATTCTAGTCGCCATTTGTGTAATTTACGTTTGCTACAGTACAAGAATGGTACAATACCCGAAGTATCTGTGCATCAGTTACCTGTTGCTTGGCTTAGAAATATGACAGGAAATGCTACGGAGTAATTAAAGTCGAATTATATGTCTAAGCACTAAGAAGTAATAGTAGTGAACTGATTAGAAACTAATGTGACAACTTAAAAGGATTATAGCTTATGAAATTAGCTTTAAATCAAAAGCAAAGGTAGTTCATGGAAGGATAAAATTAACAGAACATGTAGTAAAGGGTAAAAATTTGGGACGAATTTTATGAAGGATGGAGGAATGTTACACAGCAGAATAGTAGCTAAGCCAAGAAATAAAATTTTGTTATAACTGACAGGGATGACACTCAGTGGAATGTATCAGCCAGCTATGCAACGGTGGCGTAACTAATGTCAGCACTGGGGAGTGCCAAAGTACAAGCTCACAGAGAGCTTATTGCCTCTTAGTGTGCAAAAAAGAGCGTTGGAATTCCCTGATTCAGTACCTAGACGACAATACAGAACACACACAATGCTCATCTCTAAGGAGGCTACATGTGGTAACTTTTGTGTTGGCGGAAGAGCCAACACCGTGTTACGAGTGGAGGCCGAAATGCACGCGTTTTAGCTCAAGCAGGCTGGCGTGGGGAGGGAAGAACTATACTGACGTGAGGTCTGGAACATGACAAGGAATGAGAATTCATGAAGCGGACGTAATTAGTTTGATACTTAACTTTAATCCATTAATGATGAACGTCGCTCTTGACGGTACATGATTCACAATATTATCTGTTCAGAATACATTCTTGAAGATAGTCTTATAGTAACTGAATATGGCGCCTTGCTAGGTCGTAGCAAATGACGTAGCTGAAGGCTATGCTAACTATCGTCTCGGCAAATGAGAGCGTAATTTGTCAGTGAACCATCGCTAGCAAAGTCGGCTGTACAACTGGGGCGAGTGCTAGGAAGTCTCTCTACACCTGCCGTGTGGCGGCGCTCGGTCTGCAATCACTGATAGTGGCGACACGCGGGTCCGACGTATACTAACGGACCGCGGCCGATTTAAAGGCTACCACCTAGCAAGTGTGGTGTCTGGCGGTGACACCACAGTAACTTCACCTAAGGAGGTCATGAGAACACCTCTCAGGATGCAAATTGTGCATAAAGGAACGCTCTGAAGTTAAACATTAGAACGGCCAAGAGCACTGACAGTCCCAGAAAATGGGAACACATTCAGTCACCCATTGTTATATAGCTAGGGAAGGCCGAAATGCACGCTATAAGCTCACGCAGGATGGCGTGAGGTCTGAAACAGGATACGTAATGAATGCTATAAAGAAAAGTACGGAGCTGCTGGAATACTTAACTTTAATCCATCATTTGTATACATCGTTCTTGATGAGACATGCTTCATACGATAACTATCAATTGCTATGGCGCCTTGCTAGGTCGTAGCCATTGACTTAGCTGAAGGCTATGCTAACTATCGTCTTGGCAAATGAGAGAGTCTTCGTCAGTGTCTGTTGCTAGCTACGTCGGCTGTACAACTGGGGCGAGTGCTAGTAAGTCTCTCGAGACCTGCCGTGTGGTGGCGCTCGGTCTGCGATCACTGACAGTGGCGACACGCGGGTCCGACATGTACTAATGGACCGCGGCCGATTTAAAGCTACCACCTAGCAAGTGTGGTGTCTGGCGGTGACACCACACCCATTAGGTGGAAACACATCACTGGCTGCTGTATAACACCTGCCTTCCGTTCAGTCATTCTCAGAGTTAGGCCACCCCATCAGCATCACTGACACAGATGGAAGGTCAGCTCTACTAGCTGCAGGATACTCTGGTGACTACAATGAAGTGCCTACTGCTGCCACCATCTTGAAGTCCACTGTTACCAGTCCACAGTCATGGGTGAGAAGTAAACTTCAACTCTGTGAGCTGCACTCCTGCCAGTCACAACGGTGACGGACTGAAGATGAGGGCTGGGCCTATCTTCCGTGGATTGGGATCTGATCTGCCTTCCTGCGAGCTGTTCAACTTGGGATCAGGACGCCTGTGGCACCGCTCCTGGACAGTATAAGTAACATCTTACTGGCTGCATACTGAGTTCACCTATTTAGGCTGTCCTTCATGTGACTGCTCGGTCTTCCGCCTACATACAATCTTGACAAACGACAACGGGAGCATGCGGGTTACTGGGGCCAAGTGTAAACCCAGCTTCACCCATCAAGAGCAGTGAGGCTCCAACAGCTTTCCACAGTCATGTGGGCTGTAGTGACACACCAACCGCCTCATCCTCCTGCAACGGAGCCACAGCAACACCCTCACACTGTGCCTGAGCCTGCACATTCCTCACTGAGCTCTGACATCCCACCCTGCACTTTCGTACTGTGTGGACTCTGCACGGCTGCTCTAAGGCAGCATTGGGAACAAGAGCAAGCCATAGTAAAACTCTGGTTAATAGATGGTTGTTAATTGAATTATGTCTTATTAGTGCCCCACGGCTTTTTCGCTTATTATTTATTTTATACCTGACGTGTAAGTACTGCTTCTTTTTGTACTGTTAATCAGTTTTCAGTCTTCAAACTGTGTTTCTAAGCTGTTCATAAACAAAAAGTTACCATGCCTGCTGTTGTCAAATAAAACTTTGTCTGTTAGTTCATGTACTGCCGGCCAGGGTGGCCGAGCGGTTCTAGGCGCTGCAGTCTGGAACCGTGCGTGCGCTACGGTCGCAAGTTCGAATCCTGCCTCGGGCATGGATGTGTGTGATATCCTTAGGTTAGTTAGGTTTAAGTAGTTCTAAATTCTAGGGGATTGATGACCTCAGAAGTTAAGTCCCATAGTGCTCAGAGCCATTTCATTCTTCATCTTAATATTCAGCTGTCTATATTTTAAATGTTAAGTAGCCTACTTATATTTACGGCTACTAGATGGCACTCTTGGTGTAATGTTCACCTGCCCGCACTTGCTAACGCGGGCGCCTCAGTCTGTTGCTACCTGTGGCTTAATAGGTATGAGCAGCCCGAAGTGGCTCGCCTTCCATGTACTCTTTTTAAATTTTTGTGACTAAAGCCGTTATCGGCTGATATTTATCTTATACGTGAATGTAAGTACTGTTTATTTTTTGCACTGTTAGTCAGTACTTACACTTTTATATAAAAAATGTTCCCATAATTTGTACTTATGTTATAGGCCAATTTGAATATTTAATTTCTGATTAAGGCACTAATAGAAGTGTTGAAACCTGGTTAAAAGACTTAAATTTTGTGACCGAGGGCTGTAATTGCTTTAACTTTAATTACACAATTGCAGAAAAATCATTGGAAGCAGTCACATTCATAAAATGTCAAAGAATATGCATACAGAGCGATTTAAAGTGAAACAATCACATAAAACTAATCACAAGCAAGGCATATGCCGGACTGAGATTCATTGTAAGAAACTTCAGGAAATGCAACTACTGGGGCTGAGTGGTTTCTGTATCAATAAGCAAACTGTTTTTCTTATGGAAACAAACTGGTTACCTTCCTGGGAAATTTTTGCAAACAAACCAGACACTTGTGCTCTTATGCTATAATTATGTAAATCTAGTCCATGACCTAGTCATCTTAATGGATATAATTTATAAATCAAAAATGGCCACCATTCTCCTCCCCATCTCCTTTAGGTCATTTAGGTGATTACAGGGTGATTCCGTGATGATATTACAAACTTTCAAGGATGATGAAGAAGGGTAAATACAGCAGTCTGAGGTAAAGGACCGAGTCGAAATTTATAAATGAAAATCGTTCTGATACCTCTGATAGCGGACCACTTATAATGCAAGCTCTTTGCTATCCATATTTGGGGTAAGTATGGATCAAAACAAGAAAAATTCCTAGTAAACATAGGCTCTAAAGTGCATACCTTACCAGCTATGACCACTCGTTCATCTTTACAACTGTGAAATCTGTGAAATACATGTCTTCTACAGAGCAAGTGCTCATAGCTCTTGAGGTATGGACTTCAAAGCTCATGTTTATTACATAATTTTTTCTTGTTTTGGTCGCAAAATATGGAAAGCAAAGAGCTTTCAGTAGAAGAGGTCCACTGTCAGAGATATCAGAACATTTTTACTTATAACTTTCGACTCACAAGGGGAGGCCGCCAATTGTGAAATTCGGATTCGATTCATACTGCGCATAATAAAAGCTCATGGCCGGAGGTGTAATGTGGCAAAGCACCAAGATGCACTTCTCAGCCGTTGTCGAGAAAATCGACACTTAAAAGAAACCGTTGAGGTGAAATACTCTCTACGATTAATAGTTTTCTGCAGTGTCGTGGCGCAGCGGTAAGCCCTCGCGTTCGTAATCCGAAGGTCGCCGGATCGAATCTCACACCATGCAACCTTTTTTTTTTTTTTTTTTTTTTTTTAGTATTTGTTTTTTGTAATTCAAATGTGTATACACACACACACACACACACACACACACACACACACACACATATATATATATATATATATATATATATATATATATAAATAATTCCCGGCAATCAGTTGCAACGATTATGCATATAATAAGTTGTTGAACGTCGTTTGTCGTGGAAAAACTGGCGACTTCGAACATCATCATGTTTTCCGCAAACAAAGTCGTATTTCACAAATGTTACTAATTGCCTTCATAATGTTAAACACGTATGGTTAACGGAAGACTTAGAAACGATATTCCGAAACGAATACGTATAGCGTTAAGTCAAACGTTCGAATTGGAATAGAGACCCCACGAACACAAATTTGCTGTGGCAGGTATGAAATATAATCTCCGTTACTCGCTCGTTACACTTGAAGGACAGATGTTGAATGGGCCGAAACGAGCTGCCGCATAGCAGCGTAGTAACCTGCTAACTTCGAAAGAAGGTAGATGCGGTCCCTAGCGCAACTTATAACATCGTCGAAAATCAGTGCGGACGTGAGAGCTTTGGTACACCCTGTTAAACAAACGGAAAAATGGAGGCGGTACAATTGGAGAGCGATCCGCCTTCACCAACATGCATAAGCAATTCATTAATAATTTATATATATATATATATATATATATATATATATATATATATTACAAAAAACTAATAATAAAAAAAACTGCATAGCGCAGGATTACGAACCCGAGCGCTTACCGCTGAGCCACGAGGCTGTAGAAAATCATTAATCGTAGAGAGTATTTCACCACAACGGTTTCTTTTAACTGTCGATTTTCTCGACAACGGCTGAGAAGTGCATCTTGGTGCTTTGCCACATTACACCTCTGGCCATGAGCTTTTATTATGCGCAGCATGAATCGAATCTGAATTTCACAATTGGCGGCCTCCCCTTGTCAGTCGTTTTCAGAGCAGGATCTCTTACGTCAGATTGGTACATTTACACTTCATCATCCCTGAAAATTTATATAATCGAAATCAACCTATATAAACAGCAGGGCATTATCTTATTGCGTTAAATATCTTAATTACTGTAATTTAATGCTCAAAAATGACGTCATGGCTGCCCAGTCACTTCGGCATTGCTATGTATTAATGAAAAGGGGTGGTAAACTCAAAAGGGGGTTATCTTATTTGCTGCCACAGACAGTTATCATTATTATTAGAATTTATGACTAAAAATGACATTATAGTCAAACATACTGCCCAGACACTTTGACATTAGAGTGGATGTGTGAAAATGGTGGGAAATTCAAAAAAATGCAAGTTATGTATAGCACCCCTCTGCCATAACAGATATCAGTACAGTGGTCACGCACAGTCACAACTATTTTAAAAATATAAGGAACCTGATCACGCATTATCATTGTATTAAAATACCTAATGTTGTACTTACTGACATATATAATATTTTAAAAAACTGTGAGGAACGTGTTCTCACATTATCATTGTGTTAACGTACATTGCGCTGCTCAGAGATGCAGGGATCATGCGCCGCACGGGTGATAAGCACCGCAACGTTCACCATATGACCCCTGTATCTAGCATGTCACAAAGAGGCAACCAGCCGAGTCAGAAAGCTCACAGTCCAGTGGCTCCGCTATGTTTACCCTGAGGGCGGTAGCTGTCAACACTCTGGGCAACAGGTTTCTGGGTGCGTACAGACAGTCGATTCATTCATTGTATGGCAGCCAGCTACTTGTATATGCACAGCTGCCAGCACGTACTCCACAGAGGTGGAGGCGCTTCCGCCTCACCACAATGCACCTGCAGCAATGGGCAGACAGACGTCTCATTGATACTTAGCACTGAGTCCCCATCACTGCTGCTGCTTGCTCGTAAGCCCCGCTATGCATCACAGACCAGCAACTGCAGAGTAATCTCATTTCATCAGAAAGGCTGCTCTTATCCTAAACACTACGTCTGATTGGCATCAACTTTCGTAGTCCTGACTACCTCAGTTGCGTGCAATATTACAGTATATTGATAATTTTTACTTTATGGACCGTCTGACTGCAACTGAATGAAACACAATTACTAGTGCCAAGAGACAGTGACCAAAATGTAAATTACACTACTGGCCATTAAAATCGCTACACCACGAAGATGACGTGCTACAGACGCGAAATTTAACCGACAGGAAGAAGATACTGTGATATGCAAATGATTAGCTTTTCAGAGCATTCACACAAGGTTGGCGCCTGTGGCGACACCTACAACGTGCTGACATGAGGAAAGTTTCCAACCGATTTCTCATACACAAACAGCAGTTGACCGGCGTTGCCTGGTGAAACGTTGTTGTGATGCCTGGTGTAAGCAGGAGAAATGCGTACCATCACGTTTCCGACTTTGATAAAGGTCGGATTGTAGCCTATCGCGACTGCGGTTAATCGTATCGCGACACTGCTGCTCGCGTTGGTCTAGAGCAGGGGCGGGCAAACGTTGCACGCGGCCCATGAGCACACAGCGCTGCACGTGTGCTGCTCGCGTGCAATCGTCGAATGGGGCAGTGGCGACAGCCAGCAGGTTGCGGCAGTGTAGTACCAGGCTAAAGGTACGTTGTCCAAGGCGCGACGCACACTAGCGACTGCGACGGGTCGCTACGTGACGTCAGAAGTTGTCCGCTGGCGCATGCGCAGTTCGAGTTTGGGATGCGACGCGCGACTGTTGCGGCAGCTGTCGCAGCACTGCACCAGTGAGCAGTGTTGCGACGGAAGTCGCACGACACAAAGACGTACGGCTGCGAGAAAGATGTCGAGCCAGTCAAGGAAAACTGAAATGAGCCACTCACAGGATGTGATGCTCTGTGAGTTGGTTTCGCAACAGCCTTGCCTTTACGATTTGAAGAACCCTAAATATAGAGACACTATGTTCAGAGACAGAATTTGGGAAGAAATTGGTGCACAGTTGAAACTGGCAGGTGAGTGAAATATATAATATTTTCCCATTAATGCAAATTTTTCAGGCCTGTTATGAAAATCAGTATAATCCATGCAGATGTAGAATTAGAATGATGAAAATGAACTTGAAGGTCAATTTTCGCATTACTCTTTTTTGTGACGATAAAAATTGAAAACGGCAAATACATTATAAAATGAACAATCTAAAGTACAACGAGAAAGTTACATTTTACAATACCTTCACTTTGAAAGTAAACGGTAGATTGGTGTCTTGATGATACCTTCTAGTCGTGAAAAACCACCACCAGATTGTTGTACAGCTTTCTGTAATCAATAGATGTTCGTTTTTGAGGAACGCGTTTCTCAACAGATATCGGAAACAGTATGCTGCAATAAGTAATTTGTCACATTCACTTCAATTCATTGGTAGAAGATGGTGCTCAAAAAACTTGTGCGAAAAGTGCACTCTACTGTTTTACAAGGCCCTTCTCGTCTGACACAGTTCACAATTGAAATTCGTCTTTTGTAAATCCTGGAGTCATCTTTTGAGTGCAGCTTGGCAAGATTAAATGTTGATGTCATCCATAACGATGTATGCTGTCAGAATACAAGAATATGGAAGTTCATTTCGATGGGAATAAAGATTCAGTCGGCTATGAAAGTTGCCTTAGCTTGTTCCAAAAGTTTCTGCATGGGAGAAACTGACAAGTATAATTTGGGGAAATTTTGTGAACAAGCATGGACATTATTTCTTCCACATTTCTGCCAGTGTATACTGTAGACGTTCAGAATCAAAATTCTAGAGATTTTTAAGGTGTAACCCTATCTTGTTGTCAAGAACTTGAAACAATGCAATGAAGCAAGTGTGCGCTTATTGTTAATAAACTTTTCATTGGAATTTTAGGTGAAATGTGCAAAAACAGATGGAGGAATATTCTGGACTCGTATCAGAGAAATAAACGAGAAAGAAAGCTTGGAACAGGTTCAGATGCCTCAGCAAAACCAAGAAAATGGGTTCTGCTTGATCACTTGGCTTTAAGAAACCTACGTTTCGTGGCATTTTAAATGAAATTGTCTAGAGCATATGGAGAAATATTAGTAACTCATACCGGAGGAATATGACATAAAATGGTTTCATTAGGTCCAAATGTGTCAGCGAAACAAAACAAATGCATTCTCTATCGTGTGATGACCACACGATTCTCGTTGCGCGTCGACAGAACTGGCGGCTAGTCGCGACGCTCCCGGAGATATATGAGCCCAAATCTCGGAAACGGAGATCGATATCAATCTGATCTCAACTTAAAAAATTATTTCGATATGTTAGCTTATTTTCATCGGCAACGATGTATGACCTAACGTGAACCATACGTAAAGTAGCCAGCGACCACATTTTTCACTGTACACAATTCAAATTTTATGCAGTAGGTTACTTGTAAATTAAGTATCGGGATAACTGTGACGAATATCGGAAAAATAGACACCTCATTATCAAGCTGTGATTTGAAACTGTAAGATACGCAAACATCAATTTTTTGTGCCTTTTACTTTCCTCACAATTGATTGAGAAGTAATATACAGCGAAAAAAACACGCAAAACCGGAAGAGATACTTTTCAATTTTTTAAAGTAAAAGGAGAATCTGTATCGAAAAACTAACTCTAGGAGCCGATGTAACTTTGTTGCATTAACATACAGTATTTTTTACAGCAAGAAAATCGGAATTCTTATTTTTCTTATGTATTTGAATCCGCCGCCGCCGACCGGAGCTTGGGAAACGGCGACGACTCCAGTCGTGTTGCGGCCGTGTCGCCGTCTGCCGGGGTGGGAAAAGAGGAGGGGGCAGCGTCGCAGTCGCAGCCAACTGTCGCGTCTTGCACAACGTAACTTAAAAAGGTACGTTGTCCAAGACGCGACGCACACTAGCGACTGCGACGGGTCGCTACGTGACGTCAGAAGTTGTCCGCTGGCGCATGCGCAGTTCGAGTTTGGGATGCGACGCGCGACTGTTGCGGCAGCTGTCGCAGCACTGCACCAGTGAGCAGTGTTGCGACGGAAGTCGCACGACACAAAGACGTACGGCTGCGAGAAAGATGTCGAGCCAGTCAAGGAAAACTGAAATGAGCCACTCACAGGATGTGATGCTCTGTGAGCTGGTCTCGCAACAGCCTTGCCTTTACGATTTGAAGAACCCTAAATATAGAGACACTATGTTCAGAGACAGAATTTGGGAAGAAATTGGTGCACAGTTGAAACTGGCAGGTGAGTGAAATATATAATATTTTCCCATTAATGCAAATTTTTCAGGCCTGTTATGAAAATCAGTATAATCCATGCAGATGTAGAATTAGAATGATGAAAATGAACTTGAAGTTCAATTTTCGCATTACTCTTTTTTGTGACGATAAAAATTGAAAACGGCAAATACATTATAAAATGAACAATCCAAAGTACAACGAGAAAGTTACATTTTACAATACCTTCACTTTGAAAGTAAACGGTAGATTGGTGTCTTGATGATACCTTCTAGTTGTGAAAAACCACCACCAGATTGTTGTACAGCTTTCTGTAATCAATAGATGTTCGTTTTTGAGGAAGGCGTTTCTCAACAGATTGCGCAAACAGTATGCTGCAATAAGTAATTTGTCACATTCACTTCAATTCATTGGTAGAAGATGGTGCTCAAAAAACTTGTGCCAAAAGTGCACTACTGTTTTACAAGGCCCTTCTGGTCTGACACAGTTCACAATTGACATTCGTCTTTTGTAAATCCTGGAGTCATCTTTTGAGTGCAGCTTGGCAAGATTAAATGTTGATGTCATCCATAACGATGTATGCTGTCAGAATACAAGAATATGGAAGTTCATTTCGATGGGAATAAAGATTCAGTCGGCTATGAAAGTTGCCTTAGCTTGTTCCAAAAGTTTCTGCATGGGAGAAACTGACAAATATAATTTGGGGAAATTTTGTGAACAAGCACGGACATTATTTCTTCCACATTTCTGCCAGTGTATACTGTAGACGTTCAGAATCAAAATTCTAGAGATGTTTAAGGTGTAACCCTATCTTGTTGTCAAGAACTTGAAACAATGCAATGAAGCTAGCGTGCGCTTATTGTTAATAAGCTTATCTTTCATTGGAATTTTAGGTGAAATGTGCAAAAACAGATGGAGGAATATTCGGGACTCGTATCAGAGAAATAAACGAGAAAGAAAGCTTGGAACAGGTTCAGATGCCTCAGCAAAACCAAGAAAATGGGTTCTGCTTGATCACTTGGCTTTAAGAAACCTACATTTCGTGGCATTTTAAATGAAATTGTCAAGAGCATATGGAGAAATATTAGTAGCTCATACCGGAGGAATATGACATAAAATGGTTTCATTAGGTCCAAATGTGTCAGCGAAACAAAACAAATGCATTCTCTGTCGTGTGATGACCACACCATTCTCGTTGCGCGTCGACAGAACTGGCGGCTAGTCGCGACGCTCCCGGAGATATATGAGCCCAAATCTCGGAAACGGAGATCGATATCAATCTGATCTCAACTTAAAAAATTATTTCGATATGTTAGCTTATTTTCATCGGCAACGATGTATGACCTAACGTGAACCATACGTAAAGTAGCCAGCGACCACATTTTTCACTGTACACAATTCAAATTTTATGCAGTAGGTTACTTGTAAATTAAGTATCGGGATAACTGTGACGAATATCGGAAAAATAGACACCTCAATATCAAGCTGTGATGTGAAACTGTAAGATACGCAAACATCAATTTTTTGTGCCTTTTACTTTCCTCACAATTGATAGAGAAGTAATATACAGCGAAAAAAACACGCAAAACCGGAAGAGATACTTTTCAATTTTTTAAAGTAAAAGGAGAATCTGTATCGAAAAACTAACTCTGGGAGCCGATGTAACTTTGTTGCATTAACATACAGTATTTTTTACAGCAAGAAAATCGGAATTCTTATTTTTCTTATGTATTTGAATCCGCCGCCGCCGACCGGAGCTTGGGAAACGGCGACGACTCCAGTCGTGTTGCGGCCGTATCGCCGTCTGCCAGGGTGGGAAAAGAGGAGGGGGCAGCGTCGCAGTCGCAGCCAACTGTCGCGTCTTGCACAACGTAACTTAAGATGCGGACGTTAAAGCGAAGCGACCACTACGTAGTGAACGTTGTATTTCAATAACCGGCAAATGCAGAGTGAATCAAGGAAACGGAGAATTAGAGATTTGCTATCTTTTAAAAAGGAATGGGAGAATCGTTTTTTTCTCTGTGCAAAAACGTGAAAATTGGAAATGTATAATATGTGACAGTATTCTGGCTGGTCAGCGGAAGTTTAATATTGAACGCCATTATAATAAATTTCAGTATGTTGCCGTTCTTGGTGCAATAAAAGAGGAATTTCTCAAGCGATTTTGGGATATACCTTACTTATCCCAAGGTTTTGAATAGTTCTGGAGACAATCTGCTGTTCCTGTAGATGTTATTCATCCCAGTTTGCATATGGAATTAATAGATCTACAGCGTAATTCTCGTCTGAAAGACAAGTTCCTTTTGGCAAGACGTGTAATAGATTTTTATCACGACTTTCCACAGCAAGAGTTTCCTCGTCCCCATCGTGAAGCCATGAAGATAATGTCAATGTTTGGCTCGACATACGTTTGTGAGAAATTTTTTCTGTTATGAAAGTCTCGGTTAAGAGCAAACATCAGTAATGAAAATTTACGTAACTGTTTGCGTTTGTCTGTATGTAGAAATTTTGTTGCAGACATTAAACGTATTGTAAACTCCACCTGTGATAATTTAATAAAACGTATCGTAGGTAATAGGTACTCTTTCAAACCACTATTACTTTCAAGCACTCCTACTAACCTTACTCCTTCATTCAATAAAGCAGGCCAGGAAACAAGACGCATTACAAAGGAAGAAGCGGTGAGAAGGTATGGCGGGGAGGGGAGAGAAGCGGGTGGCCAGCTTGCTCCTGTGTCCACGCAGAACACCTGTTAACTGCACACATGCATGTGCACCGCACACGTGCAGAATTCCTGCCCGCCCCTGGTCTAGATCCAATGACTGTTGGCAGAATATGGAATCGGTGGGTTCAGGAGGGTAATACGGAACGCCGTGCTGGATCCCAACGGCCTCGTATCACTAGCAGTCGAGATGACAGGCATCTTATCCGCATGGCTGTAACGGATCGTGCAGTCACGTCTCGATCCCTGAGTCAACAGATGGGGACGTTTGCAAGACAACAACCTTCTGCACGAACAGTTCGACGACGTTTGCAGCAGCATGGACTATCAGCTCGGAGACCGTGGCTGCGGTTACCCTTGACGCTGCGTCACAGACAGGAGCGCCTGCGATGGTGTACTCAACGACGAACCTGGGTGCGCGAATGGCAAAAAGTCATTTTTTTCGGATGAATCCAGGTCCTGTTTACAGCATCATGATGGTCGCATCCGTGTTTGGCGACATCGCGGTGAACGCACATTGGAAGCGTGTATTCGTCATCGCCATACTGGCGTATCACGCGGCGTGATGGTATAGGGTGTCATTGGTTACACGTCTCGGTCACCTCTTGTTCGCATTGACGGCGCTTTGAACAGTGGACGTTACATTTCAGATGTGTTACGACCCGTAGCTCTCCCTTCATTCGATCCTTGCGAAACCTTACATTTCAGCAGGATAATGCACGACCACATGTTGCAGGTCCTGTACGGGCCTTTCTGGATACAGAAAATGTTCGACTACTGCCCTGGCCAGCACATTCTCCAGATCTCTCACCAATTGAAAACGTCTGGTCAATGGTAGCCGAGCAACTGGCTCGTCACAATACGCCACTCACTACTCTTGATGAAATGTGGTATCGTGTTGAAGCTGCATGGGCAGCTGTACCTGTACACGCCATCCAAGCTCTGTCTGACTCAATGCCCAGGCGTATCAAGGCCGTTATTACGGCCAGAGGTGGCTGTTCTGGGTACTGATTTCTCAGGATCTAAGCACCCAAATAGCGTGAAAATGTAATCACATGTCAGTTCAGTATAATATGTTTGTCCAATGAATACCCGTTAATCATCTGCATTTCTTCTTGGTGTAGCAATTTTAATGGCCAGTAGTGTAAATAGCAAACAGGTACATATTCCAGGCCACTGAAGATGCCTTGCAGAAAATAAATGCGAAACGCGTATGGCACTAATAATTGTGTTTCATTCAGTTACTGTCAGACGGTCCACAAAGTAAAAATTATCAATATACCGTAATACTATGTCTGATTCTTTGCATATAAACTCCCAACACAGTCTAAATAATAGAAAGCAGACGCCTACCAGTTTTTGTGTCTCTGTCGCAAGTTGTATGCTTCTGGATAAACAGACGATATAATGAACACATGCTATCCATTACTGGAGCCTGACAGAGATGTTGAATATAACATACTCGAAATTTATAGCCACTGGCAAACTTCCTGTGCTCTATCAATCCTCCATACAGTGGTTGGACTCAGTGTGTTAATGCATCCTCACCCACTTGAGTGATACACCAGCATAAAACTCGTCCGAGTGCCGTAGCGCAGTGGTTAGGGCACTGGAATCGCATTCGGGAGGACGATGGTTCAAACCTGCGTCCGGCCATCCTCGATTAGGTTTTCAACGATTTCCCTATATGTCTTAAGGCAAATGCTTGGATGATTCCTTCGAAAGGGTACGGCCGATTTCCTTCCCTCTTCTTCCCCAGTCCAAGTTGAACCTCCTGTGTGATATCACTCATCCATCCAGTTGACAGTGGCTAATAAGACAATAAAATTTCGATTAGACACAGGTGAAACTGTTTCTCTTATCAAGGAAGACACCTATGATTTGTTCGGTACCACATGGCTACAAAAGCCTACTTCTGTTTAGTCTGTTTATAGTGGACGCGAAATAACAGAGCTTGGCTGTGCAGTTTCTCAACTGCTTTTCGTGACAACAAAGTATGTTTCATTCCATGTACTACGTTCTAGAAATGGTGCAAACATTTTCGCTTTAGACTTGTTTGATTTGTCCAACCTTTTCATACAAGACACTGTGTTGCAAAACAGCGTCTCAGTGCCTCAAACTAATGTCTCTGGCTTGTGCAATAAATATAGTGCATTTTTGAACAAGGTTTAGGAAGGGCTAAATGTTTTGAGGCGCACATTACTATTAAGGACCACCCACAGCCATGATTTTATCATGCTAGGCCTGTCCCCCGTGCTACATGCAAGCAGGTTGTTCAGGAAGTGTAACAATGAAAACACAATGAGGCGATACAACCCGTTTATGCACGCCAGTGCAAATCCCTCTCGGTCATAATGATTGCAAAGCCACGGCATACCCACAAACTGTCATGGCTTCATTTCCTCTCCCATGACCGGAGGAATTAATGGACAAATTGGGACAGGGCAGATTCTTTTTGAAGAATGATTTACGTGAGGTATACTTACAGTTATCAATGGACATGCAGTTTAAGCAATATTTTGCGATCAATATTCACCCAGAATTGTTTCGGCTCCAAAGACTACCATTTAGAAGTGCTTTAGCTTCTGCTACTTTTCAACATTTCCTGGAACCATTAACAGCGGAAGCTTCTTAATGTAAAAACTATCTGGATGATTTTCTTGTCACGGGTCATACATCTGTTGAACATTTAGCAAATTTAGAGTGCTGATTTGAAGTGCTTGCTGAGACTGGCTTGAAGTGCAAGAAGGAAAGGTGCTCTTTCTGCCATAAAGAACTTGAATATTTAGGACGTGCCATAAATCCACAGGTTACTTATTCTGCTCATTCACACTTGTCTGCAAGTAAAGATTTGCTGGTGCCCCATAACATCAGGGAGTTACAGGCCATCATGCAGATATTAAAATGTTACATTAAGTTTATTGCAAATGCTGCACAAATTGCTACTTCACTGAACCAGCTTGCCTGGAAAGGTGTTCTCAGGAAAGGTGTGGTCCCAGGAATGTCAGGATGCATTTCGGCAGTTAAAGGATTCTTGTTAAGTCGTTGTTGTCTAATTCATTTTGATCCACGTAAGCCTGTTATGTCAGCTGTGGATCCATCTTCTTACGGAATAGGAGCTGTGTTCTCCCATAGAATTCGTTCATCTGATAGACCTTTTGCTTCTGTCTCAAAAACCCTCAACAAAGCGTGGTACAATTACAAAATTATAGCCAACGTGAAAAAAAAGGAGCTCGTCATTGTTTATGGTGTTACCAAGTTTCACCAATCTTTGCACAGTCGAAAGTTATATTTGACTAAAGATCATCGACCTTTAATGGCTTTGTTCAATCCTGTCCAAGCCTGTCGCATCGAAATTGCAACATTGGGCTGTGTTGTTATCAGTCAATACGAGCTGTTGTACAAGCCCACTGAACAACGTTTGAACAATGACTTATTGCTTTGATTACTGGTCAATACTCACACAGTGTTTGATTTGTCTGAGGAACCTTGTTATCAAATTGATACTCCAGATCTTGAAATTCTCCATTTTCCTATCGATTTTCGTCGTATTGCTGCAATAACTGCTTCCGACCCAGCTCTTTGGGTAGTTTTGCAGTATGTGTGCCATAGGTGGTCACATAGTTCGAAAGAAATTCCCCACCCAGTAGCGTGTCGCTATTTTTCGCATCATTTCATGCTATCCGCGCAGCCAGCTGTTCTTCTGCTACGAAAAAAAAATGATGACGCATGTGTTGTATTTCCTCATTCCCTCCAGCAGGAAGTTTTGTCGTTGTTGCACCAAGATCACTGGGGCATAGTTTGCACAAAGCAAGTGATCGTACTTGGCAGGTCATGGACGCCCAAATTCAGCAAGTGACCTCTCATTGCACAGTTTGTGCCGAGCATTAGTCTGTACTAAAACACTATTTTCAGTGATCAAGTCCATCCGGACCATGGCAACGCATATACATTTATTTCATGGGTCCATTCTAGAACGCGTGATGGTTGTTGGTCGTATGGTCGTCGACAATGTCCAGTAAATTTCCATTTGTCATCCCCATATCCACCACTACTGCTAGTACTGTATCAATTTTGCCCTCTGTTTTCTGTCTCGAACTTCTGTCTGAAGTCCTTGTTTTTTTTTTTTTTTTTTTTTTTTTTTTTTTTTTTTTTTTTTTTTTCACAACGGACCACAATTCACGTCAGCCTATTTTCAACATACTGTGCTGACCAAGCTATACATCAGGCAACTACTGCTCCTTTTCACCCACAGTCTAACGATGAAGTAGAAAGGTTCGTTCAAATTTTCAAAGGTCACATAGAGGAACTCTATTCCTCTCACACATGGGAGCAAGCTGTAAAGATTTTTCTTTGCTCCTACCATTCCTTGCAACGTGACGGAAAGTCACCAGCAGAATTATTATGTGCTTGTCATCACTGTACCCTGTTGCATCTTCTGTGGTCTCCCTGGAAATAGTTTGTTCCGCCAGATCAGATGAAGCAGCAACCACAGGTCAAAGTTTTCTTCAGAGTTTTAGGTGAGAAACTGTGGTGGGAACATAAGTCATCACACAAGTACTAGGTCATTTGTCTGATGTCGTACAAGGTTCCATGGGCTGCACCAGCATCAGTGGAATCAGCTGCAGCGCTCTTATTTCAGTGATCCTCCCGCAGAATTCTTGCCCATTTGGGTCTGCAACAGCAGTCATCTCCACCTCTCTGCCCGTCGTTGTTGGCACAATACAGAGTGGTGCCGATGGAGGGTGACATAGCACTGCCCATGCCATTGTCGTAGACGCTGGTCCAGCAGCCAGAGCCAATATCTGTGGAAGCGCCACCTCCCATAAGCCACCATGACGTCCCCGGGGTTCCGCCTCTTGTCCTCTCGACTACAGTGTCTGCATCCCTGGGTTCGCGCATGCACCCTGTGGCTGGTTTTTTGGCTGATGTTGCTGGTCACTCGCAAAGTGGATATTGGGGTGTGGACAGGGAGCTGCCATGAGCCCCTGTCTTCTCATCTAAGTCTGCACTCGCACTTCCCCCCCTGTCATCACGCGACCCCGCAATAGACAACGATGGTGCAGAGGTTCGCGGGGCATGAATATGGTGTTGTCCAAGTAGTGAGGTCCCAGTTTAAAAATGGTACCTCAGAATGGAACCACAACCTAAAGACAGTCATAGCCAGACATAGCCACAAATGAGAGACATCAGTGGAGACACGCTCTCAATGGGTTCCATAAGTCGCTGCTTCTGAAAGCATACTTACTTCAAAGCACAGCTCCACTCAGCCCTCTCTGTGACAGCTGACTTTGATAGCACGATCATCATAGCTCAGATCCAGCAGTGAGACATTATTATTAGTCAGAACTATGTACCAAAGTTTATAGTTAAATGTGGCTGTCATCCAGTACTGTTCGAAGTAATAAAGGGTTATTGTGTTCTGCGAGAGTACCATAACTACACTGAAGGAAAGTGGTACATATGCCTAATATCGTGTAGGGCTCCCGCGAGCATTTAGAAGTGTCACAACACGACGTGGCATGGACTCGACTAATGTCTGAACTAGTGCTAGAGAGAACTGACACCTTGAATCCTGGAAGACTGCCCATAAATCCGTAAGAGTACGAGGGGGTGAAGATCTCTTCTGAACAACACGTTGCAAGGCACTCCAGATATATTCAATAATGTTCATGTCTCGGGAGTTTGATGGCCAGCGGAAGTGATTAACCTCAGAAGAATGTTCCTGGAGCCACCCAATAGCAATTCTGGACGTGTGGGGTGTCGCATTATCCTGCTGGAATTGTCCAATTCCGTCGGAATACACAATGGACATGAATGGATGCAGGTGATCAGACAGGATGCTTACGTGCGTGTCACCCATAAGAGTCGTATCTAGATGTATCAGGGGTCCCATATCACTCCAACTGCACACGTCCCACACCATTACAGAGCCTCCACCAGCGCGAACAGTCCCCTGTTGACATGCAGGATCCATGGATTCATGAGCTTGTCTCCATATTCGTACGCGTCCATCCGCTCGATGCCATTTAAAACGAGACTCGTCCGACCAGGCAACATGATTCCAGTCACCAACAGTCCAATGTTGGTTTTGCCGGTCCCATCATTCGGCTCCGAAATCCCATATTGATGATGTTTTGCCGAACGGTTCGCGCGCTGACACATGCTGACGGCCCAGCATTGAAATCTGAACAATTTGGGGAAGGATTGCACTTCTGCCACGTTAAACGGTTCTCTTCCGTCGTTATTGGTCCCGTTCTTGTAGGATCTTTTTCCGGTTGCAGCGATGTCGGAGATTTTATGTTTTAGCAGATTCCTGATATTCACAGTACACTCGTGGTTCAAAAATGGTGGAAATGGCTTTGAGCACTATGGGACCTAACTTCTTAGGTCATCAGTCCCCTAGAACTTACAACTACTTAAACCTAACTAACCTAAGGACATCACCCACATCCTTGCCCGAGGCAGGGTTCGAACCTGCGACCGTAGCGGTCGCGCGGTTCCAGACTGTAGCGCCTAGAACCGCTCGGCCATTCCGGCCGGCGGTACACTCGTGAAATGGTCGTACGGAAAGATGCCCATTTCATCGCTACTCGGAGATGCTGTGTCCCATCGCTCGTGCGCCGACTATATCAACGCGTTCAAACTCATTTAAACCTTGATAACCTGCCATTGTAGCAGCAGTAACTGATTTAAAAACTGCGCCAGACACTTATTGTCGTATGCAGCGCCGTCGTCTACCTGTGTACATTGTAAGATGGCAAGAACTATGCCCCTTACATGAAGTCATTAAGGATCACCTAACTCACGTTGAGCGAACAGTAGGGCTGAACAAAAATGACTGACAAGGCACAATGCATCTTGTAGAGGGTATAGTATCGACGTATTGGAATAATTAATGTCGGGTGATGGTTTTAAAGTAATTCACACGACATGAAAACTTTGTGGAAACGCGTCGATTTACTGAAGGCTAGTTTATCTCAGGGAAGTATTCGAGTTGACCGTGACCGGCTGGGGAGCCGCGAAGGGAAGCGACAATATGTAGCTTAGGGTGGCTCAAGCTCTGAGAAAGTGGTAACAGGGCATGGCCTCCAGCTGCCTTAAGATGAGTGACAGTGAGTGGGTGGTTGACCCCATGCTGGTGTACCGGGAAGCAGACGGAGAACTTGTACGCCTGTTGATAAATGTCCAACGTCCCATCTTCAGCAAAACATGCGAGATAGCCGCGCAAAGCTACGGTGGAGCGGTCAGAGGCCAAAATATGCGTGTTCGTGTCTATAACAACTTCACGCTGAATTCACAGTCCACAGAGTCTGAAGTAAATCAGGTGAAGAGCGACAGAATGAAATACGCCAGCCTCCGATGGGAACGTAGGACCGAGGAATTTGAAGTACTCTCCTGGGAGTCAGAATTCAGGAAAAATTTGTGTTTTGTGCAGACGCTAACCTTGATGGGTTGTCTGGGAGGAGCTAAATAGCAGAAGTTGAGAGGAAGGGAAATTTTGTGGGAATTTGTTCACTTCCCAGAGCAGGCATTGGTCGGCGCTGGGAAGCGAAGCATAATAAACGCGAGTTGCGCTGCAGTTGGCGTAAGTGATTTTGCTGGAGGGGAAAGCGAGGCGAAGAGCGGACTGGGAGAAGTCTCTGTAGTGGTCTTCCGTTCCCAGCTTGCCTAGAGTGCGGAAGTGGCGTTCTTTACTCAGCTTGCCTGAGAGAGAGTGAGCATCGCTCCAGTTTAGGTCTTAGCAAACGGAACGATTTACTGAGCAAGATAGCTAGAAGTGAATAGACGAGCGCAGCCTTGCAGCACCACGAGGTCGGCCGACGTCCGCATAACAACGCCGCCCGGCCACGTTGAATTCGGTGATATTGCGCCCGCTCCGGCCACTGATTAATTTGTTGGATCGAGTCGGCAAAGTTTCCACGAGGGTTTCATGGGCCGTGTACTGTATAATTCTTCTCGCACTTCCCATTACGCCTGGGTCAGTCGATACGAATTACTTTTGATTTATCGCGCTTTACCCCACGCAAACGCAATTTATTACCACTGCCTTTTAGGAGAGTCATGTAATGAGATGATTGAAGGTCGTGAGTTAAAATAAATCTGTGCTAATCGACTGCATCTGTTTTCAATCAAGTAGTTGAAATCCCAAGCCACTTTCTTAATTAATTTTATCTTCAACATTTGCATCTGGTGTTCAATAGCTGAATATAACATCAATGTGCACCCCTTTTTAATTAAAAGGGATCAATTCTGAATCGATTAATGTCAACACTGCCACCGCAGTTCAATCAGGAGTCACAGGGCCTTATTACTTTGTTTGCGTTATCCGACATTGCGGCAGTTTTGCACTCTCTGTTGATCTGTTAGTCAATTACCTGGGGTGAACGCACACCAAAACCGGATAAGTGGCGGGTGGGGTGTTACAACATATCTCTGTATTTGAATACGCATGGCTGTACCAGTTTCTTTCAAAAAATGGTTCAAATGGCTCTGAGCACTATGGGACTTAACTTCTGAAGTCATCAGTCCCCTAGAACTTAGAACTACTTAAACCTAATTAACCTAAAGACATCACACACATCCATGCCCGAGGCAGGATTTGAACCTGCGACCGTAGCGGTCGTGCGGTTCCAGACTGTAGCGCCTAGAAGCGCTCGGCCACCCCGGCCGGCGCATGTAGTTGGTTGACGGCGCATTGGTAAACGGGTAACACGACTCACCGTGATCGTAATTCACAAAGCGAATTTCTGTTCTGTTGATAGTTTCTCTGAAACAATTGTGTGTAGTTAGTGTTCACTCAAATTTTCAACTCATTTAAATTCCATTGCTTTTGCGGTATTCAGGTGTTGACATTGGAGATAAAACTGAATGAATGTTCATTGTGTTTAACACTTAATGTCAAGCAGCCTGCAAACCTGGTTTTGTTTTGTAAAATATGAACATGGGCTGTATAAATGGGAGAAAGACTTACACGAAGTAATAAATACATGTGAAAATGAAACTCGAAAACCTGTGGAAGAAAAACTCTCTGAAAGATTTACTGTGCAGGATGGCCACAAAGTCCCTATACCCCCCATTAATAACCAACATAAAGCCGCGCGGAGTAGCCGCGCGGTCTAAAGCGCCATGTCACGGATTGCGCCGTCTCCCCCGCCGAAGGTTCGAGTGCTCCTTAAGTAGTGTATAAGTCTAGGGACCGAGGACCTCAGCAGTTTGGTCCCTTAGGAATTCACACACATTTGAACATTTGAATAACCAACACAAACCTCTTTTTTAGCAGACCGGAGTGGCCATGCGGTTCCAGGCGTTACAGTCTGGAGCCGAGCGACCGCTACGGTCCCAGGTTCGAATCCTGCCCGGGGCATGGATGTGTGTGATGTCCTTAGGGTAGTTATGTTTAATTAGTTCTAAGTTCTAGCCGACTGATGACCTCAGAAGTTAAGTCGCATAGTGCTCAGAGCCAACCTCTTTTTTTAAAACGAGTAAATAACATGAACAATGGTTCTTTATAGGAGTTTTCTTGGGATATGAACTATGTAGAGCTGCTCATAAGAGGTAATGCACTGTTACCGATGGAGATCTACGAGACTGGGCTTTCCAAATCGCAATCGAGATGAACAGCCTCTCTATCCATCTAAATCTGTGCATATATATTTACATCTGATAATTATACTCCATCGTCTTTTGTTTTATAGAAATACCCCAGGTCCCTGAGGAGTATTTCCTATTGCAATCTATGTCGCCATTTTCAGCCCTAAGTTCTCAGGGCTGGGGTGCAATTGCGGATGAGCAGATACGTAAGCAGTAGTAATTCGTATTTCTACAATAATAATAATATATACTTGCATACAGTGCGTATTAGCGGTTTTATTTTGTTTCTAGATGTGCTTGTGATGACTTGGTGATGTAGGACATTCACCCCACGCTGAGAAGGAGAATATATCTAGAAGCACAAAACCTATTGATGATGAGGGATGAGATATGCATTGAGCAATACACGCAAGTATTCAGTTCCTAGTGCTGTGAAGTCTGAAAAAGTTTAAAATGGCAGTTATAACAACAGCGCTAAAATGGAACAAAAACACAACATGTAGAACAACATCCGCAAATCCAAACGTAAATATCGTCAAAATACCGTAATGCGCAGCTGGGGACGACAGGTATTTGTACAAGTCAAATAGCGTATTGTGGAAACTCTGTCGGAAGGAGAGCGACAGCGGCTGTAGCATACCCTGGTGGCCGGAATAAAATACTAACATCCTCGAGTATGTTAACAAACAGACGAGAGCCTCGTTGAAAGAGAGTTTCAGTTGATTTATGAACTTAAAACGGTTGGTAGAGGTGTCTTTAGTGCCACATATGGGAGCAATAATTACGGGCAACAAAGTGATCAGAAGTCATTCTATAGATTCCTGAGGAATTAAGAAATGGAAGTATGAATATAAATTGGAGGTTAGTGTCTCTCATTAAGTTAGTTTTACTTCATATACTTGAAAACGTCATTATTTGCAACTTAGTTTTCGTGCTTTTTAGATGTAAACTGAGGATTATTTGCAGTAGAAGAGCAGATCTTGAGGAAATATCTAGAAAATATAGACCGGAACATTTAAATAGGAATGATGTAGTATACTCCTATATTTTTTGTAGAGAAGGACTTCAGAAGTAAGAAGTTACTCAGCCAAGTGAAAGTCTTATTTGTAAAGCAACAAAATAGCTATATTTTAACGTTTGTTCAGTGATGACTGTTACAATTAACTTTTTTCTCCTCTTTTCAGTATTTGGTCTGGCTCTGTTCCTTCAGTTTTGCCCAGTAGAAAGGAAAGTAATTTCAGACCTTAAGCCGAAAGAAAAGAAAGAGGAAGTGGAGCAACAAAACTCAGTCAGCTGAAGTGTACGATAGTGAAAGCTCCAAAGTCGTAAAAAACTGTGAAAAATATTTGCCATTAATTGTAAAATGTAGAGCATTACAGAAATGTGCTTTGAGTTTTATTATTTAAAACGCAGATAATGAAATGCAGTGGGCCCAAAATAAATGTTTGTCATGATTCTGCAGGCAAGGTTATCAACCTACAGGAAATTATGAAAAACGAAAAACAGGAGTTAAGGATGTTGTAAAAAAGAAAATGTTCAAATGTGTGTGAAATCTTATGGGACTTAACTGCTAAGGTCATCAGTCCCTAAGCTTACACACTACTTAACTTAAATCATCCTAAGGATAAACACACACACCCATGCCCGAGGGAGGACTCGAACCTCCGCCGGGACCAGCCGCACAGTCCATGACTGCAGCGCCCTAGACCGCTCGGCTAATACCGCACGGCTAAGGATGTTGTACATGCAGCACAAAGAAATGCAGATAACTATGTTATTTATTGGGCCATATGCAAAACTGAGCACAATGGGTGTAAAACTGTTTTCATGTCCACTTGACAAAATTATCATGACTCTGATACCTTTCATAAATTCGTAAAATAATATGAAACAAGCACAATATTTTTTCCTCAATTAATGTGTAAAATTCTTGTCTTCTACTATGTCTAATATTTTTAGGCGTCCTTTAAGTAATTTTTTATTTCAAAGCGCTCCTGTAGTTCGAAACAAATTGATCCATACAGTGATGAGCCAGTGTGCTGTTGTAAAGAGTATCTCCGAAAATTGTTTCCTCTTATTGGTCCACAAATATTTTGCAGTGCTCATTAAAGTATATGTAAATAAAATAAACAACTCTTCTATATGATCGTCATCAAAGAAGGAATGCCATACTCAACACAATTATGCATTTGTGATCAAACAACTTTTGTAAGGTGTCAAGTGTAAATAGTGATATAGTCTATCACATCAAGTTACTCCATAACTAAAACATTTCCTTTATGCTAATATTCCCAACCTATGATTCAGTAAATGTCTTCTTACACTCATTACTTTACGTATGAGAGCCAGATCCAAGGCATCTCATACTCATATTTCATTCATGCTAGCCGACTATAAAAATATCATTTCGAACTGCTAGATGTCTTGTACGCAATTGGTGCATTCTTGCAAAAGTTTTTGCAGTGTCTTTAGGGAAGTTTTGCAATGACAAATTCAATACACATGTCTACAGTTCCACTTTACATGGCTTCGTTTTGCTTGGAGCAATTACCACTGCATGGATTAATTCTTTGAACTTCTTTGGAGTGAGCATGCATCAAAATTCATCGCCCTCATAGTAAGAAGAGCAAAATTTTGCGTACGTATCGTAGAGCAGACCGACACTGTTATTCGTCCAATCAAGCTGTAAGTTATCATATTGCAAATACTCTGAATTTACGTACACTTTCGCATTTTTGGGAGATCCCGTGCAGCACAACATTTTATTTAACACTACGGTGTGGCATTTTTTGGTCGGTACAACTCTCTTCAGTCCGACAGAAATGTGGTTTCGGTGTTGTTTACCCTTCACTATTTGTTCGTGGTATGATAGACATTCACAAGTCTAGTGGCTGTTTTCACAAAAAGAAGCAGTCTTGCGATCTATCGTCAGAAGCTTTCTACATCTACATCTACATGATTACTCTGCATTTCACATTTAAGCGCTTGGCAGAGGATTCATCGAACCACAATCATACTGTCTCCCAACCATTCCACTCCCGAACAGCGCGCGGGAAAAACGAACACCCAAACCTTTCTGTTCGAGCTCTGATTTCTCTTATTTTATTTTGATGATCATTCCTACCTATGTAGGTTGGGCTCAACAAAATATTTTCGCATTCGAAAGAGAAAGTTGGTGACTGAAACTTCGTAAATAGATCTCTCCGCGACGAAAAACGTCTTTGCTTTAATGAATTCCATCCCAACTCGCGTATCATATCTGCCACACTCTCTCCCCTATTACGTGATAATACAAAACGAGCTGCCCTCTTTTGCACCCTTTCGATGTCCTCCGTCAATCACACCTGGTAAGGATCCCACACCGCGCAGCAATATTCTAACAGAGGACGAACGAGTGTAGTGTAAGCTGTCTCTTTAGTGGACTTGTTGCATCTTCTAAGTGTCCTGCCAATGAAACGCAACCTTTGGCTCGCCTTCCCCACAATATTATCTATGTGGTCTTTCCAACTGAAGTTGTTCGTAATTTTAACACCCAGGTACTTAGTTGAATTGACAGCCTTGAGAATTGTACTATTTATCGAGTAATCTAATTCCAAAGGATTTCTTTTGGAACTCATGTGGATCACCTCACACTTTTCGTTATTTAGCGTCAACTGCCACCTGCCACACCATACAGCAATCTTTTCTAAATCGCTTTGCAACTGATACTGGTCTTCGGATGACCTTACTGGACGGTAAATTACAGGATCATCTGCGAACAACCTAAGAGAACTGCTCAGATTGTCACCCAGGTGCCGGCCGCTGGTGGCCGAGCGGTTCTGGCGCTACAGTCTGGAACCGCGAGACCGCTACGGTCGCAGGTTCGAATCCTGCCTCGGGCATGTATGTGTGTGATGTCCTTAGGTTAGTTAGGTTTGAGTAGTTCTAAGTTATAGGGGACTAATGACCTCAGCAGTTGAGTCCCATAGTGCTCAGAGCCATTTGAACCATTTTGTCACCCAGGTCATTTATATAGATCAGGAACAGCAGAGGTCCCAGGACGCTCCCCTGGGGAACACCTGATATCACTTCAGTTTTACTCGATGATTTACCGTCTATTACTACGAACTGCGTCCTTCCTGACAGGAAATCACGAATCCAGTCGCACAACTGAGACGATATCCCATAGGCCCGCAGCTTGATTAGAAGTCGCTTGTGAGGAACGGTGTCAAAAGCTTTCCGGAAATCTAGAAATACGGAATCAACTTGAGATCCCCTGTCGATAGCGGCCATTACTTCGTGCGAATAAAGAGCTAGCTGCGTTGCACAAGAACGATGTTTTCTGAAACCATGCTGATTACGTATCAATATATCGTTCCCTTCGAGGTGATTCATAATGTTTGAATACAGTATATGCTCCAAAACCCTACTGCAAACCGATGTCAATGATATAGGTCTGTAGTTCGATGGATTACTCCTACTACCCTTCTTAAACACTGGTGCGACCTGCGCAATTTTCCAATCTGTAGGTACAGATCTATCGGTGAGCGAGCGGTTGTATATGATTGCTAAATAGGGAGCTATTGTATCAGCGTAATCTGAAAGGAACCTAATCGGTATACGATCTGGACCTGAAGACTTGCCCGTATCAAGCGATTTGAGTTGCTTCGCAACCCCTGAGGTATCTACTTCTAAGAAACTCATGCTAGCAGCTGTTCGTGTTTCAAATTCTGGAATATTCCATTCGTCTTCCCTGGTGAATGAATTTCGGAAAACTGCGTTCAATAACTCCGCTTTAGCGGCACAGTCGTCGGTAACAGTACCATCGGCACTGCGCAGCGAAGGTATTGACTGCGTCTTGCCGCTTGTGTACTTTACATACGACCAGAATTTCTTCGGATTTTCTACCAAATTTCGATACAATGTTTCGTTGTCGAACATATTAAAGGCATCTAGCATTGAAGTCCGTGCCAAATTTCGCGCGTCTGTAAATTTTAGCCAATCTTCGGGATTTCTCGTTCTTCTGAACTTCGCATGCTAATGAATGGGAATGGGAACGACAAAAGAGTTATGAGCATTCTCCGTTTATATTACGCAGTCACATAAGTGGCGAGTACTGCAAATTTGCTATGAAACAACGTTACAATAACATGCAGAAAGAATTCAAAGATTTAATTGTCAGTGAAAGTGCAAAAAATTAAAACCATCGACGGACGGGATTCATTGTTCTGTGCATCAAGAAGCACTTTGTGTTAAATTTGCAGGCATGCAGCAAGTGAAGGCACTGGTGGTACAAACTGTATAACTTCTGAAGTCACACGTGTTCTTCCACGTTCAGTTGCAATAGTTCCCGATGGAAATGAACGAAGAGTATTGAGACTTTATGTACTACTGCGAAGTACGTTGGATAAGTAAACGAGCATGCCTTCAACGATTTTTCGATTCGCTATTGTTGAATTTTTGAAGGAAAAACGAATGCAGGAACGAAAGTTACAACATCCGAAATGGATTCCAGACCTCGCATTTTAAGTGAACTTGACGCCACACGGCCCGCAGTAGGACGCTGCAAGGTGAGAAATAACTTCTTTATGATTTGATGGAGCGGCATTTAAAAATGAAATCATGTTGTAGAAGGGTAACATTCTGACAAACACAGTCCAATCCCCTATGCTCACTAGCCTTAAAGAAAATGCGAGGTTTGAACATTTCATCGTGGCCTTGAAAGAAGTACAAGGATAATTTCCTAATCTTACATCTGCTGTTCTCGAGACCGTTGGCCATTTCAGCTGAAAGCGCGCCTGTGCATGTGCAGGTGTAAGTAATTGGTCTACAAGGTACTTCCCGTTTTAAAGGCCAAATCGTTTTACGTTAAAAGCGTCCAGGATGTGTAGATTGCTTTCTCTGGGTAGAGTTTCCGTGTCACCATAATGAAGTTGCAAAAGTGCTACAACATTTCGATCTACATGTGTGTGTGTGAAAGGCCATTTTTCCTGTTATGGAACTAAATAAGTCACGATTATGTGGCAACCTTAGTGCGAAAAGCTGTGTAAATTGTCTGTCTCTTTCCGTATGCCTACTAGATAAAAATGTATATTATGTCTTCAGCGCGCCAAAAATAATTAAATAATACTGAAAATTTGTTTTGTTTGTGATCTATGTTATTGCGAAATGTGAAACATAAAACCAAGTCATATGCAGTGTGACTGCACAGCGATTTAAACGTGGTACGTTCGCAGTACTCAGACAGCGTGGCGTGGCAAAGAGCAAAGTGTGCAGTGAGGATGAGCACTACGGCACTCATGCCAGATGCCAGGGCACGGTTCGCGATCCAAATTGTTGGTCCCCCCCCCCCCCCCCCCACCCGGTATAAAGTGAGTACCTATATGGCTCATCCTTGCTAACCCCAAACATGTTGCCTAACTCTCTGTCAAGGTGATCGCTAATGTAATCGGTAATAGTGTGTGCGTCCACTTCTTCCTCTTCTGCTCTTCTACTCCATCTGTAGTTTGCGAGAGCCTTTTCAGACTTTCTGTTACTGGTTTAAACGTCTGTGACACAGACTGTTCTCCTTGCAGTTGTCCTAATTTAAGTAATCGTAATTTCCGTCCAATAACTCTATACCAAGCCAGTTTTGTGGTGATATATGATAGTCTATCATTGCACTCTTAGACTACTTCCACGTATATCTGTTAATTTTGTGTTGCCTCTTCAGTTTTCTGATTGATTTATAGTTCACATTGCTGGATTCTATCATTCAACTGCTCCGACGTCTCACAATTTCTAGCTACTGTCTCGGTAAGACCTTCCCGTTCCATTATTTTTCAGCTGATCGTCTTAATTTTTCTGTCAACATATGGATGCATGTCCTCCACACCTCAGAACGAGTGTACGGCACACGTGCAAATTTGCCCAAAGTCTGCAATATATTAAAACAGCTGCGTAGCGTATTGGTGCACTGCCTTTTATGCAGGAGCCGGCCGAAGTGGCCGCGCGGTTCTGGCGCTGCAGTCTGGAACCGCGAGACCGCTACGGTCGCAGGTTCGAATCCTGCCTCGGGCATGGATGTGTGTGATGTCCTTAGGTTAGTTAGGTTTAACTAGTTCTAAGTTCTAGGGGACTAATGACCTCAGCAGTTGAGTCCCATAGTGCTCAGAGCCATTTTATGCAGGAACTCCTGGAAGTTCAGTTTCCTCATTTTATATATCACCAGAAAGCTATACTTGTGCGATTCCAGCAGTCACCGCATATGCTAACAAATTCATTGAGCGTCATGTCGGTTGCTGCAAGTGCTTCATAAATATGTTTCAAATTCCCATTGTCCTGTTTGAATGCGATAATAAGGTTTGCATTATCCCTAACCAACTACTTTGGTAGGCTTTAGTATGTTTGTTACAAATAAAATACATCAGCTTTCATATGACGACCGAAACAAAAATACACTGACGAAAAACATTTGCAACACAATGAAGGGTCTGTGCAACATAAAGGAAAATTGGCAGGCGTGTTTCTACATCGGAAAGATGATGTCTATTCAGATTTCGCGTCAGTCGCGTAAGAGTGGCGCTAGTAAATACACGCGTAACGGTCATGAGCGTTAGTTATCTTTGAGACTGGACGTGGTGAGTTGATGTTGGTCAAGAATACCTTTAAAGCGACAAAAACGCCATTATCAGCATCTCCCTGACTTTGACTGAGACCGCGTAATAGGGCTACGAGAAGCTGGATATTCCTTCTGCGTTACTGCAGAAAGGCTTGGCAGGAATGCAGCCATTGTACATGGTTGCTAGCAACGGCGGTCACGAGAATGTACAGTCGAAAGAAGTGCACGCTCTGGACGGCCATATAGCACTACCAGGAGGGAAAAACATCGTTTTCGGTGTATGGCTCTGGCGCATGGTACTGCATCTGCAGCAGCAATTTGAGCAGCAGTTAGTTCCACAGTGACACAACGACCTGTTACAAATTAGTTTCTTCATCGACAGCTCCGAGCCAAACGTCCTGTAACGTGCATTCCACTGACACCACACCACCACCATCTGCGACTTCAGTGGTGTCAAGCGAAAGCTCATTCTGGGTCAGGATGGAAGTCCATTCTGTTTCCTGATGAAAGCTGGTTCTGCCTCTGTGCCAGCGATGTGTGGTTATCACAGTCTGTTGACGGCCTGTAACCAACCTGTCTGCGTGCTAGACCCACTGGACCTGCACATGGCTTTATTGTCTTTGGTGCTATTTCGTATGAGAGCAGGAGCACTCTCGTTGTTATCCCATACACCCTGACTGCAAATTTGTCCGTCACTCTGGTGATTCGACCTGTTGTGCTGCCATTAACAGCATTCCAGAGGGTGTTTTCCAACAGGATAACGCTCGCTCACATACCACTGTTGTAACCCGAAATGCTCTACAGGGTTTCAACACGTTGCATTGGCCTCCTCGATCACCATATCTGTCTCCAATCGAGTATATATGGGATATCATCGAATGACAACTCCAGCATCATCCACAAACAACAATAATCATCCCTGTATTGGCGCACCAAACCTAACAGGCAAGGAACTCTGTTCCAGAAACTGACATCCGGCACCTGTACACCCTAATGCATGAACGTTTGGATACTTAAATTCAACATTCTGGCACTTTCGCCGGTTATTAATGCACCAGCGTTTCACATTTACAATGCCTTATCTCGTGCTTATGTCAGTCTGTGAACTCGCAATGTTAATTAGCCGGCCGCGGTGGCCGAGCGGTTCTAGGCACTACAGTCTGGAACCACGCGACCACTAGGGTCGCAGGTTCGACTCCTGCCTCGGGCATGGATGTGTGTGATGTCCTTAGGTTAGTTAGGTTTAAGTAGTTCTAAGTTCTAGGGGACTGATGACCTCAGCAGTTAAGTCCCATAGTGCTCCTGGTTTTCCACAACAACATAATCAAAAATGAGTACACTGTTCGGTTTTACTTTCCCAGGTGGTGGAATAACACTGCCATCATTGAATGTCTGGTAATTTACTCCATCAATGACATGCAAAATTTCCTGCGATAGTTGATACGTAGTTTAAATGCCGTTTTTGACAATGTACACCGCTGGAAGAAAAATAGTATACCTGGAAAGAGGACGTCGATTTTGATCCGATGATGACATATGCCACTTGGGGGAATAGTAGATGTACTGATAATGGTTTCAGCGTCGTCCAACACCAGGTAGCGGAGTGGCATAGCTGCCAGAGCGCCATCTGTATCTACCCTTTAATAGGAAACGCTCCCAGCCAGTAGGTTAAGTGTTGTGCAAACGTGTGAAACAAGGAGACAACCATGCCACAGAAATGCAGTCATGCTTCCTACAGCCAACTGAGCGGAAAGTGGACAAATTGTGACCTTCCGAGTAGTGGGATGGTACTTTCAGAAAACTGCTACACAAGTTGGACGTGCTGTGTCAGTTGTGCAACAATTCTGGTACCAGTGGTCATGTTAATATTGTCACATACATACACTACTGGCCATTAAAATTGCTACACCAAGAAGAAATGCAGATGATAAACAGATATTCATTGGACAAATATATTATACTAGAACTGACATGTGATTACATTTTCACCCAATTTGGGTGCATGGATCCTGAGAAATCAGTACCCAGAACAACCACCTCTGGCCGTAATAACGGGCTTGATACGCCTGGGGATTGGGTCAAACAGAGCTTGGATGGCGTGTACAGGTACAGCTGCCCATGCAGCCTCCACACGATACCACAGTTCATCAAGAGTAGTGACTGGCGTATTGTGACGAGCCAGTTGCTCGGCCACTATTGACCAGACGTTTTCAATTGGTGAGAGATCTGGAGAATGTGCTGGCGAGGGCAGCAGTCGAACGTTTTCTGTATCCAGAAAGGCCCGTACAGGACCTGCAACATGCGGTCGTGCATTATCCTGCTGAATTGTAGGGTTTCGCTGGGATCGAATGAAGGGTAGAGCCACGGGTCGTAACACATCTGAAATGTAACGTCCACTGTTCAAAAAGCCATCACTGCGAACAAGAGGTGACCGAGACGTGTAACCAATGGCACCCTATACCATCACGCCGGGTGGGATGCCAGTATGGTGGTGACGAATAGTCGGCCGGAGTGGTCGAGCGGTTCTAGGCGCTACAGTCGGGAACCGCGCGATCGCTACGGTCGCAGGTTCGAATCCTGCCTCGGGCATGGATGTGACTGGTGTCCTTAGGTTAGTTAGGTGTAAGTAGTTCTAAGTTCTAGGGGACTGATGACCTCAGAAGTTAAGCCCCATAGTGCTCAGAGCCATTTGAACCCTTTTTTTTTTTTTTTTTTTTTTTTTTTTTTTTTTTTTTTTTTTTTTTTTTTTTTTTTGACGAATACACGCTTCGAATGTGCGTTCACCGCGATGTCGCCAAACAAGGATGCGACCATCACGATGCTGTAAACAAAACCTGGATTCATCCGAAATAATGACGTTTTGCCATTCGTGGACCCAGGTTCGTCTTTGAGTACACCATCGCAGACGCGGCTGCACGATCCGTTACAGCCATGCGGATAAGATGCCTGTCATCTCGACTGCTAGTGATACGAGGCCGTTGGGATCCAGCACGGCGTTCCGTATTACCCTCCTGATCCCACCGATTCCATATTCTGCTAACAGTCATTGGATCTCGACCAACGCGAGCAGCAATGTCGCGATACGATAAATCGCAATCGCAGTACCATGAAATCAGCAACTACGACTGAAATGCGCACGTGACCTTTGGCACTGGCCGTTGGCACAGTGTCAGAGCATTGAATGGTCTGATAAGTCCGAATACCTACTAAATCGTGCCGAAAGGAGGGCGCGAATCCATTGCCGTCCATGGGAACGGCTCCTTGACAACTGTGCTGCACGATGGAGACAAGCTGGCGGTGGCTCCATTATGCTCTGGGGAATATTGATGCGGGCATCCATGGGTCCAGTGCAGCTCGTGCAAGGCACAATGACGACCAAGGAGTATCATACACTGGTTGCAGACTATGTACACACCTTCATGACGATCATATTTCCTAGTGGCAGTGGAATGGCTCTGAGCACTATGGGACTTAACATCTGTGGTCATCAGTCCCCTAGAACTTAGAACTACTTAAACCTAACTAACCTAAGGACATCACACACATCCATGCCCGAGGCAGGGTTCGAACCTGCGACCGTAGCAGTCGCGCGGCTCCGGACTGAGCGCCTTAACCGCGAGACCACCGCGGCCGGCGGCAGTGGAATTTTTCAGCAAAATAATGCGCCATGTCACAAGGCCAGAAGTGTGATGTAGTGCGTCAAGGAACACAGTGGTGGGTTCCAGTTGATGTGCTGGCCCCCAACTCGCCAGATCTGAACCCGATTGAACACGTGTGGGATGTAATTGAACGTGGTGTCAGAGTTCATCAGCTCCCTTCCCGGAATTTACGGGAATTAGGTGACTTGTGAGTATGGATGTGGTGGCTGCTCCTTCAAGCAACCTACCAAGGCCTCACTGATTCCATTTCATGATGTGTCGCCTGAGCTATCCATGCCAAAGGAGGACATACTGGCTATTAGGTAGGTAGTCATAATGTTCTGGCTGATCAGTGTACAGCTGGATATATAAACAAACTTAAATAATCTCCTTGCTCTTAAGTTAATTAATGCATTTCCACCTCCACCAAGGTGCAGCATGACTCACAGAGTTGAGCTATGGTTTCATCCAATGGAGGGGGCAGGGATAGTTTGGTGAGCTTACTCCAGCAGATTACTCCACAGTGTCTCTCAGAATCGCTGAACATATGGCTGCCACCTTAGCTGACACTCTATTCCATGCTGTATTGCACAGCTGGAAGACCGGCTCCTCCTGCAGATGTATGCACTCTCTGCCGTTAAATGTTCTAACAGTTGCCAAGAAGTCCCCTGAGAGATTTTATGGTCACCCAGTATCACCAATGGAGAGTGAATATTTCCGTGGAACAAGTCTGAAATCTGCACTGACACATCACACAATCGAGACCATTCATCCATGGATAACATTACTTCGAAGACATTAAACCAAGCATTTTCAAATACCACCACCAGGTATAACTCCGAATTCGGTATCATACCAACACTGACACTCTTACAGTCAGTCACTGGTGTTTAAACTATAGCTTTAATTGAACAGCATTATTTCTACATCAGGTCGCTGGTGATGGAGATTTCAGCTCATCCGCAAGGAGAAAAAGATTTATTAGTTAAACATATTTTTTCCACCTATATTCTTATACATCCCCATCAGTGCTAATATTTACACTGCCTTGTGGTAGAGAGTGTTGATATACATCTCAGGACCTATGCCCTTAGACATTTCTCTCAAAAGTGGGCAAACTATTTATTAGCCCCTGTAAATATACACAGAGCAAACATTCATAAAACCAACAAACTGCAGGGACGGGTTCCTGAGTGGAAATGGAGGAGGAAAGACACTATGAACATGTCTCCAGAAAAAAATGGTTCAAATGGCTCTGAGCACTATGGGACTTAACATCTTAGGTCATCAGTCCCCTAGAACTTAGAACTACTTAAACCTAACTAACCTAAGGGCATCACACACATCCATTCCCGAGGCAGGATTCGAACCTGCGACCGTAGCAGTCCAGCGATTCCGGACTGCAGCGCCTAGAACCGCACGGCCACCGCGGCCGGCTGTCTCCAGAAATGCATCGTTGCCATGGTAGATGCACCAACGAATGGCAGTTCGTCTAACCACGTGTTGTATGTTCCTTGTGTGTTACAGGCTGTGTGATTGACACAGCATACTGTGAGCAGCAGAATAGTCTGGTATTCAAGTCACGAACAAACCAAGATGGTGTTTATGTACAGCCAAGCAGACAGTAATGGTAGTGAGGCAGCATGGCTATACCAAAATAAGCACCCTGACGGACACCAACCACATCACACAACATTTCAAGCCTTTTTTGGGCGTTTGTATGATCATGAGGTTGTAGAGAGTTTCAGGGACAGCATAAGGGAACAATTGACAGGATTGGGGGAAAGAAATACAGTAGAAGAAGAATGGGTAGCTTTGAGGGATGAAGTAGTAAAGGCAGTAGAGGATCAAATAGGTAAAAAGACGAGGGCTAGTAGAAATCCTTGGGTAACAGAAGAAATATTGAATTTAATTGATGAAAGGAGAAAATATAAAAATGCAGTAAATGAATCAGGCAAAAAGGAATACAAACGTCTCAAAAATGAGATCGACAGGAAGTGCAAAATGGCTAAGCAGGGATGGCTGGAGGAAACAAGTAAGGCTGTAGAGGCTTGTCTCACTAGGGGTAAGATAGATACTGCCTACAGGAAAATTAAAGAGACCTTTGGAGAGAAGAGAACCACTTGTATGAATATCAAGAGCTCAGATGGCAACCCAGTTCTAAGCAAAGAAGGGAAGGCAGAAAGGTGGAAGGAGTATATAGAGGGTTTATACAATGGCAATGTACTTGAGGACAATATTATGGAAATGGAAGAGGATGTAGATGAAGACGAAATGGGAGATAAGATACTGCGTGAAGAGTGTGACAGAGCACTGAAAGACCTGAGTCGAAACAAGGCCCCCGGAGTAGACAACATTCCATTAGAACTACTGATGGCCTTGGGAGAGCCAGTCCTGACAAAACTCTACCATCTGGTGAGCAAGATGTATGAGACAGGCGAAATACCCTCAGACTTCAAGAAGAGTATAATAATTCCAATCCCAAAGAAAGCAGGTGTTGACAGATGTGAAAATTACCGAACTATCAGTTTAATAAGTCACAGCTGCAAAATACTAACACGAATTCTTTACAGACGAATGGAAAAACTGGTAGAAGCGGACCTCGGGGAAGATCAGTTTGGATTCCGTAGAAATATTGGAACACGTGAGGCAATACTGACCTTACGACTTATCTTAGAGGAAAGATTAAGGAAAGGCAAACCTACGTTTCTAGCATTTGTAGACTTAGAGAAAGCTTTTGACAATGTTGATTGGAATACTCTCTTTCAAATTCTAAAGGTGGCAGGGGTAAAATACAGGGAGCGAAAGGCTATTTACAATTTGTACAGAAACCAGATGGCAGACATAAGAGTCGAGGGGCATGAGAGGGAAGCAGTGGTTGGGAAAGGAGTGAGACAGGGTTGTAGCCTCTCCCCGATGTTATTCAATCTGTATATTGAGCAAGCAGTAAAGGAAACAAAAGAAAAATTCGGAGTAGGTATTAAAATTCATGGAGAAGAAGTAAAAACTTTGAGGTTCGCCGATGACATTGTAATTCTGTCAGAGACAGCAAAGGACTTGGAAGAGCAGTTGAACGGAATGGACAGTGTCTTGAAAGGAGGATATAAGATGAATATCAACAAAAGCAAAACGAGGATATTGGAATGTAGTCAAATTAAATCGGGTGATGCTGAGGGAATTAGATTAGGAAATGAGACACTTAAAGTAGTAAAGGAGTTTTGCTATTTAGAGAGGAAAATAACTGATGATGCTCGAAGTAGAGAGGATATAAAATGTAGACTGGCAATGGCAAGGAAATCGTTTCTGAAGAAGAGAAATTTGTTAACATCGAGTATAGATTTAAGTGTCAGGAAGTCGTTTCTGAAAGTATTTGTATGGAGTGTAGCCATGTATGGAAGTGAAACATGGACGATAACCAGTTTGGACAAGAAGAGAATAGAAGCTTTCGAAATGTGGTGCTACAGAAGAATGCTGAAGATAAGGTGGGTAGATCACGTAACTAATGAGGAGGTATTGAATAGGACTGGGGAGAAGAGAAGTTTGTGGCACAACTTGACTAGAAGAAGGGATCGGTTGGTAGAACTTGTTCTGAGGCATCAAGGGATCACCAATTTAGTATTGGAGGGCAGCGTGGAGGGTAAAAATCGTAGAGGGAGACCGAGAGATGAATACACTAAACAGATTCAGAAGGATGTAGGTTGCAGTAGGTACTGGGAGATGAAGAAGCTTGCACAGGATAGAGTAGCATGGAGAGCTGCATCAAACCAGTCTCAGGACTGAAGACCATAACAACAACAACAATGATCATGAGTGCTGTCAGACAAATGGACGTGCAGCGAGGCGGTGGACTATGTGTGCACCAGACTCGGAGGACTGCATTCTACCTTTTAGATCTACAGAATGTGGCCTTCCTGCAGGATGCAACGCCGATGTGACGCCACTGTGACACCAGATGCCAATGTGACGCCAGTATGAAGCCAGTGTGACGCCATCATCACGCCATCGCAATGCCGATGTGAAAGCACACCACGCCAGCTCGACGCCAGATGCTGATGTGACTGCGGTCTGACGCTAGTGTAACGCCTATGTGACACCATATTGATGCCAATGCAGCACCAGGCGCTGATGCGACACCAGTGTGACGCCAGCATGACGCCAATACAACGCCACTGTGATGCCAACGTGATGCCATCAAATCGTTCAAATACTTTTGAGCTAAGCAGGAATTTCTGTACTCTTCTATAACAATAACAACGAAAAAACCGAAGTATAAACATTATTACTTTTATCACAGAGCATCTGTAAAATACACATGCATGGAAGCGGAGTAACACTGGAGTGCTGTGATGTATACATTCAAAATAACCAAATTATTATAACAAGAAACATTGACAAATACTTACTGACGGCTGATACTTGCACGGTGGGAAACTGGACATACGTTTCAGAAAGGGTATGCAATTCCAGCAAATTCAACACGCTGTGCTGGTGAACCCAGTCAGGTAATGTATCTTCTTACCATTCTGTTGCATTGGCATTATTGGTTGAACAATATTCCTCCTGTACCAGTCATACACTCGTCCGTCATCATGCCTTTCCATTCGTGATGCAGAAAGCTATGAGCACATTTCTCTGATATATGTTTACAACAAATAGAGTTGCTCCTTTGCTCAATGCAAGCATCTCGTCATTTGAACACATGAGACCTGGACGTACGAGGTGCGGCTAGAAAAAAACCGGACTGGTGCTGGAAAAAACATTTATTTACAATTATATACAATTTCATGTTATCTCCTTCAATGTACTCTCCTCCTCGGTCTCTACACCGCTCCATACGAATTTTCCACTGTTCATAGCAATGCTGTAGATCATTTTCGGTAAGTCCATACATTACTTCCGTCGCTTTTTCTTTTACTGCTTCAACAGTCTCAAATCTAGTTCCTTTCAAAGCTGACTTGACTTTAGCGAAAAGAAAAAAGTCACAGGGGGCCAAATCAGGTGAGTAGGGTGGATGATCTAAGATGGGAATGTTGTGTTTTGCCAAAAACGTCTTCACTGACAACGCACTGTGAGCTGGGGCATTGTCTTGGTGAAGGATCCATGACTTTTTTCTCCACAAATCGTTCCGTTTTCTCCGTACTCGCTCACGTAGGGTAGCCAGGACGCTAATGTAGTAATGCTGATTCACTGTTTGTCCCTCTGGTACCCAATCAATGTGCACAATCCCTTTGATGTCAAAAAAAACAATCATCATTGCCTTGAATTTCGATTTTGACATTCGTGCTTTTTTTTGTCGTGGAGAACCAGGAGTTCTCCAATGCATCGATTGGCATTTAGTTTCGGGATCGTAAGTAAAAAACCACGATTCATCGCAAGTTATAACATTTTGTAAGAAGGTGGGATCACTTTCAATGTTTTCCAAGATGTCAGAACAAATCATTCTTCGGCGTTCCTTCTGTTCAATTGTGAGACATTTTGGAACCATTTTTGAACACACTTTGTTCATGTTGAAACTTTCGTGAAGAATCTGCCTAACACTTTCCTTGTCAACTCCTGTTAACTCAGACACTGCTCTGATTGTTAAACGGCGGTCTTGTCGAACAAGTTTACCGATTTTTTCAATGTTTGCATCAGTTTTTGCTGACAATGGTCTGCCAGTGCGAGTGTCATCACTGGTGTCTTCGCAGCCATCTTTAAATCGTTTAAACCACTCAAACACTTGTGTTCGCGATAAACAGTCATCGCCGTACACTTGTTGTAACATTACAAACGTTTCACTTGCAGATTTTCCTAGTTTGAAACAAAATTTGATGTTAACACGCTGTTCTTTCTGTACACTCAACATTTTCCGACGCACAGACAAAACGTCAACTACTTAAAACAGACGCCACGGGCAGACTGAGTGCAGGAGGCAGATGAAACTCGAGCAGTAGGCGGAGCGAGAGTCACGTGACAGGCCACGCGACTTTCAGCCTTATTGCATTCGTTTTATTGTTTCACCAGTACTAGTCCGGTTTTTTTCTAGCCACACCTCGTATGTGAAGACAGCAAAGAAATGGCAGCACTCACGCAATTGAACTATGAAAAATTAAAATTGCTCGAAGGGTGAGCGGTCGAGCTTTCATGCCATTGGCCACCCCACGTTTTCGCAAAATGCATACACCATTGGCTACAAGGGGAAGGGAGAGGGGTGAATTAGGGAAATAATGTCATAGCCCGAGCGCTGGATGCTGAAGTCAGCGATTCCGGTAAAAGAGCTGATGCTTATATTAGCAATTACAGGAACGTTGATTCTGATGTCAGCGATTGAAGCCCGTACATGCATTTCCCTCTGATCCTACCACACAATGACAAAGCGCAGAAATTCACATGAAGGTTCAACGTTTTGACAGCATAACCGACAATCAAATTAATGTGATGCACGAGTTGAGCAACATTCGGTAGAAGGAGTTTGCTGACAGTTTTACTTGGTTGTACGAATATTTTTTGGTTGAGCAAAAGTGGGGAGAGACTATGTAGAACACCTGAAGCATTAAAACTTCCATCTTAACTTTTCTCTTTAAAAAAAAAAAAATCCAGTCTCATAAGATTTTGGAATAACAGGGCACTACTGGCCTGCTCAGGCGGTTGCTTTCGGATACTTTCCCTCTTTGTGTAGTTTTTAGTCTTGGAAACAAACGAATCAACCTCCTATTTTCTGTATATTTCAACTCAATAATGTCTTATGGAATAATTTTGTGGGGTAACTCATCAATTACAAAGGAAGTATTGATTGCACGAACACTAGCAGTAAGAATAATGTGTGTTCACTTGTAGTCACCTTGTAAGAACTCCTTTAAGAAGTTAGACATTTTAACTACACCTTCACAACATATATATTCTCTATTGAAATTCATCACAAATAATCAATCACCATTTGAGAAGAACAGTGGCCTCCATACCTACAAAACTAGAGGAAAAACGCACCTTTATTACTCATTGGTAAAACTATCAGCTAACAAGGGAGTTCAATATGTATCAATAAAAGTTTTGGATCATTTGCCCAATAGCATAATATGTCTGACAGGTAGTAAATCAAGTTTTAAATCAAACCTAAAATCGTTTCTTCTGGGCAGCTCCTTATATTCCGTAGACTAAGTTTTATTTAAAAACTTGTAGCCCCAAAACAATAATTTTAAGTATAGTTGCATGAGTAGAACTGAAAAAAATGCGTTCATTAATGTTAAATTTAGACCAATGTGTCAAAAAAATGGGTTCAAATGGCTCTGAGCACTATGGGTCTTAACTTCTGAGGTCATCAGTCCCCTAGAACTACTTAAACCTAACTAACCTAAGGACATCACATACATCCATGCACGAGGCAGGATTCGAACCTGCGACCGTAGCGGTCGCGCAGTTCCAGACTATAGCGCCTAGAACCGCTCGGCCACCCCGGCCGGCCGCCAGTGTGTCATTTTGGAACCTCACAAGTTCACAACTTTACTACACCAGCATGTAGCATCCACTCAAACTAATCATGTATACACATCATGTAAACTGATACGTTCCACACCATTCCGATAAAAAAAATTTAACTGTTCAATGGGACATGTAAATGTCTAACTAATCAACTAACTAACATCCCACGCCCTGCATCATTGAGCCGCTTAGTCATCATTATGATTTGATGCATATTTTTAAACGCTGCGTAGGTGCATAATTTCACTGAAGTGTACAGCACACCATGTAACACTTCCATTAGTAGAACGTAACTTATTCATGCTCAATACTATTTTGTTTATTGCTTTCTGTTTCGGGAAGGAACTTAGCGAGTTCACGGCTTTTTCAAAACGCATGAGCACCGCGAACTTCAGCGCTAAGTCAGCAGTCACTGTGACAAATCTCGCTTGGTTTTCCGTTACACCATGAGATAATGATGTCAAGCAGATAGTTCACTACGCACAAGATGGACAGTCGAAGCTTCTTCTGGCCACGTGTGCATATTCTATCCTACATTATTTCCTCTTACTCCTCACACTTTCGGTAGATCACAAGGCACGTCTGCTAATCACAGCGACGAACAAATCATTGCTGCGATCCTCTGAGCAAAGCTGTTCAGACTTCCACTCACGAGTAGCTAGGGAATGAGTCTCGCCCCGTGCTATAGGGAAGAAACACAGAAATTTAGAACATGGTATGCACATGTAAACAATGTGTGGAACAGAATCCCGAAATGGTTCAAATGGTTCAGATGGCTCTGAGCACTATGCGACTTAACTTCTGAGGTCATCAGTCGCCTAGAACTTAGAACTAGTTAAACCTAACTAACCTAAGGGCATCACACACATCCATGCCCGAGGCAGGATTTGAGCCTGAGACCGTAGCGGTCGCTCGGCTCCAGACTGTAGCGCCTAGAACCGCACGGCCACTCCGGCCGGCAGAATCCTGAAATTTCGTATCATTTACCCACTAACTCACCCCAAGACAACCGTGGAACAGCTTATACTTAGAATCTGATTAGCTGTGATGTGTCTACTCTCCAAACATTCGCATGACGTCAACATGTAGTACATCGTAAAAGATGATATTCCATGGGCGTTTGCTATAGAAGTTTTTCCACGTACAATTATCGCCGATATTGGACCACATATTAGCTCCACACTATTTCAACACACGTACTTCCGCGACAGCATACAGCATTTAACAGGCTCACTTTTTCAACCACATCTAATCAGAGCGGTTATTAGACATTCCTAAGTCGCGAATGAAAAGGACTTAGTGGAAGCGTCCATAGAAGCCACAGTAACTGTCTAAGCAGTTACAGCATAAAGGTAATCGAGAGCAGAAATTCTGCACGGATAACTCCGCAACCTACATCTACACTCCGCAAGCGGCCTTATGGCATGTGATGGAAGATACTCTGTTTACCTGCGTCACTTCCGCTTTTCCTGTTCCAGTCGCGAATGGTTTGGGATAAGAACGATTGCTGGTAAGTCTCTGTGTGGGCTCGAATCTCTCTAATTCGCGAGATATACGCAGGGGGAAGCAATATATTGGCTAGCTCTTCTAGGAACGTACTCTCTCGGAACTTTTAGCACTACAACACATTGTGATGCAGAACGCGTCTCTTGCAGTGTCTGACACTGGCGTTCAATGAGCATCTCTGTGACGCTTTCGAGTGGAGTAAAGGACACTGTAACGAAATGTGCAGCGCTTCTTTGGATCTTCTCCATATCTTTATCAATACGTCTGGTTCGGATTCCAGGCTAACGAGAAATATTCAAGTATTGGTCAACCGAGATTTTTGTTAGCTACTTCCTTTATTGATGGACTACGTTTCCCAGGGATTTTTCCAATGAATCTCAGTCTGGCATCTGCCTTGCCTGCGATTAATATGTGGTCACTACACTTCAAATTGGTCCATAGGCGTACTCCTAGGCGCTTTAAGGGAATTGCAAGACCCTGTGGTGCGTGGATGTGAAATCGTACCGGAATGATGGAACTGTCCTCACACATCCCTTAAGAACCGATGTTAAATTTTAACAGCCGAACGGAATCGCTATCTCAAAAATTACCCTAACATGGAGCCTAAGGTGGGGAATTGCTATAAAATCCTACTGAATGACTACTTTTTCTCAGTCGAGATATAATAATAATAATAATAATAATAATAATGAACTTTAATATCATTCCTGAAAAAATTATCAAGACATGGGAAAAAGAAGTCAAAGGAATCCAAATTGGCATTAGAACAGATAATAGTTTCAATGTGAAGTGTTTAGCTTTTGCAGATGACCTTGCAATCCTCACAAATAATACAAAAGAAGCCACTAACCCCATAGAGAAGTTACACGAAATTGCACAAAGAACTGGCCTGCAAATTTCGTATGAGAAAACCCAATACATAGAAAGAGTGCCACAAGACGAATTGCCTATTGTGACAACCCATGGGAAAATCGTACAAGTACCACATTTTAAGTACCTGGGAGAAATCATCCAGCCATCAGGGATCAACCTAAAAGCCAAGGAGGAAAGAATAAAAAAACTACAGAAAGCATATAAACTCACGTGGAACTATTATAACAAACAGTCCATATCCATTAACGCAAAACTGAGGCACTACAACACTGTCGTCCTTCCGGAGGCACTGTATGCATCTGAAACAACACAAATAGGTGGGCAAACTAAAATCAAAGAAATAGGGAAACAAAAAAGGAAAAATCTCAGGAAAATTTTTGGCCCGATACAAGAGCAAGGAATCTGGAAGAAGAGACCAACATCAGAATTACATAAACACACAGACAAGATTACGGACACATTAACGAAAAGAAGAATGCAGTTCTACGGATATATCCACAGGATGAATGAAAACAGAATTTCAAAGCGAATTCTTAAAGTCATCAACTCAGGCAGGGGAAAAACAAAATGGATAAAAGGACCTCAGACAAGCACACATAACAGTAAACGATGCAGAAAATAGAACTGAATTCAGGAACATCATCAAAAAACATAAATTTGAGACGACAACACAGTAGAGACTAGGATGCAAATGGACAGCGGAGCGAAAGAAACAATACAGTGAACATATGAAGAAAATTTGGGCTAAGAAAAAACATAAACAATCATCATAAAGGAATTCAAGTTCAAACGCTCTCTTTCAATGGGAATAATCGAAAATAATAATAATAATAATGAACTGAAGGAAACTAAAAGTCACTTCAAATAAAATACAAATAAAATTAAATTGATGTTTTATTATATTAAAATCAGTGACATAGCACGAGACGACAATGAAAGTATGAAGCTATTGGGGGGTGGACTACTGTGTCTTAGCTGCATGTCCAATCACTAATACGGATGCAGCCTACCAAGTGTTTTGGTTACTCCACTGGTTGACTGAATAATAAATGAAAACTATACTATCACTCGAACTAACATTAACAGTACTCTGACAAAGGTACGTCCCCTCTGCAAACATCAACGCCCAGATATCACCAGTGCTGCTGCATATTCTCACCAATCTGCTGTGGCGGTAAAGTCGGCCGTGCGTGGTCGCATGTGAAGAAACAGAACCTCGTTCGTGAGGACCTGGACACCTCGAAGTCCCATTCACTGTCTGAACCCAGAGTTGTCGACGTCTAAAACCAGCGACCTTTCACCTTCCACATCAAAAAACAGGAGTGTCTATCTTCACACGTCCCTGTTCCCGATTCTGCTGTTTGCGCCGTTGAGGCCGCAATCGCCAATCAGAAAAAAAATTACTGTTTTCCCTCAATTGCGTAGAAACTGCCAGGCTTAATAAGTTCCCACCACTGAATGTCTCCAGAAGCGGGTCAACCAGACCACATCTTCCTCGACAGTTTTTTCTAGAAATTCCCGTCTGACGTCAGTAGGCAATGGGCGAGTCAGAGCGTTGTTTAATCAGTTCCGAATTTCCAGAAGCCTGACCAAAGTAACGGGAACTCCACGAGGTTGCTCCTCCCATCGCGCAGGCCCAGACATTCCACAACTTTTGATTTCTTACAATAAATTATTAGGCAGCAGCCAGCACTTGAAACTACCACCCTACTTCCACAGAGCCGAACCCCTTCTTAGCGTGATTAACAGGAGAGTTCCGTGAACCCTCTCAGGTGGCTCCTTGACACGCATAAGCCGGAAAAAAGCCTCTGAATGCCGCGTGGTCTCCCCTGTCGCTCTCAGAGTTCTGTGCGAACTGAGCGGTTCTCTCGCATTCTAACAAGGGAACCTCCCCATCGCACCCCCTTCAGATTTAGTTATAAGTTGCCACAGTGGATAGGCCTTGATAAACTGAACACAGATCAATTGAGAAAACAGGAAGAAGTTGTGTGGAACTGTGAAAAAATAAGCAAAATATACAAACTGCGTAGTCAATGGGCCACATAAGCGCCATAATGGAGAATGTGAGATCAGGAGCGCCGTGGTCCAGTGGTAGCGTGATCAGCTGGAGAACGAGAAATCCTTGGTTCAAGTCTTCCCTCGACTGAAAATTTTACTTTCTTTATTTTTGCATAGTTATTATCTTTCCGTTCGTTCATTGACATATCTGTTCACTGTAATAAGTTTAGTGTCTGTGTTTTGCGACCGCATCGCAAAACCGTGCGATTAGTAGACGAAAGGACGTGCCTCTCCAATGGGAACAGAAAACATTTGATCGCAAGGTCATAGGTCAACCCATTCCTCCACAGGAAAACACATCTGATATATTCTATACGACACTGGTGACGGCATGTGCGTCACATGACAGGAATATATTGTCGACCCACCTAACTTGTACACTTGGCGAATGGGTAAAAAGATGCTTCTACATTGCCCGATTTAGGTTTTCTTGTGGATCTGATAATCACTCCCAAAAAAGTGATGAAAACATAAGAGTTTGTCACATAAACTAAAAATAAAAAATTAAAACTTTTCACTCGATGGAAGATTTGAACCTAGGACCTTTCGTTCAGCAGTTGCTCACGTTACCACGAGACCACGGCGCTCCTGTGTTCACATTGTCCTTAATGTTGCATATCTTCCCTTGAACTACTCAGTTTGTATATTTTGCTTATTTTTTCACAGTTCCACACAACTTCTTCCTGTTTTCTCAATTGATCTGTGTTCAGTTTTTCAAGGCCTATCCACTGTGCCAACTTATAACTACATCTGAGGGGGGTGCGATGGGGAGGTTCCCTTGTAAGTGGAACTACAAGCCTCGAGCGATAGCCATTACTGTTTTATGAGATACATTCCTCAGTATTAAATAACGTCATGAGACTTTTAGCATGATGAAACTTAAGTGCTATCGCCAGTCGTGACAAGGGTCAGATGAATTTAGCATATAAGTGGAAGGAGGTAAGCCAGACGGCTTGTAACCTCTCAAAGTAACTGCTTCCAATGAGTGTTCTGTAATTGTGTAATCATACAATAAAGGATCTTTTTGCCCATGTATACGCAATACATCATATTTGTTTATATTGAGGGTCAATTGTCACTCCCTGCACCAAGCGTCGATATTCTGCATGTCTTTCTGCATTTCGCTACAATTTTGTAGCGTTGGAGCGTCTCTGTATCCAGCAGCATCATCCGCGAAAAGCCTCATGGAACTTCCTACGTTATCTACACTCCAATGGGGCACCCCCAAAGTTAGTTTTACGTATGAAGACTTCTCTTCATTGAGAATGACATGCTATGTTCTGTTTGCTAGAAACTCTTCGACCTAGTCACACAGTTGGTCTGATATTCCGTGCTGCACTCGTAGTTTGTTGCCGCACGGGGTAGTTCTGCTGTGTAGGGAGCATTGTGACGGTTCACGCGGCTCCCCCCGTCAGAGGTTCGAGTCCTCCCTCGGGCATGGGTGTGTGTGTTGTCCTTAGTGTAAGTTACTTACTAATCTTACTAAGTTACTTACGAATCTTAATCAAACTTAAGTTAGATAAGTATTGTGTAAGGTTAGGGACCGATGACCTCAGTAGTTTGGTCCCATAGGATCTTTTTCCTCGTAGTTTGTTCATTAAGTGACAGTGCGAAACTGTATCGAACGTCCTCCAGAAGTCAAGAAACACTTCATCTACCTGGGCACCGGTATCTACCGTCTTTCTGGGTCTCGTGGACCAACAGAGCGAGCAGCCTATCACACGACCATTGCCTTACGAACTTATGTTTATTTCGACAAAGGAGATTTTCGGACTCCAGGAAAGTCATAACACACGAGTATAAAACACGTTCCAAAATTCTACAACAGACCAGCGTCTGCTGGACGACCCTTCTTGAAAACGGTAATGATATGCTGTTAGAAGAGAGGCAGAGTGAGTTCTTTTGCGTACTGCATGTAGAAGGGGACTGGTATCCCCGCCAGATCCAGTGGCCTTTCCTCTGTTGAGCGATCTGAGCTGCTTTTCTATCCCTCGGTCACTATTTCGATTTCTGCTGTATCTCATTCAGCGGATCGAGCTACAGGTGGGGTTATTCTAACCTCGATGATGGCATCTAAAGAAGTAACACGTCAAGTTTGATAACATGGAGCAGTGATCTTCAGTTGATCGTTAACGAGTAACTGATTGTAGATATGCTACACAAGTAATGCTTCTGAGACCTTGGAAGGTGGATCTTGCTAGTGAAAATAAATAGATCGGTTTCATATTACATTCTCACGTCTGTAGAATCATAATTACAGGAACAATTAATCAAAATTAAGAATCAATTACCTAAGTAATGTAAAATCTCTCAGGAGCAACATGCGCATCTTCAACACCTACGGAATCCTAGCTGTAAGGTTCATACGACTGTCGATTGGAGCGTCATAAACTAGAGCCTTCATTTGGTCTGAGAAGACAAAGTCCATTGTCTTCAATTGCGGAGAACGGGTTGACTGTGGAGCACGATTGTCATGATCAATGTATTGACCCTGTAGTGTGTGCCGACTCTTTACAGTAAAATCATACAAGCCTAGTAGTTATCAGCTATATATTTTCCAGGAAGTGGTTCCCGGCGGGGTTAGGGATTTTCACCTGCCTCGAGATGACTGGGTGTTTGTGTTGTCCTCATAATTTCATCATCATTCATGAAAGTGGCGAGATTGGACTGAGCAAAGGTTGGGAATTTGTACAGGTGCCGATAACCGCACAGTTGAGCGCCCCACAAATCAAACATCATCATCATCCAGGAAGTGGAGGAAGACATATCCAAGCAACGGTGTGTAGAGCTTTCAAAATGGTTCAAATGGCTCTGAGCACTATGGGACTCAACTGCTGAGGTCATTAGTCCCCTAGAACTTAGAACTAGTTAAACCTAACTAACCTAAGGACATCACAAACATTCATGCCCGAGGCAGGATTCGAACCTGCGACCGTAGCGGTCTTGCGGTTCCAGACTGCAGCGCCTTTAACCGCACGGCCACTTCGGCCGGCGTAGAGCTTTCCATCCAGTCTCTAAAGAAATACCATTGCTCGGTGACGAGCCATCGTAGACGACACAGTAAATATCCCAGAACACTCTCTGGAAGTTGGTCAACAAAGTTCACTTTCTGCCTGTATAGAGCATTGGAGAATGTAAAGTGAAAGTGTTTATTTACAATTTTGGATAGAAAGGAACATAGGACCCTTGCCACTCAAGTACCGATGTGACAACTCTTTTCATTGACAGGGTTTGTGTATTTTTTCTGTATCGAGTACCAGCGCAGCACAGCACTATCGGTCACGTAGGCAGATATCAACAGTCAAAATGGTTGCGCATTATTTCCTGACGCTGACTCCATGATATTATGTTCTGAGACCAAGGTTAAATTTCACAGCATAACTTTCGTAGAAGACATGAGTGTGAGAACCAATTGCAACTGTGAATTAAGTAATTCCACCAACGAGATGTTACGTTCTCGTATTTGTACATCAATTCAACAAGTGCTCCAAGAATTGTTATGTTGCAATGATACTGATGAGAACCACCACTAAATAAACAACTCGGAGTCAGCTAATGCTGAACTTTGAGGTTAGATATAAGTCGTCGACTAATGTCACATAATTTCAGATATCACACCCCACGTTGGTTGCTACAGTGACACATTTTGGCTTAGACCTGAATCGAGCACTTTTGTAACTGCTCTAGTCCTCTTTTGTGCCAAATGACTGATGATTCATGGTCAGATTTACGCTATAGGTATTAATTTACGAGGGGTGTTCAATAAGTAATGCAACACATTTTTTCTGAAAGCAGGTTGGTTTTATTCAGAATTCCAATACACCGTATTATGCCTCCCGCTTTTGGCTAAAAACCTATTTTCAACATAATTCCGTTAAATGCGACGGCATTACGCCACTTTACTGGGAGGGCCTCTATGCCCGCATGGTACCAACCTACTGGTCGACATTGGAGCCAACGATTTGCTGGTGGACTAGTGTATCAGAACCACCAACAGAGACGTCCAGTTGAGCAGTGAGGCGTTTCATCATCGATCACCTCAAATAAGAGTGTCCGCACGTTCCAACACTGCAGGAATCATGACTGTACGTGGACGGACGGCCCATGCGATATCGGACAGATTTGCACGACCTTGTTGCGATGATGACAGATGCCTCGCCCAAGAGCACTCCGTACTTTTGTTCAGTGCCAGGTATTCGTAGACATTCTGCAAGCGCCTATGAGTACCTGGGATGCTTTGGCTTTCCGCTAAAAGAAACTTAATAACATCTCTCTACTACAACGCATCTCCATTACAGACGCCAATTTGAAGCCTACGTACAGCGCTGCCACCTATCGGAACTTCATTAAACTATAGGGGCTGAAGTGGGAATATTCCACTGTCCCACAAAAAATTCTGCATTTTTCCACTCGAAATTGGCAGAGCAAAAAAGTGTTGGATTACGTATCGAGCACTCCTAGTACATATTTCTGTTATCATTAAATCTGGATTCATTTTGCCAGTACTTCTGGATGTTACAGTTTTTACAAGAGTTAGTGTAACACGTGTACACTTACACTTGCACAGGCCATGTATACGTGTTGCTGTACAACTGCAATCAGCCTGTTATACCCCGCTCTGAAACTTCCAAGCATTGTAGGAAACAAAGGAGGACTAGAACCGCTACAAAAGTGCTACATTTAGATCTCAGCCAAAATGTGTCATTGTAGCAACTAACGAAGGATGTCCTACCTGAAATTACGTGACACTAACCGACGACTCATATCTAACTTCAAAGGTCAGCATTATCAGACTCTGATTCGAATGAACATGAGACTACTGGTTCATTTAAAATAATTGCTCCTTCAACTACAAGCCCCTTCAAGTTCAAAACTGATATGCTACGATACAAACATAAATAAATTGAATTTGATATTTACTGTTTGTGGTACTGTGGAATAACTGAAGTATAACTTCTTTGAGCTGATATAGTCTTAAGGATATCCAAAGTAAATGATGATAAAAACTTTCTAAGAATTACACAAATATACACATAATCTAAGGTTTTGTCAATGGATCGTCCATGCAGTCTGTTGTAGAGTCCTCGTGCAGGTGTAAGAAGAGGAACGTGATGGAATCATGTACCCTGAAAGGAGAAATGTCTTGAGGTAATGTGGTCGATCAGACTCTCTTCAAAGCACCTATCTGGTAGAAATTTGCAGTCTTAGTAGGGTTTTTACTTTTCCCCTTATTTGTTTGAGTGTTCTAAAACTGAATGGTTACAAGTTTACTATGTACTTTTGGGGAGAGAACATTTCAATATGTTCATCATTTGGTTTATTCCTTCACAGTACGCTCATGCAACATCATGCTTCCCTACATCTTAACACCTGGACAACAAAAACGATCACATTCTATTACGTATTCCCACTTCCCACCATATGAATGTATATCCAAAAGCATAATGTTTCACTGACTTACTGACTTCCAAATCCTTGACATGGTACACTCAGCGTTCAACACTATGGTAAAACAGCTGTACTCCTTGTGAGTGTACAAGCTGTAGCGGGAGTTTAAGCGGCAGTTTCCTGCCGCAGAGCACGTGGCTGGCGGTTGCTACGGGGCCGTGGCGAGAGGATAGCGTCTACGCGGCCAGGGAAAAACCCTGGGAAAAATCTGGGAAAAGCAATATCACGCCACAAGAACATTATTTGTGAAAAAATGGTGGCAGATACAGAAAATTGGGCCTTAAATTGTTATTGCCTAGAAATTATCCATATTTTTCAATGTATCATATGTGATTTTGTATTTAGTTTTAGAATATTCGTAATTCTTTTTGTCCAATATTGTTTTGGGTTATGCAGTCGTCTCGAGGGTGCATAGGGCAGACATCTTTGAGCACAGTTGGTTTTGAGCAACGCTAAGTGCCCGATTTGCCACGCATCTGGGGGTAGTAGTGGGTAGGTAGCCACGTTCGGGGACACGTATGTATGTAGCGACATTCGAAAGCATTCAAAATGGTTCAAATGGCTCTGAGCACTATGGGACTTACCTTCTAACGTCATAAGTCCCCTAGAACTTAGAATTACTTAAACCTAACTAAACTAAGGACATCACACACAACCATGCCCGAGGCAGGGTTCGAGCCTGCGATCGTAGCGGTCGCGCGGTTCCAGACTGTAGCGCCTAGAACCCCTCGGCCACCCCGTACGGCCGAAAGCGATCAAGTGGAGCGCAATATAGTGGTTTAGGACAGCAGACAAGAGTGTATCACGACATATGAATTTTATAGTGAAGTGTTGTGGCGTCAGTTATTAATGGCTACCCTTACGTAAGACCGAGCGAGATGGCGCAGTGGCTAGCACACTGGACTCGCATTCGGGAGGACGACGGTTCAATCCCGCGTCCGGCCATCCTAATTTAAGTTTTCTGTGATTTCCCTAAATCCCTCCAGGCAAATGCCAGGATGGTTCCATTGAAAGGGCATAGCCGACTTCCTTGCCCATCCTTCCCTAATCCGATGAGACCGATGACCTCGCTGTCTGGTCTCCTCTCCCCAAAGAACCCCCTTATGTGAGAGCCTCTCAGACTGCATTTTTAGTGTTTAGTGAATATACTGAAGAAAAATAAACTACTTATTCAAATTGTAAATCAACGTGAGTGACTCAATATTTGAAATTTCACCGCAATACCTGCCTGCCTTGTTTTGTTATATTTTATTTCAGCTTATGGCTCTCAGCACTATGGGACTTAACTTCTGAGGTCATCAGGCCCTAGAATTTAGAACTACTTAAATCTAACTAACCTAAGGACATCACACACATCCATGCCCGAGGCAGGATTCGAACCTGCGACCGTAGCGGTCGCGCGGTTCCAGACTGTAGCGCCTAGAACCGCTCGTCCACCCAGGCCGGCTTATTTCAGCTTAAAAATTGAGTTTATGACAGGTGTGAGCTGGCACCCTATGACGAAAAATGTAGCCAAACATTGAGACTAGCCACATCTCTGGGCCACTCAGTTAAGCTGATTTTAACAAATATACCAGAGTGAGTCAAATGAAAACCTTAAATTTGCAATATCGAATCGAAACTCCGCGCCATTATCCTGCAAGTTGGTAAACTTGCTACAAAGAGCGTGTAGAATGGCCTGTAGGTGGCAGCATAGTACAGATGCACACATACCGTTGCAGTATCAGTATAAAGATGGCCGCCCCACTTGCGACTTGCACCAGGGAATAACAGCGTTCTGTTATTCGGTTTTTGCGTAGTGAAGCTGTGAAACCTATTGAAATTCATCGACGAGTGAAGGTTCAGTACGATGATGCATGTTTGTTACAGCAGCAAGTCTACGAATGGAGTAGGAAGTTCGGAAATGGTGTGACTTCAGTGGAAGATGCTCCTCGTCCAGGTCAGGCACAACGAGTTGTGACTCCACAGAACATTGCAGGAGTTGAAGCCATAGTGAAGGAAAACCGCCGAGTGACACTGAATGACATTGCAGCATGTTTACAGATTAGACATGGATCAGCACACCACATTGTGCATTATGTGCTCCAGTTTCACAAAGTATCTGCAAGATAGGTGCCACTGCAGCTGACCCCTGAAATGAGAGAACGACGTGTTGATGCTTGTGAAGAACTTCTTCAGCGCTTTGAACGAGAAGGTGATGGCTTCCTTGCAAGAATCGCTACTGGGGACGAAACCTGGGTTCAAATGGTTCAAATGGCTCTGAGCACTGTGGGACTTAACTTCTGAGGTCATCAGTCCCCTAGAACTTAGAACTACTTAAACCTAACTAAGCTAAGGACATCACACACATCCATGCCCGAGGCAGGATTCGCACCTGCGACCGTAGCGTTCGCGCGGTTCCAGACTGTAGCGCCTAAAACCGCTCGGTCACTTCGGCCGGCTAAACCTGGGCTCACTTCCACCAACCGGAAACGGAGAGAGCGAGCAAGGAATGGCTCCATTCCTCATCACTAAATCCAAAGAAGTTTCGAACAGAACCATCAGCAGGTAAGATTATGCTGACTCTCTTTTGGGACAAAAAAGGCGTCATTTTGGAGCATTACATGCCTAGAGGGATCACTGTCATCAGTGCATCATACACAGATCTCCTAAAAAATCATCTGCGGCCTGTAATAAAATCAAAGCGACATGGATTGCTGTCAGCAGGTGTCCTTTTGCAACATGACAATGCAAGGCCCCACACTGCCCCTAGAACAGTTGCAACAATCACAGGTCTGCATTTTGAGTGTCTTCCTCATCCACCATACTCACCAGACCTTGCCCCAAGTGATTTCCATATGTTTGGCCCACTCAAAGACGAAATGGGAGGGAAGATGTTCCATCCTGACGAACAGGTACGCCACGTGGTGCATGAGTGGTTGTGCAGACTACCAAAAGAATTTTTTTCTTAAGGAATTTATGCACTTTGTAAGCGCTGGAGGACTTGCATTGAGCGTGGGAGAGATTATGTTGAAAAGTGATACAGTTTTGTACCACTTCTGCTCAATAAATAATATTTTAAAAAATATTTAAGGTTTTCATTTGACTCACCCTCGTATATACTTTCGTACCATAGCACGTGGGGGCTTGAGCCAAACTATTCAAATTCAGCGTGCAGTGCCCAGGACTGTCGTATCCTCCCCCATGTGCGTCTTTTCAGAGGTGCATCCGGCTCTGACTTCAATTTAGTGGATGACAATGCACGACAGCATCGAACGGCACAGTTAGTGGAGCATGTGAACGAGAGGATACTATGTGAATGGACGGACCTGCCTATTGCCCCTACTTAAACACCATCGAGCACATGTGGGATAGGTTGGGAAGACATATTGTAGCACATCCACATGCACCAACGACCATCCAGCAGTTGCCAACCAGGCTGGTGCCTGAATGGAACGCCCTACCAGAACTCCTTACCACCCTCGTGGCCAGTATGGGAGCATGTTGCATCCGTGGTGATACCACGCCCTATAAGGAAACATGTCCCGCCGGTTATAATGACCAGGGGACCATCATAAATCGCGATGATTTCAGTGTAAATATTGTCTTTCAATAATAGTGTTATTTCTAGTCGTCTCATTTCTAGTTTCTTTCAGTTACCTTCTGTACCAAACTGAAACAGTTCTTTCTATCTACGAGAGTTGACTGAAAAGTAATGCCTCCACCTACGTAACAGTTGGCAGCATTGGTATGCGGCAGGTACTGGCTTGTTCCGTGGCCTCTTCTCTACAGCTCCAGTTGGCAGGAAGCATTGAACGGTTGTGTTGTGACAGTGTAAAGTATGGAACCCTGTGCAGACGGTCGGTCAATGCGATTTAAGCAACATGCAGCCATTGAATTCTTGACAGCAGAAGGTGTCACCCCAGAGGAGATTCAGCAGAGAATCAGTTATTGGTGATTGTGTTGATGTGAGTACTGTGTGTCGTTGGGCAGGCACGTTTAAAGCTGTTGAGGTGGGAACATCTGACCTGCTTGACAAACAAAGAGTTGGACTTCCTGTGACAGCAACCACCGAGTTTCACAAGCAAAATTTTGACAGATTGATTCAGGACGAGTCGTAACACTCAGAGAGAAACTGCAAGCATAATCGACATTTCATAAGAACGTGTGGGTCATATTATTGTTTTGCTTGGCTATCGGAAGATCTGTGCACAATGGGTACCCCGGATGCTGACTCCTGAAATGAAACTACACAGACTTAAAATTTGCGAGGAACTCCTCTCGCGTTACGAGAATGAAGGTGACGCATTTTTCCATTCAATTGTGAAAAGAATAATGAAAGACGATCTGCGGGGATATCATTATGCTTGTGATGAAGACGTCGAGATAACTGTGAGACTGTGGTTGCGGAAAAGAGTGTCAACTTCTTCTGTGACGGCTTCAGAAAACTTGTTCATCGTTGTCAGAAATGTATCCGATTGTCTGGTGATGAAGTGGAAAAGTGAATATTGGTAATTAAAGATCACATTCTAAGGATTATTTCTGCGCTTGATTTATTAAAATATTCCCATCCAAACCCAATTAACGAAGGTGGAGGCATTACTTTTCATTCAACCCACGTATGTTACAAGTTTCATTGAGCGATGTTACTCGTCAGTGACACATCATGTGAAATTTACTTTCGTCCTTAAGTTTTGCACACCAGTGTATACTGTAAAATTAATGGTCCGATAAATCTCCCCTTGGGTACATTCGGAATCACTTTTATGTCGGAAGATATCTCTCCAATAAGAATGACTCGTTGTACTCTGTTTGCTAAGAACTCTTCAGTCCAATCACACAGCTAGTATGATACTCCGTACGCTCCTATTTTGTTCATTAGGTGGCGGTGTGGGACTGTTTCGAATGCCCTCTTGAAGTCAAGGAACACGGTATCAACCTTGGCGCCGGTAGCCACTGCTTGATGTGTCCTATGGACGTAAAGGACGAGTTGAGTTTCACACGATCGTTGTTTTCGGATCCCATGATGATTCTTATGAAAGGACATTTTGTATCTTCAGAAAGGTCACAATACAACAGTATAAAACGTGTTCCAAAATGCTCCCACATTACATCAGTAATATTGGCCTGTATTTGTGTGCATCTATTCGAATACCCTTCTTCAAACGGCGCTGACGTATGCATTTTTCCAATAACTTGGGGCACTCATTTCCTCCATGGTCTATGACAGACTGCTGCTAGAAGAGAAGCAAATGCTTTCGAATACTCTCCTCACAATTCCTATAGGTATCTCTTTAGTGCCAGTCGCCTTCCCTCTGTTGAGCAATTTTACCGGTCACATGTTATGAAACCTGTCATTTTCGTGTTTTCGCGACAACTGAAATGTAGAAAAAATGGTTCAAATGGCTCTGAGCACTATGGGACTCAACTGCTGAGGTCATTAGTCCCCTAGAACTTAGAACTAGTTAAACCTAACTAACCTAAGGACAGCACAAACATCCATGCCCGAGGCAGGATTCGAACCTGCGACCGTAGCGGTCTTGCGGTTCCAGACTGCAGCGCCTTTAAACGCACGGCCACTTCGGCCGGCGAAATGTAGAACTTTGATACAAACTCCCTGAGTGAAACAATTTTAGGAAACGCAATTTATATTTCAGTCTTTTGTCATCCTTTATACCGATGCCAGTATAGCCACTGAGTGACGGGATATGTTCACTGACTTCAGTTAAAATCAAAAGTCGTACATTTTTCTGTCAGATCAATAGACAGACTTTTACTTTCACATTCTTCAACGCTCCACGCATGGCTTTCCTGAGGCTCATCCTGGATTCGTTCAGTTTTTTTTGTGATATGGCTGTTGAACGATGGCGTGTCTTTTTCACCCCTCATAACTTTGCTCAGTAGTTACATATCTAAGGTATTTCAGTCTTAAGAGATGAATGTTTGATAATGCCTGCTCAGGTAACCTGAAATCTATTTCTTGTCACACTTACCAAGCAGAAATATCTTCTTCCCTTTCTTAAATTTCCTATTGATACCTACAGTCAGTGATGGTGTAGCAGGTCTACAAACACATTAGTTGAATCGAAAAGTTGGAGCCTGTTTACAACCAGGAGATGTAAGACATTTCCCTCGCAAGTCATTTCTCTACCTGTTCCAGCATATCCACAAGCATCTGCACGAAGACGAAGAAAGCAAGAGCAGGAAAGGCTGTGAGACGATGTCAGCCAATAGTTGACTGGTGCCGCACCACGACAGGAGCAGCCTCTACAAGAAGGGAATATAAGCGACGCACAGTACTAGTCTTGAAATAGTCGAAATCAAGCCTTGGAGGAGAGCACTACAATAGCAGTTATTAGTGATCCATATCCATTGCTTACAAGGACATTGTTTATAGCGAAGCACATTAATTATTTGCATGTCGCCCATCGCATGCGACACATTCTTGTAAATACCAACTTAAGTATTGTCAGTCTTCTTTCTTTGTTATAAAAACTATTTATGTGAATTGCTTGAATTGTTGTATAGCATTCCGAGAATGCAGCACCCTTTGGGCACCCTATAAACGACGAGTGGGCAGGACCGTACATTAACTACTGAATGTAATTTTCGGATAAGGTATTTATAACAACATCAGACGAATTCCTGTCCTTACTACGGAGAGAGTTGGAGCAGTGGTTGGCACACTGGACTCGCATACAGGATGACGACGGTTCAAACTTGCGTCCGGCCATCCTGATTTAGGTTTTCCCGGATTTCCCCAAAAATTGCTTCAGGCAAATGCCGGGATGGTTCCTTTGGAGCCTTTCCTAACCCAAAAGGGACCGATTACCTCTCTGTTTGGTCTCTCTCCCAAATAAACCAACCAATCCATCCCTACTACCTACCATACTTACTAGAGGCTCCCATTCTAGAACTGATAAGTTGAAGTCTGCCCTCCCAACACTGTAGTACTGCTTCACAGCAGAATAATTTCGTTGTACACGTTTAAATTTTTCAAAAGTTCTACCAGAGAGCTCAGAAAAGACAAGGCTAGCCCTGAGCTCATGTGCCAATCTGAATGTCAACAAGATGTTCCACTGGTGTGACAGATGTCAGCGCATGAAACGAGTACTGTGACAGAATCTCTGAGCAAGGAATGCAGAAACGTAAGCGTCGCAGTGCTACATAACAAGGCAGTGTGAAATAACACTTCATAACTTCACTGTCGTCCGCCCCCGGTAGCTCAGTGGTCAGCACGACAGAATGTCAATCCTAAGGGCCTGGGTTCGATTTCCGACGGGGTCGGAGATTTTCTTTTCTCCCTTCAGGGACTGGGTGTTGTGTTGTCCTAATGATCATCATTTCATCCCCATCGACGCGCAAGTCACCGAAGTGGCGTTAAATCGAAAGACTTGCACCCGGCGAACGGTCTATCCGACGGGAGGCCCTACTCACATGACATTTACATTTTCTTCAGTGTCAGAGTGCCAGTGCAAAGTCAAACGTAAGCTGAAAGATTCCAGCTCGACGACACAGAATAATTACTGAATTACCACAGTGAGGCAAGGAGTGCTGATGCGACCGACTGACGAGGCCAAATACGTTCACACACCCAGAGAGCTCACAGACACATTTCATTCTCATGCCATATTGTACATGTCGACAGAACCAGAGAGAATGACAGTCTATTGAGTTTCGGTGAAGCAACAAAAAGCTGTTCGATGGTGATCTGTCTGCCACCTGCTTGCTGACGCAACACTGAGATGCAGCCAGCCTAATGCATACCACAGCTGTGGTCTGTCACTCTGCCAACTGGGACTTCAGGGATGAGGAGATCAGTGTGGAGTCAGACCTCTTCCATTAGGGGTCATGGAGGATGATCTGCAAGCTGTCAAAAGCTGTTATTTAGCGCCATATACCTACAGTTAATAGCGCGCTAGTTTACAGAAAGCCATATCAACCCATAATGAAGGAGTTCGTAAATCAACAGAAGCACAGTGATAGACGATGGGTTGCAAATTTTGTCGTTGTCGCGAAAAAGTCATCACATGGAACTAAGAAGTACAAATTCTGTTTCAATTACTGTTATCTGAATCCAAAAACTGTGAGAGATGCATATCCCATCCCCAGTATTATGGAAACGTTAGACAACCCAGGAGAGTGCCAGTACTTTAGAACAATGGAACTAATAATTGGATATCACCAGCTACATGTAGCCCCAGAATATAGACCAAATACCTCTTTAACGACATTGTAATTCTGTCAGAGACAGCAAAGGACTTGGAAGAGCAGTTGAACGGAATGGATAGTGTATTGAAAGGAGGATATAAGATGAACATCAACAGAAGCAAAACGAGGATAATGGAATGTAGTCGAATTAAGTCGGGTGATGCTGAGGGTATTAGATTAGGAAATGAGACACTTAAAGTAGTAAAGGAGTTTTGTTATTTGGGGAGCAAAATAACTGATGATGGTCCAAGTGGAGAGGATATAAAATGTAGAATGGAAATGGAAAGGAAAGCGTTTCTGAAGAAGAAAAATTTGTTAACATCGAGTATAGATTTAAATGTCAGGAAGTCGTTTCTGAAAGTATTTGTATGGAGTGTAGCCATGTATGAAAGTGAAACGTGGACGATAAATAGTTTAGACAAGAAGAGAATAGAAGCTTTCGAAATGTGGTGCTACAGAAGAATGCTGAAGATTAGATGGGTAGATCACATAACTAAGGAGGTATTGAATAGAATTGGGGAGAAGAGGAGCTTGTGGCACAACTTGACTAGAAGAAGGGATCGGCTGGTAGGACATGTTCTGAGACATCGAGGGATCACCCATTCAGTATTGGAGGGCAGCGTGGAGGGTAAAAATCGTAGAGGGAGACCAAGAGATGAATACACTAAGAAGATTCAGAAGGATGTAGGCTGCGGTAGGTACTGGGAGATGAAGAAGCTTGCACAGGATAGAGTAGCATGGAGAGCTGCATCAAACCAGTCTCAGGACTAAAGACCACAACAACAACAACCTCTTTAACGGTCCCATGGTGACATCACCAGTATAAAAGCATATCATTCATGCTGAAAACCACGCCATCCAGCTTCCAGAGATCAATGGCTGGGGTCTTATGTGGTTTAAAGCCAAAACCTTACATTGTAAGTACTGTAACGGTTCCGTGGATGACAACCAAAGAGTTACTGCCATGGAAAAAAATCGCACCCGAGACCACAACTCCTCGTTATCAGGCCATACAGCAGGTGACAGTGAAGTCGATATCCCACAGCTGTCTGGGGAGTCTCCAGACAGGTCTTTGCTTGTCATCGGAGCTCAATTCGAAGCGGGACACAACAATGAATACCATGCTACTCCAGTCAATGAGATTCCAGGCCGAAGACATGTCTGGAGACGCCCCAGATGGCAGTGAGATACCAACCTGACTGTCGCTTCCCAGATGGCACGACAACAAGGAGTGATGGTCTGGGATGCCATTTCTTTCCGTAGCAGGACCCCTTTGGTTGTCATCCGTGGCACCTTCACAACACAGCGGTAAATCGACAATATTATATGCCCTGCATTGTTGCCCTTCATGGCAAGCCATTCTGGGCCTACATTTTAGCAAGATAATGCCTGCCTGCACACGGCTTGTCTCTGTGCTTGCCAAATCCTACCTTGGCCAGCAAAGTCACCGGATCTCTCCCCATTTGAGAATGTATGGGGCATTATCAGTGGGGCCCTCCATCCCTCTCAGGGTTTTGACGATCCAACGTGCCAGTCAGACAGAATTTGGCACAATATCCCTCAGGAGGGTATCCAACAACTCTATCAATCAGTGCCAAGCCGAATAACTGCTTGTATAAGGAAGCTCTTGCTCATGAAACAAACATCGAATTTTTCTGAAATTGTAATCATTTGTTCATCTGTCCATGTACATCACATCTCCCAATTTCTGTACCATTTGGATAAGTTCTCCATGGCGCGTCCTTTTTCCCTTTCTTGGAGTGTCTTTGGAAGATATCATTGTATCCTCAAAGGGTATTCCAGAGCATACGAAACGCTTGGAAGACATATTCGGCACACTATGTTCAACACATCTGATTTTTAGCACAGACAAGTACCATTTTGCACAAATGCAGGGAAACTACCTTGGGCATGTGATTAGGTGGAAATGTGTTCTAAGCGATCCTTGCCTAACAGAGGCAATCCACAACTTCGTAGTGTCACAAACCAAGAAACAACTGCAGTCATTTCCGTGTTCATGCAGTTATCATCACAATTTATAAAGAATTTTGTACAAATCGCAGAACCTTTGGTTCGATTGTTGAGAAAAACCTTTGGATCAATTGTTAAGGGAGGGTATAAAATTCTAGTGGTCAGCAGACCATCGAACAGCGTTTGAAGCATTGAAGGCAGCATCAGTTTCTGATCTAGTACTGGTCTTTCCTGATTTTGAGAAGGGATTTATTCTTTCCTATGTCGCCAGCAATGGGGCAGTTGGTTGTACTTTGAGTCAGAGTATTGATGAGCAGGAACATCCAGTAGCGTATGCATCAAGGCAAATAAATAAAACAGATTGTACCTATTCCAGCACAGAAAAGCAAATGTTGGCGGAGATGCATGAAATAACAAACTTTCGTTGTTATTTATGGGGACGGGTGTTTAAGGCTGTCACAGACTACGCATCATTAAAATGACAGTTTGGGCTGAATGACCTGTTGAGTAGGTTAACGAGACTGGCACCCAAACTCAGCGAGTTCCATTATTAGGTGATCCAAAAACTGGGCAGGAAGGACACAAATGCAGACACACTGAGTAGGAAGGCTGCAGTGCTGAACACACAAGGCAAAGGTGTAACAGAGTGTCAGAAAGCACAAGTGACAGACAAAGACTGTCAGCCATTGTAGGCCACACACAGTGATTCCAGCGGCACTGAAGGACGAATTGTTGTGACAAGCGCAGGACCATGTGTTGTCACGCCATGGAGGATACCGAACAATAGACAGACGGGTAGTGGAAAGGTTCTCGTGAAAAACAAGGAAGTGTGATTTCGACCAGTACATTAAAGATATTATACCTTCTCCACAGAGAGCTGATCTTTATCATCAAAAAATTCCGTTTGCAAAGACTAAAAGAGGGGTCTGAATACTTTCAAATGATTGCACGTTATGTCTTAGAACCAGTTAATAGGACACTCACTCGAAATAAATGTGTACTGACAATTACAGATAATTTTTCAGGGTTTTTGCCAACGGTGGTAATTCCTGATCAACAAGCTAGTACAGTAGCCCAGACTCTAGTTAACAGCTGGATACTTAAGTTTGGTGTGCCTAATACCTTATTTATGGATCAGGGTACGGATTTTGTATCACACTTGATGAAGCAATTATGCCACATACTTCATATCCAGAGGGTAGGGACGGGCCCGGTCCCTCCACAAGCGAATGGCAAAACAGAACGAGTGCGTAGGACCAACTCTAAAATGTTAAATTATTATGTCAATAGTCATCATACTGTCTTGGATACATGTCTACGATAAACAGTGCGTATATATAACTCTAAAGTACATATCAGTACAAGTCGCTCACCTTTTGAGGTTGTGTACACCAGGAAAATGCCGTTCCCCTTCGATATCATGATTCCTAAAGTAGGACTTAACCGTAAATAGATTAAAAATTTTTGGAAAGAATATGGGATGTACGGCAGAAAGTAAAGGAGCCAGTACTAAAACCTTGGAACCACAGGAATAGCATCGCAAAGTGTGAGAAACATGCCACAATATCACGTAGGTCAATAGGTATGAGCCACTAACCCCTACACGCCTAAGGGATAGACAGGTCAGTTCTTGACTAAGTTGAAGGGTCCTGATCAAGTGATTGAGATCACTTCGCCAGTGAACTTGAAAGTGCAGTTTCTGACTGCAGTCCTTGTAAGTAGCGTTCAGCCTATTAGGGGAATTGTGGTTGCTTTGCCCCAAGTCCCGACAACAGAGCCAGGGTGCAAGGAAGCGCCTGAAAAAGTCAATAAGCTTTTACCAGTGGATAAGCATGATGCACATAGCATACTCTACAAGTTGACATCACATATTGTATTGTCTAAGAATTGTTTAATGCACGTGTTATTTAATTCTTGTTTGAGAGTATTGTGAATTTGCACTAGTTTCCATAAGTTGTTACAGTTGTATATTGGTTACGTGTTTCTTAGTTGTTTTGTTGTGTATACGTATTTCCAAAGGAGGGAGGGAATGACGAAAGTTCCTTTCCTCAGGTGCTGGTCTCCAGGGGCAACCAAATAGGTTGTGCTGTATGTCATCAATGCACACAATTCGCATTCAACTATTAGAGACGGGTGCATTATTTTCCAGACAGCTGATGTAACACTAACTAGTCATCAGTGGACATTGAGGCTGACCACTGATGTATGGGAGATAAGGAACAAAGTTCGCAGATTGCAGGATGCATTCATAGAATTGTAAAGGAAAGCACAGGATAATAAAGTTCTCATCAAAGCACTGTACGACTACCAGGAATTAAGTCTATCGTATGACAAACAGGGTGAAGATTGACGCACAGACATGCAACGCGCAGCTGTTTCTGGGAAGAACAAATGCAACAGAACATCAGAAAGAACTACTGACACCACAGCCTCATTTTCAGAAGGTGGGAGCATGATGGATACGCTCACTTTTTGCATTGAAAACTGTGCATATGAGTTGCTATAAGAATGGTAAACATCATGGCGTGGTAAAGTCTAAGTTAGATAATAGTGGTATTTTGAGCGATTGCCGGGGCGAACTTCCGCCTCCCACCTATTCTGATGGGTACGGCTATATTCAGCAATCGACGCTGAAATGTGTTGACCATAAGCATTATGACCATTAGTTTTATCGTGTTTCGATAGCAATTAGCGTACATTGCTTGCGTATCACATGTACACTACTGGCCATTAAAATTGCTACACCACGAAGATGACGTGCTACAGACACGAAATTAAACCGACAGGAAGAAGATGCTGTGATATGCAAATGATTAGCTTTTCACAGCATTCACACAAGGTTGGCGCCGGTGGCGACACCTACAACGTGCTGACACGAGGAAAGTTTCCAACCGATTTCTCATACACAAACAGCAGTTGACCGCCGTTGCCTGGTGAAACGTTGTTGTGATGCCTCCTGTAATGAGGAGAAAAGCGTACCATCACGTTTCCGACTTTGATAAAGGTCGGATTGTAGTCTATCGCGATTGTGGTTTATCGTATCGCGACATTGCTGCTCGCGTTGGTCGAGATCCAATGACTGTTAGCAGAATATGGAATCGGTGGGTTCAAAATGGCTCAAATGGCTCTGAGCACTATGCGACTTAACTTCTGAGGTCATCAGTCGCCTAGAACTTAGAACTAATTAAACCTAACTAACCTAAGGACATCACACACATCCACGCCCGAGGCAGGATTCGAACCTGCGACCGCAGCGGTCGCCCGGTTCCAGACTGTAGCGCCCAGAACCGCACGGCCACTCCGGCCGGCTCGGTGGGTTCAGGAGGGTAATACGGAACGCCGTGCTGGATCACAACGGCCTCGTATCACTAGCAGTCGAGGTGACAGGCATCTTATCCGCATGGCTGTAACGGATCGTGCAGCCACGTCTAGATCCCTGAGACAACAGATGGTGACGTTTGCAAGACAACAACCATCTGCACGAACAGTTCGACGACGTTTGCAGCAGCATGGACTATCAGCTCGGAGACCGTGGCTGCGGTTACCCTTGACGCTGCATCACAGACAGGAGCGCCTGCGATGGTGGACTCAACAACGAACCTGGGTGCACGAATGGCAAAACGTTATTTTTTCGAATGAATCCAGGTTCTGTTTACAGCATCATTATGGTCGCATCCGAGTTTGGCGACATCGCGGTGAACGCACATTGGAAGCGTGTATTCGTCATCGCCATACTGGCATATCACCCGGAGTGATGGTATGGGGTGCCATTGGTTACACGTCTCGGTCACATCTTGTTTGCGACGACGGCACTTTCAACAGTGGACGTTACATTTCAGATGTGTTACGACCTGTGGCTCTACCCTTCATTCGATCCCTGCGAAACCCTACATTTCAGCAGGATAATGCACGACCGCATGTTGCAGGTCCTGTACGGGCCTTTCTGGATACAGAAAATGTTCAACTGCTGCCCTGGCCAGCACATTCTCCAGATCTCTCACCAATTGGAAACGTCTGGTCAATCGTGGCCGAGCAACTGGCTCGTCACAATACGCCAGTCACTACTCTTGATGAACTGTGGTATCGTGTTGAAGCTGCATGGGCAGCTGTACCTGTACACGCCATCCAAGCTCTGTCTGACTCAATGCCCAGGCGTATCAAGGCCGTTATTACGGCTAGAGGTGGTTGTTCTGCGTACTTATTTCTCAAGATCTATGCACCCAAATTGCGTGAAAATGTAATCACATGTCAGTTCTAGTATAATATATTTGTCCAATGAATACTCGTTTATCATCTGCATTTCTTCTTGGTGTAGCAATTTTAGTGGCCAGTAGTGTAGAAGTATCCAGTCTCCAGATCTACCAACACATCAGATACCTGTTGAGTGGTTAACTAAGATAATCTGAGAAATGTGGACTAAGAAAACTGTAAAAGTTATAATAACTTGTAAAGACGAAAATAAGGATAACGTAGCATAACTGTAAAAAAGTGGTTTGCCGTTGCTCCCTACTGGAACACTGCAGATGAGAAGACTGGTGTGCAACTAGCCATCGTCCATTACTGGTTTGTTGCGGATGATCTGCAACCTGTCAGCTCCAATCTGACCACGTGTGGGGCGTTCACACAACCCTCTTGCCGATTCGTGAACATCTGCTGCGGTCTCGGTCGATCCACGGCGGATGATCAGGGCCTAGACTTTATGATTACCGACATCCTGGACTGCAGGTGGCTGTCCTGACCTGAGCACATGGCAGGCTGTCTACAAGAGTGCTGAAGTGGGAGATGCTCTTATTGCAGGATATCTGGGCAGGTGATGCCTTCATGTCCCCCCCAATGCCACCAGCACAGCACACAGTTGTGGTTCACATACCTGTGGGGCCATGTCACATCTAACTGACGAAGACGATGTTATTGCAGATACCACTGCTTCACTAACGGCTCTGGGCATAAACTGGACCACTCACCCTCACCCCACGCCCAGCTCGCTGCTCACAATGCGACCCCAGCTCCCTGGATTGCAACACTACTAACACAAGCAGTAATAAGATAGAAGACACTGTCCATCCAAAAAGCTCTGAGACTGATTTTATTCCTGGCATGTAAGGTCTGTCAATATAGTAACTACAGTGGATACTTCAACTAACAGCTGTAAACTATAGATGTGCATTTGACCAGTCAGTTGTGAGCACGCATTGTTAAGTAGTAGATGAGTGGCCATAGTGTGTCACATTGTTGCGTCACAAATTGCAATAGAGCAATATCTGTAAACCAAGTGTTCAGATATTTTCTAGTTTTGAACAAAAGAAAAGTGTGTGCAAAGTTTATCCGACAAAATTGTTAAGGCTTTCGTGGCTACTTGATGACAAACTGCCTATTGGCTTCTGTCTCGGGTTCTTCGGCCAACGTTCATCTAATTATTTTTAATGACGTTTCGCCAGCACGAGTGGTTGGCATTGTCAAAGCTTCACCCTCCGTTGCCGGTGGTGAACTGGAGCCGAGCTCGCGGCCGCAGATTATGTGTACTAACGTCCGAGGGCTTCTCCGCGGTCATTTCCGGTGCGGTTCTCCTCTTGCTACCTGCGACGGTCCGACAAACCTTGACTCCTGAATGAAAATGATTTGTGGGCACCTGCTATGACTTTAGGGAATCGCAAAATGCATGCCAATGTTGTTTTGAAAAAAATCATAATACTAGACAAAACTTGGTGTTTTCAATAAGAATGTACCACGAAACAATAAAGCAAAGAAGTTCACATGAAGGGGCAAGATTCTGACGATGTAACCAACATTCAAGCCAATGAGATGTGCGAGTTGCACAACACGCCAAAGAAAGGGACAGTTTCACATGGTTGTGCGAACATTCTGTGCTTTAGACACAAGTGGAGACCTGAGTAGTAGGGCAAGAGGGCAACAGGTGCGGTACGTTTTCCAGTGACATCATATAATGCTCATTCCCCACTCCTCCTTTCCCTCCCCCCCCCCCTTCCCCCACGCCCGTGATGTCAAAATCAAACATGGCGACGATTGCGGATCTAGATCATTTTCCCTAAATATAAAACGGCGGCGAATCCAAAAATGGCGCAAAAAATCCAAAATCCCGCAAGTCCAGTTGTCCTATGTTTAAAAATGGGTGTTTTCCCACCCCTATGACACTATAGCTCACTGGGACACACGAATTCAAAATCTGTGAAATCACTGTCTGAATTAGCAAATTAATGGCATTCAAAACCTGCGGGAATGCTTGCTTATAAACGTTACTTTGTACCATACTCATGTGACCCTTTAGGCAGATGGGTAAACTCAATGTGTGACCGATTAACATGATCAAAGTGTACACTTTGAGAGTAGCAGTACTGATGAGCCAAAACATTATGACCACCTTTAAAACCCAATACAGCCGCGGTTCTGTGTGACAGGAACTGGACACTCTCTTTGTAAGATTCTGGAGGCATGTGGCACCAAATGTTTACGAAATTCCCGTCTCATTACCGTACAGCAATTTGTGATTTTCCATCGCTCCGACAGAATGCGCGATAACCCAAACATGTAGAGAACGGTCATCAGTGAAATGTGTTTCTTGGAGAGCAACACAGATCATACAACAGGATGAAATTAGTACTTATAGTTCTTACTGGTGGCAGAAATATCTATGTTCTCATTACGTTAAAGGCGTCCTGTTTATGCATAAAGGTGCCAGAGGAAAGTTCATGATCCTGGAATCGCTGTCACCAATGGAACATCATCAACAAACGTCGGGTCAGAGATAGACACTGTGCGAACTAAGCACCAATGGTAGCACACTTAACTCATGCCAGAACTCACGACGTGGACGTGGCAATGATTTAACACCATACTATAGTCCATATATAACAATAACTCTTTATGGTTCATTTAAATTTTTTTATTTTCTTTTTTGCTTTAAAAATTTTCGCGGATTGGTACCATATTTTCTGTATATGTAAAGTAAAGTGTGTTATACTGGAGGTTGAGGTTCTTTGTATTGTACTTGAGTAATGTAAGTAATATAATATGTAAATTGTTTATTACGTTAAATAATTTTCTGATGACCTTTCGTATTTAAAAATATTTTGTGTGTATAAATTGTTCGTATTGGTCGCTCTTGGCAATAATATAAGAAATAGGTGTTATGTCAAAGCCAGTGTGCTTTTGTTTAAAGTTCAAGAATGATTATTAAAACACAGTTTAAATTAATGGTTCACGCTGTACAAAAATAAATTTACTATAAAAAAGTCTTATCTGGTGGCTGTAGGCTTAGATGTGGCGAACAATTATGGCGGATACCTTACCCACAGTACGGCCTGCAACTCTCATGCTGTATGGGCTCAATTTCTCTTCTTGGCGTCGTTCAGTTCTACATACAGTAGCCCAGCAACTCGCAGCAATGCAGTAAGCCGTTTGCAGTCTCCATCCGAGGCATTTTGTGCGAATTTGCACGCAAAGCTTCTCCTGCTCCACGAAGGTGTTGCCTCAATCACTGCTGCCTGCAGACTGTGTGTCTTACTTCCCCCGCTTGCTCTAGGTAGCGCGCCAATTCGCCCTTGCCACCTTTTCCACTCCCCAGAGCCACTTTCATTTTAAAGAAAGTGGTTCACCCTGTTATTTCATCCTAATCATACACCTATGTAGGGTTCCTACCTGGTGTTTGATGAATCCGAGTATCCTATTTTACAGACTTATGAACTGCCTAGTTAATAAAAAGAGGCACCATTTAAATTGTTTTTGTGTTTTCCTAACTATTGAAAAGTGTTGTAGTAAAAGTTTGCTTGCTTAAAAATTCAATCACAGTGTAGCCAAGTTATGAGAATCTGGTAAATAGAGCGTTAGTTCAAAGAATAATAGCTTTTGAAAGTAAATTCCAGTGTGAAAGATGTTTTCTTGAAGTGAAATGATCAGTATAAAAAGTGTGAGCCTTAGTATCTAAGTATTTTAGTATTTCAGTTGTTTATTATAAAAAAATTATTTTCTATATGTCCCCCCTGACCAATTTTTTTTAGCTGCCTTGGAAGTTATCTACTGGGCTTTTTCTCTTTTTAAAACGTAATGGATAAGGATGTAGTAGTCAAAAAGAAATTCCAGTATCTGTACCAACACTGTTTACGTGAAGTAATATTAATTTGAAGAACAGAATTAAACAGTAGGAAGAAAGTAGTCAAAAACTCATACTTCTGCTTTTCCAATACTTCACTGTTTCATTGCCTGGACAGGCTGGCGTCCATTAGAACATGTTTTAAACCACTAAATGAACTTGGAACTGAGTTTTCCTAGCTTCAGTATAATATTATTCATGCTACGTTTCTATTTAACCACTGGTAAAATGTTAGGGAAATAATTAAATAGTCAGATTTACTTATCCATTAGACACAACACACGGCCAAATTTTGTTAAAATGGTAACTCTATTGATTAGCTTTTCCTATTAACAGGACTATCCTCTCATAGTGTACTTTATTTGGAAACTAAACTAAATTTTAGTAAGAGGGTTATACGTGGCTTTTCCCGTAACAGCACTATTTGTTTGGTTTGGTTGGTTGTGTGGGGAAGGAGACCAGACAGCGTGGTCATCGGTCTCATCGGATTAGGGAAGGATGGGGAAGGATGTCGGCCGTGCCCTTTCAGAGGAACCATCCCGGCATTTGCCTGGAGTGACTTAGGGAAATCACGGGAAACCCACTATTTGTTCTGTTGGGGGATAGTATACGTGACAACATAGATAAAGGTTTTTCTGTTATTTATGTAAAAGCATACTAAATTACAATAGTAGTGGTAGGGTTATACGTAGGACCATGTTTTAAAATAAAATCAGCTGGGCAGTTCTGCACTGGTATACTGGAAATGCACCTATAGGCACTGTATGGACATCACAACATAAGTAAGCCAATCAGTCAGGCCGCAGCTCTCAGCTGTTACACATCTACGGAGCGGCAAGTTAAAATTTTATCTTTTCCTGTGTTTTCCTCAGGGTATATTTCGTACATTTCGTGCATGATTTATTTTTTTTAGGAGATTCAGTGTGGCGTTTTTTAAAGGTAAATTCATCAGTCTCTAGCGCAATAGTTGCTCACTGAACAGCCAGCTACATAGCTAATTAACGCATCAGGAGCGTAGCAAGTTGCATATCTACGACTCTGACTGCTTTTATAGTTCACTTGCCAGTTAGTCTTGCTAGGATGGTTAGGACGTGTGTATACTGTGTGCAGACGCAGGAGGAGCTGTCCGCAGTTCACGAACAGCTGAATGTGCTTTTGGCTACAGTCAGTCACCTTCAGGTTGCTGCCCCAGAGTGTAGGGGGCGGCGGAGAATCTGGCGAGTCACATGGGACACCTCAGGTTTCCCTTGCTTTGCCCACAGGCTCTGCTTCCGAGGCACCTCCTAGAGTACCCAACGTGGTGGATCTGCCCTCACAGCAGGGTTAGTGGCGAATAGTAACATATTCGAGTGGCTCGAGGGGGAGGGCCAATGTGGAGACCGGCCACCTGGCCTCATCCATTCACCCTGTGAGTTGACAGGTGGCCGCTCCTTCAGCAGGATCCGAGCAGGCACAGGGGAGAAGTGGATTACTAGTCATCAGACGCTCGAACATTAGGCGCATTATGGAGCGCCTTAGGCCATAGCGTTCAGGGCTGGACAGAAATCCAATTTGCCTCGGTATGTCTACCAAGGGTCCTCATCCAAGATGTGGAGGTGGCCTTGCCTGTGGCTATCAAGAATGAAGGGCACAGTCGTCTCCAAGTTGTGGCTCATGTCGGTACCAGTGACGACTGTCACATGGGTTCTGAGGCCATCCTCAGTTCACTCAGGCAGCTGACAGAGGAGGTGAAGACTAGTGGCCTCGGGTGTGCATTGCAATCAGAGCTCTCAATTTGCAGTATCGTTCCCAGAGTTGATCGGGGTCCTTCAGTTTAGAGCCGAGTGGAAGGTCCCAGCCAAAGCCTTCGTCGAATCTGTGACGATCTTGGCTGCAGATTCCTAGACCTGTGTTATTGTGTCAGAATTTGTAAGACTCCACTTGATAGGTCATTGGTGGACTAGACAAAAGAAGAAGCTACTCAGGTAGCAGAATACTTGTGTGGTGCACATGAGGGTTGTTTAGGCTAGAGGGTAGTTTGAGGTGTACTGATGAACACTCGCCAGTCGATATGTGGCAAGAGAAGTCAGACTGCATTCAGAGACTTCGACTGTCAAAATTTTGTCAGTAAACTGTCCAAGTATTCATAAGAAAGTTCCCAAACTTACTGCCCTCCAGGAATGTTCTCGAGCTCAAATTATTCTTGGGATCGAGAGCTGACTGAAACCCGAAGTGCATAGATCTTAGATATTTAGAGAGTCATGTAATGTATATCAGAAAGACAGATTAGAGGCCATAGCATGGGGTGCAGTCATTGCTGTTGACAAAAATATTGTCTCTATTGAGGTCGAAGTTGAGTATGATGGTGAGTATTGGAACAAAGCCAACATCAGTTGAAAGTACCGTTATCCAAGATGGCGGCTATGAAGTCATCCAACATGGCGGCGATGACATCATCCAAGATGGTGGCTGTGACGTCAATCAAGATGGCGGACTTAGGCGAGAAGTTTGAATTTTGGCAGGAAAGTGACACACCCCCCTCAGCCAGAAAAATGGCGCGAAGTTGAAATTCCAGCAAGATAATGCACCACACCACTCTTATCTCTAATAAGCAAATAAAATGGTGGGGAAAAAAAGTACTTGTCTTTATTATTTAACCAATTTCAAGCAGGTGTGTTCTCCACTGGGTCTGGACTCCAACTGGCTTAGTTCATATTGTCACCATCAGAGGACGCCAGCATGATGTCAGATCATGACCCAAGTGCAGTTATTCGAGATGGCAGTACCCAGTGTGTTCACGGTGAGTTCCAGAGCCCAACTGGCTTTGTTCATATCGTCGCCACCAGAGGACGCTACCGTGACATTGGTTGATGACACAAGATTGTCTGCTCTCTCTCTCCCGGACGTATAACTGGACACACACTGCGTCAGCAGCCCGCGAGCGAGTGGCTGCTGACCTCACAGCCTCCAGGCTAGACCTTCATACTCATGCCAGACATGGTCTTCTGTAAATATGCTAAAGAATTTACCTAAACACATGTGACACCAACATCGCTCATCTTGAATAACTGCACTTGCGTCATGATCTGACATCACGCTGGCGCCCTCTGGTGGTGACGATATGAACTAAGCCAATTGGGCTCTGAATTCAGTGGCGAACACAATGGGTGTGGACATCTTGAATAACGCTACTTGCGTCAGCACCTGACATCACGATGGCGTCCTCTGGTGGCGACAATATGAACTAAGGCAGATGGAGACCAGACCCAGTGGAGAACACACCTACTTGAAATTGGTTAAATATTAAATACAAGTACTTTTTCCCCGCCATTTTCTTTGCTTATTAGAGATAAGAGTGGTGTGGTGCATTATCCTGCTGGAATTTGAACTTCGCGCCACTTTTCTGGGGGAGGGGGGGCGTGGCACTTTCCCGCCAAAATCCGCCATCTTGTCTGACGTAACAGCCACCATCTTGGATGAAGTCGTCACCGCCATCTTGGATAACGATACTTTGGACTGTTGCAGGCTTTGTTCAAATACTATAGTTAAGTTATCTGGTCATGTATAATGGGTGTAGGTGAAATCAAGGTAGTTGTTGGATGCTTTTATTGGCCACCCAATTCCACTGTGACAGTTCTAGAGTCATTCAGTGAAAATCTTCTGTTGGTAGCACGTAAATATCCTGGACATGCAGTACTAGTTGGAGGCGACTTTAACCTACTCAGTATTTACTGGGATGTCTATGGATTCATTGCGGGCGGTGCAGACACAGTCATGCAAAATACTTTTGAACACGTTTTCTGAAAACTGTCTTACACAGCTATCTCGGCAGCCCACACACAATGAAAATATGTTATACCTCGTAGCTAGGCTGGACCTTATCGACAATATCGGAATATAAATGGGGATTAGCGATCATGATGTCATTATAGCAACTATGGTTACGAATGTTAATAAATCAGTGAAGAAGGCTAGGAGAGTGTTTCTGCCAGATAGAGCAGATAAGCAGTTGTTAGCATCTCACTTAGACAGTGAACTGCCATCACTTAATTTCAGTAAGATGGACGTAGAGGAATTGTGGGTGAAGTTTAAGCAGATTGTAAATCGTAGTCTGGAGAGTTATGTACCTAGAAAGTGGATAACCTACCATGGTTTAATAACGAAATTGGGAAAATGCTGAGGAAGCAGAGGCTGTTGCACTCTCGGTTCAAAAGAAAATGCACAGATAACGACAAGCAAAGTTTAGTAGAGATTCTTGAGTCTGTGAAAAGATCTATAAGCGAATCATACAACTACTACCACCATCATACCTTAGCAAAAAGATCTGGCAGAGAACCCGAGAAAATTCTAGTCCTATGTAACACCGTTAAGAGGGTCCAAGGCTTCCATCCAATTATCTGTTGACCAGTCTGGTGTGGCAGTTGAAGACAACCAAACGAAAGCCGAAGTTTTAAATTTCCCGTTCAAGAAATTGTTGACACAGGAGAATCGTACAAACGTACCGTCATTTGACCATCGGACAGACTCCCGTATCGACCACATAATAATAAGCATCCCTGACGTAACTGAAAGATTTGAAACCAAATAACTCACTAGGTCCGGATAGAATCCTAATTCAGTTTTACAGAGTGGTCTACAGCATTAGCCCTTGCCTAGCTTGTGTTCATCGTTAATCTCTCGCACAGCACTAAGTCGCAAACGACTGAAAAAAAGCGCAGGTGACTAATGTATATAAGAAGTGTAAAAGAACGGACCCGCAAAGTTACAGACTAATATCCCTAACACCGGTTTGCTGCAGAATCGTTCAACATATTATCAGTTCGAAAATAGTAAACTTTCTTAAGACTGACAAGGGAACCTCCCCATCGCACCCCCCTCAGATTTAGTTATAAGTTGGCACAGTGGGTAGGCCTTGAAAAACTGAACACAGATCAATCGAGGAAACAGGAAGAAGTTGTGTGGAACTATGAAAAAAATAAGCAAAATATACAAACTGAGTAGTCCATGGGCAAGATGGGCAACATCAAGGAGAATATGAGATCAGGAGCACCGTGGTCTCGTGGTTAGCGTGAGCAGCGGCGGAACGAGAGGTCCTTCGTTCGAGTCTACCCTCGATTGAAAATTTTACTTTCTTTAGTTCCACAAAGTTATGATCTGTCCGTTCGTTCATTGACGTCTCTGTTCACTGTAATAAGTTTAGTGTCTGTGTTTTGCGACCGCACCGCAGTACCGTGCGATTAGTAGACGAAAGGACTTGCCTCTCCAATGGGAACCGAAAACATTTCATCGCAAGGTCGTAGGTCAACCGATTCCTCCACAGGAAACCACGTTTGATATATTCTATACGACACTGGTGACGGCATGTGCGTCACATGACAGGAATATGTTGTCGACCCACGTAACTTGTACACTTGGCGAATGGGTAAAAAGATTCTTCTACCTTGCCCGATTTAGGTTTTCTTGTGGATCTGATAATCACTTCCAAGTAAAGTGATGAAAACGTAAGAGTTTGTCACATAAACTGCAACAAATGAATGCAACAGTTTCACAGTCGCACAGTTTGCCCTGTGCTCCGTCAAAACATATGTTTTTAACGTTTTCAAATTTTTCCGTGTGTAGACTGTCAAATCCTGCATATGTCCAAGCAAATCTGAACATGTCCTGGAATTTTGGAGAGCGAAGTTGATTATATGTGAGTGCCTGAACTTCGATAATTGTCTGAAAATAAAAAATTAAACTTTTCTCTCGAGAGAGGACTTGAATGCAGGACCTCTCGTTCCGCAGCTGCTCACGCTAACCACGAGACCACGGCGCTACTGTGCTCCCGTTGTCCTTGATGTTGCATATCCTGCGCATCGACTACTCAGTTTGTATATTTTGCTTATTTCTTTCATAGTTCCACACAACTTCTTCCTGTTTTCTCGATTGATCTGTGTTCAGTCTTTCAAGGCCTATCCACTGTGCCAACTTATAACTAAATCTGACGGGGGTGCGATGGGGAGGTTCCCTTGTGAGAAACTTAAGTCCTCGACTCAGCATGGTTTTAGAATGCATCACTCGTATGAAACTCAGCTTGCGCTTTTCTCACAAGATATGCTGCGCACTATGGATGAATGGCAACAGGCAGATTCCATGTTTCTACATTTCTAGAAAGCATTTGACATGGTGCCCCATTGCAGGCTGTTAACGAAGGTGTGAGCATATGGAACAAGTTTACAGATATGTGAGTGGCTCGATGAATTCATAAGAGATATAACCCAGTATGTTGTCCTCGGTGGCTAGTGTTCATCAGAGACAAGGCTATCGTCAGGAGTGCCCTAGGGAAGTGTGATAGGACCGCTGTTGTTCTCTATAGACATAAATGATCTGGCGGACAGGGTAGGCAGTAATCTGTGATGATTTGGTGATGATGCTGCGGTGTATGGTAAGATGTCGAAGTTAAGTGACTGTAGGAGGATACACTATGTGATCAGAAGTATCTGGACATCTGGCTGCAAATGACTTACAAGTTCGTGGCGCCCTCCATTGGTAATGCTGGAATTTAATATGGTGTTGGCCCACCCTTAGCCTTGATGACAGCTTCCACTCGTGCAGGCATAGGCCTACGTTCAATCAGGTGTTGGAAGTTTACTTGGGGAATAGAAGCCCATTCTTCACAGAGTACTGCACTGAGGAGGGGTATCAATGTCGGTCGATGACGCCTGGCACGGAGTTGGCGTTCCAAAACATCCCAAAGATGTTCTGTAAGATTCAGGTCAGGACTCTGTGCAGGCAAGTCCATTACAGAGATGTTATTGTCGTGTAACCACTCCCCCACAGGCCGTGCATTATGAACAGGTGCTCGATTGTGTTGAAAAATGCAATCAACATCCCCGAATTGCTCTTCACCAGTGGGAAGCGAGAAAGTGCTTAAAACATTAATGTAGGCCTGTGTTGATATAGTGCCACGCAAAACAACAAGGGATGCAAGCCCTCTCCATGAAAAACACGACCACACCATAAGACCACCGCCTCCGAATTTTACTGTTGGCATTACACACGCTGGCAGATGACATTCACCGGTCATTCGCCATGCCCACACCCTGCCATCGGATCGCCATATTGTTAAAAAATGGCTCTGAGCACTATGGGACTTAACATCTAAGGGCATCAGTCCCCTAGAATTACTTAAACGTAACTAACCTAAGGACATCACACATATTCATGTCCGAGGCAGGATTCGAACCTGCGACCGTAGCGGTCGCGCGGTTCCAGGCTGAAGCGCCGAGAACCTCTCGGCCACATCGGCCGGCGCCATATTGTGTACCATGATTCATCACTCCACACAACGTTTGTACGTTGTTCAATCGTCCAATGGTTAAGCTCCTTACACCAAGCGAGGCATTGTTTGGCATTTACCGGCGTAATGTGTGGCTTATGAGCAGCCGCTCGACCATGAAATCCAAGTTTTCTCACCTCCCGCCTAACTGTCATAGTACTTGCAGTGGATCCTGATGTAGTTTGGAATTTCTGTGCGTGTTACACATTACGACCCTAATCTACTGTCGGCGGTCTCTATCAGTCGGCAGACGAGGTCGACCTGTACGCTTTTGTGCACTTCACTATCACATCAGAAACAGTGGACCTAGGGATGTTTAGGAGTGTGGAAATCTGGCGTACAGACGTATGACACAAGTGACACCCAATCACCTGACCACGTCCGACGTCCATGAGTTCCGCGGAGTGCCCAGTTCTGCTCTCTCACGATGTCTAATGACCACTGAGGTCGCTGATACGCAGTACCTGGCAGTAGCTGGTAGCACAATGCACCTAATATGAAAAACGTATGTTTTTCGGAGTGTCAGGGTGCTTTTGATCACACAGTGTACAGGACGACTTAGATAAAATTTGTAGTTGGTGTGATGAATGACAGCTAGCTCTAAATGTGGAAAAATACGAGTTTTGTAACACCCCTCCCGTTGCTTGTCCGTTTTTTGCGTGTGTTCGCCCCTGACAAACAACTTACAGAGAAATTGGGAGTGGAACTGTACGCAAAAATGGATAACGCTAGATTTAAATGTGGTCCTGTCACACCTAATTAATCTGCGGTGGTAGTGTTGACGATAAATCACACCTATTTTTACTTCCAAACATGAACGATCACGAACACTTAGGGCGTTCAATGACATCAGACACATACACAAAAATAAAATAAAGCAAAAGGGTGAATTCAGGATCAACTACTGAAAGTAAAGGCTCTACTGAATCACAATAATTTTATTATAACCTTCAGATCAAAAATGGTTCAAATGGCTCTGAGCACTATGTGACTTAACTTCTGAGGTCATCAGTCGCCTAGAACTTAGAACTAATTAAACCTAACTAACCTAAGGACATCACACACATCCATGCCTGAGGCAGGATTCGAACCTGCGACCGGCTTCAGATCAATGCTGAATAAAACACAATGAACAATTTACAAATTATCCTCCTGACTGGCATTGGCAGTGAACTGTGTGAAAATTGGTCCAAAACGCGATCTCTTATAACTTGACTGACCGGCTGACATCGACACAAAACGTAAAATACGAAGAACCACTACACCCCAAAGTACCGTGAAACCTCTGTGGAAACAGCAATTGCACATGGTCCAACTATTTAACGTTACTCCTAACACAGGCCGAAGCGGGAGCGATCTCACCGTAATGTTCCTGTTGGAGCGGCGATCTCCGACGGCGACAGCGCGGCTGTGCGGTTGGCGTGTGGCGTCTCGGAAAGTACACTCCTACACTACTCGGACAACAGACCGCTGTGTCCATGAACTTCTCTATTTGCAACGATCTTCCCGGCAGCAAAGAGCTGGCGCGGCTAACGTCCACTCAGAACGAAAGACCAAGACGGGAGACGACTTGGCTAACGTCCTCTCAGTACGAGAGCCCAGAACGGAAGACCTTTACCGAGAGTCCAGCAAGATCGCTCTTCACCTTTGTTTTCTCCCCTCAACTTTTACCGAGCGAATCACATCACTAGAAGCTCTCAAAATACCCAGTTTGCCAGTGCCGACCAATGTACGGCCTGGGAACAGAAATCTTTCTTACCATTCTTTTATTTCTACAAAATTTCACAAGTAAACTCCGCCCTCGCCGGCTGGGAAGAACCACAGCTGTGGGCAATAACACGTTTACTGGAAGTTTTCTCCCAAGAGACCACTCGAGATTTTACCGGCAAGATTCCCCGTCGTAGCGAACACAGATTCTTGCATTGAAAGTTTGTTATTCGGAACTCCTGGCCTGCTCCACATGAGTTACTCTAAGACGTAAAATTAGTGGGACATAGGCGAGAGCACGCACAGGAAAGCCCGTCCAGCTATCCTCTGCTCTGTTTTGGTAAACACTTGAACACCTGCAGCCGTACGTTCTTCAGAGGTTGGCGACCGCTGTGGCCTCTCTAAACGGATTACAGAAATCCCCCAGTTCACCATTCATACCGTTAGGCTGTGGCCTTCGGCGGCTAGGCGGGGACGAAATCCGAGCTCTGTCTCGCGTACTGCCTTTCCGCAAAATCTTATAATTTCAAAATCGCGGAATTCTCGCGTGCCGATGCGTTTCCACATAGATTTCCTACACCGTAATTTAGAGTATTACTCCAACAAAACCTAAAGCGTCACGTTAAATGGACTCATGTAAGGTGCAAGGCCGTTGCCAGCTTACAGTTTATAAGGATGAATAGGAAGAACAAACTTGTAGCGTTCGGATACAGCATTAGTAGGGTCCTGCTTCACACAGTCAAATCGTTTAAATATCTGGGCGAAACTTTGCAACTCTGTATTAAATGCAACGAGCATGTGAGAACTGTTGTAGGGAAGGCGAACGGTCGACTTTGGTTTATTGGGAGAATTTTGGGAAAGTGTGGTTCATCTGCATAGGAGACCACATATACGATTCTCGTGCGACCTGCTTGAATGTTTGGGATCTGTTCAGTTAAGATTGAAGGGAGACATCAAAGCAGTTCAGAGACAGGCTGCTAGATCTATTACTGGTATGTTCAAACAACACATGTTATGGAGATGTTTCGGGATCTCAAATGGAAATCCCAGGAGGGAAGTTGACAGACGATCTTTTCGAGAAATACCACTGAGAAAACTAAGAGAACCAGCATTTGAAGCTGCCGCCAACATACAATGCTCGTAAGGACCAAGAAGATAAGACACGAGAAGTTATGGCTCATACAGAGGCATGTAGACAGCCAGCTCTCACTCTGCTTGTGAGTGGAACAGGAAAGGAAATGACCAGTAGTGGTACATGGTACCCTCCGCCACGCACCATACTGTGGCTTTCGGAGTACCTATGTAGAGGTAGATGTAGAACATAGACGGAGTTACTTCACAGGGAACACGTAATTTAACTCCATATAAGATTCCAGAATGAGATTTTCACTCTGCAGCGGAGTGTGCGCTGATATGAAACTTCCTGGCAGATTAAAACTGTGTGCCCGACCGAGACTCGAACTCGGGACCTTTGCCTTTCGCGGGCAAGTGCTCCACCAACTGAGCCACCGAAGCACGACTCACGCCCGGTCTCACAGCTTTACTTCTGCCAGTATCTCGTCTCCTACCTTCGCAGGAGAGCTTCTGTAAAGTTTGGAAGGTAGGAGACGAGATACTGGCAGAAGTAAAGCTGTGAGACCGGGCGTGAGTCGTGCTTCGGTGGCTCAGTTGGTGGAGCACTTGCCCGCGAAAGGCAAAGGTCCCGAGTTCGAGTCTCGGTCGGGCACACAGTTTTAATCTGCCAGGAAGTATGTTATGGCTACAATAATTTCTCAGCAATGTCAAGCTCGCTTCATGTTACAAATTCACCTCCTAGATATCATGGTGAAGTGTCGTAGTAAGAATGATTACCTGTAAGAGTTACCTTCCTCATCAATGAAAATATCTTCATTGTATGGAAAAATCCCACTCATAGTGTGGAATTACTGCTGTTATGATTTACACTGCACTTCACATGATGTCTTAGGGTTGCCAGGAGATCGAGCATGCTAACAGAGTGGTCCTACAGTAAATTCTTCCAGGTTTCGGAAGGTATACAGCATTGGGTTTTCCCAACTCTCGTAATTTGCAGGTGCCGAGCTGACGTTCAATAGCGTCCCACATGGGTTCAGATCAGACGAGTTTGATGGCTATGTTGATGTGATTCCTTCAACAAAGTCACTACTGATTTATACCATCATCACTATGGTAAAGCATTTTATCTCTAATTATCTTAGTGCAGATGGTACATTAACACATTGACTTCCATGTGGCCGCCGGCAGCCGCAGCAGGCAACTCTGCTACGCTGCTGGCGGCCTTGTGGAATTCAGTTTGTTAAACTCCTACCTTTGACGAAGGTGTAGAAACATGCTAGATGGCAATGGTGTATTGAACGGCGTCACTGGGGACAGGAATGGCATCAGATAGTGTTTTCAGACGAATCCAGGTTCTGCTTATTTGAAAATGATGGCCGCATTTTAGTTCACCACAGAAAGAGGAGCGGCATCACAGTGACTGCATTCGCACAGGATGTACAGTGCCAACTCGAGGTCTTATGGTGTTGGATGCTATTGGGTACAACCATAAATCACAGTTGGTGCATGTCCAGGGCACTGTGACCATTGTAACCTACATGAATAACATTCTGCGACCTGTAGCCATTCCCTTTCTGTACAACAACGTAGACACCATTTTTCAGCAAGACACTGCACGACCACATGTCGCTACACGAACACATGCCTTCTTCGTGTCACAGGATGTCAGCTTCTTGCCCTGTCCCGCCAGAACACCAGACTTGTCGCCAATCGAAATCGTGTGGGTTATGGTGAAACTATGGATGCAGCACTCTGAGCCAATGCCAGGTGAATGCTACATGGATGGCTAAACCACAGGACGCTATTGGCACCTTATATGTGTTGATGCCATCACGCGTGGAACAAGTTATCAGTGTCCATAGCGCATCCTGTGCCTAGTAGGCAACAGGACACATGCTGAACCAAGGTGACTGAAATGCTAATCATTTCTGCAAAACGTACTAATGTACATGGAGTGTGAATATGAACATCCTACCTCTAGTCGTTCAAGGTGTTCTGTTTTTTTCCGAACGCACGAGTTTTATACTATTGTCAATAAGTGCTATTTGCATGCTCAAAACACTGTAGCGTGATTTGGACCCTGAACCAAAGAAGCTATCCTGCTGAAAGACATCAATCAAGAAGAGGTGCGAGCATGAGGCTGGATAAAAGACATTGCCTGTAGGATTGACTACAACTACTCCAAACGAAATGGTCGTATGTAGTACAGCGCATATACACTCCTGGAAATTGAAATAAGAACACCGTGAATTCATTGTCCCAGGAAGGGGAAACTTTATTGACACATTCCTGGGGTCAGATACATCACATGATCACACTGACAGAACCACAGGCACATAGACACAGGCAACAGAGCATGCACAATGTCGGCACTAGTACAGTGTATATCCACCTTTCGCAGCAATGCAGGCTGCTATTCTCCCATGGAGACGATCGTAGAGATGCTGGATGTAGTCCTGTGGAACGGCTTGCCATGCCATTTCCACCTGGCGCCTCAGTTGGACCAGCGTTCGTGCTGGACGTGCAGACCGCGTGAGACGACGCTTCATCCAGTCCCAAACATGCTCAATGGGGGACAGATCCGGAGATCTTGCTGGCCAGGGTAGTTGACTTACACCTTCTAGAGCACGTTGGGTGGCACGGGATACATGCGGACGTGCATTGTCCTGTTGGAACAGCAAGTTCCCTTGCCGGTCTAGGAATGGTAGAACGATGGGTTCGATGACGGTTTGGATGTACCGTGCACTATTCAGTGTCCCCTCGACGATCACCAGTGGTGTACGGCCAGTGTAGGAGATCGCTCCCCACACCATGATGCCGGGTGTTGGCCCTGTGTGCCTCGGTCGTATGCAGTCCTGATTGTGGCGCTCACCTGCACGGCGCCAAACACGCATACGACCATCATTGGCACCAAGGCAGAAGCGACTCTCATCGCTGAAGACGACACGTCTCCATTCGTCCCTCCATTCACGCCTGTCGCGACACCACAGGAGGCGGGCTGCACGATGTTGGGGCGTGAGCGGAAGACGGCCTAACGGTGTGCGGGACCGTAGCCCAGCTTCATGGAGACGGTTGCGAATGGTCCTCGCCGATACCCCAGGAGAAACAGTGTCCCTAATTTGCTGGGAAGTGGCGGTGCGGTCCCCTACGGCACTGCGTAGGATCCTACGGTCTTGGCGTGCATCCGTGCGTCGCTGCGGTCCGGTCCCAGGTCGACGGGCACGTGCACCTTCCGCCGACCACTGGCGACAACATCGATGTACTGTGGAGACCTCACGCCCCACGTGTTGAGCAATTCGGCGGTACGTCCACCCGGCCTCCCGCATGCCCACTATACGCCCTCGCTCAAAGTCCGTCAACTGCACATACGGTTCACGTCCACGCTGTCGCGGCATGCTACCAGTGTTAAAGACTGTGATGGAGCTCCGTATGCCACGGCAAACTGGCTGACACTGACGGCGGCGGTGCACAAATGCTGCGCAGCTAGCGCCATTCGACGGCCAACACCGCGGTTCCTGGTGTGTCCGCTGTGCCGTGCGTGTGATCATTGCTTGTACAGCCCTCTCGCAGTGTCCGGAGCAAGTATGGTGGGTCTGACACACCGGTGTCAATGTGTTCTTTTTTCCATTTCCAAGAGTGTATACACTAAATTTTACTACAAATTTATGGAATTTTGTTATTTTTCCTCTATACTTTCACTGGTATTGTATAGCTTTATGCAAAGAACTCGGAAATCTGACTATTATCAATATGTAATTGTATATGTATGGTCATGAAACGGAAGTCTAAGAGAGAGGTTTTCTGGTACAGCTTCTCACGCTTTCATCCAACACTTGACTACTGTTGACCTCTTCACTGGAGCGTAAATTCTGATTACCTGTTGGGCTCAGAATTGGTCCTGTAGCTTGAATGAGAGCAAATCATCAGTGCAATAGGAGGTAATCTTCGCAAATCTCTGGTGATATTGCATCAAGTGTTATGATAACATACACTTGCAACGTGTAATATAGGATGACTAAGTAGTTTATTTAAAGAAGACTGTGACTGATATATATCTTGAAGCTGATAGCCAGTCTTCATATGCTCCTAGAGCATGGTGTCAACAAAAGCAGTAGGACAAGATCTATACCATCAAGCTGATGGCTAGGCTTAATACGCTTCTAGAGAATAGTGTCAACAAGAACAGTGACATAGGAACTTCAAAAAGCATACAACGATGCATGGCGCAATTTGTAACAGTGTTGCTATAGTATGACTATGCACAGGGAAATTCGTTACAATTTCGCTGCAGCATGATAATGTAGGGGTAATTTGTTACAATTTTGCAATAAGATGACGATTAATGGGGCAATTTGGGAAGTTTAGAACGTCCTGATAGCGCATACACTTAAATGTAACCTGAGTGGAATGTAACTGGAATTATTTCTAGAGTGCACCCAGCTCAAATTAGAGCCAGTACACATATTTAACCAGGAATTCAACGTTTTGGTAGTACAAACAATTAAATATAAACTGATTGGGATGCAGCAGCTGTATTATCACAAGAGCTTGTCACACTTTTCCTGTAACATGAGGCAGCTTCTTGCAGTTTTGCTGTAACAGGGAGCAATTTTACACAACTTTGTTTGATGTTTATCTGTAACTGATTATCGAAAAGAACACACACCACGCATACATATAATTGATTCACCTCGAGGGGCAATAAATCCACAACCTTCAGTTCGACCTCTAAAAGGAATTTAAAATTAGGGAGCATGAAGGACATGGACAGGGACTGCCAATAGGTAGCGCTGGGTGGAAATGTGGGTCAGCCAGGGAGCATACTGAGATAGTGTGGGCATTTGTGATACACATTGTGTATGGCTGGCACAGTGGTTAATGCAGCTAGTAAGCAGGAGATCCCGGGTACGAGTCCCAGTCAGGCATACATTTCCATTTGTCGCTGCTGGTTCCGCATAAAGTCCTGATGAAGCTGACATCACTAGTTCCTCCCCTTTCCTTTCCTTTCCTTTTTCTCCCTCCAACTTCAGTCACATAATCTAGAGAGTTTGGTTCAGGAAGGGCAATTCTTCTGAAAGGGAAGGAAGACGAAGAGAAAGAGGGTGAGGGGGGGAGGAGGAGGAGGAGGAGGAGGAGGAGGAATACAAGCAAAGGTGAACATGATGAAGAAGATGAAGACATTAACGACAAAGAAAACAATGTATTTATGAAATCAGAAGGTGGAGATATTAGAGGAGGAGAAGAGGATGATTACAGTGAGGAACATGATGATGCTATCACTGAAGTATGAAAGGCTACCTGGGAAAAACCATGTATGTTGGGTCCACAACCTGTAAATTTAACAACTATTTGATAAAGGTTGGGCATAAAGAATATGAAAGAATGCCAGGTTTACTGAATCGAATACTCTTAAAGACTTCAAATTTGACAAGCTTTCACAGAAAGAAATAGAAACGATTGATCAAATATTATGCATGACTGATGAATATAAGAAAACCAATGGAAGAACAAAAAGCTCAAATGGTGTGAAATACAAACGCATTATTAAACTGATATTAGAGGATGGTCTTATCAATAGAATTATTGATATTGAATATAAAAAATGAACAATCGATCCCTGCAAAATACATATATAGTTATAACAATCCAAACACAATAGTTGAATGATTAAGACTGCTTATAGAATTGGGCACTACTGAGAATACACCTCATTTGAATGAAATCATTTCAGTCATTTCATAACTTCAAAAAATATATACAGGAAATGAAATGCCAGCTCAAACATATATCGCTTTCTGCTCATGAGGAGGACTGGAGTTTAATGTGCTGTGTGTATCGAGATCATTGGGGACAAAATGCTAGCTTACACTGAAGAGGCTATAAATTGTTAGCGACCCTGCTGAAGAAACCGCATCGACGTAGCCAGCAAACTTGGCTGATCTTAAAGCATTTGGGCCACTACTGGACATGAGCTCTGCACCTTCAATTTATGGGAATTGTGTGAACATGCGATGCCACACACGTCTGGACACCTAGAAGAGCCCACTGTAGCACTGCTTCGCTAACATGCTCGATTTGCTGACAATTCTAAGCTGTCATGTGGAGTGCAGTGTAAGTCATAACAGCATTGGTTCTACACACTCAGTGAGATTTTTCCATACAACGGAAGTAATTTCACTGCTGGAGAAGATTGCTATCACACGTAATCATTCTTATGATTGTACTTTACAATAGTATCTAGAAAGAATGGTGCATTCATAACATGAAGGAAACCCGAAATTGCTGACACATTCTTGTAGCCATAACATCCTGAAACTTGATATTACTGTGTGCGAACACTCTTATATGAAGTTTATAGAGCCTCCTGGTGCAGGGTGGAATGGCTAGGAACCAGGATGGTGTGAGCAGGTGTTGGAGGTGAGCAGGGAGCCCATGTGGCTCCAGAGGAGGCAGCTGGAAATGTAACAAGTTTTTATTGATGCATGTGTGCTGCTTGATATACTGGCCAAGTAGCTGGCTGCCCATTGAATTCTGCTGGGCTGGCTGCACTCATAGCGCACATTGCTGACACAGTATTACACCGTGTTGATGGTCTCATTACGTTAGCTGGCTGCACGGACCCTGCACCAGCAGTGTGCAAACTTGATGCTTCTATAGCTGCGGGCACGTTCCAGTGGTGTCACAGTGAGCGATGCCCTCTGCACTGTGATGCCCATCTGGCAGTGGTGGATGGTGGCTGGTGTGGTCGGGAAGCGACCTGCTGCCACTTGGGCAGGAGTCAGCCATGCTGCTGGACATGATTTAGTGTGGCTAGCCACACCGTGGCACTAAGTCCGGGGAGGGACTTAGTGTGTACACAACTTTTGCCCTGCCATGGCCTCGAAGTGGTGACCTCTGCTGGAAGATCCATGTAGCATATTCATCTGGTATCCCTGGTTGGGCTGTGAGACTCCCAATAATTCTGTTACAAAAATAATCAGTACTTACAATCGGCAGTGACATTCTCTATCCAACCCTGACTTTACCTGAATTACATCATTCCAGGACATTGGATTGGAACAGGAGGAGCAGAAGGTGAAATTCATCGCCAGTGGCCTCCAGGGTCTCGAGACCTCACACTTTGTGGCTTTTATGTGTGGGTTTATGTAAAAGACTGTATTTTTATGCCCCCTATGCCTCGTACGCTTGAAAGTCTGCGGAATCGCATTGTTGAAGCTGTGAATTCGATAACGAGATAGCAGCTGCTTCGTGTGTGGCAGGAAATAAGCCACTGTTTTGATATTTGACATGTAACACATGGTGCTCACACTGAATGCATAAAAATTTGAATTTTTCTCTTTCCAGGAGCGTTGGAATTGTGTTTCCATCTTTTTTAGTTGGAAGCAATAAATGTTTGATATCTGTTCCGTCTTTTTGGATAGTCCTGTACTTGAAAATGTATCGTAAAGTTCATTGTCTGTAAACTACTGTAAGCAACTCTTGAGTAGTGCATGTCACCGAGTTTCACATCGTTGAAGTAGTACTTACATTACAGTTGGCTTTAGAACCTATATTTTTCCATAACGTATCAGAATATCTTGATTGGCTACCTAGTTGTTTTACATGGTATGGCTATCAAATTACGGGACTGGTGCTGTCACAGAGTAAACACGCATGCACCAAAGATGAACGATCAATAGCTGTGAAGCATGAAGCCTTCTCAGTCAAATGCGGCATCTATGTTCTCTGTAGACAATTTAGTGTCGTCGTGACATTCCTTTGTGCAAGGGCTGTTATTCTGTTTCGCTGGAAAATGGTAAGTGTTGTAATTGGGAAACAAATTGTCGTGAAGTTTCACATTAAACTTTGAAAAACTGCTAAACCAATCTTTCAGTAAAAGAAGTGTATGGCGAAGACTGTTTATCACATCACGAGTTTTTGAGTGGTTCAAGTGTTTCCAATATGGCCGAGGAGACGTTGAAGATGACTCATGGCCAGGACGCCTTTCAACATCAAAAACGGAAGAAAATATCGAGAAAGTAGGTAATTTGATTCGATCTGACCGTCGGCTGAGTATTCGATCGATTGCTGAAACTGTAGGTACTGACGAAGAATGCGTAAGGAAAATTTTGCGTAACTACGCTACTGGCCATTAAAATTGGTACACCACGAAGATGTCGTGCTACAGATGCGAAATTTAACCGACAGGAAGAAGATCCTGTGGTATGCAAATGATTAACTTTTCAGAGCATTCACACAAGGTTGGCGCCGGTGGTGACACCTACAACGTGCTGACATGAGGAAAGTTTCCAACTGATTTCTCATACACAAACACAATTTGACCGCCGTTGCTTGGTGTAACGTTGTTGTGATGCCTTGTGTAAGGAGCAGAAATGCGTACCATCACGTTTCCGACTTTGATAAAGGTCGGACTGTAGCCTATCGCGATTGCGGTTTATCGTATCGCGACAATGCTGCTCGCGTTGGTCGAGATCCAATTACTGTTAGCAGAATATGGAATCGGTGGGTTCAGGAGGGTAATACGGAACGCCGTGCTGGATCCCAACGGCCTCGTATCACTAGCAGTCGAGATGACAAGCATCTTATCCGCATGGCTGTAACGGATCGTGCAGCCTCGTCTCGATCCCTGAGTCAACAGATGGGGACGTTTGCAAGACAACAACCATCTGCATGAACAGTTCGCCGACGTTTGCAGTAGCATGGACTATCAGCTCGGAGACCATGGCTGCGGTTACCCTTGACGCTGCATCACAGACAGGAACGCCTGCAATGGTGTACTCAACGACGAACCTGGGTGCACGAATGGCAAAACTTCATTTTTTCGGATGAATCCAGGTTCTGTTTACAGCATTATGATGGTCGCATCCGTGTTTGGCGAAACCGCGGTGAACGCAAATTGGAAGCGTGTATTTCATCATCGCCATACTGGCGTATCACCCGGCGTGACGGTATGGGGTGCCTATGGTTACACGTCTCGGTTACCTCTTGTTCGCACTGACGGCACTTTCAACAGTGGACGTTACATTTCAGATGTGTTACAACTCGTGGCTCCACCCTTCATTTGGTCCCTGCGAAACCCTACATTTCAGGAGGATAATGCACGACCGCATGTTGCAGGTCCTGTACGGGCCTTTCTGGATACAGAAAATGTTCGACTGCTGCCCTGGCCAGCACATTCTCCAGATCTCTCACCAATTGGAAACGTCTGGTCAATGGTGGACGAGCAACTGGCTCGTCACAATACGCCAGTCACTACTGTTGATCAACTGTGGTATCGTGTTGAAGCTGCATGGGCAGCTGTACCTGTACACGCCATCCGAGCTCTGTTTGACTTGATGCCCAGGCGTATCAAGACCGTTACTGCGGCTAGCGGTGGTTGTTCCGGGTACTGATTTCTCAGGATCTATGCACCCAAATTGCGTGAAAATGTAATCACATGTCAGTCCTAGTACAATATACTTGTACGATGAATACCCGCTTGTCATCTGAATTTCTTCTTGGTGTAGCAATTTTAATGGCCAGTAGTGTAATTTGACATGAGAGAAGTGTGTGCAAACCTGGAGCCGAAAATTCTCACGATCGAACAAAAAGAAGCTTGTGATAATGTTTGTACTGACACTTTGAATACCATTGAAAATGATCCTAGTTTCTTGGAAAGAGTGATAACATGTGACACGTGTTGCTTTTTCATGTTCGATCTAGATACTAAGCGCCAGTCCATGCTCTGGAAGGGCTCGGTTCACAGTGTGTGAAAAAGCTCGAATGAACAAATAAAAATTCAAAGCGTTGATGATTCTTGTTTTCGATATTGATGGAATTGTATATTCACTTGGTTCCTGAGGGGTCAAACTATTAATCAGCATTACTACCTTGAAGTTCTTGATCATTTCCGTGAGAAAATAAGAAAAAAAGAAACGATTTGTGGAAGTCCCAGTCATGGTTTCTGCGTTAAGACAATGCACCGGCTCAAACCGCATTGTCTGTTAAGAGGTTTATAGCGAGATACAGCATCCCAGTGTTGGATCACTCACCTTACTCGCGTAACCTAGCACCATGCGACCTTTCTCTATTCCCCAAGCTCAAATCTGCATTAAAAGGAACAAGACTTCAGACTATTGAAGCAGTGAACGAACAAGTGGCACATGACATCAAGGAGCTCGTAGAGGAAGACTTCAAGCACTGTGTTCATCAATAGAAAATTCGCATGGAGCGTTGTAGGGATAGAAGAGGGGAATATACTGAGGGAAACAATAAATATGTATGTTTTTGAAAGAATTTTTTTTACAGCAATAATTCTGTTATTTTATAGCCACACCTCATAACAATGCATTTGAGCTTCCTCCTAATTTGTCCGTTTTTTTCTAGCAAAGGCATTCATTTGACATTTGTCATGCAACAATGATGCTCAAGTTGAATGCATAAAAATTTGAACTTTTCTCTTTCTGGGAAAGTCAGAATTGTGTTTCCGTCTTTTGTAGTTTGGAGGCAAAAAAGGTCTCAAATCTGTACCTACTTTCTGAGTAGTCCTGTTGATATCGGTGCATCAGCATCCCTCCCCAAGCCTAGTATAGAATGTCTTGTGTTTGTTCTGAGTAAAGACACCAATATGCCAACTCAGTAGCATCTATAGACAATTGATGAAATTTCTAAGCCTACCAATTTAAAAGATTTTCCTTCCAAATGTTAATTATAAAGAGCTCTTTAACCAGTTTGTGGCTTATGTTACATACCCTCCTCCAACTGGACTGGAGAAAAATGGAGTAAAATTCTTGAGCTCACCTGCTTGGGTCCGAGTTTTTCAAGAGCTGAAAGAAATTAAAACTTGCGCCCTGACTGTCTGCTTATATTTTGCGTAAAATGCTTATCCAAGTCGTTCATAAGTACCTCCAGTGTTTCAGAAAACGACTACACGAAAACTACAAGACACAGACAATACACACAACAGTGAATAGAACATCTCTCCACGTTTTAACTCGCATTACAGGTGCTCAATATGGACACAGTTTGTGACGCGGAAAACGTAAATATGTACAGTATGTGCAGATTATTGAACTCGCTACTGCTGAGCCGAGAAAAACGCGACAGCAGCCAGCTTTGGGAATTTATTCTTCGGATTGCCTATCTGCAGGTGCGAACTAATTCGATTGACAGTATGAGGTGGATGATTAGTCTGCATGTTCTGACACGTCTGTTCCCTGTTGGTACAATCTGCAACTACGCCATGGCACATAATGTGACTCGAAACTTGGAAAGCTCCTCTATTCACTAATACTTGTAATTTTTCTGTTTGTCTTGTAGTTTCTGTGCAGTAGCCTCTGAAGCCCAGGAGGTACTTATGAATAACCTTGTATATGCCGTTCAAAAACTAAATTCTGCTCATACGGCACAATACTCCATTTGGTAACACATCATAAGCCATCGAGAGCAGCTTTGTCACCACCACAGAACTGCCAGAAAATGTGTCTCATTGACAGTTTTGCTTGTCCCCCTCCTTATTAGTGGATGCCGTTACGAAATCGTTCCCAAAGCAAGGAATGAAGATTGGGCTTTAACATCCCATCGTCATCAAGGTCTTTAGCCATGGAGCACACACTCAGAACAATTCATGGATGTCAAAGGAAATCAGCTATGCAATTTCAAAGTAAACACCTAGGCATTTGCCTAAAGCAATTTAGGGAGATCATGAAAAACCTAAATTTGGATCGCTGGACACATTTGAACAATCATCCTCCTGATTGCGAGTGCACTGTGCTAAACACATGCAACCTTGCTCGGCAAAGTCCTTCCCAAACTAACATGAACATGCATATGCAGTACCCCAGTTGCCTCTAGGCCTGTAACTGGTTTGTTATTCCCACGGGAGGATTTTTTCCAGTTCTAGGCAAAGATATACCAGGCAGTATAGGAGCCTAGTACTGTACTACCACTATGTGGGTAGAAAGCTTCTGTCCTGTCACTCATCGACTACTCTTGTGTGGCACTACATCTCAGCAAAAGGAAAGCTAAAGTTATAAATTTTGCATTTAAGAAATCATGCCTGCAGAAGGATCATACAAACAAACTATTATTTGACTGTCGCACAGATTCTCGGTTTGATGGCATTGTAATAGGAATCCCTGGGGGTAGAGAAGCAACTGAAAGAGATGGAAACAAATAAACTGCCAGGTCAGGATTGTAATCCCAATACAGTTTTACAGGGAGTGTTCTATGGCATTGGCCCCTTACTGAGAATGAATTTAATGTGAAAGAAGTGCAATGACTCATGTACATAAGAAGGGTAAAAGAACAGACCTGCAAAATTACAGACCAATATTCTTAACATCAGTTTGCTGCAGAATTCTTGAACATATTCTGAGTCTGAATATAATAAATTCCTTGAGCTGGGTAATGCAAAACTTAGCTTGCCCTTTTCTCATGATATTCGGCAAACAATCGATGAAGGGCAAAAGGCAGATTCCATTTTCCTAGATTTCCTGAAAGCATCTAAAATGGTGCCCCTGGCGGACTGTTAAAGAAGGCCCAAGCACGTGGAAAAGGTTCCAACATGTGTGAGTGGCTCAAAGATTTCTTGTGTAATAGAACACAGTACATTGATGGCAAACATTCGTCAGGGACACAGGTATTGCCAATTCTGCCCCGGGGAATAGCGATACGGCCACTCTTATTCGATATATGCATAAATCATTTGACGGATAGGAAAAACAATCTTGTAACGTTCGAATTCAGTATTAGTGGTGTGCTGCTTGACACACACACCTTGATTAATATCTAGGGGTACTGTTGCGAAGCAATATGAAACAGAATGAGCGCAGCAGTAGGGAAGACAAATGGTCAACTTTGATTTATTGAAAGAATTTTAAGGAAACGTCTCATCTATAAAGGTGACAACAAATAGAGCACTAATGTGACCCATTTTTAAGTACTGTTAAACTGTTTGGGATTTCAGCCACATCAGATTAAAGGAAAACGTTGAAGAAATTCAGAGATCGGCTGCTATATTTGTTACCAGTTGGTTCAATCTACATGTGAGTATTATGGAGATGCTTTCTGAACTCAAACAGAAATCATTTCAGCACAACACTATACAGAAAATTTAGATAACGAGCATTTGCAGAACGATTCTACTGTCGCCATTGTACATTTTGTGTAATGACCACAAATTCAAGATAAGAGGAATTAGGGCTTGTACGGAGGCATATAGACTGTCGTTTTTCTCTCACTCCGTTTGTGAGTGGAACAGGAAGTGAAATGTCAAGTAGTGGTACAAGATATTCTCCACCCTGCATCATACATTGGCTTACAAAGTATGTATGTAGACCAGATGTGTTGTTGCATTGGCTACAGTGAGGGACCTCTCAACCCTCCCCCCCCCCCCCCCCCCTCCCACCTCTTCCTATCCATCAGTGTATCTCACACTTTGTCCAGCATGGTTGGTTTGAGTATCTCTCAGCAAGGTCTGATCTGTTCCACTGCACTTACTGTTCACTTCACTATCAGCTGGTCCTGGATAATGAGATTTTGCTCCTCGGCACTGAATATGCAGTGCTTTGCGTACTCATATCCTGCTCTTATGGGCCATGTTTTTGCACTACCAAGTTACAGTCTCTGAGGAGTGGTCTGCATGGGAGGACTGCCTCACATTCATGCGTAATGACCAGGTGTTGTTGACAATCTCCCCAGTCTTTTTTATGTGATCTATCCAAGCAAGGGCTATGAAGACCTTCACATACACTATAGCAGCTCGTTTGTGAAGAGATGTCCCTTGTTGTTGTGAACGTCCTTTCCAGTTTCCCATATATTATAGAAACAGACCATCACAGACGAGGCCAAATTCGCAGCTTTAACAAATTTATTTGCCATCAACAGCCCATCACACTGTAACATTACGAGTCAAGACAGCTGTAACGGAACTTGAATAGCGTAAAGTTATCGTTAAAAACGCACGCCGCGCGATTTGTTACGATTTGGTCGGTCATAATAGTAGTAACATGCTATTGAATACAATTAAAATATAACGGCGATACCTGTTTAGCGTTATTGGAAATAATATGTAATAAATTAATGAGTAAGGTAGCCGATCCTATAAGAAGAGGTAAAATTGGTCATATTAAGGTGTTTTGCTTTATATCGACTAAGCCGACGACACGGCGTCTTTTTTTCCGTTTACTCTTAGAAGAAAAAAAAAAAAGAAAACAAGTAACGAAGTGCTAATTGTGCGTTGTGAAAAATATAGGGGCGAATTTTAAATAGCTACAGTGTATAATCAGACTAACAAATGGACATTCAGTTACGCGAAATAGCGAACAGTGAAGTGTGGTCATTAAATTGAGTACACCTACAGGGCGGTCAATTCCGGGATAAGTCTATTCGCATCTCACGAGGGACGCGGTATTGAGACCGTTTTTTTTTTTTATTATTATTATATCACGGAGAGCGGGCTTCAATTTATAAAAAGGAGAAAAGCTGTATCATTATCATTGACTGTTGGTGTTAAGCAATCAAAACTGCTCATCAAAGGGTTTCGGTGAATGAGTGGTGAATGCGAAATGAAACTGTGAACGAAGTTATGTTAAATAAAGCAGAAGAGACAAGACAGTTTGGTCGTATCTGTTGTTGTTGTTGTTGTTGTTGTGGTCTTCAGTCCTGAGACTGGTTTGATGCAGCTCTCCATGCTACTCTATCCTGTGCAAGCTTCTTCATCTCCCAGTACCTACTGCAGCCTACATCCTTCTGAATCTGCTTAGTGTATTCATCTCTTGGTCGCCCTCTAAGATTTTTACCCTTCATGCTGCCCTCCAATACTAAATTGCTGATCCCTTGATGCCTCAAAACATGTCCTACCAACCGATCCCTTCTTCTAGTCAAGTTGTGCCACAAACTTCTCTTCTCCCCAATCCTATTCAATACCTCCTCATTAGTTACGTGATCTACCCACCTTATCTTCAGCATTCTTCTGTAGCACCACATTTCGAAAACTTCTATTCTCTTCTTGTCCAAACTGGTTATCGTCCATGTTTCACTTCCATACATGGCTACACTCCATACAAATACTTTCAGAAACGACTTCCTGACACTTAAATCTATACTCGATGTTAACAAATTTCTCTTCTTCAGAAACGATTTCCTTGCCATTGCCAGTCTACATTTTATATCCTCTCTACTTCGACCATCATCAGTTATTTTACTCCCTAAATAGCAAAACTCCTTTACTACTTTAAGTGTCTCATTTCCTAATCTAATCCCCTCAGCATCACCCGATTTAATTTGACTACATTCCATTATCCTCGTTTTGCTTTTGTTGATGTTCATCTTATATCCTCCTTTCAAGACACTGTCCATTCCGTTCAACTGCTCTTCCAAGTCTTTTGCTGTCTCTGACAGAATTACAATGTCATCGGCGAACCTCAAAGTTTTTACTTCTTCTCCATGAATTTTAATACCTACTCCGAATTTTTCTTTTGTTTCCTTTACTGCTTGCTCAATATACAGATTGAATAACATCGGGGAGAGGCTACAACCCTGTCTCACTCCTTTCCCAACCACTGCTTCCCTTTCATGCCCCTCGACTCTTATAACTGCCATCTGGTTTCTGTACAAATTGTAAATAGCCTTTCGCTCCCTGTATTTTACCCCTGCCACCTTCAGAATTTGAAAGAGAGTATTCCAGTTAACGTTGTCAAAAGCTTTCTCTAAGTCTACAAATGCTAGAAACGTAGGTTTGCCTTTTCGTAATCTTTCTTCTAAGATAAGTCGTAAGGTTAGTATTGCCTCACGTGTTCCAACATTTCTACGGAATCCAAACTGATCTTCCCCGAGGACCGCTTCTACCAGTTTTTCCATTCGTCTATAAAGAATTCGCGTTAGTATTTTGCAGCTGTGACTTATTAAACTGATAGTTCGGTCATTTTCACATCTGTCAACACCTGCTTTCTTTGGTATTGGAATTATTATATTCTTCTTGAAGTCTGTGGGTATTTCGCCTGTCTCATACATCTTGCTCACCAGATGGTAGAGTTTTGTCATGACTGGCTCTCCCAAGGCCATCACTAGTTCTAATGGAATGTTGTCTACTCCCGGGGCCTTGTTTCCACTCAGGTCTTTCAGTGCTCTGTCAAACTCTTCACGCAGTATCGTATCTGCCTTCCCTTCTTTGCTTAGAACTGGGTTGCCATCTGAGCTCTTGATATTCATACAAGTGGTTCTCTTCTCTCCAAAGGTCTCTTTAATTTTCCTGTAGGCAGTATCTATCTTACCCCTAGTGAGACAAGCCTCTACATCCTTACATTTGTCCTCTAGCCATCCCTGCTTAGCCATTTTTCACTTTCTGTCGATCTCATTTTTGAGACGTTTGTATTCCTTTTTGCCTGCTTCATTTACTGCATTTTTATATTTTCTCCTTTCATCAATTAAACTCAATATTTCTTCTGTTACCCAAGGATTTCTATTAGCCCTCGTCTTTTTACCTACTTGATCGTCTGCTGCCTTCACTACTTCATCCCTCAAAGCTACCCATTCTTCTTCTACTGTATTTCTTTCCCCCTTTCCTGTCAATTGTTCCCTTATGCTCTCCCTGAAACACTCTACAACCTCTGGTTCTTTCAGCTTATCCAGGTCTCATCTCCTTAAATTCCCACCTTTTTGCAGTTTCTTCAGTTTCAATCTGCAGTTCATAACCAATGGATTGTGGTTAGAATCCACATCTGCCCCTGGAAATGTCTTACAATTTAAAACCTGGTTCCTAAATCTCTGTCTTAGCATTATATAATCTATCTGATACCTATTAGTATCTCCAGGATTCTTCCAGGTATACAACCTTCTTTTATGATTCTTGAACCAAGTGTTAGCTATGATTAAGTTATGCTCTGTGCAAAATTCTACACGGCGGCTTCCTCTTTCATTTCTTCCCCCCAATCCATATTCACCTACTATGTTTCCTTCTCTCCCTTTTCCTACTGACGAATTCCAGTCACCCATGACTATTAAATTTTCGTCTCCCTTCACTACCTGAATAATTTCTTTTATCTCGTCATACATTTCATCAATTTCTTCATCATCTGCAGAGCTAGTTGGCATATAAACTTGTACTACTGTAGTAGGCATGGGCTTTGTGTCTATCTTGGCCACAATAATGCGTTCACTATGCTGTTTGTAGTAGCTAACCCGCACTCCTATTTTTTTATTCATTATTAAACCTACTCCTGCATTACCCCTATTTGATTTTGTATTTATAACCCTGTAATCACCTGACCAAAAGACTTGTTCCTCCTGCCACCGAACTTCACTAATTCCCACTATATCTAACTTTAACCTATCCATTTCCCTTTTTAAATTTTCTAACCGACCTGCCCGATTAAGGGATCTGACATTCCACGCTCCGATCCGTAGAATGCCAGTTTTCTTTCTCCTGATAACGACGTCCTCTTGAGTAGTCCCCGCCCGGAGATCCGAATGGGGGACTATTTTACCTCCGGAATATTTTACCCAAGAGGACGCCATCATCATTTAATCATACAGTAAAGCTGCATGTCCTCGGGAAAAATTACGGCTGTAGTTTCCCCTTGCTTTCAGCCGTTCGCAGTACCAGCACAGCAAGGCCGTTTTGGTTAATGTTACAAGGCCAGATCAGTCAATCATCCAGACTGTTGCCCCTGCAACTACTGAAAAGGCTGCTGCCCCTCTTCAGGAACCACATGTTTGTCTGGCCTCTCAACAGATACCCCTCCGTTGTGGTTGCACCTACGGTACGGCCATCTGTATCGCTGAGGCACGCAAGCCTCCCCACCAACGGCAAGGTCCATTCTCGTTGTACGAAGCCCTTATAGACGATCGTTATGACAATTTGCTTTGAAGGGATCTCGTTACGAGTTAAGTTTTGGGGACCTGGTCAACAGGGGATAGTTCGTACATCTTAACTACTGCAGCTATTCTGGAATCAGGTGCTACCGTGACCGTTGTGTGTTGTCAATGGCTTAAGGTCATCATATCTCATGCTCTAAGATCGACGCGCCTTTCCTCTTGGTATAACGGTGTCTCACGGTAACCACGACAACGCCGACGGCGAAGGAAGATACGGTAGAACACTACATTGTTGCATAGTTAATAACTAAGCAGTTTTCCGCTTTTGTGAGCAGAATAACACTGAACATGACCTTATGCCTTCAGTTTCCTCTCAATCAAATGCTGAGGGAGTGGAGACAATTCAAAAGTTCAAGTCGTATGTACAAAGATGTTCTAGAGTATCACTGACCTCAATTTGCAGTAGGATATTGGAGCATATACTGTACTCGAACATTATGTATTACCTTGAAGAAAATTACTTTTTGATACATAACCAATACAGATTCAGAAAATATCGTTCTAGTGCAATACGGCTAGCTCTTTATTCCCATTAAGTAATGAGTGCTGTCAACAAGGGCTCTCAGATCGATTCCATATTCCTAGATTTCCAGAAGGCTTTTGATACCGTTCCTCACAAGCGACTATTAATCAAATTGCGTGCCTATGGAGTATCGTCTCAGTTGTGTGACTAGATTCGTGATTTCCTCTCAGAGAGGTCACAGTTTGTAGTAATAGATGGTAAATCATCGAGTAGAACAGAAGTGATACCTGGCATTTCGCAAGGTAGTGTCATAGGCCCTCTGCTGTTCCTGATTTATATAAATGATCTAGGTGATAATCTGAGCAGCCCCCTCAGATTGTTTGCAGATGACACTGTAATTTTCCGCCTAGTAAAATCATCAGACGATCCATTCCAATTACAAAATTATCTAGAGAAAATTTTTGTGTGGTGTGAAAAGTGGCAATTAGCACTAAACAAAGAAAAGTGCGAAGTCATCCACATGGGTACTAAAAGAAATCCGATAAATTTTGGGTATACGATAAATCGCACAAATCTAAGGGCTGTCAATTCGACTAAATACCTAGGAATTACAATTACGAGCAACTTAAATTGGAAAGACCACATAGATAATATTGTGGGGAAGGCGAAACAAAGACTGCACTTTGTTGGCAGAACACTTAGAAGATGCGACAAACCCACTAAAGAGACAGCCTACATTACACTTGTCCGTCCTCTGCTGGAATATTGCTGCGTGGTATGGGATCCTTACCAGGTAGGATTGAAGGAGGACATCGAAAAAGTGCAAAGAAGGGCAGCTCGTTTCGTGTTATCACGCAATAGGGGTGAGAATGTCACTGATATGATACGCGAGTTGGGGTGGCAGTCACTGAAACAAAGGCGAAAATAGTTTGTTGACACCCACCTACGTAAGGAGAAATGATCATCATCATAAAATAAGAGAAATCAGAGCTCGAAGGGAAAGATTTAGGTGTTCCTTTTTCCCACGTGCCATTCGAGAGTGGAATAGTAGAGAAGTAGTATGAAAGTGGTTCGATGAACCCTCTGCCAGGCACTTAAGTGTGAATTGCAGAGTAACGATGCAGATGTAGAACAGAGATGGTGTTGATATTCTTTTGTACTTATCAGTTCATCCATAAAATCCTCTGTGTGGTAGCATCAGATGACGCTCATTTACTATGTGCACTGCAGGTTCCAGATCAGTGGCACCACATTCAGTACAGTGCAGGTGCCTGTGTCTGGACTTACATCTATGAGCATCAGATGATGCAAAGTCTGAGCTGTATTACGGGTGCCCATGGTTGCTGGACGTACTCCATTTAAGTTGAAGGAAGGCTTTATATCTGTTATCAAAAACGATTCTTTCTTCAGGATTACCAGCCAACTTGGGACCCCTGAGATTTCAGTATCTATGGAATCCACTTCGACAATTGCACCATCCTCTACACTGAAAGTTTCACTCGTGTCAAGTATCTACCCAGGTCAGAGAACTGCAAGCTGCTGTGCCTCAGAGCAGCTACAGCTGGATCTATAGAAATGGATCCTGTACTGTGATCTGTCTGTGTAGACAGAGGCTGTTGCTGTGACCCCAATACAAGATATCAAGATTAATCTGGCACGAATCACAACAGACAGGTATTCTTTTAATGACCCTTCTACCCCTCCCCTACCATTCTCTGCAGGAGCCTGCACAAATTTACATGTTTCCTCCCAAATGCGCAAAATTTGGAAGTGGTATTTTTTAAATCCTAATCAGTGTCTAATGACATGCTGAACTCATCAGTAAATACCACTATTTAACTCCAGGAGGGTGACAGTGGCTGTTCTTTTTTGTAGTCAACTTAGAGCGCAGTCACAGATCATCATGTGTGACCACCGACTAGTACAGGGTGAGGCATATAAAAGTGGCCCGGAGGACAGAGTTCCAGGGTATAAAGAAACACAGCAGAGGAAAGGAAATATAGTACTAACTTTACTACAGCAGAAGTTTAAAGTGACAACTGCAGAATGTAGCCTCCTCTCCCTACTGTTGTGGCTGGGGGTAAGTGTCCCAGATGTTCTGCACCAGTTTCTCAGTCGGCTCAATTTGCTGGAAGGCCTCAAGAAAACTAGTTCTCCTACATATCTAAGTGAACAGTGTGTCTAACTGCTATTTTGAGGATGTGGGTTCGATTCCTGATACTGCTAAGGACTTTTCCTTGGTTGAAGGACTGGAATGGGGTGCTCTCAGCTTCGTGACGCCAACTGAGAAGCTACTTGAGTGATAAGTAGCGGCTGCAAGGTCAAAAAAGACAATAACGACTAGGAGAACAGTGTGCTGACCCCACGCCCTCCATACTGCATCCAATGACATCATGGACAGAGGATGACACAGTGGTCAGTTGGTCCCAATTGCTCCACTAGGACCAGAATGCAGAGCCTGAAGAATATTAAGGGAATAAGAGCACATGAGAAACTAATTCTCCCAATAATGCTCCATTGGCTCCAGTGCCTTAAATATCATGTACAACTCAACATAATACTCTGACAATATGGCTGGTATATGGATCCTGAAGACATGGCCAGGAAAAACACTGAGCAGCCAAGAGAATTACCCTACTTTCGCCCACCTGTATATTATACAATATTTTTATAGTGCTCCTCTAGAATGCAGCACAGCAAAGATCCAAAAAATCACATTTTAAGTGTTTTTCTTTTCCTAATAATACAATCCCCCCCATGAACCACGGACCTTGGCGTTGGTGGGGATGCTTGCGAGCCTCATCGATGGAGATAGCCGTACCGTAGGAGCAACCACAATGGAGGGATATCTGTTGAGAGGCCAGACAAACGTGTGGTTCCTGAAGAGAGGCAGCAGCCTTTTCAGTAGTTGCAGGGGCAACAGTCTGGATGATTGACTGATCTGGCCTTGTAACATTAACCAAAACAGCCTTGCTGTTGTGGCACTGCGAACGGCTGAAAGCAAGGGGAAACTACAGCCGTAATTTTTCCCGAGGGCATGCAGCTTTACTGTATGATTAAATGATGATGGCGTCCTCTTGGGTAAAATATTCCGGAGGTAAAATAGTCCCCCATTCGGATCTCCGGGCGGGGACTACTCAAGAGGATGTCGTTATCAGGAGAAAGAAAACTGGCGTTCTATGGATCGGAGCGTGGAATGTCAGGTCCCTTAATCGGGCAGGTAGGTTAGAAAATTTAAAAAGGGAAATGGATAGGTTAAAGTTAGATATAGTGGAAATTAGTGAAGTTCGGTGGCAGGAGGAACAAGACTTTTGGTCAGGTGAATACAGGGTTATAAATACAAAATCAAATAGCAGTAATGCAGCAGTAGGTTTAATAATGCACAAAAAAACAGGAGTACGGGTAAGCTACTACAAACAGCATAGTGAACGCATTATTGTGGCCAAGATAGACACGAAGCCCACGCCTACTACAGTAGTACAAGTTTATATGCCAACTAGCTCTGCAGATGACAAAGAAATTGATTAAATGTATGAGGAGATAAAAGAAATTATTCAAATAGTGAAGGGAGGACGAAAATTTAATAGTCATGGGAGAATGGAATTCAAGCGTAGGAAAAGGGAGAGAAGGAAACATAGTAGGTGAATATGGATTGGGGCTAAGAAATGAAAGAGGAAGCCGTCTGGTAGAATTTTGCGCAGAGCATAACTTAATCATAGCTAACACTTGGTTTAAGAATCATGAAAGAAGGTTGTATACATGGAAGAACCCTGGAGATACTAAAAGCTATCAGATAGATTATATAATGGTAAGACAGAGATTTAGGAACCAGGTTTTAAATTGTAAGACATTTCCATGGGCAGATGTGGACTCGGATCACAATCTATTGGTTATGAACTGTAGATTAAAACTGAAGAAACTGCAAAAAGGTGGGAATTTAAGGAGATGGGACCTGGATAAACTGAAAGATCCAGAGGTTGTAGAGAGTTTCAGGGAGAGCATAAGGGAACAATTGACAGGAATGGGGAAAGAAATACAGTAGAAGAAGAATGGGTAGCTTCGAGGGATGAAGTAGTGAAGGCAGCAGAGGAACAAGTAGGTAAAAAGACGAGGGCTAGTAGAAATCCCTGGGTAACAGAAGAAATATTGAGTTTAATTGATGAAAGGAGAAAATATAAAAATGCAGTAAATGAAGCAGGCAAAAAGGAATACAAACGTCTCAAAAAATGAGATCGACAGGAAGTGCAAAATGGCTAAGCAGGGGTGGCTAGAGGACAAATGTAAGGATGTAGAGGCTTGTCTCACTAGGGGTAAGATAGATACTGCCTACAGGAAAATTAAAGAGACCTTTGGGAGAGAAGAGAACCACTTGTATGAATATCAAGAACTCAGATGGCAACCCAGTTCTAAGCAAAGAAGAGGAAGGCAGAAAGGTGGAAGGAGTATATAGAGGGTTTATACAAGGGCGATGTGCTTGAGGACAATATTATGGAAATGGAAGAGGATGTAGATGAAGACGAAATGGGAGATAAGATACTGCGTGAAGAGTTTGACAGAGCACTGAAAGACCTGAGTCGAAACAAGGCCCCGGGAGTAGACAACATTCCATTAGATCTACTGATGGCCTTGGGTGAGCCAGTCATGACAAAACTCTACCATCTGGTGAGCAAGATGTATGAGACAGGCGAAATACCCTCAGACTTCAAGAAGAATATAATAATTCCAATCCCAAAGAAAGCAGGTGTTGACAGATGTGAAAATGACCGAACTATCAGTTTAATAAGTCACAGCTGCAAAATACTAACGCGAATTCTTTACAGACGAATGGAAAAACTGGTAGAAGCGGACCTCGGGGAAGGTCAGTTTGGATTCCGTAGAAAGGTTGGAACACGTGAGGCAATACTAACCTTACGACTTATCTTAGAAGAAAGATTAAGAAAAGGCAAACCTATGTTTCTAGCATTTGTAGACTTAGAGAAAGCTTTTGACAATGTTAACTGGAATACTCTCTTTCAAATTCTGAAGGTGGCAGGGGTAAAATACAGGGAGCGAAAGGCTATTTACAATTTGTACAGAAACCAGATGGCAGTTATAAGAGTCAAGGGACATGAAAGGGAAGCAATGGTTGGGAAGGGAGTGAGACAGGGTTGTATCCTATCCTCGATGTTATTCAATCTGTATATTGAGCAAGCAATAAAGGAAACAAAAGAAAAGTTTGGAGTAGGAATTAAAATCCATGGAGAAGAAATAAAAACTTTGAGGTTCACCGATGACATTGTAATTCTGTCAGAGACAGCAAAGGACTTGGAAGAGCAGTTGAACGGAATGGACAGTGTCTTGAAAGGAGGGTATAAGATGAACATCAACAAAAGTAAAACTAGGCTAATGGAATGTAGTCGAATTAAGTCAGGTGATGTTGAGGGAATTAGATTAGGAAATGAGATACTTAAAGCAGTAAAGGAGTTTTGCTATTTTGGGAGTAAAATAACTGATGATGGTCGAAGTAGAGAGGAAATAAAATGTAGACTGGCAATGGCAAGGAAAGCGTTTCTGAAGAAGAAAAATTTGTTAACATCGAGTGTAGATTTAAGTGTCAGGAAGTCGTTTCTGAAAGTATTTGTATGGAGTGTAGCCATGTATGGAAGTGAAACGTGGACGATAAATAGTTTAGACAAGAAGAGAATAGAAGCTTTCGAAATGTGGTGCTACAGAAGAATGCTGAAGATTAGATGGGTACATCACATAACAAATGAGGAGATATTGAATAGAATTGGGGAGAAGAGGAGCTTGTGGCACGACTTGACTAGAAGAAGGGATCGGTTGGTACGACATGTTCCAAGACATCGAGGGATCAGCAATTTAGTATTGGAGGGCAGCATGGAGGGTAAAAATCTTAGAGGGCGACCAAGAGATGAATACACTAAGCAGATTCAGAAGGATGTAGGCTGCAGTAGGTACTGGGAGATGAAGAAGCTTGCACAGGATAGAGTAGCATGGAGAGCTGCATCAAACCAGTCTCAGGACTGAAGACCACAACAACAACAACAACAACAACAATAATACAGTTCTCTATTTCATAAGAAGCCAAGGTGGTGATTTACTCCAAACTTGAATCAAAACAGTAATGCTGGTCACACATAAGTCTAAAAGAGTACCAGTACACTTTGCACAAATACCAAAAGACCCCATTGTTCACCAACAACTATTTAAAGTTGTTTCAAGGGTGAGCAAGCAATAGAATGGTGTGGAGGACCTGGCATATGGAGTGTATTTTGAATGCCTATCACACCATTAGGTGAAGTAGCTGCTCACCAGCCTTGGTGCAGAGGACGGGAATGGGGATAGTCCTAACCATCCCTGAAGCTAGCTTAGTTCATGTTGGACTGCTTTCCATACCTGCAGCTATGATTATCTAGCAGATTCATCTAAGTGCACTGATAATCAAGTTGAGATCACATAAAGGCTCTGTAAACCTGGAACAGGCAGAATCAGACTGTTCCCCATGTATCAAATTCTATGCATGTTACAATATTAAGCACTTTGGGGGACCAAATGGCAGCCACGTAAGGTTCTCATTAAAAATGAGTCTCCCATACCACACCAGACCTTCATTCTTTCAAATCAGATTCCTCATTTTCAGATCAGGAAGATTAAACTCGCAAGAGGGTAAAGTTAGAAAGATCACATATGAAATTTTCTGGTAATTTAAAGTCAGTGTTTGTGCTTGTTTCCCCAGCCTCCTACTTGACATCTGCAGGTGGTGTGTACTGCTTCAGGGCTGGAAAAAAACTAATAACTGAAAAGGCATACACAACTAGAACCCTTATCAAAACCCTTTATACTGGAAGTAATACTATCCATAGGTATTAAAAACAGGATCGAACTTGAATCACTACCTTGAGGAAGACCAGTCTCTTGTATGAAATGAATTGGCAGGCTGTCACCGAATATCTGACACATGAGGTATGAGGTGAGGAATAACCACAGGGGGAAAGAAAAGGTAGATGTCCCCAGAAGCCCCATGCATGGATAAACGTTCTCTAATGGATTTTGCAATGACTTGGTGACGTGTTGTGTCATACAGATCCCACATGAGAAGGGGCTGTTGCTAACTTTATTAAGGATATAATTGAAGCTAGTGTGGAAAGCCATATCCTGGCTGGCACTAATGGTCACTGGAGCAAAATGCTCTGCCAGCATATGGATTACGTCTCCTTTGCCTGTCAGAAGGCTACAACTCTTCATTATGACATTAGCAAGGCAACACATCTTGAAACCCTTCTTATGATTTCCCAAACATGCATTGTCTGGTGGAACAGTTGACAATGTTCATGACCTATGCCCTGATCTCTTTTCCTCTGTCCAAAGGTCGCAAGACTCTCATTAGAACCTCTGTCACCAACTTCAGAGTGACACTCACCACTTATTATGGACTGCCAGTCTTCTAAGTTGCCCTGAAGACTTTGGCATAAATACTTCTGCAGCATGATGGGTCATGATAGGGGTGTGCTCTCTGTCTTCACAAAACAGCAAATTGGGTGTACAGTGTGCATGTCTCCTTTGTGAGCAACCATGTGGATGGTTTTCTTCCTTGAACTGCTTAATCAGTTACATGCACATACACTGTCTGGCAAAAAAAAAAAAAAAAAAAAAAAAAAAAAAAAAAAAAAAAAAAAAAAAAAAAAAAAAAAAAAGATTCACCCAGAAGGTGAGGAGGAAACGAAATGAAACTTCACAGGTTGCACTGGTGTGTGATAATGCTTCAGTGATTACAAAACCGAGTCAGATTTACAAAGCACTTGACAGTACGAGGCCCATATATCGGTATGATGCTGCATCCACTCTGGCCTGGAATCATGCAATGATTTGCTTAGGAAGGGTGTCATAAAACCATTGTATCTTCTTCTGAGGCATGTTGGCCCGTAACTGTTGTAACTGGTACTTGATATCCTGGGGATTTCATTGGCCATGGGGATACTTCAACTTCATGCAGTCAGTTCATAGACAGATGCGTCATGTGGAGGAGTATTGTCCTTTTGAAAAATGGCCGCATGATTGATACATGAAAAGTAACACAAGGACGCAGAATGTCCGTGATGTACCAGTGTGCAATCTGAGTCACCTCAATCACAACCAGCCATGACCTGAACTCATACCCACTGGTTCCCCACACCATGACAACAGGAGTAACACTACTACACACCTCCAAAAAAACATTCACAGAATAGCCCTTTTCCAGGTCACTGTCATACTCACCAACAATGGTCATTTGGGGTAGTTAGGATCTGTGATTCAGTAATAACACAATGCGATGCCTTTTATCAGCAGTTCATGCTTCCTAGTCATGGTGCCACTCCAAATGCACCCATTTGTATTGAGGTACTAACAGTAGTCCATGAATGGGATGGTATCTCTCTCAGTTCGACTGCTGCTAGTCTCTGACCATTGGTGCACGATGACATAGCAACTGAGAGTCTAGTACTTGTTCTCAGATTGCAGGTGTAGATGTGAAGGGTTATGATGTGCTTGGTGCACTATGCAACTATGCTCCTTCTTAGTGCCCTCCTTCTTAGGGCTCAGACTTGGTCAACCAGAACTTTGATGACAAGTATGTCTGCCCTCATGTTCCCATGCAGTTTAATATCTGTCCAGTGTCACATCAAAATGCTTCCGAATCTAGACATTGCATGATTCGACTAACCAGACAAATGGAGACACAATGAGGCACCTTTCAAACTCTGTCAGGTGCTGATAATGGTGTCTCACATGAGTACACAGCATCTCCATGTCCTTCATAGTGATCATTCAACATCTGACATTTTTCATGCTCCTTACATACCCCTGGTAACAACACTAAACACAAACACCACTAATGCTCTCAGGTGGCTGTTCTATCTGTCACAGAGAATTGGAACTCTAATCATTTACATACTCTCTGATGGAATATATGTGTACGAAGTTAATTGACATCTGACCATGCGTTCTGGGTGCTTCACTTTTTTCATACAGCTGTGTAGACTGGAATGTGGTCACTATTTTTGACTGCAGGTCCTCCACCACTTTCCACTGAGCTGCATGTGCGAGGTCTGGAGAGAATTACGCTAGATCAATGCTGGAACACTTAGCAGTGGTTATGTTAAAGTGAATGCTTATATCCACATTCATAAGACACATTTTTTCTGATATCATCAGTGGAGAGCCTCGTTGTCTCAAGCTGCATTAGTGAGAAAATAGGGACACTGTAACTCCATGTTACTCAGAATGTACACTACAGCAGGTGAGAGAAAGAAATTTTAGTATACAATGTTTATAAAGATGACAATAATCACCCCCCTCATGCTATAATATGCTTCACTGCGAAAAAAATAGCAAATAAGAAACAGTAAGATGGTATTGGTGGTGATCATGGCGATTATGTGTTTAAAGGTACTAAACTACTGGTCCACCGAAAGTGGCACTAAAAAAAAAAAAAGCACTCCGTCTTCAGGCCACAAGTGGCCCATCGGGGCCATCCGACCGCCGTGTCATCCTCAGTTGAGGATGCAGATAGGAGGGGTGTGTGTTCAGCACACCGCTCTCCCGGTCGTTATGATGGTTTTCTTTGACCGGAGCCGCTACTATTTGGTCGAGTAGCTCCTCAATTGGCATCACAAGGCTGAGTGCATCCCGAAAAATGGCAACAGCGCATGGCGGCTGGATGGTCACCCATCCAAGTGCCGGCCACACCCGACAGCGCTTAACTTCGGTGATGTCACGGGAACCGGTGTATCCACTGCGGCAAGGCCGTTGCCACCCACCGAAAGTGGAGGAGTATTATAATTTAGTGTAAAATGTGCTAGTGTAAAATCTGCTCTCTCTCAGGAAATGCAACACTTTGGTAGTGGCTGTCTAATCATTCACAAGCTCTGAGGTAGCGAGGTAGGCAAGCAGAGAGCGTGCCACAGATCGGCCAGCAGGGAACACTGAACAACAACATTCACTGTTGTCAGCAGACTAATGCAGTTGCAGTGAGGAGGGTCCTCCCAATGCAGAAGAAACATGTGGTCGCCTCTCATGTGGCTGATGCATAGTGGGCACAACACAATGGCATCTTTTCGAGAGGCCTGGGAAGATGTATGCCACACCTTAGTGGACCCTTTAACTGCTCTCAACTTGTTTTGGGTCATAGTAGCCTGCCATTCCAATTCCCACAGCCTCAAGAATAGTCCTAGCAGGATAAAAATCAGCATTTTCTAAAATCTCAGAATTAAGTGGTCCATGCCCCACAAGGACCAACGTGCAAGCGACCAACGTGGACCATATTCCAGATGTCTGTGAGTGCACAGGGAGAGGATGATAGGAAAATGGTCAATGTTACAAAGATTGCAATGAATGCACCACTGGATAAGTGGTAAGATACCAGGGCTACAAACTGTGAGATCAGTAGCTGAGCATGTTCTGTGGGCTGCACTGAAATGTCTTGTAGCTGCAGTGTTGAGTAGGCAGATGTCCAATACTGAAAGAAAGTGTTCTAGTATGCGGCCTCTGTAAGACATGGTGTCACCGCCCCACAGAGGATTATGAGCATTAAAGTCTCCTAGTAAGAGGAATGGGGGAGGAGGCTGCTCCACTAACTCTAACACCTCATGATACTGGAAAGGTCCATCTGCAAGTGGATAAACATTACATATTGTCATCCACACTGACAGGCAAACACTAACAGCCATGACCTCAGTGCAGTGGTAAGGAGCAACTGCTCATTGAAAGTACCAGAGTGTATGAGGGTGCAGACCCAACTGGACGCTCTTTCAACGTTAACGCGGTTGGTGCAGTACAGCTTGTAGTTTTTTTGCGCTAGGAAGTGTGTTGCCATAAGCCATATTTCCGGAAGTGCTATGCCAATTATGTGGTAAGTAGCCACTAAATGACAGTTTGGTCAGATGGCGATAGTAGCCATTACAATTCCATTGCTGGATTGTTGGTGTCAGCTTCAACAAAGAGGCGAGTGGAAATGAAGGAGGTGATTACTTCGTTACCAGGTCATAGTCCACCTAACTGTGTGATCCATGCATCAGTGTGCATAAGTTCTCTGGTACAGAGCACTGCGGGTTTCGAAGCTGCAGCTGACGGCATTGAGCTCAATGACCACTAGAGGTCTCTGCAACAGTCGCATCGTAAGCCGTGGCTGCACGCACTCCTGGCCCGAGTCTAATGTGAGGGCACCACTGTGGAGCATGTGGTCCCATCGGCCAATAGTGACATACCCTGTCATGTATTAGGTGGCTGCCTCTCACTCAGTGAGGCAGTCTGGTATTCGCATTGAGTCAGTTGATATCTCACTTACAGACATCATGTTTACGTTGCATGTGTTTACTTCTCATTTACAAGTGGACATTGTTTTGATTTCATGAGGTTATCTCTTGTGACCCCATTGCTTAATACTTCATTATTGATCTTGGTGTCTTGCTCAGTTGTCTGTCATTGTGCTTGTCCTTCCATTCCCGTTCATCCGTCTTGTTTGTTCGGGGGCTGCTCCCGTTCGGTTCTGCCAAATTTTCATTTGCAGCAACCCCGTGACCATTCCTGTCGCAGTTACAACATTTTGGCGACTAGGTAAACCGTAGTCATTGTTAGCATGGAGGCTAAGTTGATCTGTCTTCAGGAACAACAGCTCATGCAGCAGCAGCAGATCCAGTTAGACATCCTACAAAAGTGGATGCCAGGGACACAACAGCTTCCAAGTCCTCGGGTGTCCAATGCTTTCTCACGTCTGTCATCATTCCCACCATTTAGTGACCCTAAAGAAGACTGGGAAACGTACTTACATTGGCTGAAACAACATTTCACAGCTTTCCAAGTCACAGATGACCCCTTGCAGCAGTCGTTGTTTTTGTCTTGGGCCTCCCCAGACACATTCTTTCTTCTCCACAAGTTGGCACCCTTGTCTGATCCTGTGGCTCTCTCTCTCCAGGAGATATGCCTTTTGCTGACAAACTATTTTTCACAGCGCTACCATGTGGTCATCTCTCGGCCATAATTCCACCAGTACAATTAAACAGCATGGTCAATCATATCATTCCTAGGTCATGGGCTTGCAGGGTCTCACCCCATCGATGCGATTTTACATGCACCAATCAGCAGTGTAAGGCATTGTATACGGACTCCCTGATCTGGGATGTGGTGGTTCAGCTGGCTCCCGATCCTGAGGTCAGAACTGCGGCATTGAAACTCGATAATCCGTCATTGGAAGAGATTCTCCGCATTGCCCACGCATTTGAAATTGCTCAGGTGGCTAATGAGCGTCTCAAGGTGCGGCCGCAAGTGGCAGCGATTGATGTGTCTCTGCGGGTTCCGCCCTCATGACATAGACAAGGCCCGGCCAACAGAGGCCAGTGCCATCAGGACTCCTCTTTTTCCAATGTCTCTACGGCATCAGAGCCTCCAGTCGCCATGCGTCACCAGTCGCGCGGCCCACTTCCGTTTTGCCCACAGTGCTTTACCACACACTCTCAAGCTCATTGACCCCACTGCTGTAAAACTTGCACGCTGTGTAGGAAGGAGGGCCGCATCCGATCTGTTTGTCGTAGTCTCTCAACTTGCTCTCATCCTGCTCCTCCTGGGCCTTAGGATACTGTACATGCCCTGCAATTGGTCGTCCTGTTGGAGGACCCATCAGCACGGAAGCTCTTCCTCATGCTCTGCCTTTTTACTGAGGCTGTCAGTCTTCAGATCAACACTGGGGCCACCGTCTTCCTGATTAATATTGCGACATATACCCACACCGGTGAGCAGTATTCAAGCAGTGGGCGAACAAGTGTACTGTAACCTACTTCCTTTGTTTTTGGATTGCATTTCCTTAGGATTCTTCCAATGAATCTCAGTCTGGCATCTACTTTACCGACAATTAATTTTATATGGTCATTCCATTTTAAATCACTCGTAATGCCTACTCCCAGATAATTTATGGAATTAACTGCTTCCAGTTGCTGACCTGCTATATTGTAGCTAAATGATAAGGGATCTTTCTTTCTATGTATTCGCAGCACATTACACTTGTCTACATTGAGATTCAATTGCCATTCCCTGCACCATGCGTCAATTCGCTGCAGATCCTCCTGCATTTTAGTACAATTTTCCATTGTTACAACCTCTCGACATACTACAGCATCATCCGCAAAACGCCTCAGTGAACTTCCGATGTTACCCACAAGGTCATTTATATATATTGTGAATAGCAACAGTCCTATGACACTCCCCTGCGGCACACCTGAAATCACTCTTACTTCAAAAGACTTCTCACCATTGCATTCTGTTATCTAGGAACTCTTCAATCCAATCACACAATTGGTCTGATAGTCCATATGCTCTTACTTTGTTCATTAAACGACTGTGGGGAACTGTATCAAACGCCTTGTAGAAGTCAAGAAACACAGTATCTACCTGGGAACCTGAGTCTATGGCCCTCTGAGTCTCGTGGACGAATAACGCGAGCTGGGTTTCACACGATCGTCTTTTTCGAAACCCATGCTGATTCCTACAGAGTATATTTCTAGTCTCCAGAAAAGTCATTATACTTGAACATAATACGTGTTCCAAAATTCTACAACTGATTAACATTAGAGATATAGGTCTATAGTTCTGCAAATCTGTTTGACGTACCTTGTTGAAAACGGGGATGACCTGTGCCCTTTTCCAATCTTTTGGAATGCTACGCTCTTCTAGAGACCTACAGCCAGCAGTCAAGCAGAACTTGATCGTATCCAGGCTGCTGGTGTCCTAGAGCCTGTGACATTTAGTGTTTGGGCGACACCATTGGTGGTCATACAGAAACCCAATGGGGTCCCTTTGGCTGTGTGGGGACTTCGGCACTACTGTCAATGCTGAGTCCTTAGTGGACACTTACCACATTCCCTGACAGGAAGACCTTCTCGCCAAGCTTGCTCGGGGGGGGGAGTACTTTTCTAAGATCGACCTGGCTGAGGCATACCACCAGTTACCCTTGGATGCCGATTCCCAGAACACCATGGTTATCAACACACCTTTTGGATTATACAAGTACAAGTGCCTTCCATTTGGTGTCTCTTCGGCGCCGGCAATTTTCCAGCGGTTCCTGGAACAGCTCATGCAGCCTATCCCAGCCTGCGTGAATTATCTGGATGACATCTTGGTCACCGAGCGTTCCCGCCAGGAACATTTGCACAACCTCAGCACCTTATTTCACGCTCTGCAATCTGCAGGTTTACACTGTCAGCTGGACAAGTGCTGCTTTTTTTCAACCGGAAGTGGAATACTTAAGCCACTGGCTTAGCAAAGATGGCATTCACCCTTTGGATTGCCATGTCGTGGCCATTGAGGCCCTTCCTCATCCCAAGGACTTATCTGAACTCCAGGAGTTTTTGGGCAAGGTTTCTTATTACTTAAAGTTCTTACCACAAACTGCCTCCGTTGCTCAACCCCTCAATCACTTGTGTCACAAACGGGTGACTTTCGATAGGACTCCTGCCTGTGACCAGGCTTTTCTCCGTTTAAAGTCGATGCTGAAGTCCGCCCATTGCCTTATTCCCTTCTCTCCGGACCACGCCTTGGTTGTGGCAGCTGATGTGTCGGCATACAGCATTGGGACAGATCTCACACACTGGGATACCAATGGCTCAGAACAGCCCATCGCTTATGCATCTAAGACGTTAATCCCCGCACAATAGAACTACCGCCAGATTGAAAAGTAGGCCCTCGCAGTAGTGTTCGCCATCAAAAAATTTCACATCTATCTCTTTGGGGCAAAGTTCACCCTCCTGACGACCATAAACCCCTAGTTATGCTTTTCAGACCCCACTCTCACCTTCCAGAGAGGACGGCTGCACATCTCCAGCATTGGGCGTTCCTTTTATGGAATTACCCTTATCCAGTATAAGCCCACCACCCACCATGCTAACACGGATGCTTCGTCACGTATCCCAACAGGCCGTGATCCTGCGTTCGACCAACAGAAGGTCCTCTGCTTTCACATTGATTCCGCTCACCTGGATGCACTGGTCGGTCTGCCTCTTATGGCTGCTCATATTGCCATGGCTACACGCCGAGACCCTATCTTGAGGCAGGTTCTCCGCTACGTGGTCCACAGTTGGCCGTCCTATATTACTCATCAGATGCGGACCGACTTCAGCCCCTGGTGCCACCTGTACCAGAGGCTCTCCGTGGTCAATGATGTCCTTCTGTTGGCAATGGGAGTCAGGCCTTGCTCCACTTGCTGATTTCGTCACCCTCCCACCCCCGCTCCCGGCCCTCTCAGTGTTACGGCCCTGGTGCAGCCATGTGGGCTCACGTGTACAGGAGCATGGCGGGTTGATTCATAGTTGAAGACGGAAATGCCATAGAATTGTAAATCTCTGCATTAAGGTCACTGTTCTTGACTGGTGAGGTGGTGAGGTGGTCATGTTGGCATGGTCGCCATTAAGTCTGATCCATTTCATTGAAGATCATCTGCCCCCATGCCACTCACTCAAATTGGAGGCTCTCCTCATGAGTGCCACCTGACACAGTAGCCATTGCCCTCAAAGTGGTTAGGTACCTACTTCCTGACACAGGGAGGTTACAGCTCAATCATCAGCAGTGTGGTCCCTGAGGTGTCAGGGGGGAAAGATAGATCCACTTGATTGGTAGGTACAAAAGATCATAGGGCACAGTTGAAAGTTAATGAACCACAATAAAGTGTTTTTCCCCAAATAGCCCGCACTTCTGTAAAATTTGGAAATTGGAGGTCAAACCCAAAATGCATACAAGAATTTAAAAAGTCAAAAATGGTGAGGGGAAAAAGGTATTCAAAAATGAAAAGAGCGAAAACCTTCAGATGTCCAAACAATAGTCAAAATACCAAAGTAAAAACGTGACCAAACAAAAAGACTCCTACTACTCGCAAGGAATGGGGTTGGGTTGTTTGGGGAAGGAAACCAGACAGCGAGGTCATCGGTCTCATCGGATTAGGGAAGGACGGGGAAGGAAGTCGGCTGTGCCTTGTGAAAGGAACCATCCCGGTATTTGCCTGGAGCGATTTAGGGAAATTGTGGAAAACCTAAATCAGGATGGTCGGACGCAGGATTGAACAGTCGTCCTCCCGAATGCGAGTCCAGTGTCGAACCACTGCGCCACCTCGCTCGGTCACGCAAGGAATGGCCATGGATCTAACCTAACCCTAGACACCGTGCAGGGGTATTGGATAATTGAAAATCATATGCAGGAGCAGTGCCCACATGTATACTGAATTCTACAAGTCATGGGGCTGCATATTTTTTTGGAACAAGTTAGGGAATTGAAGACACCATGGAAAATTGATTATGGTGTGTACTACAAAGCTCATGCAACTTAAATCTGAATATTCAAACATGAATTTTAAACTCACTACTTCAGAGCATTAGATACTGTTACAGTTCACTCAATATGTCAGTTTCTCTAAAACAGCTGGAATTCAATGTCAAAAAATATACTGCTAGATGAGTGTAATTGACTGGATTTCCAGTTGTTTATGGACCGTTACCAATTTTACCAGCATCTATACACATTTTATATCAATCCTACTCTAACTACAATAATAAGATAATACTGAATACAGTGGTACAAAAATCATAAAGTCTTATGAATCAATTAAATGTCTCAACTATGTGCTGCCACCTGTTTCAGGTTGCAGTACTAATCCAAATGTCAAATAGGAAAATAAAAATACTAAATAAACTACAAATTGGGAAGTAGCTTCAGTATGTCTGCTCAACACACACAAGACCAGTTGTTGCTAACTATCTTCCTATATCATTCACATAGAAAAAAATGGCATTCCTCGACTGTCATTTTTCTGAGTACCAAACACAATGAGTTTTATCACTTTCACATTTTTCACTACACATAACATGCATGGGTTTTCACTACACGACAAATACAGCCCTTAAAATGCCAATTCCAACATGCATAGACTGCAAGTAATATCTGTCTTGGTTATGTTAACTGTTAACACAAACAAAACAGCACTGATTTTTTAATCATAAATACATGAAAATGAACATACAAATAATTACAAATATTTTATTAACATTTGTGCTTATCAGACTAAATTACAAATAAAAAACCATAGCACAGTATTTCACAAATTTCATAGTACAAGGAAGACAAGGTTTTTAATGTCATTTTGGATGACAACTACAAACATCTCACAGGGAAGAGAAATTGACTGCCTACAAAAAATATAGGTTTTTTAATCAGATGACACTGCCCACCCTAGTTCTGTCATATGAGATTGGTCCTATACAACTGTTCAGTCAGTTTATATCATGCTATGCTAACCTTAATAATAAAAAAAAATATTTAACACAAGATCTCATTCATGTGTGTCATAAAGCAGGCTTCATATGAGGAGTAACACAATAAATATTGATATTTCAATTGAGAATACATACATAACATGCCATAGACACATTCAGTTTAAACAACAGTATGTTAGAACTACACTTCTACTCAATCTTAAAGAAATAACAACCATTTTTGGTATCACGGACAATAGCGATCAAAAGAACAGACCACCACTATCTTTGGACTGACCTTTGACCATTATTTACATTTCAAAAAGGGCTTTCCATTGCTGTAATGATATTAGGGCTAGTTTTCATAACATAATACATTAACAAATACTTTCACTATTTCAACCCACTTGATGAAATGGACAGATAATGCTGAGTGATCAGCCAACCCATTACAACAGTATCTGAATGAAATAGGCAACTAAACATTACCAAAGAACAGAGTGCAAATGATACTCACTGTAAGTAAATAATAAAGCAAGAAGCCACTGACATCCACCATTTTGTCAATGACAGCAACACAGTCCACAGATAAGAGTATTGATTTTGTTTTGGGAATGTACTTTGGAAAGTACCCAAAGGATCTTATGCTTTTGGTGTTTGTGAATATTCTTAACACCACCAGCATTTCAAGTGCTCCATAGGACAATGATAACTTAGAATGCGTGATTCATAAAAATAGGACAGAGAGAGAGAGACACATAATGCGACACCAGTATTTCCAGTTCCATAGTCAATGGACACACGAGATATACTGGATGAGAAAGTCAATTTTGTGTCTCAATAATAAAACACAGCTTCTAAACTTAGGGCAGATCACATACACAAAAGGAATCACATACCGTAGAGAATATTATGTCATCTTATATGTATAGCAACAATGATAAGCATCCAAAAGCTAGTAGGAACCAAAGAAAACTAGAATATACAAACTGAGTAGTCCATGGGTAGCATATGCAACATCAAGGACGACGTGGGCACAAGAGCGCCGTGGTCCTGTGGTTAGCGTGAGCAGCTGCGGAGCGAGAGGTCCTTGGTTCAAGTCTGCCCTCGAGCGAAAAGTTTACTTACTTTATTTTTGCAAAGTTATGATCTGTCCGTTCGTTCATTGACGTCTCTGTTCACTGTAATAAGTTTAGTGTCTGTGTTTTGCGACCGCACTGCAAAACCGTGCGATTAGTAGACAAAAGGACGCGCCTCTCCAATGGGAACCGAAAACATTTGATTGCAATGTCATAGGTCAACCGATTCCTCCACAGGAAAACACGTCTGATGTATTCTATACGACACTGGTGACGGCGTGTGCGTTACATAACAGGAATATGTTGTCGATCCACCTAACTTGCACACTTGGCGAATGGGTAAAAATATTCTTCTACCTTGCCCGATTTAGGTTTTCTTGTGGATGTGATAATCACTCCCAAAAAAGTGATGAAAACGTAAGAGTTTGTCACATAAACTGAAAATAAAAAATTAAATTTTTTGCTCAAGGGAAGACTTGAACCAAGGACCTCTCGTTCTACAACTGCTCACGCTAACCACGGGACCACGGCGCTCCTGCACGCATAGTATCCTAAATATTGCCTATGATGCACATGGACTACTCAGTTTGTATATTTTGCCAATTTTTTCATGGTTCCACACAACTTCTTCCTGTTTTCTCAATTGATCTGCGTTCACTTTTTCAAGGCCTATCTACTGTGCCAACTTATAACTAAATCTGAGGGGGGTGCGATGGGGAGGTTCCCTTGTTAGTAAAAAAGAGACGTTGCCATGTAGGTAGAAACATAAATTACACTGTCTTCAATTACAGACCTGTGACACACAGTTATTACTCTCTCCATTTAAATACATTGAAACAACTAAGAAAAAATATTTACATGAAGCAATATAGAAATGAAATGCCATATTCTGAAGAAAGAGATTCTGAATCAAGAAAATTCAGTATATAAGAATATTCACTTGACATCAGCACTTCGTAGTTTTAGACTGTAGACTGTTGAAGCGTAAAGCAGAGAACAGCCCTTTGTGACTGACTTAGGTGAACTAACTGGCTAGATCAGTAGTTCAATAGATTGACAGTGATAAACAATAGTGTTTTTGGTACAGAAATACCAACTCATACAACAAAAATCTGGGAAGTCTGAAAGAGGAAGAATAACCATCCTACCAGAAACTTATAACAATAATCTAAGCACAATAGTTCTCTCTGGCATGCAAAATATTTTAATGTCATTAATGTACCTGACACTACAGTGGAGGGATTGTATGTTGAAATTAAATTTTTTGGCAGATTAAAGGTACATGGTGAATCATACTTCAAACCCTAATATTTGCCTATTGCAGGGAAGCCTCTTTCGTCTGATTCTTCAGAGCATCCTTCAGAGCATCCCACTTACTTTAATTCAAAGCTTCACTCTACTAATACTTACAAACTATTTTTCTAAACACCGAAGAGAGACTGTTGATTACATAGATATATTATTAATATTTCCAAGAGAAACAGACTATGCACATGTTACACATTAGTGCATAGTTTTAATCTGTCAGGTACGTTGACTCAAATACCTTTCTCTCGAATGGCACATAAAACGGGTGGAGTATTAACTGCCCATCAGCACAACGTAAATAATGTTTGACAAAAAACATATTGAAATGTAGTGACTGTGCCACATTTCAGAATATCACACTTTGAAGACATGAGTTGTACATTAAATCATCTTAAAGCATTAACTATACACGATTACCACACTGCACATAATTTCAGCTGTTGCCGCAGTATTTGATACTGGCCACTATTTATTGTACTATCCAGACAATAACACAGTATAGCTACACCAGTGCAGTGTAATTCCACACAATACTCAGTCAAGCCATTATGTCTTACAATTAAACAGTTGAGGGAATTAATGTTCAAATGCTTGAAATATTAATTTCAAGCACAATTATTTAGTGGAAAGTCATCTAAATGGACGAAGTATAAAAATCATCAGACACATTCTGTCACAGGATAATGTAATAATTCATCACAGGAAAGCTCATTATTCACAGCACACTAGCATCACCTTTTAACACCAATGACTGATGTTTCTGGAAGAAGAAGTCCTGAATTCACTAATGAAATACTTTGTTTCATTCACTTCACTGTCCTGGACTCTCAGGAACATTACAAATGCTGCAAAAATAAACACATCAGATCAGTTGTAATTTAGTTCAAAGCTATAGTTGTAAAAACATTCAAAGACATAATTTAAAATATATGTTTCTCACCAAATATCAAATTCGTCAAATAAACATTATATCAAACGCAACTTCAAAAATGTAAAATACGAATGACCATATCACACTTTCGTCAGTTGTGTCCTGAAACAGAAATAACACACTTCACTGTCAAAATCCTACACTACATCAACAGACAATTATTTATTTGATTTTTTGCTTTTAAAATAAATCACAAAAGAACATTTTCTATTCCAAGATGAGACCTCCCCAATATTTACCTGGAAGCAACTTCTGAAACTATAGCACTGAAACTACTTGGATATGATTTTGTATCTGGGTGTTGTGTATGGCACTTGAACTAAATGTAAGCAAGCAAAGAACTGTTTTTCTTTGAGAAATCATTACTGATGAATAGGTCCATGGAGATGAAGTGTGTACTCCATCCCATGTTCAGAAGGAAAGAAGATTCGAGTTTAATGTCCCATACATGACAAGATTATCACAGATGGAGTACGGAGGGAACCATTCCGGCATTTGCCTCAAGCGATTTATAGAGAAACCGCAAATAAAACTGAATCTTGGTGGCAAGACGGGGAGTTGCACAGCAGTCATCACGAATGCACGTCTCGTGTCTTATAATCAGCAAGATGTACACTGTTTATGACATCATCAGCATGTGCAGTAGTCATGTGCAGGTTTTGTGTGGTGTGGGAAGAAGCTGGCAAAGACTTGAGGTGACTGCCTCTGTGATCACTTGCCTTGTGTGTCTCCATTTGGAGAACACCAAGTGAATTGTGTATACAACTTAATGACCTATGAGGCTAATATACATCATCATATTCACCTGAAAATCATTGATTGGCAACAATTTAAGATATATGGGGAGAAAAATGGTGAAAAACATAAATTATTAATGAGGAAAGAGAACATTCATGAAGATTGAGTGCATCAGTTCTAAGCCCTTGAGAAGTAGAGTAATAATTGGAGCTCTGTTATATGATTTAATTAGATAGATAAAAGATCTACTCATCAATTGTCGGCAGGGGAACACTTCATGGAATGGTACTTAAATTTGCAAGCTTTTGGTGCCAGTGGCTTCTCCTCCTGGCAGAAGGATTCTCCTTCAACCCTTCTGCTAGAAGACGGAGCCACCTGCTCTGAAAGCTTGCAAATTTAAATACCATTATGTGTGTGTTCTCTTGCCGCTGCTTGGTGAGTAGATTTTTATCCATCCAATTACATTACATTTTCAAAAACTGATTATTTTCATTAATATATACATTAGTGATCCTTAGGTGTACTTGTTGTACACTACTCACCATTTTTGGCATAGTGATAAGAATACAGGCTTCTTGCATTGGTCTCTAAGGGAAAGTGAGATATTATTGTGAACATTGGTGTTCAAAATGTGTTTGGGCCAAATGTGTTGTTAATATTTAAATTGGAGATGAAATATTGTGATTGCATTTCTCATAAGATTAAAGTTAATCCACCACATACCTTTTGCTTTCAGAATGTCGAAATAAGTAATTGGCTTTCACGAAAATGTATTTTTATCAAGAAGTTATGTAGAAATCTAAACTGTGCTCTCTTATTAAAACCAACAATAAAAGATTCCAAACATTTAAAACTGTTGTCATCTTCACAATATATGAGTAATGCCTTATTTAAATGCACTCTATCTCATTTGCGCAACAGTGAACAATATTTACAAAAGAAGAATGTTATATTTACATTGGGTGTGTACCTGAAATTTAAAGGGACAGTTCTGAATTATAATGTTGGATCAGGCTTCTTGTTAGAGTAAAATTTACATGAGGGGAGTGGAGAGGGACAAAATAGTATGAACAAAATGCAATATCCTACATCTTGCTGCAAGTTGGCACCAGTGCAAACATGTAAATAATGTGATGTGGCTGCAGTGCACGGATGACACACCACATCTTGGACATTATCTTCCAGTGTATTATACACTTTGTTATGCAACAATTAACACAAGCAGTCAGTGAAATGTGTAATCTCTCAGACTTCCAAAAAGGGCAACTCATTGACGTGTGGTTAGTGGGAGCATCCGTGACAAAAACTGATGAATTGTTTGATGTTTCCCCAGTGACAGTATCCATGGTATAACAGCATACATTAAACGTGGTAAAACAACATTTGTGAAGAGGCATTGTGGGGGTGAAAGCCAAAGTTAGCTGACAAATATCATTGAGCATTACAAATAATTGTTGACCAGATGGTGTAAAACTACTATAGCAAAAGCGTCTGCAGAACTCGACACTCATTTGAGTAATACTGTGTCAACAAAAACAGGATGGTGGGAGCTCCATAAGGCTAACATTCATGAAAGGGCGGCAATTGTGAAATCTTTAATAATGGAAGCCAACGCAAAACTGTAAAAGAAGTGGTACCACGATCATAAAACCTGGACACTTGATGACTGGAAGAATGTGGTACGACCCAATGGATCTTTGTTTACACTGTTTTCTTCAAACGGCCGGGTTTATCCATGGAGAACCCATAAAGAAGCCTGTGGTCTGGCCTCTTCGTTTCCAACAGTCAAGTATGGGGGAGATTCCATTACGATTTGGGTTGCTATGTTGCGGTATTCAGCTGGTCCTATCATTACCCTCACTTGTTGGATTATTGTGAATTAATGTCTCAACATCCTTGACAAAGAAGTACTTACTATGAGCAGCATATTGCTGCCGAACACTGCCATATTCCAAGATGATAATGCACCCATACACACAGCCAAAATGGTTGATTTTGAAATACTGTCCATGTTCATGAACTTCAGCCTTGACTCAAGAACTGCTTTCCAACACAGAGAGATGTAACAAGCAACAACATTATGCTGTGGTTGTGTGCACTATGGGCAAACTGAGACAGAGTCCATAATTGGTATTGTTTCTTCAATGATGTTACAGTTATCTTATGATGTACATAGAGTGACACTGGAATGGTGTACACAGGAGTAATTAGCATTATTTAGAAAAGTAGGTACTCTTGCTCTACCTCTCTCCTCCTTAAGGTTATTCTTTTTGTAGTTGTAACCACTTCACACAGATGCATTATAAACTTTAAAATGTTTCTCCTGGACACATCTGCACAAAAGTCTTCTCTGCACAACATCTTTCAGTTTCTCAATGGGTATCCTTGTCTGGTATAGGAGTTATCTTAGAGGAGATTTTTTTCTCTTTCTTTTCTTCTGTCTTTCCTCCAATGGAAGTCTTTATGGCAAAGGTATGTTACTTAAGGGATTTGTTGGTTCTGGCATGGTGTAGTGGTTCTGCACAGGACCTTTTAGGTTTTCTGTTGAAACTGCGTTGAGGTTTATTAACAAGCAGCATGTACCATCCTCATGATACAGTTAATTAAAGCCAAAAAATTCTGTCCTGTGTGAGACACAAGAGTTCAAGAATTGTCCAAAAAGTGGCTGCTGCACATCCAGAGTTTATGGAAACAGGGTACTGGCTGATGGCACTGATTAACAACTAGCTCAAGAGTCCCCAGGTTAGCAACAGCAGTGCTCAGCCGACGTCTGTTTACTCTCCATTCTGGAGAGGGGGGGAGAGGGGGGGAGAGAGGGGGGGGGGAGAGGGAGAGAGGGAGAGAGGGAGAGAGAGAGAGAGAGAGAGAGAGAGAGAGAGAGAGAGAGAGAGAGAGAGAGAGAGAGAATGGGTACAATAATTATGATCAGTCCCTATTCTTGTACAACACATGTACTAGTTAATCTTCAAGTAACTTTTGACTACTGATACATGCATATGGTGTCATTAGTTTTTTTCCATGTGTTGATATATATTTCTTGTATCATTTACTTCTCCCATTTAAATTTTCTGATTAAACATCATACCTCTCACTCTTTTACTAAAATCTCCCAAAAAACAGGACATTCTGGCACATACCACCACATGTAATTGCATAATTTACAGCATTTTAAATCCTTTTACTCTAGGCAAATGGGCAATTTAGACTAAATTAAGTGGTTCAGGTTTCTTAATTTGTCTGAAGTTGATGTCAATATCAGTTTACTTTGTATTGCAGACTGATTTTCCGTCACTAGTTTCTCCCTGCAGAATATCACCAGGAAATCTTGTGCTTGTTACAATGTATTCACTATGAAAGACCTCTGCATTTGAATATGTACATCACACTACCATTCACAATGTAGATGGGTTGAAGGAAGGCTGGAATTGGTGCTTATTCAGTAAGTGGAAGAGAGGTATTGGAATGGTGTTCAGACTGTGCACTGCAGAATTTGAGTTGTTAGTAGAGGTACTGTCATGAATTGCCATTAAATGCTGGTTCTGGTAAAGTGACGTAGGGTTGAAACAAGCATCAGTGTGCAATACAGTTGCAGTCAACATGGGTCTGGACAAGATGATCACGGCTTTACTCACAAAGCTGTTTTATCAAAAGTTACTCTGTAACACATTTGGAGAAAACCACATCATTGGCCAATCATTCCAAACTGTGTGGCCTCTAATATCACCAGATTTGAAGCTGTGTGACTTCTGCCTGTGGGGTCGCCTGAAGAATACATTTTATCAGCAGGTCAGTAACACACATCGAAGGTTGAAGATGAGTATAGTGAAGGAGGTAGCCAAAATCCCACCTGAGATGTTTTCGGCAGCAGTAGAGCAGTCTTTAGTGTGGTTCCAGGCTGTCGTGGATCCAAATGGTGGTCACAACTGTAGTATACACATGGCTGCTATTCCTTGGCACGATGTTACACACTGCGGGTTACTGCTCGTAACTCCTGCAAGCGCTCCTCCTTCGGAGACAAACGGTTATGCTTCTCGCCAGTACTTCCTGTGCTTGTATTTGGTACTAATTGAAGCTCAATGAGCACGTGCAGCAACAATGGTGGTGCTGTTGTTACAGACTATCTTATGTCCACATATCACCTGATCCTCAAAGCCCCTCTCTTCTCACCCATGCTCCTTTGCTTGTTTTTCAATTGGTGTCTTTCTCCACCATCTCCGCATCTGGTGCAGTGGCTGCCGCCTCTCCTCCCAGTTTGGCTCGTGTTACAGCTGACCCTCCTGTCCCCACCACAACCGGCCCCATAGCTACTGCCACTAGCCATGTGACCACCGAATCAACGTCTCTTGTCGCCGGCCTGCCGGCGCCCGGCCCTGTCTCCGCCGCCTTGCCTCTCAATGGCACTGTCTCTGCTGCTGCTGTAGTCAGTCTCCACATCTCTTCGGGCACAACTGAGTGCTCTGGTGCGCAACAATATGCCTACATGCAGTCCCCCATTCTGCCTCACGCACATGCACCACTAGTGATTTCGCTTGTTTCCTTGTGTCCCCTGACTATCACATCATGTTCCGTCATATTTCCTCATGTTGTCTTGCACCATGCCTTATCGTCTGCTTCTCTCTTTCAACAGGTGGCCCTCTGGCAAGTATGGGCCTTCCACAGGCTCTCATCGAGCATTGCTCCGACCCAACTACCTTACCTGGCTGCCCCAACCTGGCCACCAACAGTCTAGTAGTCTCCTTCAGTGCTCCCAGGGCTGCTGTGAAGGAAGTTCTGTCACAAGTCATGGCGGTGTCTCTCCTGCTGGCTTAGGTGGACCAGCTACCCTTCCACGATGATGAAACTATCCTCGCACTGCCTAGCACAGGCCTCTCTTAGGAAGGCTGTGCCATCTACGGGGAAGGATGGAGTACAGCCATGGTTGGGCCCCTGCTACTCCTGTTCTGGCACAATGCTACACCCTGTGGATTGCTGCTCCTCACTCCTGCAGGCACTCCTCGTCCAGAAACAAACAGTTATGTGTCTCGCCAATACTTCCTGTGTTTGTATTCGGTGCTGATTGTAAACATTTTGTTTACAGGATCATCACCAGGGACCGCTACCATCGCATACAGACAGTGTGCACAGCAACAGTGGTGGCACTGCTATCACACACTATCTCGGTCTATCTAAACGTCCACAGATCACATGAGCCCTGAAACCTCTCATGTATTTCTGTACCATGGTGTACTTAGCCATGGCGTATGCTCCAGAGGACAGTTGCAGTCACAGCTTCACTTCAGGCCATTCTCTCTGGTCACCTACAGCATTCCATTCATTGGAGCACAGCCAACTATACATATGCACTACACTGCAGCACTCTGTTACGCTGCCCTAGAAGCCATCATCACTCTGTTTGGGACCTGGTACTACAGCATAGTTCTGCAGCAGTGATTACATCATGACCTGTGTCAAGATCCAGTACACAACACACTCTTGGTGTTGCTACATTCATATCAATGAAGGACAATCTCATCTGCTACCAGTTTCTTATGTGGAACTTTTTTTTCATTGGTAAGACTGCAATAAATATGAGTTGCCAAACTAGCTGTGGAATCATCAATTTTTGCAGGCAATACAGCCTACTGTCCAACCTATTGACATAAAAACAGTGAGCAACATCTTTGCTCTAGAATGTAAGTACGGCATGCAATTAACAAATGTTAGCCTCTCATGTGGAAACTAAATTGTGTTTCTTTCAATGGCTTATTCAGTATCTCTCTTCCACAGTGCTTAAAATGTTTCTCTAAAGGTTCACTGTCCTATGATCACTCACCATTCATGGGGGTCTACCAAGTAGCGAAAGTTTAACTACAACTACCCTGTATATTTTTTGTGTTTTCTGTAATATTTGTTTAAGATTTGGCATTCTGATTCGTAACCATTTGGCTTTTGTGTTGGTTGCCTGCATTATGGTTTACTTCTAAGATTCACTCAAAACTGAAAGGTTAACTTACTTCTGGTGGATATCTGATACATGAGGTTGGACTAATTTCTCTGGACCAATTTCTCTCATTCAGGTAGGAAACAGGTGGTCTGACTGTGTGTTTACTTTGTGTTTCATCATTATAAAATTATAACAACTCAAATGGTTCTAAGAGTTTCATGTCATGATTGCATACTCAACATGAAAGTTAAGCTGGCTTATTAACAGATAGTCCAGATGCAAAGTAAATATCTTAGACCACCTAACTACAAACAGAACCAAGTTCCTGAGACTGTCAACAAAGAAGCGGGGATGCTATTAAACTGGAAAGAATCACCAAGAAATCTAGGACAGTATTTATATTTGCTAGAAATGATAGAAAGTCACTATGTAAAAATACATAAACTGACAATACTGGGAGCAAATCTGACTAATGTACATCAGTTTGTCACATTTCCTTCAAATCATAAACAGTGCTCTAAATATGTTTCAATTAAGGTAATGAAAATGGCAAAGAATGGTTTAATGGAACCATTCAGAGACTAACGAATTTGTTTCTGTAGCCATCCTCTGCAGCACGCACCGAAGTATTTCTTTTGTAAATAAAATCACCTTCTCTTGCTGCACTGTATTTTATTTTCCCAGACGCATTGCGGCTTTTTTCACTTTAAGGCATCATCAGTGGAATCTATAATGATTCAATTATCATACACTTTTGTTTTGATATGTATTATTCGTAAATTATAAAAAAGTTTACTTTTTATGTAAATAAGTGACTGCTTACGGTTCTTCCTGTTTTTAGTTAGCATTGGTGTTTCCTCCCATCTAGTCACGTGAAGGTCGCACTACTGATCTATTTTCAAAACATGTTTTTAGTGTTTTGAACATTTTTCTTCCCACTTTTCATTTTGTTTGCACTTGTTGTTTTAATGTACTATCAGTCTTCTATCCCAATACAGACGTAACACTAATATAGACAGAACTACTTTGAGTTCACTGTGTATCTCATCCTGTTTGGTTTGTTCATGTACATGTACATGTTGCCAACCTAACAAAGTATATGCTGCAAACAAACGTCTATTCATTACTGTTCTCTCTCTCTCTCTCTCTCTCTCTCTCTCTCTCTCTCTGTGTGTGTGTGTGTGTGTGTGTGTGTGTGTGTGTGTGTGTGAGCGCACACGCGCGCGCACGCACGCATCCATTGTTTTTTTTTTTTATCTGAGTTTTATTTAAATGTTTTGTGGAGAGGTTCATGGACAAGTGAGTAGAAGGGGGGCCGGGAGATGATGATGATGATGATGATGATTATTATTATTATTATTATTATTATTATTATAGTATTCTGCTGTAGTCTTACTCTAATATTTTACCTATTAGTATAAACAATGAGTTGTTGGTGTATGTACTTGATCATTCAAACAGGGTTTTATTTTCTGCTTTGGTTTTCTGTATGTGACAATTTTCTTGCAGTATTAGGTGGTGTCTTTAATTGTTGAGTCTAATTATTTTTATGTCTTCTTCTTCTCTGGTGGTTGGTTTGTGACTGTGTTCTCTTAGGTGTTCTGCAAATGTGGAGTGGTTTGTCACACACTTCCAAGCTCTCATGTGTTCCTTGTATCTGACATAAAATGTTCTATCTGTTTGTTCTATGTACGTGCCATCACAAGTGTTACACTGTAATTGATATATACCTGCTTCCTGGTATAGATCTTTGTTTTCTGTCCATTCTGGGATGTACTTTTGGTTAGAATTGTTTGTTGTGTATGCTATGTTTATTCCTGTCTTTTGAAAATGTTGGTGATTTTATGAGTGAGTTTGTGTTTGTACATCATTGTACGCTATCTTGTGTTTTCTCTTATGTTTTCCTGATTATTTTGTGTAGTATTATGGTACTGAGTGACTGTGATTTTGTTTGGTTCTGTTGTGATGCTGTCAATGGTTTTGTGTTTTCCGCTTTTATCTTACTTTTAAATTTGTTGTTTAAGCTTTGTAACTGTTACTAGTGTAGCCAGTGTTTTGGGCTATCTGCAGTATTATATCCAGTTCTTTTTGGTAGTTTTCTTTGTTGAGTGGGACTGTGTTGAGTCTATGGAGCATGTGTTGAAGTGCTGCTTGTTTTTGTGAGTGTGGGTGGTTCGGGGATTGGGGGATGATAATGTCAGTTGCTGTGGGTTTACAGTAAATTTCAGACATATGTTTATTGTTTTTTTATTGTTATATCCAGAAAGTCAATTTGGTTATTCTGTTCTCTTTACATTGTGCATTTTATATTTTTATATACCTTGTTGATGTCAGTATGTAATTTTTCAATTTTTGTTCATGGTTCATCTAATAAGCAGAGAATGTCATTCATATACCTGAACCAGTATAGTATGTTGTATTCTTTTGCTATTATTTTTGAGACAATTATCTGTTCAATGTGGTTTATAAAAGTAGTTGCTAAGGCACCTGACACTGGGGATCACATTGGTAATCCTTCTTCTTGTAAATAAAATTCATTATTGAATTGGAAGTAATTTTGTTCTGTTATGAGCTTTATTAATGTATTTCCTTAATCTGTTCATCAGGGGGTTGGCTATGAGTTTTCAGGTTCTTACTTATAATTGCTATTGAATCTGGTACTGGTATATCGGAATGTATGCTTTCTATATCAAATGAGAGGAGTGTTGCTGGGTCTGGGATTTTTATATCTTTTACTCGTTGTATTTTTAATGGTTCTGTCTTCTTGTACTTTGAAATTTCAGCCAGTAATTTTAAAATGTATCCTGCAAGCTTGTAAGTGGGGGATTTTCTGGAATCCACTATCAGTCTCACAGGAAGACCTGGTTTTTGGATCTTTGGTTGCTTCGCAGGACAGATGCAGTGGGACTAATCTGTGTCAGCTTTCTTTTATCTGTGTTATCCAATGTGATGTCTATATTTTACAGAGTGATATTTTTTGTTTGGAATGTTTGTTGGGTCTTATTTCTGTTTTGTAACCTTATTTCGTGAGATGAATTCTTGTTGTTTTCAGTGTATTGTTCTCCGTATATAAGCACTACTGTGTTCCCCTTGTCTCCTTTTGAAATGATGACATTACGATTCTGAAGTTTTAGTTTTTTAAGTGTTATAGTTTCTGTGTTTGTGTTGTTTTTGATTTGTTGTGTTGTCATATTGGTTCTTATATGATGGATTTCTCTTTTTTTAATTAGTTCTCTAGTTAATCCAACATTGACACTGCTGTTTTCTCTCTTATCTTCCCTTGTCAATACACTTTCTGTGTCTATAATTAGATTTTCTATGTAACCTTCATCTATTTCTGAATTTAATTGTATTTTAATCCTTTCTCCAACAGTTGTCTTTATTTACTGTTTATTTGTGTGTCTGCAAGGTTCGGTAATATTGGGTAGAATTTGAGTGTGTGTTTCTGTTGATTGTATGTAGAGCCATTGTGTTGTGATTGAAGTTTTTTGAACTGACTAGACTTTCTTCTATGAACTGTTTCCATTCTCTGAACAGCAGTTTTTGTGTATATATCAATTACAGCGTAACACGTGTGATGGCAGATACATAGAATAATCAGGCAGAACATTTGATGTCAGATACAAAGAACACATGAGTGTCTGAAAACATGGGACAAACCACTACACACTTGCAGAACACCTAAGAGAACACAATCACAAACCAACCACTAGAGAAGAAAAAGACATGAAAATAATTAGACTCAACAATCTCCTAATCCTGCAAGAAAATTATCACATACAGAAAACTAAAGTAGAACTGAAAACCCTGTTGAATGATCAAGTACATACATCAACAACTCACTATCTACACTACCAGATAAAATAATAGAGTAAGAATACAACAGAGGACTATTATCATTATACTAATAATACCATCACCTCCAAACCCCCCTTCCATTCACTTGTCCATGAACCTCTCCACAAAACACTTAAACCAAAACTCAAATTAAAAAAAAAAAAAATAAATAAAAATCAATGCATGTATATGCGCTCTCTCTCTCTCTCTCTCTCTCTCACACACACACACACACACACACACACACACACACACACACGCCCGTGCGAGAGAGAGAGAGAGAGAGAGACATAAAAGTAATGAATATACGTTTGTTTGCAGCATATACTTCATTAGGTTGGCAACATGTACATGTACATAAACAAACCAAACAGGATGTGAGACACAGAGAACTCCAAGTAGTTCTGTCTATATTAGTGCTATGTCTACATTGGGATAGAATACTGGTACTGCATCAAAACAACAAGTACAAAAAAAAATGAAAAGTGGGAAGAAAAATGTTCAAAACACAAAACACATGCTTATAGATCGGTAGTGTGACCTCCATGTGACCAGATGAGAGGAAAAACCGATGCCAACTGAAGACAGGAAGAACCATAAGTAGTCACTTATTTACGTAAAAATGAGACTTGAAATGTTTTGCAATCTATGAATAATACATATCAAAACTAAAGTGTATCATTATACGAGGGTCATTCAATGATTAAAGAGACAAACTGGTCTGGGGAAAAACTGTTAGAAGGGCAATTTGGTACTTTTATGGCTTTAAGTTGGCATCACTGGGATTAGCCCTGATCAGCTGATATATCAACATTGTTTTGTTTACAACCTCAAAAATACATTTCAAGATAGGGAGTCCGCTTGAAACATCTACATTAGTTGAACAACATTCTGTTATTCGTTTTATACTTGCTGAAGGCAAGAAACCAGTGAATATATACTGTAGAATGTCTAAAATTAATGGTGAAGGTTGTATGAATCATGCAAATTTTTCCAAGTTCAAAAATGGTCACGACTCAGTGACTGACGAACAATGTTCTGGTCGACTAGTTGCAGTTTCAACTCCCTCACTTGAAAGTCAAATTGATGACATTATTCGTGCCAACTGCCAATCCGCCATGTGACTGTGGAAATGATAGTTGATAAGGTTCAAGTTAGTACTGGTACAGTTCATAACATTATCTGTAACAAGCTAAAGTACTGTAAAACATGTGCAAGGTGGGTCCCAAAGGAGTTGACGTAGCTACACAAGGAAACAAGGTTGAGAGTGTGAACAGAGCTACAGGGATGTTATGGCAAAAGGTGAGCACTTCCTCAACAAAATTTTAACTTGTGGTGAAACTTGGGTTCACTATTATGAACCAGAATCAAAAAGACAAAGCATGGAGTAAAAGCACACCAACTCACCTGTCAAGAAAAAATTCAAAACCAAAGCATCAGCAGGAAAAGTCATGTTGACGGTGTTTTGGAATGCTTAAGGTCCAGTGATTATCTCGAAAAGCAGTGTACAATGAACAGCCAATACTACTCAGATTTGCTTTTAAACAAGGTGAAGCCAGCCCTGAGAGAGAGATGTTGTGGATTTCAGACGAGAGGTGTGACTCTCCGGCAAGACAACGCACGTCCTCATATTGCTCAACTAATCCATGAAACCATCAACAAAATGGGCTGGGAAGTACTGCCTCATCCCCCTTGCAGTCTTGATTTAGCACCTAGTGATTTCCATTTGTTTGGTGCATTGAAGGAGGCATTACGTGGGAAGAGGTTCCTGGACAATGAGGACATGAAAAAGTTTGTGGGTAATTGGTTCAAACATCAAGATAAAGAGTTCTTTGCAGTTGCAATAAAAAAGCTTGTAGCCTGTTGGAACAAGTGCGTGAATGTTCAAGGGGATTATGTTGAAAAGTAGAAAAAGTATTGTTTTGTAAAAATAAATGCTTTTCCTCCAGACCAATTTGTCTAATTATTGAATGACCCTCATAGAAATGTGTCTGGGAAAATAAAATATAGTGCAGCAAGAGAAGGCATTTTTATTTGCAAAACAAACATTCAGAGAATGTTTCAAAAACAGAGACTTATCTTTTCACTACATAAAAGAATGTAGGGAAACTTGGAGGAAAGTTAATGCTAACCCGCGCATCAATAAGAAGAGCTATTATGAAGATTACAACAACTTATATAGTCAGATAGTGTAAACAGTTCTGTCAGAAAATCCTTCGGGAGTGCTGATCCCACGTAAAAATTATGAATTAATCAAAATTTTTTATGTTGTCTCTCTCATGGATCAGTCGGGTGCTGAAAGTTAAGACAACAGACAGAAAGCTGAATTATTACATTCTTTATTTAAATGGAAAGGCAATGGGAATTGATGAGATTCCTGCAGAACTGTTAAAGTCATTGGAGAAAGAAGGGAAAATGGAGTTGATTGAATTGTCTAATCAAATATACAAGACAGGAAAATGGCCAAAGGACTTTACAGAAAGTATCTTAATACCTATAGAAAAAAAAGAACAACAAAAAATGTGAGGAACATAGAACAGTGAGCCTGATATCGCATGCAGCCAAAGTCTTGCTGAGGACGCTCAACAGAAGGCTATATGGAAAGCTGAATTGCGTAACAGGAGATGAACAATTTGGTTTCAGGCAAGGAGTGGGAACTAGAGATGCCACTGGGATACTGAGAGTGATAGGGAAGAGGCACATGGAGAAGAAAGGGAGGGTGTATGTTGTGTTCATTGATCTTGAGAAGGCTTTTGACTGTGTCAGATGGGACATTGACTGTTGTTGAAGGCTCCTCCTAGAGCATATTTTAAGCTTGAACTTTATGATGTCTCTGGAAGAACTTTTCTCAAAGTATCAGCATGGAACCTGGAAAAATTTGAGCCATAAGACAGTACACTTTTTTTCACAAACATTACCTTGCAAATGGTAGATACAGATGAAGGGGGATATATTGTCTTCTTGTATTTTGAAAAGGTAATCCACACTGTTGAATGAGAACCAAGATTTGATCATTTAGAGCAGCTTAACAAATATGACACCCAAAGACTTTTTCACTAATAGGACCCAGTTAGACTGGCACAACATGACTAGAAGAAGGGATCGGTTGGTAGGACATGTTCTGAGGCATCAAGGGATCACCAATTTAGTATTGGAGGGCAGCATGGAGGGTAAAAATCGTAGAGGAAGACCAAGAGATGAATACACTAAGCAGATTCAGAAGGATGTAGGCTGCAGTACGTACTGGGAGATGAAGAAGCTTGCACAGGATAGATTAGCACTGAGAGCTGCATCAAACCAGTCTCAGGACTGAAGACCACAACAACAACAACCAACTGTTCAACAGAAATGAAAGTAACACTGAGTGTGCCTGGAGAAAAAGTAATAACACTGCGGATGTTCTCAACAAACATGCACTCAGATTGTTCAGTCAATGTAAAAAAAGAGTATCATCACTAGATGCTCATAATGAAATGAAGAATGACTTTAACAGTATTTCCACTTAGTGTACTGAATGTCAACTCTCTTTAAAAGTGTAAATACAAGATAATGCCCATAACAAAGAGAAAGAACATGATAATAATCGATTAGAGTAAATCTATGTCTGCATTTACAGCTATATGATTACTCTGCAATTCACAATTAAGTACCTGGTAGAGGGTTCATCAAACCACCTTCAAGCTATTTCTCCGCCGTTCCCCACTCGAACGGCATGCAGGAAGAATGAACATTTAAATTATAATGTGCGAGCTCCGATTTCTACTATTTTACTATGATGATCATTTGGTGGACAGCAACACAATTTTTTCGCATTCAGAGGAGAAAGTTGGTGATTGAAATATCATGAGAAGATCCGGCTGCAACAAAAAATGCCTTTGTTTCAATGATTGCCACCTCATTCATGTATCACATATGTTGCAATCTCTCCCCCAATTCATGATAATACAAAGTGAGCTACCCTTCTTTAAAGTTTTCCCCCAAGTCCTCCACAAATCCTATCTCATGTGTATCCTACACAGCACAGCGATATTCCAGAAGAGGACAGACAAACATAATGTAGGCAGTCTCTTTAGTTAACACTTTTCATTAATTCGAGACAATTGACACTTTTTCCACCACACAGATATCCTGTCCAAATAATTTTTCAATTGGTTTTGATCATTTCAGGGTTTTACAAGATGGTAAATGGCAGCATGATCTGAAAACAATCTACGAGGGCTGCTCAATTGCCTCCTGTATCATTTACCTTGATCAGGAACTGCAAAGGGCCTATAATATGTCCTTGGGTAATGCCAGATATTACTTGTGTTTTACTGAATGACTTTCTGTCAATTACAATAAACTGTGAGGGTGTCAAAGGCCTTCTCGAAGTCTAAAATTATGGAATCGTTTTGACATCCCCAGTCAATAGCACTCATTACTTCGTGAGGATAAAGAGCTAGCTGCTTTTCACAATAATGATATTTTCTGAATCCATGTTGGCTATTTGTGAATAAATAAGTTTCTTTAAGGTAAGTAACAGCAGCAAACTAATGGAGTCTGCCACATTGTTTAAGACAATGCTGTGAGTCAATATGTGAAATCAGTGGTATGGAAAAAGAATAGAAGACTTATATTTGTTGGGAGAGTTCTGTGAAAGTGTGGTGTATCTGTAGGGGAGTAATAAGATAAGAGAGATCAGAGTACATATGGAAGCTTAGAGACAGTCCTTTGTCCACTGCTCAAAACACATATGCAATAGGACAGTCATTAATATTAGTATGGAGTAATTTCATAGTCATGCACTATTTTACTGTGGCTTACAGCATACTTATATATACAAAAATGTAGGTGTAAACATTACCTTTTTAAAAAAAAAAAGAGCCACTTTACTGAGTGAGCAAGATGATACAGTGATTACACCCTATACACTGTTTTAAAAAGGGTGGGATTCAAATTTCTATTTGTTGATTGTTATTGAGGTTTTCTGCAGTTTCCTGAAACTACTTGAGGCACATGCTTTGGTATTTTCTTCCAAATTAATGCAGCCAATTTGTTGCATCATTGTTTATATGAGTTTGTGGTCCATTGCTTATAACATCAATGTATAAAGCTTGTTAAGATATAACAAAGAATTTCTGAAAGTAACATAACTGCAACAAATTTTCACCAAAGTTTGATCTGTCTCTCAAAATGCTGTTGATATTAGAGTACTGTTTGAGGGGTAGCAAATATAGATATTTGCTAATGCTGAAATAGACAATCAAAACCTATTCACCCAAAAAGTCAAATACAGATTCAAACGGAAAATAATGGATACTGAAAAGTGGAAAACATGTTGAATGTATAACTCAACCCCAAGCAATCAACTAATGGAACAGAGTAATCTTTAGCTTATCAAGAATGTAAAAATTCACATAAAAGGAAGTTTACATCACAAAATTAGTACTAAAATACTCAGAACATCGAAGCATTGTGTGTGTGTGTGTGTGTGTGTGTGTGTTTTCTGAAAGGAGCAACATAATTCTGGGCTACAATTTTCAGCATCTTATTCCCATCTGCTGTTCAACATCTATTTTACATGGTAAATTGGGGTCATGTTTCTAGTCCACCCAAGTCATTTCATTACTTCACAGAAGGCAATTTTTCTATACTTAGTAATTAAAAGATTACAGGCGTTTAACAACCACTTTTCTTACATCAGAAGCTTTCTTTTTCTTTGGTACACCAGTGCTCCCAGTCTCCACAGTGCCTGAGGAACGGATATCTACATCTCCACTATCATGTTCATCATCAATATAGTATGCTTCAAGACGATATTCACTTCTTTCATGTGACGGATGGCCATAGACTCCAATCCCAACAGGTCGCCTGAAACTTAGGCAAAAATAGAATTTCAGAATACATATAAAGTTGTAGACGAAACTTCTCCAAAAGGTTGATGACCATTAATGTTGAGGCATCTAGTAGTCTTTATGACTATCAGTAATTACATATAACATAAAGAAATTTTAATGATGATAATGTCAGAGTTGTGAAGTAAATTGCATTTATTCCAAAATTATTTTTTTATGCAGACATCGATTATTTAGGGGACATAAAAGATAATTATGACTGAAAATGTAAGTTCTATGACAACATAGCTTCTCCACATTGCAGGTGACAGATGTGATTATAATTGTAGACACTACTGATGATTATTGGAGTAAGATGACAGAATGGCATATGACTCAATCCTCCAACAAATCTTTTCATGCAGACTTGTGCTGAAGATATTCTTATAAGTAGCTGTTCTATTCCTGAGAGCCTCCAACAGAAAATTCTTGACAAAATAAACCATACACAATGTGAAAATGTACTTTCCTTGTAGAGACACAAACATCTGAAATATGTGACAATTTAATCAAATGTGATTACACTGCACCTGGCTTCATTACAATTGAAAGACAAGTGAGAATGCCACTCACGAGAGTCGAGGAAGCGAGGAAGCAGAACAACTTAGCTGCCCCTGAAGACTGGCAATACTACTACTAAATATCATCTTTAACAAAGGGCATGTTTATATATACCATCAGCTGCTCTACATGCTTTACTGAAATGGGCCACTAGTTTTGGTTTACGTAGACCATCTTCTGGCATTGGACAAAAAGTGTTTTTGATTTCTGCTGTATTAAACATATTTGCCTTAACATAGACTTAAAAAGGCAAGCATCTGAATTTATATTACATGTCAATAACACACTTTTGATAACTGCAGACATCTGTACTCCCACTGGAAAGGCAGCATATACACTTCTTGTGAGACCTATTCATGTTAATCTTATTACATTTACATCACAACTGTTGCAGAAATTTCATAATTTCATTGGTAAAAAACATATTCCACTTGTCTGTGAGTCATCACATTGCATATTTACTGGAACCTCCACTTCTAGAAAGCTCAATTACCACCCGATCATACAGCAAATTTGCAATACAGTCTACTTGTCCAGTGCCAGAAGATGGTCTATATAGACTGAAACTAGTAGCACATTTCAATAAAGTTTATACAGCAACTGAAGATGTATACAAACATTTTCTTTATTAAATACATTATGGCTGTGGAACACCACCTTGTAAAAATAAAGGTCATTAATACTCACTTTAAATCTAATATCTTTCCAATCAAGAACACACTGAATGTGAAGAAATTAATTCACCAACACACTCACGTTATAAATCTATCATAGCAATTCAAAATTTGTGCCAGACCAGGATACGGCCCACAATATCCTGTTTACCTGAGACAGCTGCCTTCAATGATTATAACACCTAAACATGCCTCCTGAACCAACTCAAACCTTCAGTGTCATTCATATATGCCATCTAATACTTCCAAACATTACAATAAGTTTAAAAGCGTCTACAAACCATCAATTGACACTTAACTGTATGAAAATACATTCTTGATCACACAGTTACAACAGGGCTTGCATTACACGAGCTCCTCTATTTTTATTATATGGGGATTACCATCAATCAAGAGAACGCTAAACCCAATATTTTCTCTGGCAGGCCTAAGAAATTAACAGACAAAAAGCAGTAAACATAATGTATGAGTTAATCCTCAGACATCCTGTTTATCTATTACATCGGAATTGCATTCCAGCTTAGATACACGGCCAGAATATGTCATTGTAAAGTGCTGGCATTTTCCATGGTCATGCATTAGAGGGGGGGAAAATGTGTGATATCACATGGACTGATGCAAACATTCCTGTTGTTCTGTGGAGCAATGGAACGAGCTTTCACTCTGCCTTCCCCCTTTCTTTAGTGCTGTCACAATTCATAAAGTGGTTCTCAGATGTGCATATGTGGACCTGGTAGGTGCTGCTGATTGTTTCATTTCCTAGTAGGTGGAGTGTAGCGTCATCCACTGTTAGTAAGTCATGCTAGTTTCAGCTTGCTTGGTGTACTGGCATGAGCCACCAGTCCAGTTATTAAACTATTAACCTGAGTTAGACAGCTACAGAGCTGGAATGGGAGCATTTCTGTGCAACAACTTTTTTATGATTTTATGGTAAGACTGGATGTAGATCAGAGTTTGTAACAGGGCCCTTCAATGATCCCAAATAGCTGTTGCAATGTCTTGAGACAACCATGACACTGAGCATTTAACAAAGTCAAAAGTAAAATTCTGTCTACCGACTTGACAGAAGATCCTAAGAAGTTTTTGTCTTATGCTAAGTCAGTAAATGGACCAAAGCCATCTGACAACGACCTTGTGACCACAATTGCACTGCAACAGAAGATGTCACAGAAATGGCTGAATACTAAATACTTTTTTTCCAAAACTGTTTCACAGAAGAAGATTGCACTGTAGTTCCTCCTCTAAATCATCACACAACAAAATTACTTATATTGAAATAAATGACCATGGGATAATAAAGTAATAGAAATTGCACAACAGAGATAAGGTTACTTTACCTCAGGGGATACCAGGTATGATTCTACAAAGAGTATGTGAAAGAACTTGCCCCTCCTCTAGCAGCAGAGTATGGTAGGTGCCTGGAGGAGTGAAGTGTTCCTGTTGATTGAAAAAAAAGTAATAGTCATTTCTGTTTTCAAGAAGGATCATGAAACAGATGCACAAAGCTATTGGCCTGCTTCTCTAATGTGTGTGTTTTAGAATTTTGGAAAATATTTTATGTTCAAAGATTGTGACATTTCTGGAGACCAAAAACCTCCTCGAAAGGAGTCAACATGGGCTGCAAAAACAATGCCGCATGAAAACCAGCTCATTCTGTTGGTCCCCAAGATGCAGAAGGTGGTAGATATTCATGCCTACATAGATGCCACGTTCCTTGACTTCCATAAAGCATTCAGCACAGTTCTGCACTGCCCGTAATGAACAAAATATGAGTCTATAGAATATCGGACTAACTGTGTGACTGGATTGAAGAGTTTCTGGCAAACAGAACACAGCATGTTATTTTCAATGGAGAGAAGTCTTCAGGTGTAAAAGTGACTTTGGGTGTACCCCAAGGGAGTGTTATACGCCCATTACTTTTCACAGTGTAAATAAATGATCCCTCATGAATCACAGATCTCACTGTGGTGGGATGGTTTGTGTGCCTCAACAATACAGATAGCCATATCATAGATGTAACCACAATGGAGAGGTACCTATGATATTGCAGTGCAAGGAACAGTCACTGCAGTGACTACTGCTGTTATGAGACACACACATAATGTATTCACAGTTGTGAATATGGACAACCTACAGCTATGTAACGGAATGACGACATTGAAAATTTGTGCCAGACGGGGACACGAAACTGGATTTTCCACTTGTCGAGAGTTGTCACCTTATCACTTCGGCTATCGGAGCATGCTTCACAGCCAGACCCAAACTTCCATATGTCATTGTTCATGTGTTTACAACCTTCACTCATGCATTCATTATGTATATTCCCATACAGAGGATACATTTTTTAAACTGGAAGTGACTTGCCCAGTATAGGTGAATAAATGCAATATTGCAGTACGCGTATGTTTGTATTTATCCACCAACACCGGGCAGGCAACTTTCAATTAAAAAATGTCTCCTATGTATGAGAATATACATAATGAATGTATGAGTGTACAAATGGACGATGGCATATGGAAGTATGGGTCTGACCGTGAAGTGTGCACGGATACAGGTGCGGTTAAGGAGACCGCTCATGACAAGAGGGAAATCTAGGTTTGAGTCCCAGACCAGCACAAATTTTCAATGTCATCATTCCATTATACAGGTGCAGCTTTTTCATATTCATAACTGTGAATACATTTCATGGAGGGGTAGCTGTTGAGAGGCCAAACAAATGTGTGGTTCCTGAAAAAGGGCACGGCCTTTTCAGCAGTTGCAGGGGTAACAGTCTGGATCATTAACAGATCTGGCCTTGTAGTGTCAACCAACATGGCCTTGCTGTGCTGGTACTGCAAATTACTGGAAACAAGGAGAAACTACAGCTGTTATTTTCCCTGAGGGTATGCAGCTCTACTGAATGGTTAGATGATGATGATGATGATGATGATGACAACATCTTGCATAAAATATTCCAAAGGTATTGGGATTTCTGGGTGGGGATTACTCCGGAGTATGTGATCATCAGGAAAAATAAAACTTACTTTCTGTATGGGTCAGAGCATGGAAAGAGCTCTTAATCGAGTAGGTGGGCTATTAAATTCAAAAATGGAAATGGATAGATTGAAGTTAGAGATGGTTGAGATTAGTGAGATTTGAAGGCAGGCTGAACAGGATTCCTGGTCAGGGAAGTATAGAGTTATAAATAAAATATCAGATAGGGGCAATGCAGTAGTATGTCTAATAATGAATAAGAAACAAGAAATGCAGGTTAACTACTATGAGCAGCACAGCTAATGCATTATCATAGCCAAGACAGACATGAAGCCACAACTCATCACAGTAGTACAAGTTTATTTGTCACCCAGCTTTGCAGATGCCAAAGAGACTGAAAAAGTATGATGAGATAGAAGAAATTATTCAGATAGTTAAGGAAGAGGAAAATTTGATTGTGATGGAGGAGGATGGGATTTCGGTAGTAGGAAAAGGAAGAGAAGGAAAAATAGTAGGTGAATATGGACTGGAGGAAAGGAATGAAAAAGGAAGCCACTTGGCAGAATTTTGCACAAAGCACAATTTAATCATTACTAATACTTGGTTTAAGAATCATGAAAGAAGGTTGTATACATGAAAGAGACGTGGAGAAACAGAAAGGTTTCAGACTGATTAAAAAACGGTAAGACATAGATTTCAAAACCAGATTTTCAATTGTAAGGCGTTTCCAGGGACGGATGTGGACACTGGCCTCAATTTATTGGTTATGAAATGTAAATTAAAACTGAAGAAATTGCAAAAAGATGGAAAATAAAGGAGATGAGACCTGGATAAGTTGAAAGAACCAGATGATGTTGAGTTTTCTGGAGGGAGCATTGTGCAACTGTTGACTGAAGCCAGAGAGAGGAATGCAGTAAAAGACAAATGGATAGCTTTGAGAGATGAAATAGTGAAGGCAGCAGAGGATCAAATGGGCAAAAAGAAACAGCACAGTAGAAACTGGCTAGAGGAAAAATGTAAGGATATATAAGGGTATATATATCCAGGAGAAAGGCAGATACAGCCTACAGGATAATTAAAGAAATTTTTGGAGAAAAGAAAAGCAGCAGCAGGAATATCAAGAGCTCACATGGAAAACCAGTCCTAAGCAAAGAAAGGAAAACTGAAAGGTGGAAGGAGTATTTAGAGGGTCTATACAAGTGAAATCGACTTGAAGCCAATATTACAGACAGGCAAAAGGATGTAGATGATGAGATGGGAGATATAATACTGTGAGCAGCATTTGATAGAGCACTGAAAGACCTAAGTCGAAATAATGCCCGTGGAGTAGACGACATTTCTTCAGAATTCTTGATATACTTGGGACAACCAACCATAACAAAACTATTTCACTTGGTGTACAAGTTGTATGAGACTTCTTCAAGAAGAATGTAATAATTCCAATTCCAAAGAAAGCAAGTGCTGGCAGGTGTGAATACAACCAAACTATCAGTTTCATAAGCCATGGTTGTAAAATACTAACACGAATCATCTACAGAAGAATGGAAAAACTGTTAGAAGCCCACCTCAGGGAAGATTAGTTTGGATTCTGGAGAAATGTAGGAACACGTAAGGCAATACTATGCATACGACTTATCTTACAAGACAGGTTAAGGAAAGGCAAACCTATGTTTACAGATTTAGTAGATTTGGAGAAAGCTTTTCACAATGTCTACTGGAATACACTCTTTGATAATCTGAAAGCAGCAGGCTTAAAATACAGGAGCCAAAGGTTACATACAACTAGTAAAGAAATCACACAGTAGTTGCAACAGTCGAAGGGCATTAAATGGAAGCAGTGGTTGAGAAGGGAGTGAGACAGAGTTGTAACCTACCCCCCATGTTATACAATTTGTATATTGAGCAAGCAGTAAAGAAAACCAAAGAACAATATGGAGTAGGAATTAAAGTTCGGAGAGAAGAAATAAAAACTTTGATGTCTGCCGATGACATTGTAATTCTGTCAGAGACAGGACTTGGATGAGCATGGAATGGACAGGGTCTACAAATGTGAATATAAGATAAACATCAACAAAAGAAAAAGAACAGTAATGGAATGTAGTAGAATTAAAATCAGGTGACACTGAGGAAATTAGAAGAGGAAATGAGACACTAAAAGTAGTAGATGAGTTATATCATTTTGACAGTAAAATAGCTGATGATTACCAAAGTAGAGGATATGAAATGTAGACTGCCAATGGCAAGGAAGTATTTCTGAAGAAGACAAATTTACGAGGGTTGGAACTTAAATAGTGGCAACTATTTATTCTCAATCGATACAAAAGAGTTACGTGTTTGCACCTGTTACTGTCCTTCAAAGTAGTCACCAGCGTTGTGTAGAACCCATTGCCAGCGATGTGGAAGGCATAGTATACCGTTAGCAGAGCCTGTCCTGCTGATGGTGACGGAGTGGTCTACTGCCTGTCGAATCTCTGGAACAGGTCTGAAGCGAATGCTACGAAGTGATTCCTTCATCTTCAGAATCAAATCAAAGTCACAAGTACTTAAGTCCAGGGAGTATGGTGGACGGTACAGTACTTCCCAGTCCCATCGACCAAACAGAGCAGCCACAGCTTGCACTGTATGCACCCGCACATTGTCGTGAAAAATGATGCGTGGGTTGCGCAGAAAGTGCCGCTGCTTCTTTAGCAAAGCTGGTCGCAGGTAGTGCTCCAAAAACAAAAAGTAATACTGTGCATTGACGGTCTGCCGTGGAAGAACGTAATGCATTAGGATAACACCATCACAGTTGTTCACGAGAATCACCATTAACTTTAGACCCCTTCATTCGCAACATTAACAGAACAGGCTCTGTTAATGGCATACTACACCTTCCACATCACTGGCAACGCGTTCTACACAACGCAGGTGACTACTTTGAAGGACAAGTGCAAACATGTAACTCTTTCGTATCGGTTGTGAATAAATAGTTGCCACTATTAAAGTTCCAACCCTCATATTAACATCAAATACAAATTTAAGTGTTAGAAAGTCTTTTCTGAACATATATGTCTCGAGTGAAGCCTTGTATGGATGTGAAACATGGGCGATAAACAGTTCAGCCAAGAAGCTTCTGACGGCTTTAAATAGACTGGGGCCCATGGCGGGCTCTGATGGTGATTCTATCTCTCTCTCTCTCTCTCTCTCTCTCTCTCTCTCTCTCTCACACACACACACACACACACACACACACACACACACAAAATTCTGAGGTGCCCTCTGCAGATGCACTGCTGCACGTGGGGGCTCTCGCAAATCGCACACACGCCCTGTTGTCCAGCAGGCCTGTACACGATATACGAAGTGGATCGCTTGCTCCTCCAAGAGTTTGCATAGTTATTCGTCTGCTTGTGGCATTAGGTCCCAGTGAAAAATCAATCCCTGTACCAAGTTGAGGTTCTTATGGGGTGTGATGGTAACAGGTGCATCACCAAATTGTTTGCAAGAGACTAACATCTGAATTTGGGTAGGATTTGCCATCTTAATTAAAAAGGACCCACTTCATATTTTACTGAGGGAAGAGACTGCTACAGTACTGTGGCGTGGGGACTTCGACCCGTACCAGCATTGCAGACATGTACCATCAAACAAACAAATAATTTATTGTGCAACTCTATTTTTCAATGTGGTGATTAAAACTTTATGACTATCCTTTACACAATTTTATATATGATAGCACAAACTGTGATTTTCTGAATATTAAGCTATCATCTTGTTACATGTGCGGATTTCTACAAACATTCACTGCTATTCTGTGCAGTCTGTAGTTTCTGTTTCTTTCTCTGGTTTTCATCCAGCATAGGATACCTTCACAAGATGAGAAAGACCTACTATGATCAAACAGAAAATTACACTGAACATAGGTGATTGATTTTATTTCAGCCAACTACATCTATTGGGAAAACATCACACCCTTCTCATGTCTACTTAAACGAAGAGATATATTCCTAATTTGGCGTGTAAAAATGTACACAAATCATTTTACTGCTAATAAATAACACAACTTTTATGATCAGCTTCAGACCTATTTGAATTGAAAATACCACACTCATTGAAGTTTCAGAGATAAAATTTCTTCTCCTCCATCTGTTCATATCTAGACACCACATCCTTGCATAAGTCGGTGTTCATTTTCCTGTTATGTTCAAAAACTTCTATCACTCCACCACCTGCCAGCCAAAACCCACTCCTCTCAAAAGCACCATAAGGTACACTGCATGTACCACTTTTTTACTAGTGTCCTAAAATTTTTTAATCACCTGATCACCTTGAAAGAACAACTCAAAACAAAAATTTACAACAGTACATTTAAAAAAAAAAAAAAACACTAGTGTACTTTTTATGTAGATGGATTTTCTTACCTGAAAGCCTAAAACCTTGCCAGTTGTAAACCAACAAGGAAACTAATCTTTAAGACAATGAAATATGTCAGTGTTTGCAAGACCTTTGACATTATGAACAATTTGAATACAAATGCATTCCAATTGGCTCAGTGCAAGAAAAAGTATGTGAAAATTATTCAGAATCCTTTGAAAGTATGTAGTGACAAACATCATATATTGCATGTGCTGTCAACAGCACTAGCATAAAGATTCACTAAATGTGTTGAATATTTGTTGTAAAACATAAAAAAATAAACTGTCACAAATTTAATTTATCAAGTATTTCAGAGTCATGATAATTTAAAATTTTGCTACAGAAACTACGTTCATAATTCATAATCATAAACTGAAACACCATAATATGAAATGTATGTGACGTGTTCGGTTTGTGACGTAGCAGGTGGATTCTTAGCATCTGTTATAGTTTTCTAATCTCATAAATAATCAATTTTTTTGCCAATTTTTATATTACTTGCTGACAAGTAGTACTTACTTTAAAATCTCAAAATGCTGTATTGACCTATTTTCATTTAAATTTGTTACTCAGATTCCAATTTCAAGTATTCTGATTTCATTTGTGTAATTAGTTCTCATTCATGCTCTGTTAATTAAAAGTTACAATTACTTAAAGTTAGCACTACAGTTCAATAGATGCAAAAACCTACAAGATAAATTTATATTTGGGAAGGGCGATCTACACCATCTGAAAGTTAAGCATTTTAGTTTCCCTGTTAAGAATTTTAAATTACTTAAAAACAGTTATCCTCTGCAATAATTAATATCAAAGATCACAGGTAGACTCATTTTCCAGCACAGATTTTGTAAGAAGCACTACTAGTTTCTGAACTTTGACAACATACTTTTGTTGCCTTAAATTTTCTGCATAGAATGACTTACAGCATTAGTTAATTAATTCACTAATTAATAATATCAAATAATTTACCATGATTGGCGAAACAGCACTCATTCCTAAAAACATAGTGTATGGACAATAGCGACCACATATTTTCTAAATGTCTAACCAACAAACAAAATCACATTAGTACTTGTAGTTTACAAAAACACTAAAATCCAACCTAGCCAATTTTAAAGCACTATGCAGCTTTAAAAATAACAGTTTGTTCTTCCAGCCATCTAATGTATTTGGATCTCATCCAAATTGCCAGTTCGCAGTTTGAAACTAAACAAACATCATCTAAGTCAGGTGCACTCTCAGTGTTGACTCGTGTCACAATTATGGATGCTCTGTACATGAAAATATGAGCACGGGTCAATGCAAAACTCAAGAATTCTAATGTTTAATCATTTTTGAGTGAACCCTATAAATTAAATTAATGGACATTTTAAATATAATTTAAGTGTGGAATGTTGACATCGAACTGAGGTATCCTTGGACATTGCGTTGGTCATTAGGGACTGACTTAATTGAACTGCTACAGTGTATGGTACTCTAACAAATTACTGCAGGACAACACAAACTGAGTTGACTTCATGTAAATGTGAACCGTGCTTTACGGTGCCATGAGAGAACAATTAACTTCACCATTGGATAGTTACTGTGTATTGTGGGCTCTAATCGGGGTATTTGCACTGATAATTTGTTTGGAATTTATAAACTGTTCACTGTACTTTATGAACAAACTTTGAAAGGAATAAAATGTGTGTTAATTTCATTCAAAATATGGCATTCTGCAAATCTTTGAGCAAACACCATCCCATACTCATTTCAACCAAGGATGTAACTATGATATCCAGGTCAGTTTTGTCACACTATTTTTTTTTATGGAAAAAACAAGCACCTTTTATGACTACACAAAACAACCTTATCCAAATTAAAATTTCTCAATTGTTTTCTCTCAAATAATATGATGACTGATTAAAAAGTTACTGACAAAAAGGTTAGAAAGTGATGTCACATCCAGGACTGTTAAGAGCAAGTGATGTGATGCTTTACACATCAGGTTATAGTTAACTTGCATTTGACAACAACAGCAACAATAATTATAATACTAATAAATGAAAAGACATCTTCAAAGAAGTGTCTTAGAAATTACATTAAATACAAACCTTCTTGGAATATCTACGACATCCACCCCACATGTTGTTGACTGAGCACAGTTCAGTCCTGGATCATATGTTGGCTTTGAAACATACTGTGATACATACAGATCAGCATCGCCACTTCTGAAATATATTCAAAATGCAAAAATTTCATCTAAAACTCTCCCTTGAAACAAATTAGTCTAACTATTAGTAGCTTCAGATTTGCTATGGACTAGTGTTACAACTAACTTTTTTCTAAAAATTGTATACTCACAGGGAGTACAGATAAAGTCTGATGTATCCTTCATAAGAAAGACTGTAGTATGTGTAATTGTGAGCTGTTACTTCTTCAACCGACATGTGTAGCAAATGCTCTGCTGCACATTTTCCAGTGAAAATTAATAGCATTAGTGCAATTTTACATAACATGTTTGAAGCACTGAAGAAACATCTGTACACCACTTCCTGCAAGAAAAAAGAATGTCTTTGTTCAGAAAAAAATTTCAGACATCACAAACCTTACATACACATGTGAATGCTGTACACGAGTGTCTAAATTTACAAGATATTAAATTTAATTGGAATTTCTTGGTCACTTGTGATAAAGTCAGGTAAGAAGTATGTGATCAATTTATCTGGAGCACTAAATAAATCATTTAACTTATTGCCAACAAACTTTACTTTGTACCACAAACCTGATAATGGAAATATTCTGGAATATGTTGTAAAGTTAAGGTACAGTAAAGTTTGTTGATGATCAAGACAATGGATATTTCCTGAGATATAATTTTTTGCTATTTGATTGCGTAAGTGTACTAAGTTTAATTTATTAAAAAGGGAAGGGGGTGAAAGTCTGAAGTTAGAGCCAGGTGTAGGGCTTCCAGTATTAATTCTCTAAGTGGTATTTGTGGAAAAACATATATGATCAGCAATATATCTGGATTTAAAGAAGCTGATTTAGATTATGTATTTTCCAACCAAAGTGCACAAAATTGCAACATGGTCATACATAATATCTGCTGTGACTGTTCATTAGTTAAGAAAGACAGAGGGATTGTTACTTTCTTAGATGACAAAGCTCAAATTTTAAAAAAGAACAAACATACGCCCACATAAACCACAGTGCACTATACTTTCCGGTCACGCTAATGTGACATTGTGCAGGAAGAGAGTCAATGAAATTGTGGAAGGTACTGACTGGGATGCAGAGCCACGCTAACTCCAGTGCTGTGGTTAATTCCACAATGTTTCTCGGTCGCGTATCTGTAGCGTGAACAGCCCAATCGAGGTGGTCACAAAGATTCTTGACTGGGTTTAAATCCAGGGAGCTGGTGGCTATGGGAGTACGGTCAACTCGTACCTTCTTCGAACCGAGCACATATGCTGCATCTGTGCGATGTGTTGCATTGTCCTGCAGTACACGTCACTGTGCTGAGGGAAACCAAACTTCATGTAAGGGTGGACACGGTCCCCAAGGATAGATGCGTATTTGTGTTGATACACTTTGCCTTCCAAAATGACAAAATCACCCAGAGAATGCCACAAAATCATTCCCCAGGCCATAAAACATCCTCCCCCGGCCTAGACCCTTCCGACAACTGTTGCAGGCTGTTTGCTTTCAGACATTTCACACCATACACACCAACAGCTGTCTAATGCAGAATAAAACATGGTTCATCTGAAATGGCCACCCATCGCTGCTCATGGGACATCCAGTAGCAGTACTGGCATGCAAATTCTAGCCTCCATTGATGATGAATAGCATTCAACATGGGTGCATGAAGCAGGTATCTGCTGCTGAGACCCATATAAAGAACATTAACTGTCGCTGAGGAGGCACTGTTCATCTGGGCAGTCAGTTCGCAGTCAGCATGTGTGCATGAAACAGGTGCCTACTGCAGAGGTCTATATGAACCAACAGGACAGTCGCTGAGATGACACTGTTGGTAGCCACTTGGTTCATCTGGGTGATCAGTTGCTCAACATTTGCATTTCTATTTGTCCATATACTTCTCCGCAGCCGTCATTTGTCCCTGACATCTATCGGCCGTGGTGCACCACAGTTGCCGTGGAGGTGGGTTTGGATAGTGCCATTTTGCCATCCGCAGTATACTTTAACCATGGCGACATTCTAACAGTTTACAGACTTAGCCATTTCAGAAATGCTTCCATCCTTGGACCAAAAGCCAATTATCACGCCTTTTTGGGCATCAGATAGATTACTCTGTTTCCATGGTACGACAATGGCTGCACAGTTTTCCATGTCCGTCTGATTATACAGGGAAATGCTGACTGTAAATGTGAACTGAGTACTATTGCCTAATTAAGGAAGAGCAGTTTCACAAAGTGAAGATCTTATTTCCAGCTGTGTTACAATATAATCCAATACCTCAAAGTACATCTGTTTGTATGGCCAACAGTTTGTTTTTCCTATTGTAATTCTGAGACACACCACTGAGCACAGGGAATAAAGCAGCCTCCGTTCTAGCTTCACTAAAATCATGAAAATGTTTTTTAATGTCGCTGTTGGAGTCCACTAGCCTCACAACAACAGAACGTTGTGATTTGTCTGAAACATTTGTTACTTTGTTCACAATGCAGGCATAAAATGATGTTTTATCCAAACTTGAATGTATATGTTCACAAATCTCTTGATTTATATATTCAATTAGTCTGTTCTGTATAGTTTTTTAAAATCACCGGAAATAGCCCGTTTTCTTCCAGTGTACTTTCAAATCTTCATTTCTGTTTATAGTCTGTCTGTAAACTGAAGAGCGAGCAGCGCCTTTGGTGGGGGAAGTGGCCTTTCCCGGAAGAACGCTGCCACTGGCCTACAGGGCCACCCAAAATCAGTTGCCCTGTTACCCGTCTAGCGGTGTAGTTCAGCGTGCAGTGATATACTGATATACGTCGTTTCTGTTTGTGGAATCTTTGTTGCCAGCGTCAGTCAGTTGACTTTGTGTACTCACTGATATACTTCAGTATCCCGAAGTGATGGATAATCGCCCTGCATTGCAAGAAAATGTGCGGAATACGAAGAAGAGGAGGTATTTGCGGAGTAACGAGCGTTCGATCGTCTCTAACGTTATTACAGCGTGTGTTAAGGAGGCAACACAAAAAGAACTGTTGGTTAACATTAACAGCCCCAATCAAAGGGCTGCAGTTTATGCAAACGTCAGCCTCGCCACTATAGGACGCATAAGGAAGGAACGTGAAAACAAGCCGCATGGTTTACTGGAATCGCCGCGAAGGAAAACTGATAATTTAGGGAGGAAACCCATCGTCATAGACAGTTTCACAAAATCAGTCATTCGACAAACGATGGAGGACTTTTACATAAACCAAAAAATAGTGCCGACATTACGGAAATTGCTTAATGCCGTGAAACAAAAAATACATTTTCCTTGGCAGAAAGATGTTTTACACAAGACATTGCGTGAAATGGGATTTACCTGGAAAAGATCTGTAAGTAAGTAAACGAAAGATTCTCGTAGAAAGAACGGATATAATTGACTGGCGATGTAAGTATCTGATCCAAGTGAGGAAATTAAGGGAGCTAGGCAGAAAATTCTTTTATATTGATGAAACTTGGGTGGACAATAACATTACTTACAGAAAATGTTGGCAGGGCCCTGGCGTTGAGGGCATTATGGACAATGTTAGCGGAAGCAATAGGATTATAGTGGTGAATATTGGATCAAAAGATGGGTTCTTACCCAACTCACAGTTGGTTTATAAAGCGGGTTGTGCAACAGGAGACTACCATGGGCAAATGAACTACGAAAATTTTTCTAATTGGATATCGAATAAAGTGATTCCGAATCTGCCACCGAACTGTGTTATTGTTATGGACAACGCTTCATATCACAACAAGGAACACAACAAAGCTCCAACTAGGTCCTCGAATAAAAGCGAAATGATTGAATGGTTATTAAAAAATAAGGTGGAAGCTGAGTTGACAATGAGAAAAACAAAATTATTTGATTTAATTAAACAACATAAGCCGGAAGACAAAGTATTTGAAATTAATAAAATACTTGAAGCCCATGGACACACTGTGCTGCGACTTCCACCATACAACTGTGACTTAAATCCAATTGAAATGGCGTGGGCAAAGCTCAAGAATTTCGTCAGAGGAAGAAATATTCTTGGAGATATTTGCATGACGAAGTTGCTGCAGTTGGTGAAAGAAGGTATGTAGACATTTTCTGAGCTTCCATGTTTTATTCCGAACTAAATTTTGCCGTAACCGAAAGAGAGCGTATACAAAAACTTGTCCCAATTGTTACAGGTTTTGAAACGATAAGTCAAGATGACTGGAGTGCATACTGCCTCCATGTGGAGAAACTTGAAAGAGAATATTGGGTTAAGGATGGGGTTATGGAAGACATAATAGACGCTATAGTTATTAATTTAGAAAGTGATGACGACGAGGACGACGACGACGACGACAGTAATGATAGTGACAATGTTGATGATGACCTCTAAAATACGATGTATGTAAACAGGCAATGAATATTTTTTTGAAAAATATGTTGTGTGTTCTTTCAAGCCTGACTCTGCTCATACACTATGAAATTTCTTTTGGTAGAAATGTAGTACATGGTAGTAAAAGATTTTCCAAGATAAATACAGTCAAATGTTGTCCAAAGCAATAAATACCATTATCACTTGTTGTACAAAACCAGGAATAACTTGAGAGCTTCATGGTAAAATCAATTAATGTTTCGCTAGCAGAACGTGATTCAATCACGTAATACATTTAATGCCTAGAGAACAGCAGCATTTGAATATACTCTGTCACTAAAACTCTATCTCGGTTACTATTCACATGATTCTAAGGAATATTGCTTAAAACATGTGTGCAATAGCTAATCTAAACACTACTGAAATTTCTTTCGAGACACGTATACCGATTCTGGACTTCTATGTAAAAAGCTTGACATACAAGGTGCGTTCACATATTAATTTTTATTTTTTGGTAAGAACTTTACTTGTTAATCTACAACAATGTTATCCTATTCAAAATATTCCCCAGTACATGCTATACACTTATGCCAGTGCTTTTTCCAATTCCCAAAACACTTTAGGAATTATTTCCTCGGGATAGTTCATAGGCCTTTTGACTGCATTTTTAATCTCACCCATTCTTGTAAAACTGCTGTCCTTTAAGGCTTGCTTTGAAATGTTTATACCACTTGTGTGTTCTGGGTTTACTCATAAGAGACTCACCAAAAGCAATATTTAACATTCCTAAAAATTTGATACACTTTATTCCATTCTTATAACAAAATTTAGTACAGATTCTCTAATCTATTTTTATACAAAACAAATAATAGTTGATGCTACCAAAACACATATAACTTTTTTGACAACTGAGAGCCGGCCGCGGTGGTCTAGCGGTTCTGGCGCTGCAGTTCGGAACCGCGGGACTGCTACGGTCGCAGGTTCGAATCCTGCCTCGGGCATGGGTGTGTGTGATGTCCTTAGGTTAGTTAGGTTTAAGTGGTTCTAAGTTCTATGGGACTTATGACCTAAGATGTTGAGTCCCATAGTGCTCAGAGCCATTTGAACCATTTGACAACTGAGAACTGGGTAAATACCCAATATGCAAAACATTGCACAGATACTTTTCAGACATGTTTACGAAGAGAGTGGCAAAAAAAGCAGTGCAAACCGAACTAATACAAAACACGGAATTATAAATTTCTGCTTACTTTTTAAACACTCTTCGTGTTGCAAGAATTGTTAAGTTCCAATGCAGACCCTTTAAAGAAAACTTCTACATTTTAGTAAGAACAAGCCTTAAATTCTACAGGTTGATTGCACTATATCTGGTTCGTCTTACGAATAGAGGAACATACATTCACATGAAGAGGCATTCGGTTCTATGTTTGTAGTAGAATACTGACTTCCGTTCTTATGTTAATATTATTTACTCTATAATGTTTTGTTTCGAAGAAGCTATCGTCTTTTGTTTTCCTTATACTCTTAATGCATTTGTCTAAAAATAAACACAGCCGGGACGTATCTGTACGCGGCGTCGCCACAGATATGAAGCGCGCACCGCCGCAGGGCCGGTACTACGTTGTGAAACAGCCTGTAGAAGCGCCCTGTGACGTAGCAGGGTAGGCAGAGTGGGGACTCGCTTGCTCGCTCTTCAGTTTACAGACAGACTATAGCCCAAGTTCAAAAATAGCTCTGAAATTTGCAGGATTCAGGGAGTCTTCTAACTCCTCCTCATCATCATTGTATTCTCTGAAAGCTAGCACCTGCCTGCACAAAAGACACGTGACGTCAATTAGAATTTTCACGATGTGTCTGTTAGTTTTCACTTCATTATTGTGTCCAATTTTCATCACTGTGTGATGTTCATTAAGTAGTTCTGAAAGACTAAACACCTGTTTGGACAGTTCTTTATACGAAAAAAAAACTACTTAGATTATTTTAGAAGAAGCATGTCTAGCTAAACCTCCAGCCAGGTTCTTCAGATTGTTGAAAACCTCAGCAGAATATACAGTTTTTTCCCGCATAAGAGCAAACAGGGCCAGCAGAATGATTTTTATTTTCTAGGGCTGGATCGTAACCACTTGCTCATGCCCTGAACTTTGGAATGCATGGGTTTTTATCTACGTCCGCTTTCTGAGAAAGTGCATTGCTGTATTGGACGTCCTTTCTTCGAAATTTCATGTGGTTCAGTTTCACATCTAGTTGAAAATGAAAGCCCCTGAAAGGAAGTAATGATGTCCTCGCTCGAAAGCATTACATCAGTACATGTACAAGGTTGGGCTTCATCCATTTTCACATATTCACTGTACACAGTACAACTAACGTAAGAGAAACCTAGGGGGGTGGCACCACGGCTAAGACAGTTTGTACCCCCCACTCCCTTCTCAGCAACAGCAACAGCAACAACAACAACTACTACTACTACTACTACTACTACCACCACCACCACAGAAAAGTAAGAAGTCTGGCCTCCCTTGCCTCCTCTGATCAACTACCACTCTGCAATGGTCAAATTAGTGTGACTGGATTGTGTATATCTTCTCTCACTAAAAGAAGCCAGAGCACAGAAACTTTTTTTTTTTTAATGTCATTTTGGCTTGTGGCAGACTGTAAGTTAACAATAAATATAAGATTTTAAGGTAACTGCTAAGACACATACTGTGCATATCCACATAAGCTCTGCCAGCACCAAAAGACTCCTTTGCTGGGGCATGTATGGATGCCCCAAGTTTTGAGGGTTATAATTTAAAAGTTTCCTAATTACGGCAAACATACTTGTTTATTAATTATGAGGCCTTGCAAAGATATAGTGTTATTAAAATTGAGAAGTGCCTTTCACTTGGAATTCAAGAAAAACAGTACAGTGATATGACATAAATCTACACACAGAAAATTTTTACAATAGATCTGAAACGAGTAGGTGCTATCTGAAACTTCCTGGCAGATTAAAACTGTGTGCCGGACCAAGACTTGAATTCGGGACCTTTGCCTTTCGCGGGCAAGTGCACTACCAACTGAGCTACCCAAGCACAACTCACGCCCCGTCCTCACAGCTTTACTTCTGCCAGTACCTCATCTCCTACCTTCCAAACTTTACAGAAGCTCTTTTGCGAACCTTGCAGAACTAGCACTCCTGAAAGAAAGGATATTGCAGAGACATGGCTTAGTCACAGCCTGGGGGATGTTCTCAGAATGAGATTTTCACTCTGCAGCAGAGTGTGCGCTGTGAGGATGGGGCGTGAGTCGTGCTTGGGTAGCTCAGTTGGTAGAGCACTTGCCCGCGAAAGGCAAAGGTCCCGAGTTTGAGTCTCGGTCCGGCACACAGTTTTAATCTGCCAGGAAGTTTCATATCAGTTAATATAAAGAGGCATCATTTAAATTGTTTTTGTGTAAACAGTGAAAGTAATAGCTTTTGAAAATAAATTCCAGTAAGAAAGAGGTTTTCTCAAAGTGAAATGTTCAGTATAAAAAGTGTGTGCTTTAGTATCCAAGTATTTTAGTATTTAAGTTGGTTGGTTATAGAAAGCGCTTTTCTATAGATACCCCCTGGCCAAAAATTTTTTAGCTTCCTTGAAGTTATCTTTTTCTCTTTTAAAAATGTAATGTATAAGGGTGTAGTAGTCAAATAATTCCAGTATCTACACCAATATTGTTTACGTGGGGTAATATTTATTTGAAGAAGCAACTTAAACAGTAGCAAAAAAGTAGGCAGAATTCATACTTCTGCTTTTCCAATACTTCACTATTTCAGTGCCTGGATAGGCTGGCGACTGTTAGTACATATTTTAAACCACTAAATCAACTTGGAACTGAATTGTCCTAGCTTCAATATAATACTATTCACACTGCTTTTCTTTCTAACTGCTGGGTAAGATCTTAGGAAAAGAATTGAATAGTCTGATTTACTTATCCATTAGACACAACACACGGTCAAATCCTGTAGAAAGGGTAACTCTACTGATTAGCTTTTCCTATTAACAGGGCTATCCTCCCATAGTGTACTCTATTTGAAAACTAAATTAAATTTAGTAAGAGGGTTATATGTGGCAACATAGATACAGGGTTTTCTGTTATTTAGGTAAAAGTATACTAAATTACAATAGTAGTGGTAGGGTTATACTATCATCACACAAATATTCAAGGTGCTACTGTAGAACTACCTTAAAGAGTGGGGTATCATGTATTTATATGAGAGATGACATTTGAAAGCTAGTGAATACCTGATCACAATTAGTGTAAATAAATATCCTGAATTGGCACCCATTGGCACACACTGTTGCATGTACTGCTCACCTATTGGTAATACCGACACTTTTTGGAACAAATTAACTGAAGTCCTGGAAATAGTCTCAGCCCCCAAAAACTAATATAATAATATGTGGAGACAATATTAACACAGAAGCTGAGAGTGAAATTGGTAATAACTTCCTCAAAATTTTGAGCACTTTTGGCATGGCAAAAATGATAAATATTGCCACTAGGGTATTAAAAATTTCAGCATCACTATTGTACCACATGCTTAAAGATACTGATAGGGAAATCTGTGAAGTATTTATAAGAGATCTTGATCTTTCTGATGATTACTGTCAGACTGAATTGTCCACGTAAGTGTTTTTAGCTGGTGTGCCAACTGGACATGACCTTCCAAACTGGTAATGCACAAACAAAGAAGTAGTATAATTGAGATCTATAAACTGTATTCAGAATTTCCAAATATTGCAGTAGTAAAAAAGAAAAGTGAATTTTACAGAGGATGTAACAAAAGAAAATGGATTTTACTTAAACACTGATGGCAGAAGAGAAATCTATAATTTCATATTAGGAACCATGAAGAATGAAAAAGTACTAACAAGGGGAGGCCGCCAATTGTGAAATTCAGATTCGATTCATACTGCGCATAATAAAAGCTCATGGCCAGAGGTGTAATGTGGCAAAGCACCAAGATGCACTTCTCAGTCGTTGTAGAGAAAATCGACAGTTAAAAGAAACCGTTGCGGTGAAATGCTCTCTACGATTAATGATTTTCTACAGCGTCGTGGCACAGCGGAAAGCGCTCAGGTTCATAATCCGAAGGTCGCCGGATCGAATCTCGCGCCATGCAACTTTTTTTTATTATTAGTTTTTTGTAATTGAATTGCTTATGCATGTTGGTGAAGGCGGATCGCTCTCCAATTGTACCGCCTCCATTTTTCCCTTTTTTTTTAAACAGGGTGTACCAAAGCTCTCCCGTCCGCACTGATTTTTGACGATGTTATAAGTTGCGCTAGGGACCGCATCTACCTTCTTTCGAAGTTAGCACGCAACTACGCTGTTATGCGGCGGCTCGTTTCGGCCCATTCAACATCTGTCGTTCAAGTGTAACGAGCGAGTAACGGAGTTTATATTTAATACCTGCCACAGCAAATTTGTGTTCGTGGTGTCTCTATTCTAATTGGAACGTTTGACTTACGCTATACGTATTCGTTCCGGAATATCGTTTCTACGTCTTCCGTTAACTATACGTGGATAACATTATGAAGATAATTAATAGCATTTGTGAAATACAACTTTGTTTGCGGAAAACATAATGAAGTTCGAAGTCGCCAGTTTTTCCACGACAAACGACTTTCTACATCTTATTATATGCATAATTGTTGCCGGGAATTTTATATATATATATAATATATATATATATATATATATATATATATATATATATATATATATATATATATATATAATAATTACAAAAACAAACACAAAAAAAAAAAAACGGTTGCATGGCGCGAGATTCGATCCTGCGACCTTCGGATTACAAACCCGAGCGCTTACCGCTGAGCCACGACGCTGCAGAAAATTATTGATCGTAGGGAGTATTTCACCGCAACGGTTTCTTTTAACTGTCGATTTTCTCTACAATGGCTAAGAAGTGCATCTTGGTGCTTTGCCACATTACACCTCTGGCCATGAGCTTTTATTACGCGCAGTATGAATCGAATCTGAATTTCACAATTGGCGGCCTCCCCTTGTAAGTGGTTCCATAATACCATTCAATTACTAAAAACAAATCATTCCCAGTAACAGTTTTACATCTGATAAATCTCAGTCTCTTAACTAACCAAAACTTGGTACCCAAGGTCAAAAACAGTGTAAATCATATAGATAATGCAAGTGAGTGCAGTACACTTGATATTGATAACAAATGTATGAAACCCAAGGCAAACCACTCTGCAGCAAGCCAAAACACCACAGTCACATCTACTGCAAAAAAAGCTCTAAAGATACAATGAATAACCTTGTTGCCACTGTGCTGGAGTAAGCTGTCACCAGCACACTGGTCGGTAAAGATGTAGCAAGAAGATCGATAGTATGTGCTGGATCAAGCACACCTATCAGGGAAGACGCCAAAGACAGATTCACAAGCAACACATTGCCAACGCCCTTTTGACCACAAGTATTTAAATTGCGGCCCCAGACTGAAGGGCTCAGTCTCAGTTACTAGCTCATGTCTCAGTCACTAGCACAGTCACTCAGTTAATAGCTCAGTCACTGACACACCAACCTGCACTCCAGTTTGGCGTCTGTCATTCAGCGCACAGCGGGACTATTACTTCACCAGCAGGGAGGCTAACGTGGACTAATACTGAAGAGCTTGTACCACAACACATAGATGCTGTTAAAGTTAAGTAGGAGGCAGCTACCTGTTTACTTAAATAAAGAACCCTGTTAATATGTGTGTGCAGCTGTCTTGTAGAAAGAAGATACCGGTCATCAAACAACATCCTCTCCCTTGATTCCTACGGTACAAGACTAAAGTGGCAATGAGTATATAACAGCCACTAACACCATAAATGATGTTCAGAAACAAAATGCACGCAGTACTCATCAGAATGGGGAACAGGCAGACCTAAAATGTAAGCTGGACAAATTGATAGAGCGACACCTCCAACCAGTGTTCAGCACTCCAAATGTAGATTCAAATTAATTCAACAAAACTTCCAAAGTCTTAACAACAAGCACAATGACTTGGATACCATTGCAGCAGGGACTGATGACCCTGATGTTTTAGTTGTAAGTGAACACTGGTATACAAATGAGCTAATTAGTGTTTGTCAGCCACTCTCCAAGATCTTCTGCTCTGCCTTCAGCAAAACAGAGAAGAGTGGTGATGGGGTAGGACTCCTTGTTGCACAATAAACTAATGCTAATACTAAGTCAGCTTAACTTAACTTCCATAATATATAAGACCACTAGAGAGGTAAACAGCAGGAAATCATACATTGACAATGTTAAAGTTAGCATGTCTCACTTTACATACAATCCTGCCCTGATATGTATCTCCTCCCTGAAATGATGGACATCCAAGATCCTTCTCACCCCTCCTCAAGTGGTGTACCATAGCCCATCGAATCTACACAACATCCTAATTCATCCCTATGCCACTACCACTCCCAGCACTTTGGGTCATATTCCTACGGCAGACCAAAGTGGAAGACTTACCCAATGCACCCACCCCGCACCTTCTAATCTAGTCCTGTCACAGGCTTATCCTACACCACCAAAGGTCAAGCCATCTGTGAAAGCAGCATTATCATATACCACCTCTGCTGCAAACATTGCACAGTTTTTTATACTGATACAATTACCAACCAGCTGTCCACCAGGCTGAATGGCCACTGCCAGCTTTTGACAAGAAAAAAGTTCATCATAGGCAGATCAGAGTTACCTTTACAACACATCCTCCCCTCCTGTAATCGTTCTGGCCTCAATCTCAGGTAACTCACTGCCCCTGCACTCTCCACCCAACAGTTTCCCCTTCCAATGTCTGTCACCCCCTCCTAATCACATCTCCATTGCCTTCTGCATAAGCTACTTCCCACTGGTCGCTACAGATGTGCCAGTCTATATATCTGCCACCCCTTGCATCCAAATTCCTAGCCAGCAAACTGGCTGCCTCCCTCAAAGCTGCTAGCCACCCATCCCCAATGCCTCACCCTGCCTCCCGCCTCCCTCTCCCTCTCCCCATGTCACCCGACACCACCGACTTTTGGTGAGTGGTCTTCATTAATCCATAAGTATTTACATTCTACAAGAGCATTCGTACAAAATTTGCATATAACCCATCTGTTCTGAAGCTTGCTGTTTCTGACCACTCAGTTGTTCAGGTACTGATGAAAGCTGAAAATCGTGTCAGCAACAAAAAGAAAAACTGATGTAAGAAAAAGAATCAACCTTGATAACAATGTTGAAAATCTCAACAGTATGCTAAAAGGCATACAATGGTATGAAAATAACTGCATTACTTTCAGTGAATTTGCATCACTTTTATTACTGCTTCAATGTCTCATGCTCAGAATACACCTTACTAGTAAATGACTGCAAAAAAAAAATACAAAACAAGATAAATCATGAAGCAGAAACAGCAAGAGAAAAACTGACTTTTCCAATGTGCAATGCTAAAGGATAGCAATAATCACAAACTACAGATAGAACTGAACTATTATGATTATTTCAAAGATCTACTATTAGAAACTAAGAGTAAATGCATAGCCACAATGTTAAGAAACTTGAGTAACACTGGCATAGCCATTTAGAAAGTTATAAACAGCTTTACGGATTGTAAGGGCAAATTAGCTTGTTATCTTACCATTGACTACAAAGTTGATCAAATGTCAATATCAGATTGCAAATGTTTTTAACAAGTTCTTTTCTTATGTTGGAAAATACATCAATGATCACTTCAACAATCTCCAGTATAGATATATGGGCATTCCAGTTAAACAAAGCATATACTTGGCCCCAACTAACAGCAAGGAGATAAAATACGTAGTGCAGGTCACTGAAAGATTCAAAATCGGCAAGCTATGATGGGTTGCTAATCAGCACATTAAACTGGTGCATAGACAGTAAGTATGACAGCATTAGGGTGACCCATATTTCCCATGATCTACCATATTACAACAATCTTTCTTTAATCCTCCCAGCTCCCTTACTGACCGCCTGTTTCTCATACATATTTTGTCCGTGATGACTGTTATAAATATAAATCCAGTGAAGTACTGTCGATAGCTCAAATTCCCTGACCAATAGATCATGAAAAGTTTTTGTATAATAATCAATACTACTGTGGACATATGCTCTTTTTTTGGAATGCAAAACGATACATATTGCTGACAAAAAATTTTCCTAAGGAATTCATATACTGTGCAAAAAAGATGGACCATTATTTACAAAAAAAGATAGACCCAACTCAATCTTATCTGCATCATTATGGTAAATGAGAAAGTTATTTATACTAGACTAAAGATGTTGCACCATCAACACAACCCAATATCTGAAAATCAGAATGGCTTTACGAAAAAAAAAGTCAACTTCAGTAGCTGCAGTACAGTTAACAGATGAAATAATAATTGCTGTAGAGAACAAGGAGTATGTTACTGGAGTCTTCCTTGATCTTGAAAAAACTTTTAATTGTGTCATCACTGCCGTATTATTTGACAAGCTGTTGGATCTGGGTATTAGAGGAACTGGCTACGAGTTGATAGAATCATATATGAGCAACAGGAAACAATGTGTGTTGTTTAAAACAAACAGTGGGTCATTCAAATCCAGAATTACTAATATCAAATATGGAGTGCCTCATGGTTCCATGTTGTGGCATCTTTTTTCTTGATTTATGTTAATGATATAAAGTACAGTTATCCTAGCTCTAAAGCGATACCGTATGCAGATGTTATATCAACTGTGTGCAAACATAAAGCCTCTGACAGTCTGGAGGTGCCATACAACAGTGTTACTAATGAAATAATCAACCATTTCAATGAAAGCCACCTAAAAGCAAGAGCTTCAACGACTGAAGCAATCGAATTTAACACCAGAGAACTAACAGAAATTGCTATGAAATTATCCATGGGAAATGACATGGTAAAAAGGAAAAATGAACACATCACAATCCAGGACAACTTCAAGTGGGACATGCATATACATATATTCCTTAGTGTGTAAACTGTCTAAAAACATGTTTGCCATAAACCTGATTGGCAAATATTGTAACAATATGTATGTGCTAAAAACCCCATTCATTCATTATTCTCATAAAACATAAAGTAGGCTTACATACTTTCTCTAGGACATTACCAAATCAAACCTGCAATGAAGTGTATATGTAAAACAATGAAGATGCTAAGTTCTCTAACTTCTGCAAATCGTTTAAATTAGTTTTTGAGAAGATATTTCCAAAAGTAGCCACATCAACAGTAGCAGCTAAAGGAAAACAGATGGATAATGGCAGGTATTAGAAAGTTCTTCCATGCACTTAAATTTCTCAGTTCTTTACAATAGCAGTACACTAATCCACAGTTTCTAGATTACTATCACAGGTTTTAAAAAAGGTACAGGAAGGTACTACTTGCTGTATAAAAATTATTCAATGATAAAATAATATATATAATGGAGAAAATAAAAGCAAAGTTGATGGGATGTCATAAAAGATGAAACTTGAGAAGGCAGGCAGAAGTATAACAACATACAAACCAAAGATGGGGGTAAACAGAAAATCCTCAGAAATTCACAAATTCTGTAGATGAATATTTCTCTGCTACCGCAGATAAGTTGCTGCAAAATCTTTCCAAAACACTTGCAGCATCCACAAAGATGTACACAACGATGATGTTTCCCCACAACAGATCATGAAGTCACAAAGACAATGCAGAAATCAAAAATAAGAAGTCAGCATGCATAGATGAGGTTCCAGTCGCTGTTCTTAATGCATGCAAGGACAGCATACAAGCTCCATTAATAAACATAATAAATGAGTCAGTTAATTCAGACAGTGTAAAGACATGCAAAAAAAAGTTTTCTTTGATGATGGCAAAAATATCACAGCCACTGTTAAAACAGCAGAACTGCTATTAGTGAAAGCAAATGATATCCTCAAGAATGTTTATGATTGATCAATACATAACAAATTAACATTGAACATAAAGAAAAGCAATATGCACTTCAGCATAAAGAAGGAAAAGAAGTCTGTTGCATCAAACATAGGTGATAAATACACAGATTGTGTAACAAACAAAGTTTTTAGGGATGAATATTGATTGTCAGTTAACACGGAGTGAACTGACAAAGAAAGAATATCAGTACATTACATTCTTAAGGTTCTATCATTACCTCATAACAGTAAGTGTCTTATGGTGGTGTACTGTTCCTACATCTTTTCTAGTAGTGATTTCTATTCAATTACATTATATGAATTCTTGCCTATGGTATTCTTTTCTGGGGATCAAAGACACAAAACATGGACACAATTTTTAAACTGCACAGAAGGGCCATAAGATCCGAAAACAAAGGAAGTAGGTTACAGAATATTGCTCACCAGTGTGGGATCCGTACCAGATAGGGTTGATAGAAGAGATAGAGAAGATCCAGAACATACCTTCACCGAGGAGTCAAGCAGTATGTTGCTCCCTTCTAGGTATATCTCGTGAAGAGACCAAGAGGATAAAATCAGAGAGATTAGAGCCCACACAGAGGCATACCGACAATCTTTCTTTCCATGAACAATGCGAAACTGGAATAGAGGGGAGAACCGATAGAGGTACTCAAAGTACCCTCCGCCACACACCGTCAGGTGGCCTGAAGAGTATGGATGTAGATGTAGATGTAGAGATGTAGAACAATAAATAGTAGTAGCTGGGCTAATTGTAAGGAACTATTTTTTTTAAAAAAAAAAAAAAAAAAAAAAAGAAACTAGGTATCATTACTGCATAAAGTGAGTACATCAACCAATCTACTGTGCAAATCAGGGAAAAAATTACCAAGTATTTCACTAATAGTTCATGGAACAAGAGCCGATTTGGACCTACATTTACCAAGGGAAAAACAAACAAAAAATTAAAATCAGTATTTCCTATCAGGGAAAAAATTGTACAACAAATTTACCAAGGAAATGAAAAAGATTACTAAAATATGTATGTTTAAAAAGGCTGCTAAAAGTGCTTCATAAGCAGTGCAACTAAACAATTAAAGATGACTCAGAGTAGTAGTTAATTACGAAAGTGGTAACTCCAACAACCTATCACATTACAATACTTCATCACGATGTAATGTTTTTACAAGAAAATCATGTGTCAAATTCTAAAGTGCACGACAGTACATCTCACTCATCATAGGGGGGTGCTGACTCAACTTTCAGGTGGACTGTGGTGAGTATATGACAATGTGCACTGAGTATAACTCACATGTTTGCGAGCCTGGAGTCAGATTTCCTAACAGGCCGCAGTTAGTGCAAGGGGCACAGCAACATGTTCATGGTCCAGAAGCCACCAAAGTGACCCCTTACTGTGTGCACTGATGAAGAACAAAACAGTGTTTTACATCAATCATAAGTTATCTGAAGCAAACTATATGTGAGTCAAAGAACATTATGCAGTAGGAACCTATTGAATGGAGCAGTTCAACTGTTTTGACATTGGCCCTCATATTCGGGAGAACGGAGTTTAATCTGTCCGACCAACCTGATTTGACATCACCAAAATCATTTCAGGTAAATGTTGGGATGGGTCCTTCTTCAACACCACAGCCAACCAACTGTCCTATCCTCCTAAAGCATACTTCTATAATAATAGCATAGCATGGTAACTAGTATCTGTATACAATAGCTGAATATTAATACTATATATTAGAGATACAATTATTTTAAAAAAAGGTTTAAAAATGGCTTATCAGGAGCTGGAACTGAGTGTCAACTAAAATTTATCACTGCACTCAAGCGTGTACAATGATCCTGACATACAGGGTGTGTCAAAACATTTATGACAAATACCAGGGAGCGAATCCTGGAATCAAAGCAAGACAAAAGTGTTCCTACAAATGTATATCCTACAATGCAGTTCTGTACTATGTAATCTAAAAGAACTACTTTTTGCTCAACTTTTGAGTAGACTGAAAACAAAGCTCCCTAGAAATTACACAATGGCTTTTTCTCTAAATTTTCATAGCCGAACGAGGACTGAGAAACAGACAAATGGGGTACATATATAATCTACATGGGTACTCTGCAAATCACATTTAAGTGCCTGGCAGAGGGTTCATTGAACCACCTTCACAATTTTCTATTATTCCAATCTTGTATAGCGGGCCGGCCGAAGTGGCCGTGCGGTTAAAGGCGCTGCAGTCTGGAACCGCTACAGTCGCAGGTTCGAATCCTGCCTCGGGCATGGATGTTTGTGATGTCCTTAGGTTAGTTAGGTTTAACTAGTTCTAAGTTCTAGGGGACTAATGACCTCAGCAGTTGAGTCCCATAGTGCTCAGAGTCATTTAAACCATTTTTGTATAGCGGGTGGGAGGAACGAATAACTATATCTTTCCGTACGAGCTCTGATTTCCCTTATTTTATCGTAGTGATCGTTTCTCCCTATGTAGGTCAGTGTCAACAAAATATTTTCGCATTCAGAGGAGAAAGTTGGTGATTGGAATTTCGTGAGAAGATTCTGTCACAAAGAAAAACGCCTTTATTTTAATGATGTCCAGCCTAAACCCTGTATCATTTCAGTGACTCTCTCTCCCATATTTCGCAATAACACAAAATGTGCTGCCCTTCTTTGAACTTTTTCGATGTACTCTGTCAGTCCTATCTGGTATGGATCCCACACTGCACAGCAGTATTCTAAAAGAGGCCGGAGAAGCATAGTGTACGCAGTCTCCTTAGTAAATCTGTCACATTTTCTAAGTGTTCTGCCAATAAAATGGAGACTTTGGTTAGCCTTCTCCACAACATTTTCTGTGTGTTCCTTCCAACTTAAGTTGTTCGTAATAGTAATTCCTAGGTATTTAGTTGAATTTACAGCCTTTAGATTTGACTGCCCCCCCATGAACCATGGACCTTGCCGTTGGTGGGGAGGCTTGCGTACCTCAGCGATACAGATAGCCGTACCGTAGGTGCAACCACAACGGAGGGGTATCTGTTGAGAGGCCAGACAAACGTGTGGTTCCTGAAGAGGGGCAGCAGCCTTTTCAGTAGTTGCAGGGGCAACAGTCTGGATGATTGGCTGATCTGGCCTTGTAACACTAACCAAAACGGCCTTGCTGTGCTGGTACTGCGAACAGCTGAAAGCAAGGGGAAACTAGGGCCGTAATTTTTCCCGAGGGCATGCAGCTTTACTGTATGGATAAATGATGATGGCGTTCTCTTGGGTACAATATTCCGGAGGTAAAATAGTCCCCCATTTGGATCTACAGGCGGGGAATACTCAGGAGGACATTGTTATCAGGAGAAAGAAAATTGGCATTCTACGGATCGGAGCGTGGAATGTCAGATCACTTAATTGGGCAGGTAAGTTAGAAAATTTAAAAAGGGAAATAGGTAGGTTAAAGTCAGATATAGTGGGAATTAGTGAAGTTCGGTGGCAGGTGTTGATGTGAACTTGCACTTGAGGAAGTTGTGTGACTGGGGTATAAAACAATGACAAGTGTTGAATCATTCCTCCAAGGCACTGGCATAGAGTTCTCATATTTCTTCACATTTTACAAAAGCGTAGATAATTTTTTACCTGTTCTTTACAGAATTTAAACAGTTTTGAGGTGTCAAGATCTCATTCTCATAGGTCCACAACAGATTAGCTTTTGTGACAGTTTGCTTTGTTGTACCCCTGATGGCTCACACACATTCTTCCCATGGCAAATAGTCCATTTAAATTGCACAATATTAACCTTTTTATTTTTGAACCTTAGTACCATTTTCTTTCACAGAAACACAATCTTTTTTGCAGGCATCAAACAATTGTTATTGTCATCTTCATAAAACCTAATACCTTTTTTGATCATGTTCCCATCTATCAAATTAGTTGCATTTTCCTTCCGTAATGCAGGTAGAATTCCCTCTTCTTTCACTAAATGTCTTGTTAATTTAACCAAACACTGTGACACATTAAATTAGTCACTAACTTTTGCTAAACTGTAAGAATTTGGCAGCAAACTGATAATTTTATCCTCTTTGTTTGAAATACGAAATTTAGGTTTCAGCTTTTCTATCAAATCATCATATTTCTTCAGTGAATTTTTAGAACTTCCATCACATTTAGTACAAATCTGCTTTTGAAATGAAACTTCCAAATTGTTTTTGACTGTAGCTGCCACTTTCTCTGTTCTTCCATTAAAGACAAAATGTCTTTGTTCTTCACTTAGTTTTCTAATTTTACTGGCATGTGATATATTTAGAATTTCACAAGCTGAATCTACTGTTTCTTACAGTTTCTGGTAAGTCACAAAATTCTTTACCTGAAATATCACTATCCCTTTCTTTGTTAATTACAAACCTCTTACAATAAGATGTTGAACGCAATGATTGTCCTGGTATTATAATGATAAATGCACTTTTATTTTTACAACAATGAGCAAACATTATTTCTCTCAGACCTTTTGTTGTAGGCTTCCTACGTTTCTTAAAAGGGTCCAAGCATGCCTGGCCAAAAAGGTGGTGAAATATATTTGAGTACTTCATTTCATGGTGCTTGCAAGTTGACTTAACCTCTGAGTCAACTCTTAAGTCAAACAAGACGTTTTATTTTTCACTGTAATCTACAGTTAAAGTAATGTCTTCCGCAAACACCCCATACATACTTTCATAACAAGCTTCGTTAATGAGACTGCCAATGAGACTCCATTTTTCAACTGCACTGCACACTTCAGTACCTTATATTTAACTGAGTGCCAGTAGACAGCTGTTGGTGGAAAGGGGAAGACGACACACAGAGTTGTATAGGCTTGTCTGTCAGCCTGCACAGACTTCCATATGCTGTCTTTTAGCCTGCTGAAACTTTCAGGAGAGGATTGTCTCAACAAATAATCATTAGTTACTTTAATTTGGTTCCAAAATTGATTTTTCAAAATTTGTGGCCAATAACTTTGAGCTATTAAAATATATTATAACTGTTATTTCTAAGTGATAAACATTTTTTTTAAACAAAAAAGGTCTTTTGAGTCCATTAAACATTAGGATTAGGGCCACCACACAGTAAATATCAAATTTTTCTGAGATGGTCAAGCAACCAGGTATTTTTTTTCCTGGACCACTTAGTATGGGATGACCCAGAAAGCAGATATAGTAAATGAATAAATAATGTTAAAAAAACATGAACACAATATATTTACAATAGAGTATATGACTAAACAATGCATTACAACTAAAGGATGGAAACTACTGTGAAGAAATTGTGGGAATAATAAAAGGAATGTGTCACCATGAATCCACTCAACTTAGATGAGAAAATCTGGGGTTTATCACTCATAATTTTTAGGTCTTCTAGAAGCCGACTTTAAATGGGACATGCAGAATAGTTAGAATAGTTTACATATTTCAATACAATAGTTTCAATATTGTAATGTAATCAATCGTCGGAAATAAAGTTTCTCACATGTGAAAAGTATGATGCCCGCAGTAGAGAGTTCAGGTAATTTCATTATGTTGTCAGAAAATGTGTTTAATTTATTTAATTATGAATATTTTCTTTTATGATAAATAATGGACTTGTTTAAGATGTTAAATGCTGTATATTTATATACATATTTATTTATACGTATCTTTGGGGTTTATTAAGGTCAGTAAACCAAAGAATCTAGAATGCAGGAATGTCTGCAACTTCCGGGCACATGTTGGATTGCCCACCACTTCTTTGTCAGTATTGGAGGGAGATGGACGTGTTTATGTGACAAGTGCAGTATAATGGATTTAGAGTATCAATGGTCATAGTGAGAATGGTGTAGTTACTAACAAAAAGTACAAATAAATATAATTTTTAGCTGAAAGTATTTCAGATACGGTGGTGTTTATTTCAAACAAGAAGAAACCCCAGGCCATGCTTGTTGGAATGATTATTTTGCAGACAAAACTTCGAGAACCCCCTAGACAAACGAGATCTGCAGTGTGTAATCTTTCAACAGGTACTAAAAAATAAGTCTTGCTGAAATTGTGCTGAAACTAGTTGTATTATTCTCATTCAAAAACACGTGGTGAGAGTGTGGTCCTACCACAATATACCACGTAAGATTCCACAATTTTTCAGTTATCTAAGAAACGAGATAGATAACAACCAGTACAATCTACACTTGATACATAAATGCTGTAGTAGTTTCTGAATGAATTCATATTATTAAACACAAATCCTTAATGTATTTGAATAGCAGAGTTAGAACCAACAGATACTTTAACAATGGCCGGAAATCAGTTTGCAAACTGACACTACAGATCACATTCTCTTGGGCTACTTAATAGTCTTTGAACACACCATGTTGCCACAAGGTATGATAACATAAGGAGTTCATGTCTTGGGTAACAGTTAACAGAATGGTGTGGAACTCACAGCTAAATAGTTTCTCTGTGTTTTTAATCATTTGGGCACCCTACTTTCCTTTGCAATTTCTGTTTTATCCTGTTCTGATGATTCATTTATGGTTTTTCCAATTTTCATGTCAATACATTAGTCATACATCATAATTCTTAGTACATGGTCCTGTGTCTTTTACTCACACTTCCTGAAGCCCATAGTATATCCTTCCTCATAAAAACACATCGTCAACCGACCTTGCATCTATATGTTATGAGATGGTGATGGATCCTGCGGAGCTCCTTCAGCACCAGAACCTAAAAATGTTTGAAAATCTGCATCTTTAATTATTTACAAGCAAATATTTTTAGTCTGTTACATGGCTAGTTTGCACTAACAAATAATGCATGTTGAATCATTGATACCTTACTTGAGAGGGTCTAACATTAACATTACAGAGCTGTGTGACATATTATTATGCATATATATGAAGATGGTGGGCAACAGCCTTGCCACGGTGGATACACCGGTTCCCGTGAGATCACCGAAGTTAAGCGCTGTCAAGCATGGTCGGCACTTGAATGGGTGACCATCCAGGCCCCCATGCGCTGTTGCCATTTTTCGGGGTGCCCTCAGCCTCGTGATGCCAATTGAGGAGCTACTCGACCAAATAGTAGCGGCTCCAGTAAAGAATACCATCATTACGACCGGGAGAAGATGGCATCTGTTCTTTTGAACATGTCCGAAGAATGAAATTACAAGGAAATCCAGACCATTAGCTGCTTACAGGCATTGATAAATATCAAGGGGGACAGTTGAAAATGTGCGCCCCGACTGGGACTCGAACCTGGGATCTCCTGGTTACATGGCAGACACACTATCTGACTAAGCCATCGAGGACACAGAGGATAGTGCAACTGCAGGGACTTATCTCTTGCACGCTCACCATGGGACCCACATTTCCAACTTACTGTCCACACACTACATTTGTAGTGCCTCTGCCCACTATACTCATTACTTGCAGCAGTCAATCTACCGATTCCTGTACGAGTTTGAGCAATGTGAGTGCATCTGCACTGAAGAAGATCATTGGCTTGTAAGCCTTATTTATATGAAGATGGTTCTGAAAGAACAGTATGTGGATAGTAAGTTGGAAATGTGGGTCTCACGGGGAGCATGCCAGAGATAAGTCCCTGCAGTCACACTATGCTCTGTGACCTCGGGTTCAAGTCCTGGTCGGGGCACACATTTTCAACTGTCCCCGTTGATATTTATCAATGCCTGTAAGCAGCTAATGGTCTGGATTTCATTGTAATTTCATATTATTATGGATGTCAAATAAAAAAATCCAGTTGCCAAAAGATTAATTAAACATTTATTTGCATTCTCAACAAAATCACTGAAGCACATCCCTAACCAGTTTGAATCAGCCTTCATGATTTTTTCCACACAACCAATGTATGCTAGTTTTTTAGCTGTCCAGTTTCATTGAACTGTTGCAGTGTATGTGCCTATCACTGAATGCAAAGCAATCATATAGTCAAGTAGTAACAAAATGGTTGGTGTAGTAATGAAAAAGAGCCTCAAAATCCCTGCAACACACACTGCTGCACTTTGTTGAGTACTGAGGGTACCTTTGAAGCAACAGTACTGAGAAAGATTTGGGCTATTGAGTTAACTTCGCTATTATGACGTTGTCTAGGAAATAAAATAGGCCGTATAACCATGTATGTAATGTTAACACTTTTGTTTGTAGCTATAATGGCTGTTTGCAACAGACTTCTATAACAAAATACAGTTACTACTTAGTAGTAGTACTACTGCCACTACTACTGCTGGCACAGCTATAATCTCTACTCTTCTTCCTCCACTAATGGCATCATTTATTTCTATAATTAACCTGCTTAATCTTATACAGGTGTATTTCTCACTACTACACACATTCTCAATTAAACTGCTTTCTTCACTCTCTGGGCTTGGGAAGACACACTAGCAGTGTGTTCACAGTTGTTGTTGATTCTATGATTCAGTGGATCATCTTTGGACTCCTCATTTGTGTAGGATGTTTATTAGTAGAGGAGTTAATCATTCTGTTGAGTGGTAGGAGCCCTTCACAAGATCTCCCTGACTGTCCTGGATATCATAAATACAATGTCATCCCAGGTGCACCATATTCTCCTATTCATCAGTACTGCTCTGGAACCCACCATCCTCATATCTTGTCACTTATGAACCACTGTATCCCTACAATGAGGCACCTGTGGCAACACAAACTGCATGCCAGTATCTGTGCACCTGTCTAATGGAACTCTTTTAATGTAACTGAACGCAGTCCTTTCCAATAACACATCTGTAGCCATGCAATAACAGAGATGCCAAAGCAGTCAGTGACTTGACTGTGCATTCAGTGACATATAATGTGCAGCAGCTTTGTTTCTCTTCCAACTATCACCTGTATAAAACATGTGAAGTTGCTTGATTTTGTCTAGGAATTCACCTACAAATCTAGGAACTATGTCTCTTTCAATTTTTATTGTTTCTCTTATTTCCTGATTGTCTGCCTTTCAGGTAACTCTTTTTGTAGTTAGGTCCATTTAACACCTTGGCACCCTCCTCCTGGCTAACAAAGAGCAACATTACACTTATCTTCTACCTCCCAGACCACCACATAACAGTGAACACAATATCTGCGTGTGTCAGAAGTCCATTTTTGTGACAGCCATTTGGGAACTTCTGTAAAACTAAAATGACACACTCCCGAAAAACATTCAGCTGAAGTAATTTTTACAAAAAATATGGAAAACCTAAACCAGGATAGCCAGAGGAAAACTGAATATCACTACTCCTCAATCTAAATCCATTATTTTAACTGCTGTGCCACTTCATTTGGCCCCCAAATAGGCCCAGTGCCAATTACTGAGCCATCTCACTTAGCTATCCTTTCCTGTAGTCTACTAATTCAAGAAACAAAAATAAGCGCTATCACTTCTGCCTTATCTGTCAGTTAAGATCTGATGATAACAAGAAAGCCAGGTTTAAGATTAGTTAAGTGTAGTTTTATTTCTGCATCACTGATGTTGGTAGAGAAGAATGGAAATGCCTTTTTATCATTTACTTATCTACCACAGAAACTACAATGGAACAATGCTTACAGAGTTGTGTCCATAGTATTATAATACACATTCTACCAATTAACTTTGATCAAAATATAGACAGGAAAGGCGTATAAAGGTTTAGATTCTTCTTCATTTTTAACTTAAAAGTGTGATGTCTCTCAATGTGTAATGTTTGTCTGAAAAATGATTAGAACTGTGAGATATATACACTATTTAACAATAATTAACACCTACTCAATATGTGATATCAATAAACAAACAGTAATTAGTATTTGATGATTCATAATTCATGGCCTTTCATTATATTGAGTACATACATATGTAACAGCACCTCAAAAAACATCTTACCAGAGTCAGGGGATTACACAGCCGTTTAATAACAAGTTTCTGATAGGATGAAGTCCTTAGGTGTTTATTTTTTTAACCTTTCAGCATGTTTACCATATGACTGGCTTCATAAATTGAAGTTACACACGTATATGTACTTTTTAGTAAAATACATATTATTTTAAAGCATTACTCTCCGATAATTCTCCCCTCACCCGGGGTACAAGGCGACTTTTCTGTACCTCTCCCCATTTCCTAAATCTCACCAGTCCTTTTCCTTCACCATTCTTTCTTCCACTCCAACCCTTCTGCCAGGAGGAGTCACTGGATCCGAAAGCTTTCACATGTTCTTAAGCTTTTTATATGAGTTTTCTCCTGCCACCACTTGGCATATATTTTCTTTGAAATATATTAAACAATTATGCATATAGAGACTTTGGAGTGTCATTATATTGAGCTGAATGAAAGTTTCTTACAGGATCATCTAGGACTCAGTTCTTGAGTACATTTGGTTGTTTTTTCTGTCATTTGAAAATACAGTTTGTACCTAAAATTTCCCCATAACAGTACTCCATATTGCAGTTCTGACTGACAGAGCATATTGTAATAAAGAACTAGTAAATTTTTAATAAAATATTTTAGCTTACACAGAAGAAAATTCACAAATGTTAATTCATCAAACAGATATTCGATATGTTCATCCCATGAGAGTCTGTGGGTCCAACCCTCCCTTGTTCACAAACAGTAATTGTCACCTGTTGCTTAGGCAATATTTAATTAAATTTAGTGGTTTATCTACAGTTCCATAGTATTCTAGCTTTATTTGTAACATTCTCATCTGATATAGAATAAAAAGCTTTACTTAAGTTTAAAAGTGTAAACGAGGCAGACAGTTTCCTATCATAAACGTAATGAATTGCAGACTTATCCTGAGCATGAAATTTTGCCAATGTCACATCATATTTTCAAATATCTATTATGTCCCACAATCAGTAACAGACTGAAGTAGAGCATGTGGATACAGGTTGTGCTCAATGAATGAAAATTTTTTCAAAGTCATTTTCCTGAGTAATCTGAAATCACAAACTCAGGTGGCTCAACCAAACTAACAATGCCACAAAAAGGTAGCCATTCAGTCTAGCATACAAGTCCAGTCTGCCAATGAATGTTTAAAGGAAAAATGTTTTCAGAAAAATATAAGGACAACAGTTCACAAAAAATAAATAATTTCAAAAAGTTAAGAACAACTTAGTGAATCAGAAAGCCTTCATTTAAGTTATAAAGCATGCTTACTATGCAGATGATGAGGCCTAAAATATATATCCAAACGAAGATACACTAGGAAGACACTTTTGTTAACTATTTTGTATCATTTTATTTATATAAAAAAATACTGCCATTTACTAGACCATTTGGGAGAGGCCACACAGACACTTAGAATAGAAATTTTTAAAAGATCTAGGTGCATATTTTTTCACAACCTTTTTAAATGTAATATCACTCAGTTGGCCAACTGTTGTTGTCAACTGGTGAATCCACTTTCAGAAGTTGCTCATAAGTTTAAAGAGATCAATGCAGTAGAATGGTAGTGAATTTTTGTTACACTGCTGTCTTTCTATTTAGTCAACATTTCTGAGCACTGCCAGTGGGTCTAAGGTCCTATATGCTCAGAAATTAAAAGAGATTAACCAAGACCAAATGATGAAACTAGGCATATCAAACCAAATCATAACAGAGATTTATCAAATGGCAGGGTAACTGCAAGAATGCCTAGCATTTGAATGCTGTTTACTTGAACAATATGAACCTTTTGAGTTCCTTGTTTTAGTTACCTGTGAGCAATTTTCAGTTTTATTGTGTACATAAAAAAAGGCTATCAAGTCCAAACCAACATAAACAGATAATGTCTCCAAACCTGCCATAAATGAAATGTGCGCTAAAGTTATGAATCATCAAACCCTAAACCCAACTTACAGGCACTGGGAAAAAAGGGGGTTTGGAAATTTGTGGTAAGTTCTATGGGACCAAACTGTTGAGCTTACACACTACTTAATCTAACTTAAACTAACTTACACTAAGGAGAACACACACACACCCATGCCCGAGGGAGGACTCGAACCTCCGACAGGGGGAGCCACGTGGACCGTGACAAGGTACCCCAGACACCACGGCAAAGAGATATATATATCTCAAGTTTGTATACACTGCCCGTTCAAGCAACAGGGAGTCAGTAAATTATCCAGTTTAGAAAAATACCTGTATGTGCAATATTAACCATATGAAACCAACTCTAATAGGCTGTGTTTCAGCTACAAGGCTTTGCAACCCCTTCCTTCAACATCTATGCCAATATATACCATAGTTTATTTATTTGGAGGATATTATGTTCCACTTATGCCTCTCTTTCTCTATCAAGTGATATCATGATTTCAACATTTATGGGACTCTCACAAAAAAAGTAATGGCACAAATTGATTGTGAGCTGCAATGGTGTGAATGTTGAAACTGTAATAAGTGCCTAATAAAGACAGACAGCCATAGGTGACAGATAACGCCCTTTAAATTAACATGTATGGGCTGCAGACACTTTTCTTACAAATAATGGATAATTTATTTACAAAAAATTGCCGGTTCAAAATTGTAACATCGATATAGTTAGGTCATCATCTGGCAAATTTCAATCTCGATATGTTGTTTATCGGAATTTAGAGAGCACGTATGAAAAAAATAATAATTCATAACAATTTTCTGTTTAGAGTGCACTCTGGTGAGGCCCAAGTTCTAGTACACCAGTTTTATCTAGAGATTTACCAAACTCTGAAAGCAATTAAAACTCACTCTCAACAGTTTACAAGTCATCCTTGAATAACTAGTCTTGCCTGTCACTTTACTTGATCTAAGTCTGTTTTTCTCCATTTATTGTGTAACTCAGAGTAATTTGGACTCCGCAATCCAACCAATACATCAACCAACATCAGATTTGACTGCAGGCTATGTTAGGCCTTCCATCTGCATGTACCATAGGAAAATATTAGAAGCCTGAACCAATCATATATTCAGACACTTTTTATACTCAATGTTTAAAAGTTGGTAAATATATTATGGCTGCTTGTAACTCTACACATCTTGATTTTTTTAAGAAGTACAAAATGTATGTGAAACTATATGAGTAATAAAAGAATTTCCACCAGCCAAGCACACATTAACATTGAATATCCAATGTTCACACCCTGTGCTCACCTGTGCACCACTGTTTCAAGCATACAGCTCACAGGATGTAGCTTCATTACTGGACCAACTTAGGCGGTAGACTAAACAAAAGTTTCCACCAGCCAAGTAACTCCACTTTGAAATACCATACATGCTAAACATACATTGGGAAGTTACTAACTTCCCATTCAATAGTAGGTAGACAGCAGCTAATTGATTGACTGATTAATGCAACAATGTAAGCAACATGCATTAAAGAGAGAGTGTTTGAAATAATAAAGCAATTTATCTGGCCTCCACACTTCATTTTAATCTTCTCCAGTTGAATATTAAATTATTTGGTTTACATACCATTTATATAAATGTGAGAAAGTGACTCATCAAACAAGTTGTCTCACGCTGTGATATTTTACAACTTTTCTGTTCAATTCTCAACATTTCTTAAATAACTGGCAAGGTACTGTCTTGTCGCACAATAAATTACAAAACATGTCACATAAAGCAATACTTTGGATATCATAGGCAGCTTGTCGTAAATATGTATGTGGAGCAACACATTTTGCTTTCTTTTACTTAAACTGCAACCCACATACTAAGTAATTAGGAGCTTTCCTTTCCTTTCTAAGAACATGTTTCGAGAGATATATTTAATTTCAACAACAAAGGAAAACTACAGCTTTACAAGATCCTCATTTTCACTGAAGTTTATACAGACTACAATAGTACTAAATGAAACTCTACAAATAGTGAGTGCTTTGAAATTTACAAATCCATTGCATAAAAGCAACATGAGATGTACCAGTCATGACTGCACTTACCAACTGCAATTGTTTTGACCTGGGCACCCCCCCCCCCTTTTTTTGTTGTTGAATATCCCATTTTGGCCACTGGCCATCTTCAAAGGGGTGTACAACAAGAGAGTGTCAGAAAATAATCATGCAGGTAAACTGTGTAACTGTTTCCTGATATTATTGTGTAATAGCAACAACACATTATTATATCTGCATATTTGTTTTGATAGTTTATTCTTGTTATTTTGCAGTCCTCTGAAGCTGGCCAGTCGCCAAAACATGTAAGAAGCGAGCCAATAAAAAACATTTCTCATCAAGACAGAACAACTGTGTCATGTCGGCTTTAAATTTAAACAACACATTCACGTGAATTAAGCTTTTGCAACATGTTAAAAGAGTACGCTGAATCAATGTGGTTACAGGAATTTCATGAGCAGTGCTCCTCCAATTGAGCCATAAGAGCATGCCTCAATAAATCATTCATTGCTTTCACGTACAACTCATTCCTCTTCATTCCTAGTTCCAGAAAGTTTTTGCTGAAGAGTTTGACATTTCATTCTAATACCCACAACTGCCTCCGTTAAAATGTTTCCTACAGTGATACACAAGTAAAAGACTTTTCTCAAGGAATGACATGTCATTAAAGTTTCATTTAATAAAAAGGTAGCAACATATATGTAGTGCCCCCCCCCCCCCCCCCTTTTCTCTTGAGTTTTCATAGTTGATGTATAATATAAGTACGCAACATATGCCAAAATACTTGCTGGAGATTAATCTATTAAATACTACAAAATTTCTGAATATACAGTGCACTATTAGTTTTTATACCAAAATTGGCAACAAATATGGTGCGAACACAGACATCAAATACTTAAGATCAGCATGTTATCACAACTGCTATTTTGCATTCATGTTCATTGTCTTCACCAACTCTTAAACAGTCATCTTCCAACCTAACCTACACTTAGGGCAACACTACAAATGAGTGTCAATCAAGATGTTGACTCCTACGACACCTGAACTGAAAAGGAAAAAATAAATCATGCTGAATTGTATTGTTGATGAAACCAGTTAAACACTTTTCTGAATTCACTGTGTTTACAGAGAGGTTGGAACACAATATCTTACAATCCATTACATTTCACAAAAGTGAAACTAATTTAGTTCTACAAAACTTCAAGCATTTAATCTGCATAAACAGACATGTATTCAAACCAGTAATGAATTTAGTTTCCAATTTGTTCTGCACTAGTAAACTTCCAGAGCCAATCAGCTTTAGAATATTCATAATATATTACTTTAATGTAAGGTATTTCACACTGCTCAAACACATTTCTCCTTCAAAGTTCTGATGTCTATTATTCTGATGATTTAGCTGGTATTTTATAACGTACTACTGAAAATAACACTCTTCACAATTGCGATATGTGTAAGACTTCATTTATCGTACAAATTGGTAGCATTTTTTGACATGTGTCGTACAAGAATAATCGCATGTCAAAATGCGGTATATCACACTACAACTTTTGCGTCTCATTTTACATGTATTGGAACTGCAACGCCTTTTCGAACTCCTGCTTTCACGTGTTAGCGTTATATGCAAAACTTTCTGTCGTCCTTAATTTATACTGAATCATAAGGTCAAAACATAAATTTGGTTTGCTCCTCCTCACTCTTATTCTTTGCCGTCTGAATCTCCAATAATAAATCTGTCAACTTCTTTTCGGCTTCGAGAATAGTATATTGTACATTTCTCGCCGAACGTACTTCATGTTCATGGTTCAATTTCAACAAACAGTTTACAAATATTATTACGCTGGAAGTGAAGCATGTCCACTCATACAAGAAATTTGGTTCCCTAATGTGGTTACGAACACTTCCACACAAATTTAATGTAAAGAAAATGTATACAGACTATTGTTCCTTATAAACAGCAAAACAAGCAGAAAGCAGCAAATACTGAAACAATACCTCTACATAAACGTTTCTTTCTGTCGTGTCGCCTCAAGATGCTGACTGACACCAGTTGATCACTGCACTGGCGTATTTATATAAAACATTTCTTTATTACTTTGCAGCTTGAGGAAGGACAACAATCATTCGGTTTTATCGCACTTCAATCCTACAAGTTGTATAGGCACAATGTTGACGGACAGCTGTTATCAAAGATATCATTAGGCAATTGTTGACTGTAAACAGAGACAACACCAAGTACATTTTCCTATGGCTGAATTACAACCGTGTAATAAGAGAACGCGTTTTTTTTTAATGAATATGAGTCAGTGACGGAAATGTGAATGAGTAAAGGAGCTACTCGTTCCCCCATTACAACTTCACATCATAGCTGAAAATAAATGGAATTACTCCGCCACAGAAATATGTATAGGCCTACTGAGGTTTTCATTGTAGCTAAAGTTACAATGGAAATTGTTATCCTAAAACACGAGGAGGTCTTTAAAAAGTAAAATACATATCACTACGGCAGGTCAAGTAATTTTAGTGAAGCTGCACTACACTTTAAAGTGACACAGATACATGACAATATTTTATCCCAGGCAGTCACCAAGTCTGTGAACACAACGGTTGGAGCGTTCTACAAATCATTCAATTACTCGACGATAAAAATCCGCTCTTTTGTCATGGAGCTATTCGGGAACCGCTGTGTTAATGTTGTCATAGTTTGATAATTTGTGATAGCTACGAATCAGTTCCTCCGTTGCCCAGAAATCTGCTCTGTAGTCGATATAGATGGCCGTCCTTCCCGATCAGCAACACTCATGTTTGTTGCGGCCTTGGTGAAATTGTTGGCACCACGCTGGACGCGACATTGCGTTTGGTCCCCATACCACTGGAATGTAATGGTGAATCTGTGTACAATTTAGACATTTTGCCCCCAAGAAACGTACTGTCACGCGTACTTCAACTATGGAGTACCGAAAGTCTCCAGTTGTTTCATCATTTCACACGCATGCACATGATATCCACACTGTAGCACAACTGTGTCTGCAGGTAAACCAGAAGATGTACAATGCGCCACTCTGTCGCGCAGTGGTCTTAGAGCGGGACGACATGATTGTGTAACTTAATTTTTGAAGTCTCGTCGTATAACCGCAATGAGAGTAAATTAATTGTGCGTTAGCCTTGCCTTGCAAATGACTTAATAACGTCATGCAAAACTACGACCAAACTGTACTTCAGATCGAGGAAATTTAAAACTACCGGTACAGTTACGGGGATAAATAAGGCATTTTAAGAAGAAGGTAAGACCTATCGAGAATATTTTAAGACTGAGACCAGTAAAACATACAATGGAAATCAGAAAATGGAGTTACAAGTAAATGATGATCTGATTGATTGATAGTCCCTACAAGTGTAACCTTGTTTAATTCTTTTTTTTCTGAGTCTCACCTTATTTAGTATTAATCATCTGATTCTTGCATTTCACGCAATGTCTGATAAGAAAGTTTCAGAAATAAGATTAATAAAATTTATGCATTCCATGCACTAGAAAAGAAGAAAGAAAGAAAAGTGGGTGGCAGTTTGCTCATTGTTCGTGGTTTTAACTTCAACATAGGCCGTATGTATACTTTGGGTGTTGTCAATAGCGTAACAATGTTTAGATACCACTGTGCTGCAGCCTAGGGACCTCTGCAACGGCAATCAAGAAGCAAACACAACTGAGGACTCAAACGGTCCTTTTAAAGGCTCACGTCCTTCCAACCGAACACTTTTGCCCTTAGTTAACTATCTACCTACTTAACATTGAAGGCAGCAGTAAGATGAACAGATACACTCAGTCGATGTAATCGTACTGCAGAAAACTTGCACAGAAGACTGCTGTCAGCTGCGTAGCAGGGGTAAAATACCAGGATACAAATTTCCTACTGTACTAAATCAGCGTGAAGTATGGTATTTCCAATTACGTCAGGACAGACACAGAGAATTAATACATACTACAATATTATACAAATGAAACATTTTAAGTCACCTCTCTGCAACAACTGAATGCTAACATTTAAAAGGCGATTTGCAGTCAGCTGGAGAGATCCTGTCACGATCATGTACATAGAAAACAGCATAATCCTTGGACACCTCAAAAGCAATCATACTTCATGTGGATTTATTGATTTACTGATTTATTCATTCACCCATAGTACAACAGACATTGTATGGATGCCATCAGACGTTTGTTCAATATTTCTTACTAATATAAACATTTCTCTTACAGTACTTCACTTTGTTCTACTTTTATAATCGTACCACAAAATTGTTATATAGTGCAATATTTATGAACATTAAGTTATGATCTATAATTATTTTAAATATTCATTTACCATGTAGTAGCTATTATTTAGTAAATATTTTTTTAAGCTTTGGCTAAAAGTGTGGGGGTCATTTGCATCTTTCATTTCTTGTGGCAGTCTGTTGTACAATTTTATTCCATAGTATAATAGTCTATTTTGACCTTTTGACTTGAAAACTTATTTCCCAAAACATTATCCCATAACTGAGGACTGAATCCATATATCCAAAGTTAACTACCTTGAGGCATGTACATAGATACAAGGATTCACAGGGCATAACATGCTGAGGATAGTTTCTTTGCCAAAATTCTCACATGTTCTGTCCATTTCAACTGACAATCTACATTATCCCCAAGAATTTGGTATCAGTTGCACAACCTAGTATAGCATTATTTACTTTTAATATAGTATCACTAGGCTTTTTTATTTTGTCAGAAGTTTATACAATTTGTGTTTACACATTTAAAGTTACTCTGTTCCTTAATGCAGGGTGCTCTCAGCCTCGTGATGCCAACTGAGGAGCTGCTCTACCGAATAGTAGTGGCTCCGCTCGAAGAACACCATCATAACGATCCAGAGAGCGGTGTGCTGACCACACGTCTCTCCTATCCGCATCCTCAGCTGAGGATGACATGGCGGTCGGATAGTCCCAATGGGTCAATTGTGGCCTATAGACGGAATGCAGCTTTATTACTTAATGACCAGTTGTGGACGTCTCTGAGAGCTTCATTCTCTTTTTCCACTGGGTTCGATTTTTGTCTGTAATCACTACAGTGCTGTAATCAGCAAATAGTATTTTTTCTCCATACCTGGCACTCTGTGGGAAATCATTTATATATACACTAAAGAGCCAAAGAAACTGGTACACCTGCCCAATATAGTGAAGGGACCTCGCGAGCACTCTGAAGTGCTGCAACATGACGCAGCATGGACTCGACTAATGTCTGAAGTAGTGCTGGATGGAACTCATACCATTGGCAGCCCTGCATCCAAGCGGATGCGCGTGCACGAAGCTCTCACTAAGTTAAGCGATTAACATTGAAATAAGAGCTAATTTAGTTACTATTATATTTTAGACTAGTGCATTTACTTCTTATCTAATCTATCTATTGAAGGTTTCGCTTTTCTACACGTAATTACATGGAAAAGGAAGTATTTCGTAAAGGCCGGCAGTCGCGAGTTTGTCTACATACTTAGGCGTAAATTTCGAATGAGCGTAGATATTTGTTTTTGACTAGACTTAGTGCTTCAAAGTTAAATTAATTCGTGTCTCTCATCCCCAATTTGTGTGGTTAATTAAAAGTTTCTGAAGCAAGTTTATAAGTATGTTTACATTAGTGTTCAGTTACGTATTAGTACAGGTTACGAAACTATTGTGTTGTTGAAGTTATTTTTTGCTTTTGTGTTACGTTTTACTATCAAGCCATGTGTGACAAGTGTGGTGGTTGCCGTAGAAATTTGAAAGGGGGGTGTTCTGTATAGACTGTAGGTTGTGGTTTCATTGGGGCGAGTGCAGCGGAGAGGAAACGAGGGTAGATAATGAGGCTCTTCCATGGCAGTGTAGGTAATGTAGATAGGACAGAAAAATCGCGGAACAGGAGGCAAAGATTTGTGCCCTTAAGGCTGAATTAGGAATCGAGAATTTGGAATTACGTAAGCTAAGGGAGGAAAAAGACTCTGGGCGCTGGGAAAAGGTAGCAAGCAAAGGGCGAAAAAGCGAAACAATTGATAACACTTCTGAAATTCAGTTTGCCAATGAGTTTGGCTGGCTATCTGAAGTAGCGGAGGAAGGGCCTCATTCAGATGTAGTTGAATGTAGGTTGAAGCAGAATACTAGCTTAAAGAAAAAAGACAGGTAGGGATCAAACCGGAATAGTAAAGGAAAAATTTTGCTTATAGGTAGCGGTCATGGGATGGGTGTGACCCAACAGCTTCAGGAGAAATTAGGGACGGAATACCAGGTGACAAATTTTGTGAAACCAAGTGACAGAAAACTTAGGTCAGCTATGCAAGGACTTTGGGAAGGAAGATCAGGTAATTATAGTTGGGGGAGCAGGAAACAGCCTGGCTATGAATCCAAGATATAGTATTAGGAGTGACCTGGATGAAATAGGAGCAGAAACTGGACATACGAATGTGGGGTTTGTGGAGGTCTTTCAACGCCATGATCACCCCTGGGTAAACACTGCTGTAAGGCGTGTTAATGTTAACACTGAGCTGAATGGGATGCTCCAGACACTGGCAAAGTTTCACGTGAGTGTTGTTCCAGTTGATGCTATTGCTAGGTGGGGTTACACTACACATGGCCTGCACCTTAATAGGAAGGGGAAAGATAAGTTAGCTTCTCTATTAGCAGATACTATAAGGGGGGCCACAGTCACACAAGGGGTGATCCCTGTGGTTATTGGGACCAGGCAGACAGGTTTTTTAGGTTAAAGCCAAATTCCAGACAGACAACAACCAAGGAAAATAGAAGAAAAGAAACTTCATGCACAGCAAATAGGGATAAAGCTAAGGAGTGTATCAACTTACTTCACCAAAATATCAGGGGAATAAAAAATAAAGTAGATGAGCTGATTATGTGTTTAGATGATCTCAAAAATAAGAATGGGATTGATATACTTTGTCTGTCTGAGCACCATGTAACTGTGGGGATGGAAAATGGCAGTATAAATGGGTATAATGTAGCATTTTACACTTGTAGATCTAGTATGGATAAAGGAGGAGTTGCCATTTTCATAAAACAAGGGTATAAATACAGAACTGTTGAAGTAAGGAAATTTTGTATTGATTTGCACTTTGAGGTTTGAGCATGTGAACTTCAGCTAGAAAATGTTGTTTTGATATTAGCAACAGTGTACAGGTCTCCACTAGGGGATTGGGAGTTATTCATAAAAAAGTTTGACTCCTTATTATGCTGACTGTCAAACAAAAAGAAGAAGTTATTAATCTGTGGTGATTTCCATGTTAACTTTCTAAGCAACTCTGATAGGAAAATTGAACTAGAAGTGTTGTTAACAACATATAACTTAGAATCACTGATCAATTTCCCTACACATACAGCTCAGGACTGTAGTACTCTAATAGATAATGTATTTGTACAGCAAGTCGATGTAGAACAAACACTTGCTTTCCCTGTGGTAAATGGATTACCTGACTATGATGCACAACTGATTAACTTACAAAACCTAACAGGGCGTACACTTCAGAAACCATTAAGTAAAAGAGTGAGGGTGCTCACCCCGGTATCTATAGATCACTTCAGAGAAAGTTTAGGAAATGTAAACTGGGACGATTTATATAATGAGCCAAATGCTAATGATAAATGTAGCATATTTCTTGATAAATTTATATCCCTTTTTGAACATTGTTTTCCAAAGAAAATTACTAAATGTAACACAACAAACTTTTCAAAGAAACCTTGGATTACTACAGGTATTAAAGTGTCTTCAGAAAGAAAAAGAAAACTGTATAGGACAGCAAGAACTAGTAAAGATCCAGAATTAGTTTTACACTATAAAAATTATTGCAACATACTGAGAAAAGTTCTAAGGAAATCAAGAAATATGTATGTTAGAGAAGAAATTAACAAGTCCAGCAATAAAATAAAATCAATATGGAATATTGTTAGAAGGGAGACAGGAAAAGTAACCACTGGGGTAGGTAGTATTACTGTTAAAGAGAATGAGACCATCTTAACCAACAGTACACACTTAGCCAATGTATTAAACAATCACTTCTTAAGTGTAGAAGAAAAAATTGGTGAGAATAATTCAAAAGAAAAAGCCAGGCAGTACATGGAAGAGGCAGTTTTGAAAAATTTTAGTCAGATTAAATTTCATCTAACAGCCTCTTGTGAAATAAGGAAAATTATTAAATCTTTGAAAAATAAATGTTCTGTTGGAGAAGATGACATCTCTAACAAGTTATTAAAGCAATGTGGAGCAATTACAGCTGATTTTTGAGTCACATACGTAATGCATCACTGACTCACGGTATTTTCCCAGACAGGTTAAAATATGCCATTATCAGGCCTCTCTACAAAAAGGGGGAAACCACAGATGTCAATAATTACCGGCCAGTATCTTTGCTTACAGCATTTTCAAAAATCTTTGAGAAAGTAATGTACTCAAGAGTGGTTAGCCATCTCAACAGTAATGGGATACTTAGTAAATTACAGTTCGGATTTCAGAAATGCTGTTCCACTTGTAACATCATAGATTAAGGGTCGACCTGCGACAACAATCGCACAACTTGTTTAAGGGCCGCTAGATGCCGCCGCGAGCGCTAAGAGTGCATTGCGATCGCAAGCGCGCGTGTTGCATATGGGCCGCTAGGTGCTGCCATGAGCGCAACCGTATATAAGTGCCGACGGACTTTGGCCAGCTCTCATTTTGTTGGCATCTCACTTTTGCCTATTCTCTTATTTGCTTAGTTGCTTAACTCTTATTCGTTTATGGTTCATGTTATTTTGCTCTCTATCAGCCATTCTGATTGTTTTGATTTACTCCCAACTGAGAAGTGCTCATTTTGGCATTTCACTTTTTCATATTTCTGATTTTGCTAATAATATGCTCCTTAGATTTTTACAGTTGAATTGATTAACATACTCTCATGTACTGTTTGTTCATTTCAGCCTGTTCATATTTTGATGTTCTTTAAGTACTGTAATAATTATCAGAAGCGTTTCTTCCCTTAAACTTGTGTAAAGTATTCTTGATGTAGGATGTGTTCTGTGACACAGGTGTAAGGTTTTGAATATAAATTATATACGAAACTGTGCCTTAAAAGGAATTTATTTTTTCAGTTTGTACTACATCAGACGACAATTTTGTGATATGAGGGAGAAATTTTAGGGCGAACCCATGGAAATAGTCTTAAATGATCCCCTTTAAAAATAAAAACTTGTGTGACACTGTAGGCACAGAAAATTTATATACAGGGTGTTACAAAAAGGTACGGCCAAAGTTTCAGGAAACATTCATCACACACAAATAAAGAAAAGATGTTATGTGGACATGTATCCGGAAACGCTTAATTTCCATGTTAGAGCTCATTTTAGCTTCGTCAGTATGTACTGTACTCCCTCGATTCACCGCCAGTTGGCCCAATTGAAGGAAGGTAATGTTGACTTCGGGCCTTGTGTTGACATGCGACTCATTGCTCTACAGTACTAGCATCAAGCACATCAGTACGTAGTATCAACAGGTTAGTGTTCATCACGAACGTGGTTTTGCAGTCAGTGCAATGTTTACAAATGCGGAGTTGGCAGATGCCCATTTGATGTATGGATTAGCACGGGCCAATAGCCGTGGCGCGGTACGTTTGTATCGAGACAGATTTCCAGAACGAAGGTATCCCGACAGGAAGACGTTCAAAGCAATTGATCGGCGTCTTAGGGAGCACGGAACATTCCAGCCTATGACTCGCGACTGGGGAAGACCTAGAACGACTAGGACACCTGCAATGGACGAGGCAATTCTTTGTGCAGTTGACGATAACCATAATGTCAGCGTCAGAGAAGTTGCTGCTGTACAAGGTAACGTTGACCACGTCACTGTATGGAGAGTGCTCGTATTGTGGACGGCTGTGATACAATAGGCCATTCCACAGGGCTGCATCAGCGCATCAGACCCTGTATATACACTCCTGGAAATTGAAATAAGATCACCGTGAATTCATTGTCCCAGGAAGGGGAAACTTTATTGACACATTCCTGGGGTCAGATACATCACATGATCACACTGACAGAACCACAGGCACATAGACACAGGCAACAGAGCATGCACAATGTCGGCACTAGTACAGTGTATATCCACCTTTCGCAGCAATGCAGGCTGCTATTCTCCCATGGAGACGATCGTAGAGATGCTGGATGTAGTCCTGTGGAACGGCTTGCCATGCCATTTCCACCTGGCGCCTCAGTTGGACCAGCGTTCGTGCTGGACGTGCAGACCGCGTGAGACGACGCTTCATCCAGTCCCAAACATGCTCAATGGGGGACAGATCCGGAGATCTTGCTGGCCTGGGTAGTTGACTTACACCTTCTAGAGCACGTTGGGTGGCACGGGATACATGCGGACGTGCATTGTCCTGTTGGAACAGCAAGTTCCCTTGCCGGTCTAGGAATGGTAGAACGATGGGTTCGATGACGGTTTGGGTGTACCGTGCACTATTCAGTGTCCCCTCGACGATCACCAGTGGTGTACGGCCAGTGTAGGAGATCGCTCCCCACACCATGATGCCTGGTGTTGGCCCTGTGTGCCTCGGTCGTATGCAGTCCTGATTGTGGCGCTCACCTGCACGACGCCAAACACGCATACGACCATCATTGGCACCAAGGCAGAAGCGACTCTCATCGCTGAAGACGACACGTCTCCATTCGTCCCTCCATTCACGCCTGTCGCGACACCACTGGAGGCGGGCTGCACGATGTTGGGGCGTGAGCGGAAGACGGCCTAACGGTGTGCGGGACCGTAGCCCAGCTTCATGGAGACGGTTGCGAATGGTCCTCGCCGATACCCCAGGAGCAACAGTGTCCCTAATTTGCTGGGAAGTGGCGGTGCGGTCCCCTACGGCACTGCGTAGGATCCTACGGTCTTGGCGTGCATCCGTGCGTCGCTGCGGTCCGGTCCCAGGTCGACGGGCACGTGCACCTTCCGCCGACCACTGGCGACAACAATGATGGACTGTGGAGACCTCACGCCCCATGTGTTGAGCAATTCGGCGGTACGTCCACCCGGCCTCCCGCATGCCCACTATACGCCCTCGCTCAAAGTCCGTCAACTGCACATACGGTTCACGTCCACGCTGTCGCGGCATGCTACCAGTGTTAAAGACTGCGATGGAGCTCCGTATGCCACGGCAAACTAGCTGACACTGACGGCGGCGGTGCACAAATGCTGCGCAGCTAGCGCCATTCGACGGCCAACACCGCGGTTCCTGGTGTGTCCGCTGTGCCGTGCGTGTGATCATTGCTTGTACAGCCCTCTCGCAGTGTCCGGAGCAAGTATGGTGGGTCTGACACACCGGTGTCAATGTGTTCTTTTTTCCATTTCCAGGAGTGTATATATAGTTATACGTCACACACTGAGACAGCAATATAAAATTTCACTGTCCACGTGATAGAGTCTTTAAATAGTAAAATGTCACCAGTAGGAATATTCTGTGACTTATCCAAAGCATTTGATTGTGTGAATCATGACGTTATGTTAGAGAAATTACAATTCTATGGTATAAATGGAACAGCATATTAGTGGTGGAAGTCATATCTACAGAACTGGAAGCAAAAAGGCTCTTTATATGCTTCAAGTGATTCAAAGGAGTTTCCCACTACATCTAACTGGGGTGAAATTACATTAAGTGTTCCACAAGGTTCAATCATAGGTCCCCTCCTGTTCTTGATATATGTGAATGACCTCCGTTCTTATGTGAAACAAGATGCTGAACTGACACTGTTTGCTGATGATACAAGCATAATTATTAATCCAGTAAAAGAAAGTCCGATAGAAAATGATACAAATAAGGTATTTGGAAAAGTTATTAATTGGTTTTCTGCGAATGGACTTGCTCTGAACTTTGAAAAAACACAGTTCATCCAACTTTCTGCTGCAAAATGTATAATTCCTTCAACAAACCTAACACATCAAAAGAAGTCAGTAGCCAGGGTAGAGCATACTAAGTTTTTGGGTGTACATATAGATGAGAATCTTAATTCGAAAAGCAATATTTTAGATCTCCTAAAGCGACTAGGTTCAGCAACTTTTGCAATCAGAATAACTGCCAATTTTGAGGATGTAGAAAATAGTAAACCAACATACTTTGCATACTTCCACTATCTGATGTCATATGGAATAATATTCTGGGGCAACTCAACACTTAGGCAAAATGTATTCACTGCTCAAAAGAAAGTAGTTAGAATAATGTGTGGGTTTCATAGTCGCACATCTTGTAGGCATCTGTTTAAAAGGTTAGGAATTCTTGCAACTGCTTCACAGTACATTTACTCAGTAATGAAATGTTTTCTCAACAACATGGACCAGTTTAAAATCAAGAGCGACATTCATGATTACAATACCAGAAAAAAGAAAGACCTACACTATCCCTTACTTAATCTATCTTTGGCACAGAAATGGGTAAAATATGCTGCTATAAAACTTTTTGATAAATTACCAGATGAAATAAAATGTCTGACAGAAAGCAGTAATAGTTTCAAAAACAAATTTTAATCATACCTCCTTGACAACTCCTTCTATACCATACATGAATTCTTCAATATGAGTAAATAAATCTGGAGATATAATATATGCATTTTGTGCCATTTAAGAGAATGGGATAGATAATAGAAATATTTAGGTATAACTCTATAATGTAAAAAAACCTTGTTTCATGTGTGCATTTCTTGAGCATTTGACACGTTCCACATCATAACGGGTTTTCTGTGCTATTGATCAATGGAACACGTAACTAACAAACTAACCATGAATCCTGCAGGGTTGTTCATAAATCCGTAAGAGTACGAGGAACAGCATGTTGCAAGGCGTCCCAGATATGCTCAATAATATTCATGTCTGGGGAGTTTCGTGGCCAGTGGAAGTGTTTAAACTCAGAAGAGTGTTTCTGGAGCCACTCTGCAGCAATTCTGGACGTGTGGGGTGTCACATTGTCCAGCTGGAATTGCCCAAGTCCGACGGATTGCACAATGGACACGAATGGATGCAGGTGATCAGAAAGGATGCTTATGTACGAGTTACCTGTCAGAGTCATATCTAGATGTACAGGGGGTCCCATATCACTCCAACTGCACATGCCCCACACCATTACAGAGCCTCCACCAGCTTGAACAGTCCCCTGTTGGCATGCAGGATCCATCGAGTGGTGAGGTTGTCTTAATTCTAGAATACGTCCATCTGCTTGATACAATTTAAAACGAGACTCGTTCGACCATCCATCATGTTTCCAATCATCAACAGTCCAATATCGGTGTTGACAGGCATAGGTGAGGTGTAAAGTTTAGTGTTGTACAGTCATCAATAGTACACCGTGGACATTTGGTTCCAAAAGCGAATATCGATGATGTTTCATTGAATGGTTTGCATCCTGACACTTCTTGATGGTCCAACATTGAAATCTGCAGTAATTTGCGTAAGGATTGTACTTCTGTCACGCTGAACGATACTCTTTAGTTGTCGTTGGTTCTGTTCTTGCAAGATCTTTTTCCGGATTCAATGTTGGAGATTTGATGTTTTACCGGATTCCTGATATTCGCGGTACACTCATGAAATGGTCGTACAGAAAAATCCTCAAATCCTTGGAGATGCTGTGCCCCATCGCTCGTGCCCCGACGATAACACTGCGTTCAAATTCACTTCAACCTGCCATTGTAGCAGCAGTAACCGACCTAACAACTGTGCCACATACTTGTCTTATATAGGTGTTGCCGACCGCAGCATCGTATTCTGTCTGTTTACACATCTCTGTATTTAAATACACATGCCTACACAAGTTTCTTTGGCGCTTCAATGTATAAGAAAGAGGATTGTGCCCAATACACTTCCCTGGGGGACTCCTATATTAATATACTTTGGATCTGATACGTGTTTTACTACTAATCGCTTAGAAATATTCGAGATTTCGACTTTTTTCGCCCAGTTTTCCAAATATGACTTAAACAAATTCTGTGCCATACCCCTTATTCCTAATGTTACTGAATTGTTTAGTGAAATTCTGTGGTCAACTGTGTTGAATGCCTTTGACAGATCAAAAAAAAAATGCCTTTTGCATCCTCACCCTTGTCTAGTGCTTCAAGTACAACTTTAGCAAAGTGTGCTGTAGCTGACTAAGTACTTCTTGTGGGCCTGAAACCAGATTGTTCATTACATAGAAGGTTGTATTTATTTAAGTACTTCATTAGTCTATTTTTATATTGTTTTGGAAGTGCAAGATAATAAAGAAATTGGTCTATGGTTTTCTACATTTTCTGGATCACCACTTTTTAGTATTAGTATTACTTTTGTTTGTTTCAAGTATTCAGGAAAGCAGCCAGATTTGAAAGACTCTTTAATTAATACGGTTAAGGTTTTTTTTACGTTGTGTATACATTTCTTAAGGACACTGAATGGGATCTCATCTAACCCTGAGGATGTTTTATTGTTTAATTGGTGTATTACCAGTGACACCCCTTCCTCGGTTGTTGGAAAGAGCATCATTGAGTGTGCAGGCTGATCCTAGTGGTGTAGAGCATATGTGTCTGGAAATTTCTCTTGCAGTTTCGTAGTAATAGCGCTGAAGTATTCATTCACAAAGTTTGCTAGTTCCTTTGGGTTGCTGACTTGACGATCTTCGTTTTTAATCTGTGTTTCCAGGTGTTTTGGTCCAACATTTGCTGTCTCCTGTTTGATTATGTTCCAGATATCTTTCCTTTTATTATTTGCCTTCATTAATATTTTACTGTTTGCAAGATTTTTTGCAGCTACCAATACCTTTCTATAAGTTCTCCGGTAATTTTTATAAAATTGTGAAAAGGCTGGGTCAGTCTGGTTATTTTTTATTGATGTGAGATACTGTAGACTTTCAGACGATTTTTTGATACCTCTGGTCACCCATATATCTTTCTTAATGCTCCAATTGAATGCAATGTTCTGGGGAATGCTTCCTCAAATTTTAGTTTAAATATTGTCATGAACTTATTAAACGTATTGTTTACATTTGTTTCTGCATACACTTCCTCCCACCTTTCATGTTGTAGCTGGAATGAGAACTGACATAGATTTGGTTCTGAGAAGACCGTTTTGTATGCATGAATTTTAGCAGACTTTTCTGCGTAAATATTTGCTTTTAATATCTGACAGAGATGATCTGATAGGCCTAGATTTTGAACAAGTAACCTGCAGTGCTTTCTTTCTATGTCTGTTGATACATATTCTGTTATATTTACTAAGATGGTATCTGTTCTTTCGGACAGTTTCGAAAGAACAGATACCATCGGTGACCGAGCAGCTCGTCATTTCATTGTAATTTCATTCTAACGAGCTGCTTGGTCACTGATGGTATCTGTCCTTTCGGACATGTCCGAAACAACAGATACCATCTTAGTAAATATATAGTTAAGGCTCACCGGCCACTTGACCATCTTCTTCTTCTGTGCCAATGCACAAACAGTGCCCGAACTCTTACGGGAATCGGCAACGCGCCGCGAGTAATGAGTGTAATGGACGGGGCACTACGAATGTAGCGCGGGACAATACGTTGAGAATGTGGGTTTCGCGGGAGGCGTGCCAGAGATAAATCCCAGCAGTCGCGCTATCCTCTGTGTCCTCGGTGGCTCAGATGGATAGAGCGTCTGCCATGTAAGCAGGAGATCCCGGGGACAAGCATTACTTAGTGGAAAGTGCCAACTACTCATTATTATTATTAGATATTTTTAAATGATTTCCTTTACTTTGTGCCTATAAAATACTATTGATTACTCACACTCTCCTTTCTGCTTCTCTTATGTAATATGACAAAATTTTCTCTCTTATTCAATTTAGGTATATTCTGTAGTATATGTAAAAAAAGTTTCTTCCACTTCTGCTCCACCTATCATGGTGACGTTTCCTTCATACTGTCCCACTTAACAGTGTAACTAGAGGAAGAGATCAAACCAGAATACACAATGTGCCTGTGGCATCACAAGTGCATCACATACAGAAACATAAATTCAAAATCAATGCATCGATGCCAAATATAAACTGTTATGCCTGTCCTGCAAGGTCTACCCCCTCAAAAAAAAAAAAGACGACAAATGGCCATGTAAAAGGGTTTAAGGAACAACAATAAGAAAAAAAACGAAAAAGGAAAATATAAAAACGAAAACATATAAAATGACAGTAATATTAACCAACACTAGGAGTATAATAGGTTAATAGAATAAAATGTCTTTTTTTAAATGTATCGTTGTTAATGTATTTAAATAAATACATACGGTAAAAAAAAAGAGTCCCGGTCAGGGCACACATTTTCATCTGTCCCCCTTGACGTATGTCAACGCCTGTAAGCAGCTAAGGGTGTTCATTTCATTGTAATTACATACTCTGTTATTGAGGAAAATGTTTAATCACTGTAGTTGGACATTTTGCGAGTGATGTTATTCCACAGCTGCAGAGGATATTCTAGTACTTACAAATACATCATCTGATTTCATTATGTTGATATTTAAGTCCCTACATATGAGAATGTTAATTTTTGGACTATATACCTTATCCAAGCTCTGATTGAGTTTTGAGGAAAAAATGTTCATATTACCACTAGGTATCTGTACAAACAAAATACAATGGCACTGTTCAGTGTTTGCAATTATAATTTTTGTTTCTGAACTTTATTCATCATGGATTGTATATTTTGATGAAATACTGTTAAACATTTAGTTCTACTTATCGTTGTGGGTTCTCCTCTTCGTGCCTGACGGTAAAAAATCCTTCATATTGGATGATGGCACTATTTTTCACCTGCTTGTTACACTACACTTTCGTTTGCAGTTGTTTCCTCTTCTTCTGTTCGTGGTGTTTCTGTGTCTTCTACTGCTATTGTTGCTGTGAGTGCAGATGAACTTGCAGTTGTTTCTTCTTCTTCTGCTGATGGTGCTTGAGCGTGCTCTACTGCTATTGTTGTTGTTGTGAGTGCATATGGATATGCAGTTACAGCTTCCTCGTCCTCTGGATCAGCATGTAAAGAAGAAATTCTGCGCTCCTATGATGGCGTTGGCTGTGTACGATGCTGCATATGCCTGTTTTTCTGATGGCAGTGCAGTAGTGTCACAGTTCTCATTTCTATGATGAATGCTTCCCAGAAACACTTTAATTCTCTGAGTGATGGTTTGCCTCTTTTATTCAGATGCAAGCCATGTGCTGTAAAGTGTTTTCCTTCCAGGTCATCTATGCTGAGAATAGAAGTATTTGGATTGGATTGACAAATCTGTCTGTAAGTCATATTGGTCTTTTTGATCCCCTCGTTTATAATAGAAAACGCCATAAGGTCATGCCTATGTGGTATGCCTATTACAATAGCATTTTGATCATCTATTTTACTCAATGTGTCTCTTAGAATTGTGGTTGCAATTCTGAGTTCGTTTTTGTACACATCATTTGCACTGTCTAGAATCACGAGACACTGATTTTGTAATACACTGTTTTTGTTACTGTAGTCCTTCAAGATTTCCCGCAATCCAGCTCCAGGTTTCATAATGCTAATAATATTTACATATTGCTGGTAGCTAGGCATTCCTGCAATCCGTCTGGCGTGGCTGTCAGCAAGCAGAATAGTATTAGTATTATTTTTTGTCATTTGCGTGTGATTGTTAAATGGGTTGTTTACTTTTCCTTTGCAGCAGTCGGGTTCTACCAATGAACTGTGTGGTGTCACCGCCAGACACCACACTTGCTAGGTGGTAGCCTTAAAATCGGCCGCGGTCCGTTAGTATACGTCGGACCCGCGTGTCGCCACTATCAGTGATTGCAGACCGAGCGCCGCCACACGGCAGGTGTAGAGAGACTTCCTAGCACTCGCCCCAGTTGTACAACCGACTTTGCTAGCGATGGTTCACTGATAAAATACGCTCTCATTAGCCGAGACGATAGTTAGCATAGCCTTCAGCTGCGTCATTTGCTACGACCTAGCAAGGCGCCATTATCAGTTGCTATTGATCTTGTGATGCATGTACCGTCAGACCGACGTTTACCATTTATGGATTAAAGTTAAGTATTCCATCAGCTACGTCCGTTTTTTTTCTAAAGTCTAATTTCCCAGTCCTGCTCCAGACCTCACGCCAGCCTGCGTGAGCTAAAACGCGTACCTTTCGGCTTCCTCTAGATTCCTGGGTTGGCCCTCCTGCCAATCCACAACAAACTGTTACCTAGCTGGTGCTGCAAGCGTTTTGTTACTTGCGATACAGTTCTATGCACCATATCTGATTCACGAGTCTCAACAGTTTTGTTCGTCGACCAAATCTAAATTTCGGACACTATTTTTTGAAGGAAGTTCGAATGCTTCTGAAAGCTAGTGTATGATGCAAACTATTTAGGAACATTACACTCAGGACGTTGGATTACAGGTATTGTACTTATCTCTGTTTTGTTTATGACAGCCTCTTTAGTCAGCAGGAAGGCACTGAATAACATACCTCAGAGACAATACAGACCTAGAGATATAATATTTGACCTCCAAATCCTGGTTATAAGCTCTACTCCCAAGTCTTGCTGGAACTTCCAAAAACGTGACTGCGTATGCATTACATACAGATGCTAACCTTAGATTGATAACTTCAGTTCAAGACTGCTATGGAGGATTTGTTGGGTTGATAAAATCAGCTGCGAAAGGAAGCATTCTTTGAGGCTATTGAAAGAATTATTGCCGTTGTTAGAATGAGGAAACAAATTATCTTTAACACTGAATATAAGGAAGATACTAGTCAGGGGAAAGATACTAAACTCTGGAAATCTTTTGCTAACACTAGAAGAGAGAAGCGCGTATCAGTCATAGAAGATCTCAAATTAACACATTGTAGCAGAAGAGTATGTGGTAGTATTCGCAAGTTTGATGCATTTTCACACCTCTAAGAAATTTTCGTGAATAAACACTTTCATTAACGAGGGATAAAAAGTCTTGATGAATTTTTTCTATGTTTTTGTCTATAATTAAAAATTTAATAGCTAGGCACTGCCCACTTGTCATAAAAAATGCCCCCCCCCCCCAAAAAAAAAACAGACCGAAATCACAGCACTCTAACGAGTGGTACACTGAGAAGCTTGAGCAAATAAGGATACTGCAAATTATGCACAAAAATTATTGCAGTAAAAGTGAGGAAGCCAGGCAACACTATATGTCCCTTAAGAAGCTTTACACATATGAAATAAAATCCGCTAAATGTAAAGTAGATGATGAATATATCACAGGTTAAAAAAACACCTGTCAAGCAGCTTGGAATATTACAATAAGTGAGATCAATATGGGCAACGGAAAAACCACATTCCTGATAGATTGTAATGCCCATAATGAAACCCTTATAAACGGTACTAGATCCCATTTTTCATATGCTACAAATAATTCTATTAATTGTTCAGCTGGTGTGTCTCTGCTTAAGCAACAAAAAACCAGCTGCCAAAACTTCTCTGCTCGTAAATCACCTCAAATAACAGCATCAAATCTACAAATGAACTTAAAAATCAAAAACAGAGGATAACCATAGGGTTAGTAACAGTAGTATTAAAGAAATAGCATTTGCAACCGTGCTGCTACTAACATATCTGACAAATTGTATTCTCGATGAAAGTGTATTCCTCGATTGTTTGAAAATGACAGTTTCACTCCCAATTTATAAGAAAGGTGAAAGAGAAATGCTAAAAAATTATAGACCCATATCAATAGTTCCTATTATATCAAAAGTCATAGAAAACGGTATACATATGCAAATTTTCAGTTACTTTGAAAGCAATAAATTACTGAGTAATAGCCAGTTTGGCTTACGATCTCAGCTATCAACAACAAATGCTGTAGAGTGTCTCCTCGGTAACATATCTGAAGAATTTGAGAACAAGAAACTCACTAATGCAACACAGTTACATTTAATTGACTCTGCCATACAACCTAATAATAAAAAAGCTGGAAGATTATGATCTTGTAGATAAGCCATTACAAGTATCTGAGTCATAATTAAGCAATAGGATACAATTAGTAAACACAGACAACCAAATGTCAACACCCATGAAAATAAAGAGAGGAATCCCTCACAGCTCAGTGCTTGGGCCTTTCCTTCATTGTGCATATTAATGTCTTCCCAATTACATGCCATGTGACAATGTACTGTATGCTGATGGCATGACACGAATTACAGATGGAGACTATCAGCAAGATGTCTTAGAACACAACGAAGTTGTAACTGAAATCAGCAGGGACTGGGGCAGGGTCAATCTTTTACTTATAAATAAAATTAAACTGAAGTAGTTTTCTTCACCCTAAAGACATTTAAACAATAAACGAAAAGCATTAAATTACTGGGATTGCATTTGAATCAAAAACTCACTTGGAATACGCATACAAATTATCTATGTGGCAAACTTGATCATACTCTCTTACTGCTTCACAAGCTGAGACAATTTATTAGTAAAAGTGTTGTAATTTAATTCACAACTGCAGTAAGGAGTATTACTTTGGGGTAAGTCTGCGAGTTCAAGCACCATCTCCGAGTGGCAGATGAAAACAGTTGGAGGTATATTAGGTCTAGTACCAAGACAAAACTGCAAAAAAAATTTTTTTAAAGAACTGAAGATAATGACGCTGCCTGCCATGTATATCTAAAGAAATTATGCTAAAGAAAATGTAAACAATTTTAGCTTAAGATCTAAACTCAATGCCCATAATACCCAAAATACACTACTGGTCATTAAAATTGCTACACCAAGAAGAAATGCAGATGATAAACAGGCATTCATTGGACAGATATATTATACTAGAACTGACATGTGATTACATTTTCACACAACTTGGGTGCATAGATCCTGAGAAATCAGTACCCAGAACAACCACCTCTGGCCGTAATAACAGCCTTTGTACGCCTGGGCATTGACTCAAACAGAGCTTGGATGGCGTGTACAGGTAGAGCTGCCCATGCAGCTTCAACACGATACTGCAGTTCATCAAGAGTAGTGATTGGCGTATTGTGACGAGCAAGTTGCTCGGCCACCATTGACCAGACGTTTTCAATTGGTGAGAGATTAGGAGAATGTGCTGGCCAGGGCAGCAGTCGAACATTTTCTGTATCAAGAAAGGCCCGTACAGGACCTGCAACATGTAGTCGTGGATTATCCTTCTGAAATGTAGGGGTTCTCAGGGATCGAATGAAGGGTAGAGCTACGGGTCGTAATACATCCGAAATGTAACGTCCACTGTTCAAAGTGCCGTCAATGCGAACAAGAGTTGACCGAGACGTGTAACCAGTGGCACCCCATACCATCACGCCGGGTGATACGCCAGTATGGCGATGACGAATACACGCTTCCTATGTGCGTTCACCGCGATGTCACCAAACACGGATGCGACCATCATGATGCTGTAAACAGAACCGGGATTCATCCGAAAAAATGACGGTTTACCATCCGTGCGCCCAGGTTCGTCATAGAGTACAACATCCCAGGCGCTCCTGTCTGTGATGCTGCGTCAAGGGTAACTGCAGTCATGGTCTCCGAGCTGATAGTCCATGCTGCTGAAAAACGTCATCGAACTGTTCGTGTAGATGGTTGTTGTCCTGCAAACGTCCCCATCTGTTGACTCAGGGAGCGAGACGTGGCTGCACGATCCGTTACAGCCATGCGGATAAGATGCCTGTCATCCTGACTGCTAGTGATGCGAGGCCGTTGGGATCCAGCACGGCGCTCCGTGTTACCCTCCTGAACCCACCGACTCCATATTCTAACAGTCATTGGATCTCGACCAACGCGACCAGTAATGTCGCGATACGATAAATCGCAATCGTCATAGGCTACAATCCGACCTTTACCAAAGTCGGAAACGTGATGGTACGCATTTCTCCTCCTTACACGAGGCATCGCAACAACGTTTCACGAGGCAACGCCGGTCAACTGCTGTTTGTGTATGAGAAATCGGTTGGAAACTTTCCTCATGTGAGCACGTTGTAGGTGTCGCCACAAGCGCCAACCTTTTGTGAATGCTCTGAAAAGCTAATCATTTGCATATCACAGCATCTTCTTCCTGTTAGTTAAATTTCGCGTCTGTAGCACGTCATCTTCGTGGTGTAGCAATTTTAATGGCCAGTAGTGTAACTGGAAATGTACATAAAAGTTATGGGATAGAGACACACACATACAGATGGTGGTAGTATTATGTACATAAGGTGTTAAAGGGCAGTGCATTTGCAGAGCTATCATTTGCACTCAGATTATTCATGTGAAAAGGTTTCCGACGTGATTATGACAGCACAATTGGAATTAACAGACTTTGAAAGCGGAATTGCAGTTGGAGCCAGATGCTGGGGACATTCCATTGCGGAAACTATCAGAAATTTCAAAATTCTGACGTCCACAAGATCAAGAGTGTGCTGAGAATATCAAATTTCAGGCATTACATCTCACCATGGACAATGCAGTGGCTAACGACCTTCACTTAACAAACGAGAGCAGTGGCATTTGCGTAGAGTTGTCAGTGCTAACAGAAAAGCAACACTGTATGAAATAATCGCAGAAATCAGAGTGGCTATGTACGACGAACATATCCGTTATGACAGTGCAGTCAGATTTGGTGTCAGTGGGCTGTGCGGGTAGACGACAGTCGAAAGTTCCTTTCCTAACAACACCACATCGCTTGCAGCACCTGTCCTGGCCTTGTCACCATATCAGTTGGACCCTAGACGAATGGAAAGCCATGGCCTAGTCAGATGAGTCCCGATTTCAGTTGGCAAGAGCTGAAGGTAGCCATGAATCCAGATTGTCAACAAGGCACTGTGCAAGCTGGCGGTGGCTCTGCAGTGGTGTGGACTGTGTTTGAATGGAATGAGCTGGGTCCTTGTTATGTTCAACTACTTGAAGATCATTTGCAGCCACTCATGACTTCACGTTCCGAAACAACGATGGTTTGTTTTATGGATGATAATGCGACATGTCACTGGCTACAGCTGATCTGAAGAACATTCTGGACAGTTTGAGCAAATGATTTCGCCACCCAGATCGCCTAACATGAATCCCATTGTAAATTTATGGGATATAATCGAGAGGCCAAGTCATGCACAAAATCCTACACCGGCAGCACTTTCGCAGTTATGGACAGCTATTGGGGCAACATGGCTCAGTGTTACTGAAGGAATCTTCCAACGACTTTTTGAGTTCATTCCATGTCGAGCTGCTGCACTATATTGTGCAAAAGGAGGTCCGGCGCCATAGTAAGAGGTATCCCACGACTGCAGCGTACAATGTGAGATTTAACTCATATGTTGGACATTAATAGTGTACTCAGTCTCATTTTACTAGTGACATAGCCATTCTGTGCATATGTAATTTTGTTGTTACTTCTGAGTTAGTTGGTGAAACAAAGGAACAATATTATGTGCAACAATCGTAATTACTATACAATTAGTGTGGACTAGTCTAGGTTGAGATCTGAAATATATTTTTCATATTATATGTAGCCAAAAATGCTATACTAATAATCTCTTAGCCACAGTTAGAAAATACAATTTTATTTTGTTTTAACGAAGAACAGTTGTTTTGGTAAAAAGCAAATGTATTAATACCTATGAGCATTTAAGCAAATGCCACACAAATATGGACAAATGTTGGCACCCTGTTCTTATGGAACATTAATTATATAAAATATCAAAATTATGGAGTGAAGAAATGTCAATTTATAATAAAAGTAAAGTATTCAGATCTCATTGAAACTAGGGAGAAATTTGAAATACATGTTGTTACACAAAATTTTTAAAATCACTAATAGTTATTAGAATTAATTCTCAAAAATATGTGAAACAATGTAAAGAACTATCGTAACTGTTAGCATATTATAAATACACTACTGTTTGTGAGTATTGCAACACCAAGGAAGAGATACGTGATTACAATGAAATTTATCCTATAGATTAAGGACATGACAGCACCAAAATGACTAGAATCTCATAACTGTACATGTACTAGACTGTGAGAATTCAGAAATGTTCACAAAGTATTGACAGTGGTTGCAGGAGTGCCAGAACAAATAACTTGGCAACTGACCATATAACAGACATGTATGATGGATGACATGTCTGGCAAATATCCAACTGAAAATATGAGGAAGACTAGACAATGTATACTGTTGTCTTAATACAGATAAATGTAATGTTGAAAAAGTGTTAGAACATTTTATCAACAGCAAGCCAATGTTTCTGTGCGTATTGATGTACTGTGTTCATGGTGTTGTTAGGTAATTGCTAGTTGAAGTATTGAGGCTTACTGTCAGGAAATAAGGAAAACGCATTCTTCATGAATTATTGTGATAATGATTATGATAAGATTGTACTGAGGAAGACTATAAGATATTATGAGAAGTGTTGAATTATTGTGAGATATATGGTGATGATTGTCAGGGAGAGGGATATGTAGTCAAGAAATGTAATAGGTTGTGTTAATTGAGTATGTGACATATATGTACACAGACAGGTATAAATAATCTATCAAAACTAGACATGATTGTCTCAATGGGAATTCCACGATCGTACAGTAAATAAAATATGGCGTTTCAGCCTTCGATCGCTATTCTTTATTTGCAATTACCGGTTCCGGGCTAGCTGCCCATCTTCAGATCATATATTGTAGTTACAGAGTAACTTGTCCGTACAGAACACTTGGTTCGCTGTCATAGCAGCGAACCGAGTGTTCTGTACGGACAATTTACTCTGTAACTACAATATATGATCTGAAGATGGGCAGCTAGCCCGGAACCGGTAATTGCAAATAAAGAATAGCGATCGAAGACTGAAACGCCATATTTTATAAATAATCTATGTGAGTAACTGAAGGTATGGTCACTACAAGAAGAAATGTAATGTGATAGCTATGGATCTGAAACTTCTGTAATGAGACACGGCTGAAATACATAATTTAAAATTTGTAAAATAACAGTAAACACACAGATGACAAAAGTAATGGGATAGCGACATGCACATATAAATATGGCGTTAGTATAGCGTACACAAAGTATAATAGGGCAGTGCATTGGTGGGACTGTCATTTGTGTTCTACTGATTCGTGTGAAAAGGTTTCCAACGTGATTATGGCCTCACGACGGGAATTAACAGACTTTGAAGCCAGAATGGTAGTTTTAGCTAGATACATGGGGCATTTCATTTCGCAAACCGTTAGGGAATTCAATATTCTGATATCCACATGGTCAAGAGTGTGCCGAGAATACCAGATTTCAGGCATTACCTCTCACCTTAGACAACACAGTGGCCATTGGCCTTCACTAAACGTCCGAGAGCAGGGGCGTTTGCGTAGAGTTGTCAACGCCAACAGAGAAGCAACACTGTGTGAAATAACTGCAGAAAACAACGTGAGGCGTACAACGAACGTATCCGTTAGGACAGTGCGGCAAAATTTGGCGTCAATGAGCTACAGCAGCAGACGACTGACATGAGTGACTTTGCTAGCTGTTCGACATCGTTTGCAATGCCTCTCGTGGGCTATTGACCATATCAGTTGGACCCTGGACGACTGGAAAATCAAGACCTGGTCACCTGAGTGCCGAGTTCAGTTGGTAAGAGCTGATGGTACCGTTCGAGTGTGGTGCAGATCCCATGAAGCCATTGACCCAAGTTGTCAACAAGGCACTGTGGAAGCTGGCGGTGGCTCCATAAAGGTGTGGACTGTGTTTTCGTGGAACTGTCGGGGTCCTGGTTATTTCCGGCTAGTTGGAGACCATTTGCAGCTATTTATAGACCTGAAGTTCCCAAACAACAATGGAATTTTTCTGGAGGACAATGCGCCATCTCACCAGGCCACAATTTTCGCGGCTGGTTTGAAGAACATTCTAGACAACACAACCGGTTTATCTGGTCACCTATATTGCCTGACATGAATCCTATCGAACATTTATGGGACATAATCGATAAGTCAGTTCATGCACTAAATCCTGCAGTGGCAACACTTTCGCAATTAGCGCTGACTATAGAGGTAGCATGGCTCCATATTTCTGCAGGAGACTTCCAACGACTAGTTGAGTCCATGCCATGTCGAGTTGCTGCACTACGCTGGGCGAAAGGAGATCTGACATGATATTAGGAGGTACTCCATGACTTTTGTAACCTCAGTGTATGTAGTATAATGGAGTAATTGTGATCAACTATGAAGTAGGTAACCAAAAGTTGTGGTTGCTGCCTGTATTTGATTATCAAGTTAAAGTTATGTAGAAACAAATCCCAGTTATAACAAATGGTAACTGTAAAGGAAAATTAGTTAATGGAGAATGGATTTCAGTACAATTGCCAGAATGTGGAGAAACCTTATACCATATTATTTTCACATGGATACTGTGAGCTGATATTTTTGAATAGTTTGTTTGTGAATATTTTGTGAATAGTTTGTTTTGGACTGAAGATTGCAGATTACTGTTTACATGAAAACATGAATAGTAATTTGGCATCACATTCTAACTTTTTTGCAGATTACTGTCATTTAAATTTGTTTACCCTAGGTGACTCTTGCACACGTAACAATTACTCATGAAAGTCTTATGTAATTAGATAAGACAGTAATTTGTGTCTGTAAATATGATTTATTTATTAACTGAGGTTTCCGGTTAGTATATTTTGCATGTACTGTGTACAAGATCTTGCTACTCTGAGATCTACTTTGGATTGTAATTCACAGTAGGAACTATATGACCATCTTGAACAGAGTGATTACTAAAGAAAAGTAGTGTTTTTGACACACATTCATTGTGTATTTTAATTCAGACAAGTCTTTGTTTTCAAACATTTCTAGAGTAATGACATATTTTTAAAATTGGAAGTACTTTCCAAAAACATATAATTATAAATGTGTCAGTGGATACCTAACGTTTACTTGTGAACTGAGCACATTGAACATGGGTTAGCTTCGACTTACCAGTGTTCACTTCCTGGGAAAGTTAGCAAAACATCGCCATGAAACAGCTCAAATGTACAAATTTAAAAGGTCCAAATTGTTTCAGTTTATGAGGACAAGACTTGCATTAGCAGTTTTTGCAAAAGTAAAGTATAACAATCTCAAAAAGTAATCTATAAGTCAGCAGGATATGAAATTAATTTTTTTGTCACCTAACTAGAATCTGTGAATAACGTTAAGGATAAAGCTTGACATTTCTGTCATAAAACTACCACGTAAATTCATGTAAACAATGGTAAGAAACACAACTTAATATTGTTTACTTGCTTAAATAATTATTCACATTTACATGATTAACAACAACTTCTGAAATGCATTTGCATGCTGGCTGGGGTGGCCGTGCGGTTATAGGGGCTACAGTCTGGAACTGCGTGACCACTACGGTCGCAGGTTCGAATCCTGCCTCAGGCATGGGTGTGTGTGTGCTGTCCTTAGGTTAGTTAGGTTTAAGTAGTTCTAAGTTCTAGGGGACTGATGACCTCATAAGTTAAGTCTCATAGTGCTCAGAGCCATTTGAACCATTTGCATTTGCATTCAAGAACATATTCAGGATATTAATCTGTGTTGTTATTATCCACATCATCCTCAGATTTGTACAAATCGACCCTACGCATTTTCCTGACATGAACACCACACACGTTACCAGTACTAACAGCCATGTTTTTGACACTTACCACTGCTTACATGCACATATCATGGCTAAGCAGCGATTAGTGAGAATCTGAAATTAGAGGTAGAACTGCCGCCATTTCTCAGTTTATCGTCGAACTATCAACTAATATGAATAAAGAACATCACATACCATGTTTACTCTGTTCCTCATCGACTGTCCCTTACTACCGTTTACAGCCGAGGTCTTCACATGAACTGCAACGAATATAAGAAATCAGTAACAGGAGATGTGTATGCAAGACTACATTTGCTAGAATGATACTAGGAAAATGCAGGGAATCTTTCATGGAGACCAGATATTAGATGCCAGAGCACTACACAACTACGCAACTATTTGCAATCCTTTTAAAGTAGACCTCACCATAAACTTTGAAGGAAATGTAACAGGTCTCTATAGCCTATACAGAAGTTTAACAGAGGTGCTCAGGAAACTTAAATGAGAACCTTTGGAGGAAAGAGGATGTTGTGCTCATGAAACCCTATCAGGAAAGTTTAGAGAACCTCAGTCACACGGAATAGGACAGAAAAGATACTGATGTTAGAGCAAAGTACCCTACACTACCGTGCACTATGCAATTCCTCACAAAGCGTAAATGTAGATATACTAATAACAGCACTGGCAAGATCTCTTAAAACAAATTGTTGAGAAACACAAATCCCAATCATTGATATACACTGCTGGCCACCGTAAATGCAACACCCTTAAGGAAGCATCCGAATCAAGTGAAATTTACACCATGGGTTTGCAGCAATGAGATATGCAACTGATTAGAATTTCAGCGCAGACGCACATCATGCGCGCCTGTGGCGCCACCTCATAGCGCCATTTAATGCTTGGCGATTTCGACGAGTGTACGTTCGGCACGTGTGTTTACCTTGTGGTTGTTTCACAAGACGATCAGTTATGCCTCGTAGACAACAGCGAACATCGTTTGATCAAGTATGCGAGTTCAACAGAGGAAGGATAGTGGCTTACCAAGATTGTGGATTATCATACAGAGAAATCGCTAGTCGTGTTGGACGAAACCAAACAACTGTAATGCGGATATATGACCGTTGGATGCAGGAGGGTACGACGGACCGACGTGGTCGATCGCATTCACCTCGGTGCACCACTGCACGTGCTGATAGGCAAATTGTGCGCATGGCAGTGACGGATCGCTCAGTGACATCCCGAACCATAGCACAGCACATTGTGTCTGTAACGCATCATCCAGTGTCTGCGCGTACCATTCGACGCCGTTTACAGCAGAGTGGTCTGTCCGCAAGACGTCCATTGCTTCGTCTACCATTGACGCAGAACCACAGACGTCTCTGTCGCCAATGGTGTGATGACAGATGGATGTGGACGGCAGAATGGAATGACGTTGTCTGTACTGATGAGGCACGCTTCTGCCTGCAGCACCACGGTGGTCGGATTCGAGTGTGGAGACACCGTGGAGAGAGGATGCTGGACAGCTGCGTTATGCACCGCCACACTGGTCTTGCACCGGGTATTACGCTATGGGGCGGTATTGGATATTACTCTCGCACGCCTCTAGTACGCATTGCCGGTACTTTAAATAGCCGGTGCTGCATATCCGAGGTGCTGGAGCCAGTTGTCCTTCCTTACCTTCAGGGCTCGGCCACAGCCATATTTCAACAGGATAATGCGTGACCACACGTGGCACGCATTGTCCAAAGGTTCTTCGTCAATAACCACATTGAATTGCTTCCCTGGCCGGCTCGCTCTCTGGATCTTTCGCCGATAGAAAACATGTGGTCCATGGTTGCTCAACGAGTGACCCAGGTTACATCCCCAGCTGCCACACCAGATGATCTTTGACAACGTGTGGAAGCTGCTTGGGCTGCTGTACCCCAGGAACACATCCAACGTCTCTTTGACTCAATGCCGAGACGTGTGGCAGCGGTGATCTCCAACAATGGCGGCTACTCTGGCTACTGATTCTGGCAGGAACCACATGTCACAGACGTCTGTAAACATAATCATTTGATACTTGGTCAACATGTTATCTACAAAATAAATTTTGCTGTGCTACCTCCTGTCTTTCTTGGTGTTGCATTTACGGTGGCCAGCAGTGTATTTGATATCACACGACCCAAATCTTTAACACTAATAATGGCAACAAGAAAGAGAAATACATCAACAATATATAGTTAAAAGTTTATTGATTAAGATGCAGGGTGTTTCACAATTCCTATTACATGGTTTTATGGGTTGTAGAGAGAACTGAGTAGATAAAGCTCTTATACCATTTGAATGTAAAGTAAGTTTGAATTTCAGATTACTTTTAAATCTCCCAGTTCATGGTATGCACACAGCAGAGACAATGAACTCTGATCCATGTGCTCAACAAAACTCGTTCCATGGGCAATGTTTTGAGCACTCATTATCAGGTTCTCTTTTACATGGCGAAGGTAGTCCTCACGAAAATTGAGAGTGCGGTACGTTCGTGGAGCACCACAGTCATCCCCCCCCCCCCCCCCCCCCCCAATAAATGAGAACATACCAGCTTCTCGCAGCTGTTTTGTAGTTATAGGAAAATGGTATGAGTTGCCATAATTACAAGAAAGACTTTCGAAGTGCCTCTTCTCAGTTTGTGTGGACACCATGAAGCAGGAGATTTGAAAGCGAGCTGATCTTCAAAATTATTTTTTATCCAAATGGTACATTTGTAGACATGGGTTCCTTATCAACACTTTATCAACTAAGTCCCCTCTACAACCCCTAGGATTCTGTAATAGGAATTGTGGAACATCCTCTGTAAATCATGCCACATTGTATAGGTATTTAAGGGTAATACTAAGAAGCTATGTACGTGAAACAGGGTGATTATGTAAAATCAATATTAAGAAATGCGAGCAGAAGAAGGTTGTTGGGAAAATGTAATCCATCTGTAAAGGAAATCGGATGCAAAATGCTACTGCGACCAGTTCTAGAATATTGTTCCAGTGTTTGAAGTCTGTATCAAGTGGCCATGACAACAGACACCAAATGAATTCAGAGATGGCCTGTTAGAAACATAACACGTTGATGTAGCCCGTACAAAAGAGTAACTGAAATGTTCAGGGAACTTAAAGGGATTCCCCTGAAGAAAGATGACATAGTTCCCTCGAAACCTTGTCGGGCATATTTGGAGAATCTGTTAGTTATTTGCATATTCGATGTATGCGACTTCTCGCTATGATATGGCTGTGTACTTAAATGTTTTCGATGTACCCCTTTCCTCTCTTAAAACTACACATACACACACACACAGTGTAACTGGTTTGTGGATACTGGCACTGGGACAAAGTTGACCTCTCAGGCAACAAAAGGCACCTTGATACTGCCGCATGAGATCTAACACATGAGGGTGTAGGATGCCCATGGCTTACTATTGTGCCATGACTATTTAAGTCATACCTCTCGGTTCCCCATACCATGATGCCAGGAGGAACATCACTGTGCCTCTGCTAAACATTGGAAGAATTGGTCCTCTCCTCAGGTCGCCGCCATTCTTACTAATAACGGTTTCCAGGGTAGTGCAGAATAGTAAACCATTGCTGAACACAATGCAGTCAGCAGTCCATGCTTCCTGGTGATGGTACCACTCCAACAGCAGGCATTTTTGTTGTGATGTTAATGGCAGCCTACGTATGGGAAGGTAATTTCCTAGACTGGGTGACGCTAGTCACTCACCAATGGCAGAGAATGATACAGAATATCGCAGGGAGTCCATTGTTCTCAGGTGGCACGGGCAGATGTGGAGAGGTTATAGTGTGTTTGGTGTGTAATATGGTGATCCTCTCTTGAAGTGGTCAGATGTGGTCGACCAGAACCTTGACAAAGAGTATGTCTGTTCTCATGTAGTCCAGCACTGGGCCACTGTCCATCTGATTGCCCGATAAATCTGGATAATGCATTATTCCAGCCAGCCAAACAGAGACCCACTATGAGGCTCATTTCAAACTCTGTTAGGTGCTCATAATGCTTTGCACATGAGTAAACGGCATCTCCTTGTACCTCAAAGCGAGTTTTCATCTGGCATTCTTCACGCACTTCATATGCTTTCTTAGCCTGGTAACTATAGAAAACATGAAGAACACTAATGCACTGCTGTGGCCATTCTACGCATCACAGCTAATTGTAATTCTAATTATTTACATATTTGCCAATGATGTGCACATGTATGATGTTACATGGACATCTGATTTGTGTTTTCTGGGTGCTTCAACTTTTTTGTCTTATACTGTAGTCAATCATTATTACTTGGCTCAATATGCAAATGGAATAGGACATAAAATCGATGATACTGGTACGATGTACCCTCTACCATGACAGTGCATTACAGAGTGTATATGTGACTAAGAACGCAATACCGATTCGGGAAAATGTGCATGTTGGCCATTCCTCGTACTGTGTCAGGAGGAGACTCTGACTGTGACGGGTGGAACCAAAAAGATGGTGCTAGGCTAAGCTCTCTCCTCCAAGTACATTTCAGTATTTTATGTGTCACTGGAATGAAACAGCTAATCACATCCTAATATATTACCAGCCAACAATGTGAAACAGTCATTCTCAACCCAGTAATTCCAAAATCAAATCATAATGCTCCAAAATATATGCTGTAAAAACGTACAACATAGCCAATCTGAACGAACTGATAAAGCACCATTACAGAACGGGTAGAATATGTTTTGATGACATTGCAATGTCTCATTTAAAATGCAAATGTTCATAATATCTAAGGAGACATTCATAACGAATGGAACATGGATTGTTTAAATAAATGGCCAATGGTGATGGTGGAATAAGAGAGGGATGAAGGGTAATTTACAGTTCATAAGATTTCATGCAAATGTGACACCATTTTGACATTACACACTGTATAAAAGACGAAAAGAGCTGTCTGTCGTGATCATTCAGTTTGATTGAGTGATTTATTCATCCGCAGAACAATATACACTCTGCAGATGCTGTCAAATGTTTGTACAATATTTCTTATTAAAATAAATATTCCTATTACAGTTTTTATAGCTCCTATACTTATTTCTACTTTTCTGATCATATCATAAAATTGTTTCATAGTATGTACAATGTTTATGAACATTGAGTTACAATCTATAATTATTTTAAGTATTCATTTACAGTGTAGCAGCTATTACTTAGTAAATATGAGGGTCATTCAATAATTAAAGAGACAAATTGGTCTGTAGAAAAAAGCGTTTATTTTTACAAAACAATACTGTTTCTACTTTTCAACATAATCCACCTGAACATTCATGCACTTGTTCCAATGGGATACAACCTTTTTTATTCCAGCTGGAAAGAACTCTTTATCTTCATGTTCGAACCAATTTCCCACAAACTTTTTCATGTCCTCATTGTCCTGGAACCTCTTCCCACGTAATGCCTCCTTCAGTGCACCAAACAAATTTTTTCTTGACAGGTGAGTTTGTGTGCTTTCACTTTATGCTTTGTCTTTTTGATTCTGGTTCATAATAGTGAACCCAAGTTTCATCACAAGTTAAAATTTTGTTGAGGAAGTGCTCACCTTCTCTGTCATAACGTTCCTTTAGCTCTGTGCACACTCTCAACCTTGTTTCCTTGTGTAGCTGCGTCAACTCCTTTGGGACACATCTTGCACATGTTTTACAGTACTTCAGCTTGTTACAGATAATGTTACAAACTGTATCAGTACTAACTTGAACCTCATCAACTATCATTTCCACAGTCACACGGCGGTCGGCACGAATAATGTCATCAATCCGACTTTCAAGTGAGGGAGTTGAAACTGCAACTGATCGACCAGAATGGTGTTCATCAGTCACTGAGTCATGACAATTTTTGAACTGCTCTACCCACTTGTAAAAATTTGCACGATTCATACAACCTTATAAACAAAACAATGTTGATACATCAGCTGATCACGGCTCATCCCAGTGATGCCAGCTTAAAGCCATAAAAGTACCAAACTTGCCCTGCTAACAGTTTTTTTCAGGTTGCTTTTACACTGAGGAAATTCAGAAGAGCTCACAATCACAAGTGTTTCTCGTACAGCCTGTCATAAGATGTCGAGGGAACAGAGCACTAGTTAAATGGCTTGGTTTCCCTGCAATGCAAAACAGCTGGATTGACACTGACTATTTGCGGTATTTTGGGGTGCACAATATACAACCAGCACAGTAGCATAACATGCGTGATAAGAGATGCATTATAGGAGGTGGTAGTTTTGTGGACCTGGTACAAAGCTTCAAAAATTTTTGGCCCGTGGTGATAAGGGGATTAAACTCCTTGATGAGGCGGGTTAGAACACGGCACTGTATATGAAAAACATAAAGATCACCCAGGACGTCACGCTGCAAATCGAATTTTGGCTAACGAAGCCAATGCAATACATGCAGGAAAGGATATTGGTATAGGACAGCGCATTGTAGCATTTTTAGTTGATAAAATCATGTGTGGGAAAATTAAGTTGGGCTTGGATGTGAATTTCAAGCAAGTTATGAACGCTGCATATCATGCACTTAAGAAGAAGTTGTCTTAACGATGAAGAAGAAGCCAGGGCAGGGGTGTTTAAAAACTGTGTCCTAACAGCAATGTATGCACCTAAGACTGCCCTGATGCATAAAGGACTGGTCAAAGCACCCAGAGTTCTGCCGATACCTAAGGCATCAGGTGGAACTATCCCATACCTCATTCCTGCCCTCGAAAGTCTCTCAGCGACGGGTTCACTGGCTGGTGATGCTGAAGCTATCGCCAGAACAGTGAAGAACGCACAGACCTCCCAGGAGCAACTAGAGGAGGCAAGAAGACATAACCACATGATGGAAGCAGCAGCCATCAGAAAAGGACTGTACCTGAAGCCATACAAGAATGGACTAGGTCTCTTCATAAATTAAAAAACAAGCCTGTTAGATATCTTACCAGGTAGACCGCTTACAAATACAGGCCTGCTAAAGTTTGTCAGGAAAAAATTCAGCATTCCAAGATTCTGTGGTGTATTTATGTGGGATACATTACTGAAGACTGCGTGGAAATCTGTAGAATGTGTAATTGTGAATTTAGATGATGCCTGGGGACCAGCAACCCACGGGGTGGCGTATATTAAGAAAAATACAAATAACATCTACTATTTGGACTCATTTGGGGAGTTGCAGCCGCCAGAAGAGTTATGAAGATACTTCATAGACACAAGACGTGTATTCTGCAATTTTCATCGCTACCAAGACTTTAATACGTACTTATGCGAGCATGTGTGCATAATGTTCCTCCTAACATTTACAGAGAAGCATTTACAGGGTGAGTCACCTAACTTTACCTCTGGATATATTTCGTAAACCACATCAAATACTGGCGAACCGATTCTACAGACCGAACGTGAGGAGAGGGGCTAGTGTAATTGGTTAATATGAACCATACAAAAATGCACGGAATTATGTTTTTTAACAAAAACCTACGTTTTTTAAAAATGGAACCACGTTAGTTTTGTTAGCACATCTGAACATATAAACAAATACGTAATCAGTGCCGTTTGTTGCATTGTAAAATGTTAATTACATCCGGAGATATTGTAACCTAAAGTTGACGCTTGAAACCTCCGACGTTCAGTTGCGTGTTGTAACAAACACGGGCCACGATCGGCGAGCAGCATCTGCAGGGACATGTTTACGATGACGACCGTGTTTACGAGTGTGGCCGTAGTGCACTGTTGTGGTTTGGTCTAGCTGTCGCAGTGACCGCATGTAGCGCTTGCTGCTATTGTTATTCTGCATTCGTCTCCGCACGCAGACCAACTGTAGTACACCGTGTTACCAGACGTCTGGGATAGTGTAGTGTTGTAGGAACTGTGGCCATGGTGTATGCGGACTCTGAAAAGGAGGAGATGATACTCATCAATGGCGAGTGTCGACGAAATGCAGCTGAAGCCTGCAAGGTGTATGCAGAACGGTACCCGGACAGAGAGCATCCAACGTGCCGCACATTGCAAAACATCTACCGCCAACTGTATGCAACAGATATGGTCGTAGCACGCAAACGGGTCCGTAACAGGCCCGTCACAGGAGAAGCGGGTGCAGTTGGTGTGTTAGCTGCTGTTGCCATGAACCCACACATGAGTACACGGGCCGGTGGACTGAGTCAAAGTAGTGTCATGCGCATACTGCATCGTCACCGCTTTCACCCGTTTCATGTGTCGCTACATCAGCAACTACATGGTGATGACTTTAATCATCGACTGCAATTCTGTCAATGGACATTAACAGAGAATGCGTTGCAGCTCTACCTGTTTACCGATGAAGCGGGTTTCACAAACCACGGGGCAGTGAATCTAGGGAACATGCATTACTGGTCCGTGGACAACCCTCGCTGGCTCAGACAGGTAGAGCGACAGCGACCGTGGACTGTAAATGTATGGTGCGGAATCATTGGCGACCACCTCATTGGTCCTCATTTCATTGCAGGGGCCCAAACAGCTGCAACATACATCGCGTTTCTGCAGAATGATCTGCCAACGTTGCTCGAAAATGTCCCACTGGAAACGCGTCGACGTATGTGGTATCAGCATGATGGTGCACCTGCACATTTCACAATTAACACTAGGCTGACCCTTGGCAGGATGTTCGACGGGCGTTTCGTAGGACATGGAGGACGCATAAATTGGCCAGCCCGTTCTCCTGATCTTACACCTCTGAGCTTCTTTCTGTGGGGTACGTTAAAGGAGCATGTGTACCGTGATGTGCCTACAACCCCAGAGGATATGAAACAACGTATTGTGGCAGCCTGCGGCGACATTACACCAGATGTAGTGCGGCGTGTACGACATTCATTACGCCAGAGATTGCAATTGTGTGCAGCAAATGATGGCCGCCACATTGGACATCTATTGGCCTGACATGTCGGGACACACTCTATTCCACTCCGTAATTGAAAACGGAAACCACGTGTGTACGTGTACCTCACCCCTCATGGTAATGTACATGTGCGTCAGTGAAAAAAACCAACAAAAAGGTGTTAGCATGTGGACGTAATGTGCTGTTCCAGTCTCTTCTGTACCTAAGGTCCATCACCGTTCCCTTTGGATCCCTACGTAATTCGGTGCTCTCCGATACACACGATCGAACAGCGGAGGAGTGGTACTTTAGGTTACAATATCTCCGGATGTAATTAACATTTTACAATGCAGCAAACGGCACTGATTATGTATTTGCTTATATGTTCAGATGTGCTAAAAAAACTAACGGGGTTCCATTTAAAAAAACGTAGGTTTGTGTTAAAAAGACATACTTCCGTGCATTTTTTTATGGTTTGTATTAACCAATTACACTAGCCCCTCTCCTCACGTTCGGTCTGTGGAACTGATTCGTCAGTATTTGATGTGGTTTACGAAATATATCCAGCGGTAATGTTGGGTGACTCACCCTGTATATATAAGGGGATGCATTAAGCATCTGCCCATCAGTAGAGGCTCAGATGCAATGCCGTATACTCTGACTTTATAAGAACGACCGTCAGTGTCAAGTGTGAATTACTTGAATTACTTCCCACCAATTGATTTAAGCAACGGTGAATGAAGTATTGCGCTGATTAGTCTGGAGACTTACAACAGCATTCAGAGTATCACAGAAGCTTCATCTGGAAATTAATGGTGGAACAGAAATTGTGGAAATAATACCTGGTGCATACATATTGACGATTTAAACGAATTTTTAAAACAGTCTGGAGAAGGGCTTACACTTAAACCTAAAGTAAAGACAACCAGTTCAACGATTGACCTTAACCAGAAAGGATCAATAGGAAGGCTACTCTGTTTCACAAAACGACAGGTTTTGAAGAAGGATCTTAATAAATTGTACAGGTCCAACCAGTCAATGGATGTGCTCCCTGTCAGTACAATCCGTGTCGACTGTAATATTGCAACAAATTCTAATCCCAGCAACAGATTGATTCATATAATTTACAGATTCTTCCCATCAGTGGGAACAGGGTATAAGGTCATTGAGACCCCTACCAACGCTATTTATCTCCCAGTAACAGTTCAGGCTTTATACTATCTGGAGCTGCGTATTGTCGATCAGGATAATCAACTTGTCGATTTTCTCGGAGAGGAAATCATTGTATGGCTACATCTAAAGCAGAACCAGCAGCGACTTTGAACGTGCAGAGATCCAGAAGCGGCGGCGGCCTTCAGCCAGCCAGGACCTGATGAAGGCAGAGTCGAGAGCGTTTAACTTGCTGGCCTGGAAGCGGCAGCAGTGAGCTTTCACCCAGTCAGAGATCGCAGTATCCCCGTATTGTCAAAAAGATAGGATGAGTGTGAGGTATAAAACCATAGTGCACAATGTGTAGTGTGGCACTTTACAGCAGAAGAGGAAGCTGATAACAAGTGCAAACTAGAAGTTTCTTAAATCAGTGGGTCTGAAGCCACGCAATGATGTCGTTCACTATAACTAGCCTGGTGGAATATAACTAGTGTATTATATGCCAGGAATATTTCCCACATAAACCTTATGCATCAACCACATTTAAGAAGAATGATGAAATTATAATTGTCATCCAACACCAAGACGCTTTAACTCTCCCATGCAAGAGCTTCATATATCTTGATGGATCATTTACAAAAAGGCATGGTACTGCTATAGTGGCATAAAAACTTACACATAATGATTTAACGTTCCTGTTTTATGAGGTACGATATTAACTTAACAGGGTCGAGGTTGAATGTACACATAATGTAAGCGTAACATCAACTTTTAAAACATATGTCTCTGCTTCTCCCTCGGATTTGAACGATTTAGAAAATGCTGGATGGTTCATAGATGACCCAGTAGATAGAACAGTGGAAGAGTACAAGTGGTTTACTGCGTGTATACCTTTCAAATTGTTTATGGGATACTTTGCGGAATGCAACCGACTACAACTCATACATTCAAGGAGCTCAAAAGGAGAATAATAAAATGATGTGGAAAATGTCCCACATCACATTATCGGATCAACAGCATTTGAAGCCTTAAAAAGTTCTGAATGCTGATGTATTTCGACCGTTATCGTTCCATTCATGCCGGCCGCGGTGGTCTCGCGGTTAAGGCGCTCAGTCCAGAACCGCGCGACTGCTACGGTCGCAGGTTCGAATCCTGCCTCGGGCATGGATGTGTGTGATGTCCTTAGGTTAGTTAGGTTTAAGTAGTTCTCAGTTCTAGGGGACTGATGACCACAGAAGTTAAGTCCCATAGTGCTCAGAGCCATTTTTTTTTTTTGTTCCATTCATGAGAGGTTTTCGAGTACCCAGTGCTACCGAATACAAACAGACAGACGAGTTTGTTAAAACCTCTGCTCAACTGGACACCCCCAGGTCAATCATACTTGCATTTCACACCAATAGAAGAGGGAATATAGCAAATTTTTCCACGAAATTTGATAATTGCAAGTTAACTAATGCCAGAGTGTACCTGAACTCTGAATTCTACAATGCGCAAAGGAGGAACTAGATAGGTTGAGGAGGGTGAAGGGTGGTGGGGAATGGGAACTGGCAGTTGGCAGGAAGGTAGCGGTTATAAGCTAAGTGCTGACAAACTTATTCGTGCTCTGTAATACAGTTATTAAATTTAATAGATTTCAGTGGTGTTGCGTGCCGTTTGTGGCGAAATAACGACTTAATAAACTTTTGTGATCGTTCACTCGCTGTGTTTTATAGAGTTTTCACTGTGTTGAAGTCGTTTAGTAAATTTCGTGCTTTAGTTTTCAATTGACGTTTATTATTCTTTCTAGTGAAATATTTCAGTAAAATTTTCATTTAGTGTTTTAACTTCGGTTAGTGTTACAGTGGTCGTTTTAATTTTTTGGTTTTAGCTAATAATTTTGTGAAGTTTTGCTGGTATTGGTATCGGCTGTGTTGTAGCAGTATTAATAAAAGTAGCTGCTTTCTTAGTAGGCAGAGAATTTCGAGGCCATTATTGTTAGTTCTTAAATAGTTCTACTGGTGTAACTGAACTTTGGTAACGTAGACGTATAGTTTTTTTCAGTAACTGTAAAATTTTACCATGAGTGAAAAGTGTGGGCTCTGTCGTAGGTTTGTGAGTAGTGGATTACGGTGTGGGATTTATTCAAAGTATTTTCATTGGGGGGAATGCAGTGGGGAAGCCAGTGGTCATTTTAGGGAGATCCTCTCCTGGGAATATAGAATCTGTAGTAGAAACAAGTTAACAGAGGAGCAGGAGCGTAAGATCTGTGCCCTTCAGGTGCAGTTGCAATGCGCAAAGGAGGAACTTGGTAGGTTGAGGAGGGTGAAGGGTGGTGGGAAATGGGAACTGTCAGTTGGCAAGAAGGTAGCTAGGAAGAGGAGGTATTCAGACAGTTTTACTTTGCATACATGCAATAGATACGACCTACTGTCAGAGTTGAGTGGAGAGGAGCCTCGTGTAGCCGTAGATGTAGGTAACTTGCAGCAGTCCTCAGCAATTAGGAGGCCTAGGTTAGTTGCAAAGTCTAGCAGAAAGAAGGTTCTGCTGCAAGGTAGTTCCCACGGTAGAGGTGTGGGCCAACAGTTGCAGGAAGTGTTGGGGAGTGAGTACCAGGTCACCCGCATTGTGAAGCCTAGTGCAGGGTTGGCTCAGGTGACTGAAAGCATAGGGGAGTTATGTAAGAATTTTGCGAAAGAGGATCAGGTAGTGATATTGGGTGGAGCAGGGAACAGTCTCGACAGGGATGGGGAATATGATGTCAGTGGTGACTTGGTTAAGATAGCTACTCCAACTGGTGGCACTAATGTGCATTTCGTGCAACTGTTTCAGCGTCATGATCGGCCTCATCTTAATGCGGCTGTTAGGCGCGTTAATGTGGGGCTGGGGAGGGCACTGATGGCGGGGTGCATGGATCACATCTCCGTGGTGCCAGTTGGGTCTATCAGTAGATGGGGTTTCACTAGGCATGGCCTGCACCTCAATAGGTACGGGAAGGGGAGGCTGGCTAAGCTTATAGGTGACAGTGTAGTGGGTGGTGGTGGTGGTAGTGGTATCACTCATCGAAAAATTCCTGTAGTTGTTGGTGTTAGAGCTGCACCTTTTTTAGACTGAAGTCAGGTGTACCTGCTTAAAGGAAGTGCCTCTAACTAAGGGCTCGCCTCGAGAGGATGTAATGCTTCCAAGTAGAGAAGGAATTAGCATATTTCATCAAAATATAAGAGGTATTAGAGATAAAGTTAGTGAACTGCTAATAGATGTTAACTCTGAAATTATTGGTATATCAGAGCACCACTTAAATAATTTGATAATTCAGAGGCTTGCTTTACCAGGCTACAGATTAGCTGGCTGTTTCTCAAGGAGTTCCTTGCGAGGTGGAGGAGTGGCTCTGTACGTAAAAAACAGTATTTCATTTGAGTCCATAGACGTATCACGACACTGCACTGAACAGATATTTGAAAGTTGTGCAGCATTAGTTGAATTTAGTGAAACTAAACTTCTAATTGCTGTTGTTTATAGGTCCCCTAACTCCGACTTCAGAGCATTTTTGCTTAAGCTAGAGAGGGTTCTTGATTCACTTTCTAGGAAGTACCAGAATGTAGTTATATGTGGTGACTTCAATATTAATTTTGTACACGACTGTGTAAGAAAAAGAATGTTGGTAGATCTCCTAAAGTCATATGATCGTATGCAAACTGTGTTTTTTCCAACTAGGGTGCAGGGGAACAGTAGCACAGTCATAGACAATATTTTTATTCATTCTTCATTTCTAGGTGGGCATTCTGTTAGTAAAAGGGTGAATGGCCTTTCAGAACATGATGCACAAATTTTAACACTAAAAGGTTTTTGTACTCAAACCAATGTCGTATTTAATTACAAACTACGTAGGAAAGTTAATCCAACAGCAATAGAGCGTTTTTCAAAACTTGTCAAGGAACAAGAGTGGCAAGATGTTTATAGTGCCAATAATATAGATGATAAATACAATGCTTTCCATAACACATTTCTCATGCTCTTTGAGAGTTGCTTTCCATTTGAACATTCTAAACGGGGTACTAGCAGTAATGGACAGCCCGGTTGGCTGACTACTGGGATAAGGATATCATGTAGAACAAAGCGGGAATTGTATCAAAATGTTAGAAGTAGTTACAATCAAGCTACAGTAGCCCATTATAAACAGTGTTGTAAGGTGCTTAAAAATGTTATTAGCTAGGCAAAAAGTATGTGGTACGCAAATAGAATAGCTAATTCACAGGATAAAATTAAAGCCATATGGTCAGTTGGGAAGGAAGTGTCTGGTCAGCAGCACAAGGTTGATGATATAAAGTCAGTTTGCAGTAATAATATTTCTGTTACTGATAAATCAGATATATGTACAGTATTTAACAACCATTTTCTGAGCATTGCTGGTGAATTAAATAAAAATTTAGTTTCTACAGGAAATCATATAAATTTCTTAGCAAATGCCTTTCTGAGATTGACGTCTGAAATAATCCTCTGTGATACAGCCAAGAGGGAGATTGAGTCAATAATTAAATCACTGAAGACTAAGGACTCTCGTGGTTATGATGGAGTGTCTAGTAGAATATTAAAGTACTGTGTTGCACATGTTAGCCCTGTATTTAGCCATATTTGTAATTTTTCCTTTAGGAATGGTCAGTTTCCTGAGCGATTAAAGTACTCAGTAGTAACGCCGCTTTATAAGAAGGGAGAAAGGGATGATGTAGATAATTTTAGACCTATTTCTACGCCATCAGTGTTTGCAAAAGTTATCGAAAAGGCTGTGTATGTAAGGTTAATTGATCATTTTACATCACACGATTTGCTATCAAATGTACAGTTCGGCTTTAGAAGTCGTTTGACAACTGAAAATGCTATATTCTCTTTTCTCTGTGAGGTACTGGATGGGCTAAACAAAAAGTTTCGAACGCTTGGCGTACTTTTTGATTTAACAAAGGCATTTGACTGTGTTGATCTCACAATATTGCTCCAGAAGTTGGACCATTACGGAATAAGGGGAGTAGCTCACAATTGGTTCACCTCTTACTTTAGCAACAGGCAGCAAAAGGTCATTATTCACAATGTTGATAACGGCTGTGATGTGGGATCTGAGTGGGGTACTGTCAAGTGGGGGGTGCCCCAGGGATCACTGTTGGGGCCGCTCCTGTTCCTTATTTATATAAATGATATGCCCTCTAATATTATGGGTAACTCTAAAATATTTCTGTTTGCTGATGACACTAGCTTGGTAGTAAAGGATGTTGTGTGCAACGTTGACTCGGTTTCAAGTAGTGCAGTACATGACTTCAGTTCATGGCTTGTAGAAAATAAACTAACGTTAAATCACAGTAAGACTCAGTTTTTACAGTTTTTAACACACAATTCAACAAAACCTGATGTTTTAATCTCACAGAATGGGCGTATGATTAGTGAAATTGAACAGTTCAAATTCCTAGGTGTTCAGATAGATAGTAAGCTGTCGTGGAAAGCCCACGTTCAGGATCTTGTTCAAAGACTTAATACTGCCATTTTCACTATTCGAACGGTATCGAAAGTGAGTGATGCTTCGACACGTAAATTAGTCTACTTTGCTTATTTTCATTCACTTATGCCGTATGGTATTACGTTTTGGGGTAACTCTTCCCATTCTAGAAGGATATTTTTGGCTCAGAAACGGGCGGTTCGGGCAATAAGTGGTGTGAGTTCACGAACCTCTTGTCGACCTCTGTTCACGAGTCTGGGTATTTTTACATTTGCCTCTCAATATGTATATTCCTTATTGTCGTTTCTTGTTACCAATATTAGTTTATTTCCAACAATAAGCAGCTTTCACTCGGTTAATACTCGGCAGAAATCAAACCTCCATTTGGATCGGACTTCCTTAACTCTTGTGCAAAAAGGTGTGCAGTATACTGCTGCATCCATTTTCAATAAGCTGCGACTCGAATTCAAAAATCTTAGCAGTAATCCACGCGCTTTGAAATCGAAACTGAAGAGTTTCCTCATGGGTCACTCCTTCTATTCTGTCGAGGAGTTCCTTGAAAAATTAAACTGATTCTCATTGTATAGCTGATAGCGTTTGCTTAAATTTATGGACTGATTTTCTTGCAGGTTCATGAACATTTATTTTTATCTGTTATTACTTTTATGTTGTAAGTTCATTTACTGACACGTTCCATGACCTTGGAGATTTGCTCCTCAATTTGGTCCTACGGAACTTGACGTGTAAATAAATAAATAAATACACCTGCAGTAGGATGAAAATCTGTACAGTCTAGCGTATGACATGTATGTAAGGTTCCGTGCTTCATACTATGAAGAGGATAGATGTCTATTGAGAGCACAGAATTCAAAGAGCTGTTACCAATCATCGTAATAGACTGCTCGAAACAGAACGAGATAATTAATTCTGGACCTATAGATGTACGAATTGAGTTTGAATCTTCAACAAATCTCCTGAAACACATTGCAACATATGCTCTAGTGACTGTGTGATTAACTACTACCTTCTCATTGGTATTTTGCAACGAGCTGTGTAAATGAACAGGTGCTTTGCCATATTCAGAGCATTCCGCAATGGCATCTCAAGGTGTGAACATCATAGGAGCCGCTCATGGTTTCTATGCTGATGAGCATAAATAGTTTATACTTAAAGACGTTGCGTTCATAGAGAACAAGGAATTCTCTGGATAAATAGAGACATTATCGGCAGACACTGCATCACTAAAGTTTTTCATGGATCTGAAGCGTGCTAAAACATGTTGGAGTGCAAAGTGATTAACACGTTTCGACCATGAAAATTCCTGGGTGATCCTGGCATACCCTATAAAGATATGGTAACGTCACTTCGATTATTCGACCACACGGATACTATCATCTACATAAAGGAGGAGAAGAAGATCTCATGGATGTTCAAGTTTTCCATTATTCACGACCTGGAGTTCTACCCCAGAAGAAGATGTGTGAAAATAGTGTTGTTTTGTCTGCTTATGAAAATGTAAAATTACTTTTAAGCTCGATGAGAAAAAAATCATTGTTTTTACCTCACAATATGTGTATGTTTCCTTTTACTGATTTCACCCTATTCCTCCCCTTTGAAAATATATAGATTTGGCCAGATACTATGTCTGTGGTTTTCTTCAAGCACTGGAGATATAATTTTAGACATGTTTGCTATATGTCTTTGGAAGTAGACATGGTCATGCGTCTCCTCCTCCCATAAGCCAATTCGTGCTGCACGATAGGTGTAATCCCATGCAACAATTCTATGTATTTTGTTGTCTTCCGTCTTAAACTTCAACTTCTTCATAGCACTCATCTTCAGAAACGTCCACCCCGATAGCTGAGTGGCCAGCATGACAGATTGCCGTCCTACGGACCCAGGTTCGATTCCCAGCTGGGTTGGGAATTTTCTCCGCTGAGCGACTGGGTGTTGTGCTGTCTTCATCATCATTTCATCCCCATCCCGAGCGCAGGTCGCCCAATGTGGCGTCGAATCTAACAAGACCTGCACCAAGGTGGCCAGACCTGTCCCTAAGGGGCTTCCCGGCCAATGACGCCAAACGCTCATTTCCATTTTTTTCCATCTTCAGAAAAACTAATGTCATTTGCTTCCTGCACGTCCTTTACATACATTTGTGAGGGTAGGAATTTGTGAAGTAACAACAAAGATATATGGTAACGAATTTCTTCATGTATTCAATTTACACACGTCAAATTTGATTTTTGAGATACAGTTCAGTTCTTGAGATACAATTCATTTCTTGAGGTACAGATCTGTGCTTGAGATACAATTAGACTCTGAATCTACACGCTATTACTAATAATAGAAAAAAAAGAATCTCTCAACAGTAACGCTGTTTGAGAATATTTTTACAATTTTCCAGTAGCCCTGGATGACAATATTTTACATTTTTTTTATAAATTGCGCTAAAAAGTAATGCAGAGATTTTTTTTACTACAACTAAATTCCAGAGACCCAATAGATTGAACAATAATTCTGATGGACTGTGAGCTATATACACCAAAAAACTAATTGGTCTTAGACAGCTAGTGGCAGTTGAAAGCCAAAAACTATTCTGTTTACGTGACGCACATGGTGACTAGATATAGTGACGCGTGTATACAGTACACATACGCTGTGTATGAATAAATAAATATTTAGATGATATATATTTGTTTGTGCAACTTTACAATCTCTCTCTCTCTCTCTCTCTCTCTCTCTCTCTCTCTCTCACTCACTCATTCTCTCTCTCTCACTCAGTCGTAGTCCCCCACCCATCCTCTCACTACAAGTGAATAGTGTGAGTGTGGGAGAGTTTCAAACCTGTCATCACAAATGACCCTTTTATCGTCATCAGGCGATTGGCTGATGTTAGACTGCAGCACAGTGTGCACCTTGTGTCCTCTCGCTGGAATACTAGTTTGCCATACCATATGAGGCGACTATGGTGCAGCACCACGAACACCACTGTCCAAGCACTGCAAATAGTCTTTGAAAGAGAAGCTCTCTATGCTACTCGGCACACACCCTTAGTCCAGCTCCAGGTGGCACCTTACAATGTGTGATACGCATGTATTTTTGATAGCAGACCTACAAATTCCACAATTGGCAGCTCGTATTTCATAAGGCCGGTAACCCTCTCGTTTTGTGGAACAATACAATAAGGATTATCGGCCATGTATAAGGATATGTCAAATTCATTACTGTGGTGCCTCATTACTTCAAATGGATTGCAGTTCTTCACCCAATAGATGAAGATATCTCTATCCATATCAAGTAATTTAGGTTCTGCAAAATAAGTTTTTGCAAACTCATAATGACAGTAGTAAATGTGGAGGTTCGATAGGTCTTGTATGCATATCTCCACATAAATAGGCTTCGTAAACTCTACTGCAGTATTCGCCATTTCCACAGCAACAATATTCTTATTGGATATGGTGGCCCATTTATAGTTTGGTCTGGCGATGCATTTTCTTGCGGCGTAACGCCTATCGCATTCGGTTCTAAGCAAAATTTCATGTCATTCTCTCAAATTCTCTACCGTTTTACCGAAAACTGAATTATTCATTAATTTATAAAAATCTTTCTCAGAAGTCACACATTATGGTAGCTCTCTGTCTCGTATTCAAATCAATGTAGTCCTTCAACCAGGCGCATTGCTTGAAGGAGATAGTTTTCGTGATTCTAGCTGGCTCCATCTCCAAGGTGAGACACTAATGGAGATTATGGTGATGAATAATATATTTCCGCTTATTCCCCAGGGTTGTCATCAGTTTTATGGTGGAGCCTTTTCACGAAACTAGTTACTTTGGACACAGCGACAAATCAGCGTGCACATCACGCAAACTAATAGGTTATGTGAGTTTGGCCTCCACCACATACCCTGCATCAGAGTCAGCCGCCATACCCCCTTGATTTTTCCACGTAATTCCTCGAATTCGTCTTTGCGCACCCATCGAAACTCACCAATCGGCAGTGATTCTTGCATGGCGCGCCCATATAAGTTATTCACATCCAGGAGCATGATGTAATTCGAATCAAGGGATTAAACCTGTCACCAATCCATAGGTATTTCCCTTGGTATCCCCATGGACACATTGGCAAAGTCCCCCACAGACCCCTTGCTCAAAGAAAAGAAGCATGTCAGCATCAATCAGTAATTCAATTCTGAATTTCGTTTTCTTGAGCATTGCGTCCCAAGGCAACCTAGGTGCCATGAAATAAAAGGCAGGATCCAGAGAATATGTGGTCATACATAGACTCCAGAATTTCTCGAAAACATCATCAAGCAAGTGCATGTCTGTGTCCATGTAAAGCTGTGCATGTTCTCCTGAAGTGGCGATGCTGAATTTCCACCAGATATTCATGGCATGCTCATACTCTGCCTCCATTATGGCATCGCCTGTAAGGTTTCTGGAGAATGCAGTTACGTCGAGCAGCCTGGTTTCGTTGAGTTTTGCCATACTATCCAGATACTCATATGGGAAAACCCCCTTTCTAGTTACAAGTTGAAACTTTTTCTCGTCGGGATTGAGTGCTGTGCATATCTTCCTGAGGTAGATTTTCAACAAGCTTCTGAAGTGGTGCCTGCATATAACATAGCGAGTCGAGGAAGTGGAGCATTATTCTTGGCGTCATTCGTTTGGAGAATGAGAGATATTTCTCAATGCTCTCAAGCAGGACACTGATGTGATTTTTTTCCCATCTGAAATCAGTCAAACGAAAATGAGTGTTAAACCTGCTCAAATTATTGAAGAAAACGGTTATGTCTTGGTAACTGATACTTCAAATTGGACATATTGTGAAGTACGCCAAAGAACTTCCCCGTACGGTGACAGTGTTCCCTATGAGGAGTTTACGCTTTTCTGTCCAATGGCAGCCAACAAATATTACAGTGAACCACGTTATTCTACAAATCTTCATTCTCTTTCGATTTGGTCACGGGAACATTGTGGCTGTAAAGCTTATCAACCTCCCATGAAAGTTTTTCAAGCTCAGTGAGAAGCCAAACCGCAGGATCATCCTTGACATAAGATTTGTAGCAGTTAAGACTTGAATCGTAGAACGATACAATTTGGTTCGCTGCAGCATATGGTAGGTGTTTTTCTGTGAAGGTAGCATGTGAAGCTGTGGGGGTCACCTTCAGAGCGGGTAACAGGACCGAGGAGCCATTCAAAGTCAGCGTAAACCACAACCGTGCATTGCTCCTGATGGTTAGCATTTTTATTTTTTATTCCTCAGTAGGCATAATAACACATACCCGGTGCTTGGAAGCACAATCTACTAGATGTTCTGCTAAAAACTTATCTGAGGAAAAATAATTCAGACACCTTAAACAAATATGCTTTACACAATGATTGTTTGACAATTGTCAGGAAAGGAGTCGGGACATGCCTTTGATCCAAACATAATGATAATTGCGTTTATCCTTGTTTTTCTCATCGCCAAATAAGAGCATGTTTACATACATTTTATGCTCACCAGTAAATTTTGAGAAATGGAAGGGGCCGACGATTATACGCCACTTCTAATCATCTGATTTGCGTTTCTCCAGCCCATAAACATGAACCGATACTCTGGTACTCTGAGCCTCAGATTTAAGTACGTCCTGGAAACTCGATACCATCAAAGTTATAACACTTATGAATGTCAAGGTATCTACCATATTGATAGGTGCACTCTGGATTCTCTTTAATTTTTCTTTCGCAAGCCAGGATTGATAATGGAAAACAGGTCTGATCCTTTTCATTTTTTATATTAATGTCTGCCTGCTTGTCTGCTATATCCTTAGGAAGCTTGGTATAGCTGGACCCTCCATTTACTGGATCACAGATATATGTATGGTCGTCTAGGTGTAGTATTCAGTTTAGTGCTTTAGCTGACTCCCTAACTTCCATCTCGGAAAACCAGGCCATTATAGCTCTCAAGATGGATTCTTGATTTATGTGCTCCACGTTGTCACCCCATTATCTCTCCAGAGATAATGAAGACTTCTCTATATGCCAATGGTGACGTTGGGCGGGGGGAGGGGGGGGGCTGTTTCAACAGTTCGATGCACAATACTGCGCCGCTTTTAATGGCGGAATATATTGCAGACCATTAACGCCCTTGACAAGTTCCGCTTCCAAGACAGGAAGGCAAGTTCTTAGAAAATCAAAAGGATTGCAGTACCCTCCTGTTGCATTCCGTTTCTAGTGAACGAGATTTACTCCTCAAAGGCTTCTGCAATTACCAAGTATTCTAATTGTGGTACAGTGTCACTGATCTGATGTCCTTCACTAAAAAGTCGAGAGAGGGAACTGCCGCTAGCCACAGGATTACTACAGCTAATACTACTACAACTAGATGACAAAACTGCTTGTGGTGAGGTGTTAAGGGGTACGTGCCGTACCTTGCGAGATCGGCGAGGACGAGAAGCTGGACGAAGAAGAGACGCTGTGGTATCAGGCCATTGCGAGCAGCCTTGCTTCTGTTGATGCTGCAGCCCTGACGCACTTGTCGGAGGGAGGGTGGTCCATTGACGCCAGAGCGGAAGTGACCTTCACCACAGCATATGGCGTGGACGGTGGTGCTATAGAAAAAGAATAACGAACACAATTAAGTAAAACGTTCCAGACATCGCTAGCTGCTGCAAGAAAAGAAAGACCACAGATTATTGTTATTATTTGTAAGTAGAATGAGGACATGAATATAAATTATCTGTTTCACTCTGGCTCCTTGGCACCTCCCTCATGTCATCCCACATCTCCTCGTGCTGACGAAGGTCTCCCTCCATCTCCTCCAGCCACTGTGGCAGTTTGTCCTCTCTTCAACTGGGGAAGAGCCGTCTGTCCATCTCACTGATATCACCAAGAAGCACATATTAATTTTTTAAAATATTGAAACCATATACAAACATGACAAACATCAAGAAATAAATATTTTTTTAGAATATGGACTCACAGGAGAACTGCAATGGCTCCTGCTTATTCTTGATACATACCCCTTGTAGGGAAGCAGCCTACTCATGCCTTATAAAATTCACATCAGTCTTTCCATTGTGTGCCAGCCAGTCCACTGTAACTAGCTCTGACGTCATAAATGTTGTGCAATACTTTAAAAATCAAGCAAATAACCTGAAACGTTTCTAGCATGTCAGGAGTAATACAAAATCAATATGTGTTGAATATCAGTTCAATAACTTTAACTATTTTCGAAATTTGGATGTTTTTCTGTAAAAATCATTGGCGCAACAGAAAAGAGTTGGAAACTTAAAAATTTATATTTACATTCCTTTTGCATTTAGTAGGACCAGTATTCTGGATCTCACAAATTAAAATTTTAGTTGAAATTCATGATTTTCTGGTTTTTGTCTTCGAAATTAAGGAAGCAAGATTTGATTAAGAAGGCGAATAAATAAAGCTAGGACGTTTAAATTTAAGTAGAAGGGAGATCCGCTATAATCATAAAAATGTGAGAAGTTTCAACAGAATAACAATAAAACTATAGCTATAGCGTATCTCCAAAGAGCAAGTTCAGAGCTCGTCTACTGCGTGTAGTGTAATTACATTAATTCTCTCGCCCAAAATATTTGACTTAGCCACGTCAGACTTTTATTATGATTACTTACTTGTGTGCTGATAGCACAATTAAATTGAAAGCTTCATCGGCCATCAGCAAAGGAAGCAATGATTTATTCGATAACTTAAAGTGGTGCATTACTAGCCCAGCGGCTAGTCGGGAGGGCAGATTTGATCAGGCATTCCCTTAGCCGTCCGCACTGCGGCTTTATATGTAAGAACGCTGCGCGAGAGAAGGAAGGCCCCAGTTCTCTCAAGATGCTGATTAGCGCACCACCTGTGCCGGGAGTCGCGTCGCGTCGGTATCATTGATATAAACAGCCTCGGATGCAGTAATAAGTTTCTCGGGATACGCGTAACCATGAAATCTTTTCGAGTGAAGTGTTAGTTTTGGGATGACGTTAATGATCTATCTTTAGTTTACGTATGTCGTATTTTCACGTGCCGCCGCAGGACAGACATTCTACCATTATTAGCGTGGCGTTTGATGAGCATTATCATCAAATTATGGCGAGCATTCACTTAAACATTTAATTTGAACAGTTATAGTGGCATCAGCGCAGTAGACTCTGAACTGCTCTAGTAGTTGGATTGTGTGAATTCTTTTTGGTCTGTGACTTTCAGAATATAGTGAACATTTTAGAGAGAATGGTTTTTGATTATGAATCCCAGACAATCTCCTAATTCCTCAGAGCTATAAGCTGTAGCTATAAATGTATTTCTCAGATGAAGTGGGCACTAGGAATTCTAATTACAGGCTTCACGTTTGGCTAATCACTTTCTGGTTGCCAATATTGTAGTTAGAGAGCCAGTGTTGAGAATGGCAAACAGCATAAATACAAAATATTTATTCTATTATTCCACCCGCCGCCCCACACCCTCCCTGTTCATTTTCTTCTACCAGAATATCGCCTACAATAACACCAAAGAATATGTGCCATATTACATGTACGATGAAATTGTTGTCAAACAGCAACATATTACGTATACACAGTGCTACGAAGAAAAATACATATGTACTGCTTTCAATTTTGATGCTGCTGCCGTTGCTAGTTTCAGCAGCAAATTATATGTTGCCCATATGCTAAAACAATATGACAACATGTATTCAATACTACGAAATTCTTAGTGAAAAGTTACAGTTATCGATATTTATTTTCGAAGTCAAGTACAACAGCAAAGATTCACTGACTGACCACTAAATAACAGTAGCGTATTACATATAGCCCTACAAAGAAGAATATATATGCTATTTATGATGCTGTTGCTGCTACATTTCAGCATTCATTTCGTCCACAATTTGGTGGATGTATACTGAACCAATAAGACGAAATGTATTTAATACTACGAAATCCTTAATGGAATAAAAAGTTGCCATTTTTTATATGAATATTAACTTACCAGGTTATTCCCATTGCCTCAGGAATTTGCTGCCACTGCCATTGCTGCGCTTAATTTTTCCAAATACATCTGGTAGCACAGGCACTAGCAAGAAGACGACCTGGGACACCAGCAAACGATAGCAGAATGAGGCTGGAGCTGGAGGGGGTAGGGTTTATACAGACTCAGGCTCTGTCCACTAGTCTGGTGGGAACCAATCAGACTGCAATATTCGGGGATACCTTGGTTGACAGATTTTGACTAGGGCTATTGATGAAATATCGATATACCATTTTTCTCAATAGATATCAATATATTTCGACGACAATTCCTTTCCCGATATATTCATATCAAATGGCAATATTGAGCGGCGATATTTTTATTTTCTGTTATTTTTTTCGCAATTTTCGGCAAATATTTGAAATTATTCTTTTGAAATTGTAGTAGAACGTAATTTTACTTTCAATGTGTGAAGGAGACTTACTACTTTTTGAGCTTTCATAACCTCCAGTCTTTCTCTTTGACTATATAAAGAAAGCATAGGTGGCACAATGGAGAAGTCCGATTGAACTGGGGGTAGCTGTGTGAAAGGAATAACAAGATTTTCGATGTGAAGAAATAACACACCAGTCGCGTTAAAAGCAATTTTTAACGCAGATAGTGTGCTATTTCTTCACATCAGCATTCTTCAAAAACAGTTGCTGAAAATGATGAACAAAAATCTAAATGACAGGACTGGTCTTTGCAGCGGGTGGAGAGATGGGAAATGCTGACGAAATCGGCGCTCGGCGCTGCTATCAGAAAAACGCTTAACTTCACCATGCAATTTTGACACTACAACTGCTACGTCGCTAGCGTTTGCAGTAATTCTGGACAAATTCGATATCTGATGAAACAGAACGACGGACCCATCAGTCACCTCTTATTGCACCACTTACGTGCAGTTATGGTACAGTTCATTAGCCAAACAGTGTATAGGCGCACTGCATATGAACACGATTGTGGGATTATGTGGACCAGGATACAGCTACACTTGTGAGGGGCAATGTATAATATACCTTCGCCATAGACTGAGTCTCTCCCTGGTGATCCATGTTGCATTGTACAGGCCACACAGGTTCATGGCACTCGGATGCTTTAAACACACATTGTTCCAGGTCTTGAAGTGTTAACTTTGCTGTACCACGCCCGAACATGTTGACGATGGATATATTGTTGCTACTGAAGATATTGCTGTGTCGAGTGCATGGCTTGTATTCACTTGTCATTCAATCTTCGATGTATCTCAGCTTACTACATAGATGATCCCACTTCATATCCCTGAACTGCACCTTTGCACCTCGCTGGACATTATCTATTCCCACTATAACTACAAAGTCTGTGTCAGGTGCTAAAACAAGATTGAGATGCTTCATTCCGTTGGTGGAAACTGCAGAAGTGTTGAACAACAGCACTCTGTAATGACTTAGCTGAGGCTTGGTGGATGGTGCAATCATATACAGTAGGAAGTCCAAGTCCGGAAACATTTCTATGTTGTACTCTGATGTATCAGGTGCCTCATCAGAGAGCTTATCTGCATGATGACTTAATGGGGCCAGCGACTGATACAGTGGGAACTCAAAGTCTGGAGACAGTTCCCCATGCTGACTTGATTTTCACTCCAGCATGTCAGGGTCTGCAACATAGAGTTTGTCCACATGCTGACTTGATTTCTTTTCTGCTGCTGCTCAAATGTACTTGATTTCCACTACAGCATGTTGGAAGCTGCATCTGGGAGCATGTCTGCATACTGGCTTGATGTCGCCTGCTGCTGCTGCCGCTCCTCAAATATATCAGGCACTGCATCATCTTCATCAGGGAGCACTTGAACTGAGGCAGAAATAAAGGAATACCATGAAAAGAAAAAAAACCACACACACACACACACACACACACACACACACACACACACACGCAAGCGCACAAGCGCACACGCGCGCATTGTAATGTAATTAACTGTCGGAGATAAAGTTTATCTCATGCGAAATTACGATGCCCACAGCAAAGAGTTAAGGTAACTTCATTATGTTGCCATAAAATGTGTTTAATTTATTTAATTATGAATATTTTCTTTTATGATAAATAATGGATTCGTTTGAGATGTTATATGTGTTATATTTATATGTATTTATTTATATGTATCTTTGGAGTTTATCAAGGTCAGTAGACCAAAGAATCTGGAATGCAGGAATGTCTGCAACTTCCAGGCACATTTTGGCTTGCCTGCCACTTCTTTGTTTAGCGTATCAATGTACATAGTGAAAATGTTGTAGTTACTAAACAAAAGTACTAATAAATATAATTTTTAGCTGAAAGTATTTCGGATCCGGTAGTGTTTATTTCAAACAAGAAGAAAACCCAGGCCATGCTTGTTGGAGTAATTATTTTGCAGGGCCGGCCGTGGTGGCCGAGCGATTCTAGGCGCTTCAGTCCGGAACCGCGCGCCTGCTACGGTCGCAGGTTCGAATCCTGCCTCGGGCATGGATGTGTGTGATGTCCTTAGGTTAGTTAGGTTTAAGTAGTTTCTAAGTCTAGGGGACTGATGACCTCAGATGTTAAGTCCCATAGTGCTTAGAGCCATTTGAACCATTTGAATAATTTTGCAGACAAAACTTGTAAAACCCCTAGACAAACGAGATCTGTAGTGTGTAATCTTTCAGCAGCTACTAATAAATAAGTCTTGCTGAAATTGTGCTGGAACTACTCGTATTATTCTCATTCAAAGACACGTGGTGAGAGTGTGGGTCTACCACAATATATCGCGTAAGATATCAATTTGTTCAGTTGTGAAGAAACGAGATAGGTAACAACCAGTACAGCATGCACACACGCATGCACAGACACACATGCTGTCAGTTTCTTCTTCTGCCTGGAGGAGGCAGATCTCTGATGATGCTTCATGATGATGATGATGATGATGATGAGGCCTTCACTATGCAGTACAGAGCACAAATGATGGGTTCACTTGATGGCTAGTAAGCCTGTGTTGAGGATAAGTGGTGGGGATAAATGACTGCAGTGCCATGGGAATGGGATCAATTATTTTGGACAGTGCTGCTGCAAATGCTAGTATGGTACTGTACCAACTGAGACAAAGTGAGCCACTAGTCTGTATGAACCACTATAGGACATTTTCCTGTACAAACACCTTTACAATTCACCAGAAATGAGAGGGGGGGTGTATGTTGTGAGAGGTGTTACAGACTTTGATGCCACTTCTGCTAAACCTCAAACCTTAGAAAGAAGACTATGTATACTCTGCAGGCCTGCATACAACACATTTTGGAGAATATCTTGTATCACTGCTAGCTGACTTCTTTTGCTATGCCTCATGGACATGGAGCAATGGGAAACAAATATGTTCCTCTGTCATGAAACTTTATGTGTCTGAGTGTGGTGTACTTGTGCAACTTGTACTCTGCAATATCGATTACTATGGAGAGAGTACCTATGGCAGACATATCTTAACTGCTCTTTGACTGTGTTGTCAAGTATTTGTTGGAACACGAAGTTAGTGTTCTGGTCTTCATGGAGCACTGTGGTGTACCATCTGGTACTGGTGACTGTTTCTCATGTTGAAAAGTTGTGTATAAGTAGGGAATGGACCTCCATCAGCAGGATAAATGTGGGTCTCTTGATTTTCTCGACAGGCACATTGAGAGAGAAAGGAGTGGTTTGGCTCCTTCTGCTATTCCAACTGCATATGGAGGAATCGGGGAACGGATATGCGCCTCTGTCAAATAACTCTAAATGTTCTATTGTGGTGAACTTGTGCGACTTGTGCTCTGCAATATTTATCGCTATGGAGAGACTCACCTCAGATATTGCGGTGATTTAGTGTTCTGTGCTGTTCTTGAGGTTACTGCAGCATATTGCAAGTGTGGATGACAAATGCTGTTGTCCGGCACATGACTATTCCTGTGAAGGAGTTCATCTAAAGGCTTCAAGGAGTGACAGTCACAGCCTTGGAATGTGATTATGGTATGCGTTTCATTCGTTGGATAGTGCAGAAGTATCTGATGTCTGCCTGTGTATCATGCACCAGTGGAGAGGGCATAACTGCCAATGTCTGTCACTAAAAGCTATCTCGCCATTTGAACTTATGGTAGCTGCTGAAAAGGGTTAAATTATTTCAACTCTAATGTCAGAGGGACTGTGGAGGGCTGCAGAGCATAACACTACTGAGCTTGTGGTGGAAGAAGTGAGCCAGCATGGAGCAGAGTGGGCTTCCCCTCTCCACTGTTTGTTTAAGATATACAATGGAGAGATCCAAACTTAGAGTTAGGAGAAGCAGTAACCAGTGACCATACACTTCTGATGGGCCAATACACCAGAATTATATACTGTTATAAATAACCCAACAGGTCTGAGCTGGATTGTGATGCCACAGATCCAGTGGCAGTATTCTAAGTCTTGGATTCTGATGTCATAGAGCTGCACCAGTATGCCATGTTCAATCACCATCTTGCGTTCTGCCATCATAAAACCTGTTGCAGTATTCCAAGCCTTGGATTCCAAAGTCATGGAGTTAGTATTCCAGGTCAGCCATCTTGCATCAACATCTTCGATACTAACATCATAGATCCAATGGAAACATCTGATGTCATTATACTATGTGCAAAACACACTAAACCGTGAAGTAACAATACTTCAGCGAGGTCCTTACATAAGACATTCATTGCATGGTATTGTCGTTGTTGACGTATATTTTCACTGTCCTCGGATAGTTCACACACACACACACACACACACACACACACACACACACACACACACACACACACATATATATATATATATATATATATATATATATATATATATATATATATATATATACACTCCTGGAAATTGAAATAAGAACACTGTGAATTCATTGTCCCAGGAAGGGGAAACTTTATTGACACATTCCTGGGGTCAGATACATCACATGATCACACTGACAGAACCACAGGCACATAGACACAGGCAACAGAGCATGCACAATGTCGGCACTAGTACAGTGTATATCCACCTTTCGCAGCAATGCAGGCTGCTATTCTCCCATGGAGACGATCGTAGAGATGCTGGATGTAGTCCTGTGGAACGGCTTGCCATGCCATTTCCACCTGGCGCCTCAGTTGGACCAGCGTTCGTGCTGGACGTGCAGACCGCGTGAGACGACGCTTCATCCAGTCCCAAACATGCTCAATGGGGGACAGATCCGGAGATCTTGCTGGCCAGGGTAGTTGACTTACACCTTCTAGAGCACGTTGGGTGACACGGGATACATGCGGACGTGCATTGTCCTGTTGGAACAGCAAGTTCCCTTGCCGGTCTAGGAATGGTAGAACGATGGGTTCGATGACGGTTTGGATGTACCGTGCACTATTCAGTGTCCCCTCGACGATCACCAGTGGTGTACGGCCAGTGTAGGAGATCGCTCCCCACACCATGATGCTGGGTGTTGGCCCTGTGTGCCTCGGTCGTATGCAATCCTGATTGTGGCGCTCACCTGCACGGCTCCAAACACGCATACGACCATCATTGGCACCAAGGCAGAAGCGACTCTCATCGCTGAAGACGACACGTCTCCATTCGTCCCTCCATTCACGCCTGTCGCGACACCACTGGAGGCGGGCTGCACGATGTTGGGGCGTGAGCGGAGGACGGCCTAACGGTGTGCGGGACCGTAGCCCAGCTTCATGGAGACGGTTGCGAATGGTCCTCGCCGATACCCCAGGAGCAACAGTGTCCCTAATTTGCTGGGAAGTGGCGGTGCGGTCCCCTACGGCACTGCGTAGGATCCTACGGTCTTGGCGTGCATCCGTGCGTCGCTGCGGTCCGGTCCCAGGTCGACGGGCACGTGCACCTTCCGCCGACCACTGCCGACAACATCGATGTACTGTGGAGACCTCACGCCCTACGTGTTGAGCAATTCGGCGGTACGTCCACCCGGCCTCCCGCATGCCCACTATACGCCCTCGCTCAAAGTCTGTCAACTGCACATACGGTTCACGTCCACGCTGTCGCGGCATGCTACCAGTGTTAAAGACTGCGATGGAGCTCCGTATGCCACGGCAAACTGGCTGACACTGACGGCGGCGGTGCACAAATGCTGCGCAGCTAGCGCCATTCGACGGCCAACACCGCGGTTCCTGGTGTGTCTGCTGTGCCGTGTGTGTGATCATTGCTTATACAGCCCTCTCGCAGTGTCCGGAGCAAGTATGGTGGGTCTGACACACCGGTGTCAATGTGTTCTTTTTTCCATTTCCAGGAGTGTATATATATATATATATATATATATATATATATATATATATATATATATAATGACATGTTCTGCAATGGAAGACGCTAGTTCGATCAATTTTAGAGTGCAATACAAACAGTGTATCGAACGAAAGCATAGATATCCTGTTAGGATCATAACATTCATGTATAGTCCAGACGGAAGTGTAGCGGTATGACGCAAAATTCACTTCTTTCAGTAAAATTTTCATCGACTTAAGCACAAAGTTGTATGATTTGGCTTTGGTGCGTGCTGGACAAGCGAAGGAAGTTTGTGTTGCACTGTGTTCTTGCTTTCTGCGTCGATGTTATAGATCAATTTGCGATTTTGGCAATTGTGAGGTAGCGTTACTTGTTTGCAGGTGTCAATTTAGTGTCTAATCATTCTCAATAATGTCTGGCAACAGAGCACCGAACACACCTCAACCACAGTTCTTTGTACTACTCCACAGGTACATAGCAATGCGATAATTTAGTTGTCAAAATTTCCCGACTTCTTCGTAACTGATGTGAAGTGGGGCAGTGCTGTGTTCTGTAAAGAGAATAACATAGAAAACGTTTGTGTGATCAATATCGTGTGTGTGTCCCACACTGCTAGTAGAAATAACACTCCATGTAAATAGCTTATGAGCACAATTTCATAACCACAACTGATTGTGACCATGTAGGCGGCAGACACTAGCCTGCTGCGCTCCAAGCCATACCGTGTAATTCACAGCCCCATTATGCCGGGAGAGTCATTTTCAGTCGTTACATGGTTCCATTGACTTGCTATCTCTAGGCCATATCAGGAGAATGTGCTGCAGTCTAGCGCTTGATACTGGTGACAGTTTTTCGGGTTCAGATGCTATGGATAAGAAATGTACTGATCATTACTCCCATAAGATGTCATTGTTTTTCCATTGCCAGCCAGTGTGGCCGAGCGGTTCTAGGCGCTTCAGTCCGGAACCGCGCTGCTGCTACGGTTGCAGGTTCGAATCCTGCCTTGGGCATGGATGTGTGTGATGTCCTTAGGTTAGTTAGGTTTAAGTCTAGGGGACTGATGACCTCAGATGTTAAGTCCCATAGTGCTCAGAGCCATTTGAACCATTTTTTTCATTAACTATAATTGCCGCATCTTTGATGGTCACAATTTGTGTTGTAAATATGTATCATCAAACATGTATTGGTCGAAAACTGAATAGTAGTCCCTTGGATTCAAAAGTACTATGAGATGACAGAAAATTCGATCAGCTTGCATGTGGTGGTGCCGGCACAAATCTTCTGCACTACACACTGAAGTGTGTACATGAATCATTTAACTATAGTCCTTTTATGCAAATGCAAAGCTTTCTCCTCATGCTGTGAGAGTGTGGTGGAGGTTGTTGACTGCATATTACACCCACGACATGGATGATGACCCTGATGGTGACTGCAGTTCAGTTCTATACCTTGAAATGTCATTTACAAGTACGGTATTTATCGTTATAGAAAATATCGTATTTGCCTGTATGTATCTGCCTCATTTTTCTGGCTACAATTCGAGTTGTAGGTATGTGTAAACGTGTTTCAATCTCAAATGCTGTTGCTACATACCTGGTACACATAAATTCATGTATTTTGTGGCTCCGTGATGTTGGTTATGTTATTTTTGGTAAATAGTCATTGTCCAGTCCACACAAAATTTGTTTTTGCGGTGAATTTTACAAGAATAGCACATTGTTGTTGTTGTTGCGGTCTTCAGTCCAGAGACTGGTTTGATGCAGCTCTCCATGCTACTCTATCCTGTGCCAGCTTCTTCATCTCCCAGTACCTACTGTAACCTACATCCTTCTGAATCTGCTTAGTGTATTCATCTCTCGGTCTTCCTCTACGATTTTTACCCTCCACGCTGCCCTCCAATACTAAATTGGTGATCCCTTGATGCCTCAGAATATGCCCTACCAACTGATTCCTTCTTCTAGTCAGGTTGTGCCACAAATTTTTGTTCTCTCTAATTCTATTCAATACCTCCTCATTAGTTATTTGATTTACCCATCTAATCTTCAGCATTCTTCTGCAGCACCACATTTGAAAGCTTCTATTCTCTTCTTGTCTAAACTATTTATCGTCCACGTTTCACTTCCATACATGGCTACACTCCATACGAATACTTTCAGAAACGACTTTCTGCACTTAAATCTATACTCGATGTTAACAAATTTCTCTTCTTCAGAAACGCTTTCTTTGCCATTGGTAGTCTACATTTTATATCCTCTCTACTTCGACCATCATCAGTTTTTTGTTCCCCAAATAGCAAAACTCATTTACTACTTTAAGCGTCTCATTTCCTAACCTAATTCCCTCAGCATCACCCGATTTACTTCGACTACATTCCATTATCCTCGTTTTGCTTAATAGCACATTAACATATTATATTTTTTAGCTTCAAAGCCATCACACAGGTGTCCACCGAAGTGTTAGGCCATCAAATTGGTTGTATGTGCATGATGTCCCTCTCAGCTGCCCGGGCTGTCACTGACAGATGGTGGGCTGGCGACCGGCTGCGGAACTCTTAAGTGACACAGCGATGCTGGTGATTGGCAGCTCTGCCTACCTTCTGAAAGCATCAGTGGTGTGTGTGTGTGCTGACGGACTTCTTGACCCTGAAAATGTATTTGTTCAAATAAAGATGCAAGTGTTCCTGCTAAATGGTGTACAGTTTTGACTTTAACTTAGTGGAATAAGTCGAGAGGGACCGTTTCTGGAAAGTCTGTCCCTCCTGCTGTTCGTTTAAATAAGGATACAAGGGGGAGACCCCCAAATTTGGAGTTAGGAAAAGCAGTGACCATACACCTCTGAGTGAATAGTAAGCGGGGAACATGTTCCAAGTAGGTCAGCAGACAGGCCTGAACCTGCGCAAACATCCTTTGTCTCTGACATTATAGCGCCAGTATTCCAGAATCTCAAGAGCCTGTTCCAGTATGCTCTGGTCGCTAAGTGCGATCGCCATCTTGTATTCCAAGTTACCTCGGATTCTGATATAGTAGAGTCATGCCAGTATCTAAAGTCAGGACTAGACTGCCAGAATTCACACTCTTATAAGCATTCCAACAGGTCTGAGCTGAATTGTGACATCTGAGCTGCACCAGTATGTCACAGTCACCATCTTGCATTACAGGTCAGCCGCCTTGGATTCGGACATCATAGTTAGGCTGGTGCTCGTATGCCAAGTCAGCCAACGTGCCAACGCACCATTTTGAATTTCCCACCAGTTTACACATAGGAAAAGAACCTCCTTCCACATGAAACACACTAGCACAAATGGGCTATTTTTTTAATTTCCCGACAAAATTTGAATTTCCGCCATTTTATCCCTGGGACAATTCGTCTGTGTCATATGGGATCAGGGTAGGGAAATCCAATGACTGATTGATGATGCCATCAGTGACACAAACTGTGCTTCAACTCTCCTTACATACCTACTGGTATACTGATATCCATGGAGATGCAGTGAGCAATTTATTGGAATTGTAGAGCTTTTTTACAACTTCCCAACAAGTTAGTTGATACTTGTGTTGGTTTACATGTAGAGGAATCTCAGATAACCTCTTTTCGCTAATGTACACATAATGTTTTTAGAAGAAAGGAAGATAGACTGATCGTTCTCATATCCTTAGCCTTGATATGGCCAATTATCCCTGGCTTCAGAATGAAAACAACCCTCACTGTTCTCCAAGCATTCTGAATGATTCCTGCTACTAGGCTGACCCTAAACAATCTACACAGGAATCTAATGAATCCCTCACCTTCTCATTGCAGTAGAGCTGGAAAGATTCCATCTGGGTCTGCTGACCTGAACAGTTGCAACATTGCCACTGCCCCCTGAATTTTTTTGTAACTAACACATTCTCTAGTAGATTCCCAATTTTCCCTTTGATTACCTGTCAACCAGTGCCTCTCAGGAACTAACTACTGGTCTGTGTTATCTGCCAGAGTACATCAAGGGAAAAAGAGTCTTTAGGAGCACATCCAGTATCTTATTCACTGTCCATGTATACCCACCATCATCCTTCCTTATCTCACCTCTTGGATTAGTTGGTATGCTAGTGAAGATTTTATGAAGTTTAGAAAAAGTAGTTTTATCTACCACTTCATCACAGACTATCATCCAGGATGATAGCTTTGATTGCCTCATCAGAAGTTTGTGTTTGGCAGGGAACTCCCAATACTTTGCCCATTGTCCTTCCTTACTTACAAGGTCCAACAGTCTTCTTACTTGCTTGCTTTGCAATTCCAGAGTGTTGTTTCACCAAAGTATGTTTCTATTTGTGTACTTCTTGGGGGCTGGCAATTTTCTAAATATGAAGTCGTAATGGCAGGTGTCACTGCGTCTGTCATTTCCTCAAAATCTACTGGGTTCCTCATCGAATTCCTGACTCTAGATAAGTTTGAGTTTAGTTCTTTCCCACCTGAGTCCCAGTCTGTTTTCCTAGGATTCCTACAGGTAATGGTTTGTTTAACACCCATTTTCACCCCAAACTTAATATATATGTGATCAGATAAGGATGGCTTCAAAGCCATATGCCATTGTCTGGCATAACTACCCATTAGAGAGGACTCTAAAGTTATGTCAGTTACTTCTTTCCTTCTATTCCTGAAGAGAGGCTGCCTACCTATATTCAAGATTTTCAAATTACTCTCTATTAGTTATTGGAATACATGCTGACCTCCACTACTGGTATTGCTGCTTCTCCACACCAGGTTGTGGGCATTGGCATCACAACCAACCAACAGTTGTTCACTCTGCTGTGACCAACTGCCTATCTGTCTCCTCACTTCCTGGGAAGGAGAAATACTGTCCTCGTAAGGAAGGTAAGCTGAACCCAATAAAATTTCCCTCATGCTTGCTTCGTCACACTGTTTCATCATGGTGGTCACAAATGCTCATTGGCATTAGTCAGCCAGTCAGGCAGGGCAGAAGGCCAAGACACAAGCAGCAACAGGGAAGTAAACAATTGTTTGACTGTTACGAGTTCCTAACCAGGAGCGAGTTGTATAGTTTGATCTGTGTGCTTTGGTAGTTTAGTTTCTTGAATTTTTGCATGTTAATTTAATATTTAATACACAATTCACATGTCTTCGTTTGTATCAGAAAATAAACTGATTTTGTGACATATTAAAAGTTCCTAATCAGGAGCGAATTATTTACTCTCGTCAAGTGCATTGATAGTTCAGTTATTGAATCTCTGCATGTTAATCTTATTTACTAGACACAATTCTTACGTTTTTACCAGTGTCTCCAGTAGAGTTCATAGTGAATGAAAATAGTCCTTTGTTTGTGTCTGTAGTGGAGTTTTCCATGGTCTTTAGTATGGTTAGGGATGGTGATTGCTGTGTGCAGATGTGAACTCAGTTGGTGACACTCTGCTTTCAGCTCCAGGCTGTGATGGCTTCAGTTACACAGTTTGAAGCTGCAATGGATGGACATCACTGTTGTGAGTTCGCCATGGGGATCCAATGGGCGTGCAACACATCTGAGTCTACCAATGGATCTGCTCTGGTGGCCAGTCCAGTTACTGCTTGCACTGAGATTAACCCCTCAGCTGTGGTCGAGTGTGAGGTCGCCTCGGGGAATGGCAGGTGGCAAAACACTTCTCAGGGGACCGAACATAAGGCCTCCCAGGTACGTCTGACAGACAGGTTCCAGGTGTGTTTGTGGCTGACACTGTCCCTCAGTTAGATGCAGTCGCTTTTCCTGTTTCAGAGGAAACCTCTCAGCCTGCAAGATCTGGGCAATCACAGAGGGTGGGATTATTGGTAGCTGGGAGCTCCAATGTTAGGGACATCTGCCAAGGATGGAAAGAAAGCCAATGTGCATTCCATGTGCATACTTGGTGGAGTCATTCCAGATATGGAATTGGTCCTTCCAGATGCCATGAAGAGCACAGGGTGCAGCCAGCTGTAGGTGTGGCTCACGTTGGTGCCGATGATGTGTGTCACTCTGGATTGGAAGAGAGTCTCTCTGGTTTTGAGTGGCTATCAGAAGTGGTAAAGGCTGCCAGTCTTGCTTGTGAGAGGAAAGTAGAGTTCACCACCTACACCATAGTTTGCAGGACCAATCTGTGGACCTCTGGTAAAAGCTGAGTGGAGAGTCTGAACAGAGGTTCAGATGGCTCTGCGACCATGTAGGATGCAGACTCCTCGACTTGCGCCATAGGATGGTTGGGTTTCGGGTTCCACTAAATAGGCCAGGAGTCCACTACACACAGGAGGTGGCTCCATGGGTAGCAGGGGCTGTGTGACGTGGGCTGGGCAGTTTTTTAGGTTAGAGGGTCTTGGAGAAACACAAAAAGGGCTTCGGTCACCAGGAGTGCATGTCGAACACAAGTACCATCGGTATAACAGTTGTAGATTGTCGTAGCTGCGTTGGTAAAGTATCAGAGCATCAAGATAGAAAGCATTAATGCTCAAATCGTTGTAGGAACTGAAACCTGGCTAAAACTGGAGATAAGTTCAACCGAAATTTTTGCGAAGGACCTAACGCTGTTCAGAAAGGATAGGGTAAACGCAGTTGGCGATGGCGTGTTTGTTGCTGTTAGAAGTAGTTTATCTTGTAGTGAAACTGAAGTAGATAGTTCCTGCAAGTTAGAATGGGTAGAGGTCATTCTTGGCAACCGGAATAAAGTAATAATTGGATCCTTTTACCGACCTCCCAACTCAGATGATACAGTAGCTGAAAGATTTGAAGAAAACTTGAGTCTAATTTCAAATACATACCCTACTCCTACAATAATAATTGGTGGTGACTTCAATTTACCCTTGATATCTTGGCGAAAATACACGTTTAAATCAGGAGGTACATATAAAACATCGTCCGAAATTGTGCTAAACGTATTCTCTGAAAATTATTTCGAGCAGTTAGTTTACGAGTCCTCTCTTATAGTAAAGGTTGTGAAAACACATTGATTTCTTAGCAATAAATAATCCTGAGCTAATAACGACCAGCAAAAAGGATATAGCGATTGGTGAATACAGGATTGTCATAGCGAAAGTGAATATTGTAACTCTCAAATCCTCCAAAAATAAACGAAAATATATCTATTCAAAAAAAATGTAGGTAAAAATTCGCTTGACGCCATCCTGTCTGACAAGCTCCACTCCTCCTAAATTAACAATGTACCGATAAGTGTGGACCAGATGTTGCTTAAATTATCGACAGCAATTGAGATATTTATATCAAATAAATTAACAAACGATGGAGCTTATCCCCCTTGGTACACAAAACGGGTCAGAATACTGTTGCAGAAACAACGAACAACGCATGCCAAATTTAAACGAACGCAAAATCACCTAGATTGGCGATCTTTTACAGAAGCTCGGAATTTAGCGCGTATATAAATGCCAGACGATTATAATAGTCTCCACAACGAAACTTTATCTCGAATCCTGGCAGAAAATCCAAAGACATTCTGGTCGTATGTAAGGTATGCTAGCGACAAGACAGAATCAATGCCTTTTCTGCGCTACAGCAATGGAAATATTATCGATGACAGTGTTGATAAAGCGGAGTTACTAAACGCAGCCTTCCGAAATTCCTACACCAAAGAAGACGAAGCAAATATTCCAGAAATCGCGAATCAAGAACAGCTGGCAACATGAGTAACTTAGAAGTAAATATCTTCGGAGTAGTGAAGCAGCTTATATCACTTAATAAAAGTGTCTTCTGGACCAGACAGTATATCAGCTAGGTTCCTTTCAGCGTATCCTGATGCAATAGTTCCATTTTTAACAATCATATACAACCGCTCATTCAGCGAAAGATCCGTAACCAAAGACTGGAAAGTTGCACAGGTCACACGAATATTCAAGAAAGGCTGTACGAGTAATCCACTAAATTATAGGCCAATATCATTAACGTCGATATGCAGCAGGAGTTTGGAACATACATTGTATTCGAACATTATGAATTACCTCGAAGAGTACGGTCTATTGCCACACAGTCAATACGGATTCAGAAAACATCGTATTTTTGAAACTCAACTAGCTCCTTAATCACACGAAGTGTTAAATTCTATTGACAAGGGATTTAAAATTGACTCCGTATTCCTAGATTTCCAGAAGACTTTTTGACTCTGTGCCTCGCAAACGGCTAGCAGTCAAATTGCATGCTTATGGAATATCGTATCAGTTATGTAACTGGATTTGTAATTTCCTGTCAAATGGGTCACAGTTCGTAGTAATTGACGGGAAGCCATCGAGTAAAACGGAAGTGATTTCTGGCGTTCCCCAAGGTAGTGTTATGGGCCCTCTGCTGTTCCTTATCTATATAAACGTTTTAGGAAACATTCTGGGCAGCCCTCTTAGATTGTTTGCAGATGGTGCTGTCGTTTATCGTCTAGTAAACTCAGCAGAAGATCGAAATAAATTGCAAATTGATTTAGAAAAGATATATGTATGGTGGGAAAATTGGCGACTGACGGTAAATAATTAAAAGTGTGACGTCATCTACATGAGTTCTTAAAGGAATCCGTTAAACTTCGGTTACACAATAAATCAGTCAAATCTAAAAGTCGTAAATTCAAATAATTACCTAGGAATTACAATTACGAACAACTTAAATTGGAAAGAACACAGAAAATGTGGGGAAGGCGAACCAAAGACTGTGTGTTATTGGCAGAACACTTAGAAAATGTAACAGATCTACTAAAGAGAGTGTGTACAGTACGCTTGTCCATCCTATTTTGGAGCCCAGCTGGACAGTGTAGGATCCTTACGAGATACGATTAATGAAGTACATCGAGAAAGTTCAAAGAAGAGCAGCACATTTTGTATTATGGAGAAGTTAGAGAGAGTTTCACGGCCATGATACAGCATTTGGCGCGGTCATAATTAAAACAAAGGCTTTTTTGTTGCGACAAGATCATCTCATTTGCTTTCAATCACCAACTTTCTCCTTCGAATGCGAAAATATTTTGTTGACTCCGACGTACATAGGGAGAAACGATCATCATCATAAAATATGGGAAATCAGAGCTTGCACAGAAAGATATAGATGTTCGTTTTATCCCTGCACTGTTCTCGACTGGAATAATAGAGAAGTATTGCGAAGGTGGTTGATGCCATGGTGGCTTCCGACGTCCTTTATTACCCTGACAGTAACCTGCGAGAGCCCTAAATACAATTTCTGGTCCTGTTCTAGCATTCCCATCAGAGATTTTTCAGACTGCCACTACAAGTTCTTGGCTACCTACTCCAGTCCAGTCAAAAGCATTACCTCTCCCATCAAAAGTAGAGAGCTCCCTGTGGAACCCATCATGTGATCTGCTAAGCTAAGCTGCAACCACTGTGCTATGATCTACATGGGCATGAGAACCTACAAGCTGTCTGCCCCATGAATGGCCACCGACAAACTGTGGCCAAGAAACAGCTGGGCCACCCAGTTGCTGTGCATGCTGTTCAACACATCGTTCTTCATTTTAATGACTGCTTCACAGCCTGTGCCATCTGAATCCTTCCTACAAACACAAGCTTTTCCTCCTGGCCTCTCCCTGTCATTGTCCCTTACCCCCTATCCCCTTTCCTGTTCCCACTCCAGCACTACACAGCCCTCTGTTCCACCAATGCTCTCACAGTCCTTGTACTTCTCTCCTTTTTCACCCCCCCCCCCCCCCCATATTACATCTAAATTTCCCGGCTGCACCTAGCTGCCCTGCCCCCTCTCTGTCTTGTTCCTGTATGCTCCCACAATTAGCACTTTACTGTCTCCCACCCCTACCCTGCTATCCCTCACCCTCCCTGCCCCAGCTTTCTCCTTAACCTCTCCACCCAGACTGCTGCTCCCATCATGCACAGCTGCTAGCAGTATTGCCTCGGCAGCCAGAGACACTGCTCATGGTGTGTGTGTGTGTGTGTGTGTGTGTGTGTGTGTGTGTGTGTGTGTTTTTTTTTCTTTTTTTGTCTAATATGGAATAAGGCCTTTTGGCTGAAAGCTTACTTGTTTGACACACTATTTGTTGCACTTATCTGTGATTCAACATCTCTGCTACATGGTGAGTAGAACAATATTGTCATTTTTGCATCCTAGATTTTCCATTGTTTGATACAACCTTTTGGTATTCTGCCAAGACCACTTCATTCCGTTCCCATATATTCTCAAACAGTCTTACAAGGCATATCCTTAAGAAGTTTCAGTACCCAAATTGAAATCTTAGTAGTCTTTAAGAGCTCAGCTGCTGTCTTGAGCAGCAACTTTGCTTCCTCACACAGAGACATTTTGGGCATCATCTCCTTGAGCCAATCCACTGTTCCCATCCCATCAAAGACAAAGGTGAGAGCACAGTTGTCCAGATAGACCATCCTGAATTCAGGGCATGGACTAGCACCTTCCCCAGTCTTCTCAAAGACAGTCATCTGAACAAGCTCCATCTGCTGCAATAATGTTGACCAGAAGATATCCTGTCAGTAACTGCTGTCCTAAAAACTAAGCCTAAATTACTACACATCTGTTTTCCCATTTCTTGTCTCAACTTTTTCTCGCTCTGTTTATCCTGAGAATTGGGAGTATTGGATACCTCCCTTGTTCTCTTGTTCCCTCTCTTAGAAGTATAAGACATCTGATAGTCTCTTCTTTGCAGGTCTTAGGTTCAAGGCCTTTTAGTTCTCTCCATTTATGTTCAGGAAGCCATACTTCTTTAACAGCATTTCATATTTCATCAAAGAAGAAGGATTCTGTGTAATTGCATACATTGATAGTTACGTTATTCTATGAGAGCTACTTAGCTTTAATTGAAACCTGTTTGTTGTTGTCACAATGTGTAACCATTAAGTAACTACATGTTTTAATCATATCAGTTTCCATTGAGACTTTTTGTTTATTTGTACTCTTTAGGATGATTTGGGGATCATCTCCTTGAGCCAATCCACTGTTCCCATCCCATCAAAGACAAACTAATCCCCTTAGTAATGGTACTGAATTGGTCTTTATACAGAGGTGTCTGATACTCTACTCCAGTTTCCTTTATCCTGTGATACCAAGTACAAGGTATAACTGCCTGCTACCATCTTCAGAATTCACACAACCTGTAGAACAATTACACCATACTGTACAAGTGTTCCCACTGATCAGTAGTTACATAGGGCCACAATCAGCTTTAATGTGTCTACATAAATTGCGAGGATACAACATTAGGTTTGCCACTTGATTGTCAAAATATCAAATATACTTTAGATTAAGCTGCATGCTCAAGACAGATAACTAAAACTTGTTTCATATGAAATTAGTGCCTCTTTTGATCAACCAGCATATGGTTGCAGGGTATTTCAAGTCTGCAGAAAAAGCTCCTTTGGAGAAAATACTTTAATGGGGAAGGAAAAGCCATAATAAATGGTACAATGGGACATACCCTCTGCCATGGACTTCATAGTGGTTTGCAGGGTATAGATGTAGATGTACACGATATTCTTGAACAGAATTGATCAAAATTTCAGACACTGTAATCTGACACAAAAACTGCAAACTGCATCCTCTTAGCACGATAATATGAAATCATCAGAGTGCATCCACTTTGTCGCATTGCAGAATGCCCCACACATGTGCGCTCACATAGGAAAATTCAACCTCTGGCCATTTAATATTATGGCATGGTCACCACATTGCATTTGCAACGATTTACTCATGTAGGATGACACGTAAGGTATTGCATTATTCACTGCACTGAGTTATCACATTTGCTGTTTCCAGCAATACCTTTTCAAAGTCATTTACCTGGGACATGGTGACATAGGATTCAGAGGAAAATGTTTCCCAATCAAATTTCTTAATAAAAACCTTGGCAGATCATCAGTGGGGTTTGAATGTGGTACTAATAAAATGAGTGGGTATTGGTCACTATCACAGATATCTCTGTGGTCATGTCATTGTATAACGGCATAAACTCTCTATGGTAAACTGTTACCATAATTAAATTAATTCCTGGCAACTAGACTATTTAATTAGTAGTACAGCTCACATCAAGTAGTCATACTTGTTTTTAATAATCATGACTATGTTCCCTAACCAATATGATAAATGTTAAAGTCATTAAAATTGGTATGTACTATTACTGACTGCAAAAATATTTCGTAACAACAGTTCAAGTTTTGCAACACCTTTTAAATTTCGCTTTTAAATATCAGTCACTATAATTTCTTTGACATTATATGCACACTGTTGACATTATAATTCCACCCTCCACACACAAAAGTGCACTACCCATGACTGTTTTCCCAATGTATTAACTTCAGTATTTTCAACCTAACCATAGACTCATGTCCATACTGTGGCACCTGACTCCACAGACTCCCCTTGAACCTTCAGACAATGCCTACCAACTGTACTTGTCATGCTGTGGTCCCAAGAGAACCAATGGTGGAATGAAGGATACATCACTCCTGCCTAAGGTAAGCAGTACACTTTAAGAGACATGAGATAGATATTGCAGGGCAGTGGCAGTTGTCAGATGTATATTCCATGCAAATCACATAGTTACGAACATTGATGCACATAAAATTACTATATTAGCTCTGGTATAACCAGGATTACACCGAAAGCATGGCAAGATATGCTACTGGCCAAGGGCACAGCCCCAAACCAAAGAGCATGCAAAAATTGACCAGAAAAACAAACATGAAATACAATTTAAGAATCAACTGGGAAGGTGCATGAATTCAGCTACTCCTCATGTTTCTATTTTCTGTCTATGAGAAGAAGCCTTTTCCTCAGCACGTGACTGTAAATGCAAGTTGTCACAGTGTCCATTTATTGAAGTAGCATTATAAAGAAACAACAACATCTCGCTCATCTTCAACAGAAGATTTCTTGTTGCTGCTTCGCTATGACATTGTAGCATCCCAAAGGTCGGGGAGTGGGTGCAGAAGCACAAGTATCTGGATAGCCCTACGTAATGTGGAGCTGACAACTAGATGCACGAGAGGTGGACCTGCCAGTATAAAATGAGGCGGGAAGCATTGTACTGTACGTAGACAAGCATTACTAGCAGAATGGGTTGGTCAGGAGAGCTCAGTGACTTTGAATGTCGACTAGTCACTGAATGTTACCTGAGTAACAAATCCATCAGAGATATTTTAACCCTTATAAAACTATCCAACTCAGCTGCTGGTGATGTGACTGGGAAATCAAAAACAACAAGCAAGACCAGAAAGACCTCCGTACTGATCGACAGGGAGCATTCAACATGGCATTAAATCAATGAAAGGAACCACTTTTGAGTTCAAAAGTGCTATCAGCAGTCTAACTAGCACAATGACTATGTGTATGGAGTTGAAAAGAATGGTGTACAATGGTTGAGCAGCTCCCCATAGGCCACACATTTCTGTAGTCAATACTTTGCGACACTTCAAGTGGCATAAAGAGCGATACCTACCACTGGGCAGTGAATGACTGGAAATGAATGATTTTGAGCGATGAACCACCCTATACCTGGGGCAATCCAACAGAGAGGTTTGGGTTTTACGAATGTGTGGAGAACATTACCTGCTATCATAAACAGTGCCAACAGTGAAGTACGGAGGAGGTGCTGTTACGGTACGGAGGTGGTTTTCATAGTTAATGTGTGGTCTGCTTATTGTGCTTAAGAAAACACTAAATATGGAAGGATGAGAATACATTTTATAGCATTTTGTACTGTAGAGGAACAGCTCAAGGATAATGAGTGTTCATATCAGCATGACAGTTGATCCCATCATTAAGCAGCATCTCTGAGGCAATGGTTGTGGACAACAGCATTCCTGAAATAGACTGGCATGCTCAGAGCCACACCATGAACCTATAGAACACCTTCGCAATGAGTTAAAATGTTGACTTTGGTTCAGATCCCAGGCTGAACGTCATTACCTTCTCTAGTTTTGGCTCTTGAGGAAGAACGTGTGATCATTCCTCCAGACATTCACACACCTCATGCAAAGTATCCCCAGCAGAGCTCAAGCCACCTTAAAGGCAAAGGATACAAACACCCCATACTAATGTTCAGTATTAGGAGTTCAAATACTTTTGATCAGATAGTGTACTGTTTTAACAGGCTTCTGATTTTTGCAGATTTCTGCTGACAGAAGATTGGAGCACAATGGTTCTTGCTAGTGTGTTACAAAGTACACTGAGGTGACAAAAATCATGGGATACTTCCCAATGTTGTGTTGGAACCCCTTTTGCCTGGAGCAGTGGAGTAACTCTATGTGGCATGGACTCAGCAAGTCACTGGAAGTCCCCTAAACAAATACTACGCCATGCTGCCTCTATAGCCATTCATACTTGTGAAAGTGTTCCTAGTGCAGGATTTTGTGCACAAACTAACCTGTCAATTATGTTCCATAAATAATCAATGGGATTCATGTCAAGTGATCTGGGTGGCCAAATCGTTTGCTCAAACCGTCCAGAATGGCATAACCAGAATTTAATGGATTCCTTCTAGTACTTACATGGATGACCTCACATTTTTCATTATTTCGGGTCAATTTCCACTTTTTGCACTGTAGAGATATCTTTTCTAAATCATTTTGCAAAGTGGTTTTCATCTTCTGGTGACTTTACTAGACTGTGAATAAAAGCATCTGCAAGCTATCTAAGAGGGCTGCCTAGATTGTCTCCTAAATCATTTATATACATTAGGAAACGCAGAGGGCACATCTACATCTACATCATACACTGAAAGCAACCTAACAGTGTGTGGCGGAGGGTGATTCTGGTATCGCTCTTCCCTGTTCCACTTGCTTATGACATATGGAAAGAATGATTGCTAGTGAGCCTCTGTATTAGTTCTAATTTCTCAGATTTTCTTGTCTTGGTCATTTTGCGAGATGTGTGTGGGGAACATAATATGTTGCCCAACTCTTCCCAGAAAGTGCTCTCTCAAACTGTCAAGAATAGCTCTCCATGATGCACAATGCCTCTCTTGTGGCGTCTGCCTCTTCCCTGGGGAATGCCCGTAATAACTTTCATTTTACTAGATTTTTTTCCATTAATTGCTATTACCTGTGACCTTCCTGACAGGAATTGCCCAATTGCCCAACCAAGACAATAAGCCATTGACATGTAATTTGATTAGTAGACACTTGACGAACGGAGTTAAAAGCCTTCTGGAAATCTAAAAATATGAAATCAATTTGAGATCCTCTGCCAATAGCACTCATAACTTTGTGTTAATAAAGAATTAGTTTTGTTTCACAAGAACAATATTTTTGGAATCAACACTGTGTGTCAACAGATGGTTCTCCAGCAGTATTCAGACCGTTTGAACACAGTACATGCTTCAAACTCCCACTGCAAATTGAAGTCAGTGATATGAGTCTGTAATTCATTGGATTACTCTTTCTTCCTTTATTGAGTATTAGTGTGGCAACTGTAACTTTCCAGTCTTTAGATATGGTTCTTTCATTGAGTGAGCCATTGCCATTTTATATGATGGTCAAGTACAGAGCTATTGTGTCAGTATAGTCCGAAAGGAATATAATTGGTACACAATCTGGACTGGACGACTTGCCTACATTAAGTGATTTAAACTACTTTGCTATACTGAGGAGATCTACTTTCAAGTCACTAACATTGGCAGCAGTTCCCGATTTAAATTCTAGGATATTTACTTTGTCTTCTTTGGTGAAGAAATTTCGGAAAACTGTATTAGTAACATTATCATTGTTATCATACAATGAAGGTATTGATTCAGATTTTCTGCCAGATTGTGTGACAGAATTTCATTGTGGAGACTATTAAAAGCGCCTTGCATGGAATTTCATTCTAAATTTTGAGTTTCTGTAAAACTTTGCCAATCTTGTGGATTTTGTATTCTTTTAAATTTGGCATACTTTTCTCATCGCTTCTCCAAAAGTGCTCTACCATGTTTTGTATACAAATGGGGAAAAGGAGGGGGTGGGGTCAGTTCCTTCTCTTATTAATTTGTTTTGTATATATCTCTCCACCACTGTTGACACTATTTCTTTGAATTTAAGCCATCTCTAATCTACATTTACATAATTCTGAAGGAATGGAGGCAGTTCCCCAGGAAGGTATCAGGAGAATTATCATCTGCTTTTTTAAATAGATTTATTTTGTATTTTTTTTTTTTTTTTGTAGGTTTAGAAGTTATGGTATTCAGTCTAGCTACAACAATCTTGGAAGTCAGTAACCCCTGTATCCATCACAATGCCCCCTATTTGCTCAAGATTATTTGTTGCTAAGAGGTGGAGTATGTTTTCACAACCATTTACAATTTGAGTGAGCTCCTGAACTTATTGTTCAAGGTAATGATCTCAGATGTTTTATGTCTGCCATCAACTTTGAATGTATATTTTTTGCCAGCATCAAGGGTGCACATTGAAGTTACTGCCAAATATAATTTACGAGTGAGGTACTTCTTTGAAATGAAGCTCAAGTCATCTTTGAACTCTTCAGCAACTGTATCATCTGACTTGGGATGTCAGTAAAAAGGAACCAATTATTAATTTATTCTGGATTTCAAGTATAACCTCTATCCATTGTAACTCACGCGGAAATATCTACTTCGGTTTTGCTATAAGAAAGACAACTTCTGACAGTAACAAATAAACCCCCACCAACTGTATATAATGTATCCTTTCTGAACACCAACAGATTGTTTGTAAAAATTTTGGATGACCTTATTTCCAGTGTTAACCATCTTTCAGTACCGTTAAATGTTTTGTGTTTCAGTGCTTCCCATTAGCACCTGGAGCTCTCTTAGTTTCCCAGCACAAATATGACAATTTACTGTCATAATACCTATGGTTTCTAGGTCAAGCCTTCTCCTGTGTTTGACCTGCACCCTTTGAGAATGAAACCAGTTCTATTCTTTCCTGATACCCTGTAACCTAAAAAGCTACCCAGCCCACACCACACAGCTCCCACTACCCATTTAGCCACCATCTGTGTGTAGTGGGCTCCTGAGCTACCAAACAGGACTCAATACCCCACCACTCTGTGGAGAAAATCGAGGCATCTGCAGCTCACACGTTCACAGAACCATCTGATCCTCTAGTTCAAACCCTCCACTCATCTCTGTACCAATGGTCTACAATTGGTCCTGCCAACAATGCTACAGATGATTAGCTCTGACTTGATCTTACAAACAAGACTGGCATGCTTTACCAATTTGGATAGGCGCCAGAAACCAGAGAGAATCTCTTCTGATATGAAGCATCACCCATCATTAGTAATGACAATTTATGAGGAAGAAATAAAATTTAAAAAATTAATTACATGCTAATAACAAACTGAGTGAGGTGGCGGAGTGGTTAACATGCTTAACTCACATTCAGGGGAATGGCTGTTCAAACCTCCTCATGCCCATCCTGATTTAGGTTTTCTATGATTTCCCTAAATTTTTCGAGGCAAATGCTGGGATGGTTCATTTGATATAGCATGGGTGATTTCCTTCCCCATGCTTTAAAGAGTCTGAGCTTGTACTTCACCTCTAATGATGCCGATATCAATGGAACATTCAACTCTCATCTTCATTCCTTCCTAAAACTAATCCACAACAAGATATTGACATGGTTTACTGTCAGTTTTGTTACAAAGCTTATACAACCTGTAATTTATTTATTAAAATGATACATTTACTTTGTTGTGTGCAATATATTAATATAATTCATGTAAGTAATATTTTACAATAATGCTTCATTTTTATTAAACCTAATTCAGAGTGTATACGTGGACAAGAAAAAAAATTCCCGGATTTCCCGGTTAAAAATACACTTTCTCCCGGGTGACAATATATTTTCCCTTATCAATCCTTTGAATGGTTATGGTTTTATACGCGGGGGTACTATTTCCCAGCACTTTAGAAAACGAAACTCAGGGAAAAAGACACATTTTGGAAACATCTTTGATGTGCAGCAACATGTTCGCTGCGTATTTTCGTATTATGAAAGTATACACTGGAATTCCACCGAACACCACATGTTGCTTTCCGAATCATTGAAATCGAGATTTCGATGCGCTTTTGTAGGCCGCTCGTAGCTCATGTCACATGATCTCACTAGCCGATGACAGCGGATATTCAGAGCATAGGACACGTGATGTAGTCAGCCAACAGCAACATCACTGTTAAGTAGCACGAACACACAGAGAGGGAAAGTTAATAGTTTAAATTAATAAACACAGTGTTGCTACAAGAAAAGTTTTTGCATATAATATTGTTCTCAAACTGCAAGAGAAGCTAAGCTTTTGCATATACTGTTGATCTTTTTTGCGCGTGTTACACTTTAAGATATATCACACAAATGTGCCAGTAAAATTTTTAATAATGACATAAATGTCTGATCTTCAGGGTTCGAAATTCTTCTAAATGGCGCGTCATCAAAGAGTTGATTTTTAAATGAGAGTCAAATGCTCTGCGATTTAATAAATTCATGGTACATTCTTGCACATAGTTCAGCTTACGTAAAAGGATATTTACTTTGAAAGTAACGCTTTTCAAACCACTATTCGCAATATTTTCCCGCGGCCTGTTAGAAATAGGTTCCTTTCAGCAGTTGCCAGAAAGCGCAGATAACAGGCGACACCACTCTTGGGTAGCTATCATGATGTAGGAAGCCCGTATGTACGTACGTGTAGCCGGCCGGAGTGGCCGTGTGGTTCTAGGCGCTACAGTCTGGAGCCGAGCGACCGCTATGTTCGCAGGTTCGAATCCTGAATCGGGCATGGATGTGTGTGATGTCCTTAGGTTAGTTAGGTTTAATTAGTTCTAAGTTCTAGGCGACTGATGACCTCAGAAGTTAAGTAGCATAGTGCTCAGAGCCATTTGAACCATTTTGTACGTGTGTGTAAAACATTAAAAGATCATACATTATGTCATAAAAGAAACAAGACATCAGAGGATACTGCAAGAGCATCGGAATTTCGTGAACAATATTAAAATGTGCACATTTAAAGTGCATACTTAAAGTGCACATTCGTATGTCCGCATTCCAAATGAAGTAGACCTCGACCTGATATTAAGCTTTTCAGTGTGGTTTTCGGGATGTAAATTTTTCTTGGAGCACCAGTACCATATTATATCATGTTTGGTTCTTTATTATGACGTAATGTCATACATGCTAGAAATTGAAAACGTGCACTTGAAATGCAGCGATCAGTTGAAACTAGCCAGTATTGTGGAATTAAACATTTCGTTTCAAATACATTGACTGCCTCTGCGGAAAAGGTTAACAGAAGTCAAATTTCTTTAGCAGACAAACAAAAATAACTTCATTGTTCTGCAAGGCGATTAATGCTTGACTGTCAGAAAGGTGGAAATAAAATAAAATCTGAATCTAATGACATATTTTAGCCTTCCGTAATTATGTGAATGTGTTTTAATTCACTTGATAGCTCCCGGCCACAAATATCCGTTTTGTTATCATTTGATGTGAGAGTAAACGAAGGGGAAACAACAAAATCACTAAATGTAAACATGTATCATGTGGAGACTACCCACTACAACTCAGATTGCTCTGCACATCAGCCCCGGATCTATGACATTTGCGAACCGAGTCAATATTTAAAAAAATCGAGTTTTCATAATATGTTCATCTTGTAGCGCACATCTTTCTGGAAAGTCTGAAACATAAAACATATGTATTCGAGGAAGTGTACGACATATTATTTGGTCTTAAGTATGTCAAAGTGCAGTGCCACGCCTCTTCATAAAGCATTTTTCTACCGCACGTCCAAACTATATTCAGGCGAGTGGAAATTGAAATGTCCTGTGGTGCCTCTCCTTCTCCCAGTCGGCCGGTTTGACAGCCTGCCCCTCTTTAAAAAAATCTAGCAATTAATAGTGGATGGAATTATTTGTAATCGAGAGAACAAGAACTCTTCAGAAAATATGAACTATTTATTGCCTATTAGTTAATAACTTGCTGTTTTGTGTGACATAAAATTAAATATAGGATATATAAAACCAATACTGACAAGAAATAAGCAAGAAATTACACATTTCTTCAAATCTTAGTTCCTAGAATTTTCTCTCTCTAATCTTGCTACAGCTTTACATGGCATGCTTTCCTTTCTGCGAAAGGATCTATTACCTCATCAAAGTTCGTCAAACGTTTTGCAACATGAAAAATCGAAATGTCGTTATCTAATACTGAAAAAGCTGTTAATGCAAATAATACCCAAGACTGGTGTGGTTTCTCGATCTGATTACGTCTGTTTTGTCACTGTCTGCTAGATGAAACAAAATAGGCCTTTCTAATATGGCAGCAATTTTGTAACACACCAAATAAACGAGACTGTTTTGGCACAAATGGCCATTTTTATAACACGACAGAATATAATCCACGAAGTACCAATATCAAATGCCTATTAGGCCTACTACAAGCAAAAAGCTTTATGTTAGGAAACAGTTTCAAATTTCATTCATACGCACCAACTTCAAGCACGAGATCGACAAGTAGTATTACAAAATTTTTATATAAATTTGGAATCGTCTTATTCTTCCGTAATTTGTGTAATGTCCTCGTTTCTTCTCCTTCCTCGTTCTAACAATCTTGTCATCAACAACTGTGTAGCTATTACTGCCATTGTCAATATTTGTTCGCCGATTAACTTCACTAACCCTCTCAGAATCACAGGTTTGGTTATCCCGCAATTATTTTCCGGTTAGGCGTTATTACGTGTTCGAACAACACGTTTTCCTCATTGTTTCCAGAATAGAACTTACGTGTCTGCTAGCCAGGGACTGTACAACTGGTCTTTACTAATGTAGCGATCTGGCCAAAAATTTTCTGTCAAAATTTCATTTTCTTGGATACACCGAGAAGATAATACGTAATCTTTCTCACCTGTTATTCTTGTTAGTCGTTTATTTCCATTCTGGTAGTCTTAATCTATGGATTTCGCTAGTAATTATAACAATGCTGATCATCTGCAAACCCAATCAACCACATAATCAGACAGCGATTGGCATTCATCCGTTCGGCTTTACTCCCTCAGCTCGTATTGCCCCGCCCCCTTTTGTCTGCGGAAAGTTTATTTCTAGATGTGACGAGGATTCTCCTGACAGAGACATCACGTACACTATGCATGCATTCAAAAGTCAACTTATGATTCATTCAGAAATCAACTTAAAATGTGTTCAAAAACCAACAGGGAAGCGTTTCAAAATCATATGAATAATTGATAGACAAACATGCGCTGGATGCTAGCCGCTTTGTGAAACAAGTTTTTTTCCCCTCAAGAATATGAATTTGGTGCCCCCTTTTCCCGGTAGCATCTAGCCATCTAGCTGCTTGCTGTGACTGCTTGCACAGCCGACAGCCACACTCCTGTAGCCAGAAGCGGGAGAATCTACTCAAACGTGACTCAACTGCGCATGCGCATGAGCCCGCGCGTAACTGCTAAAATAAATTGAATGTAAACAGTTGCGACTTCACCCTCATTGGAGGCAATTTGTTGTTATGAAGCACTGCATAATCTTCCTAAAGCCTTTGACAGATTTTCAATTGGCAGACGCTTGCTTGAGCACTGTGTGTCGTTTTTGTATATGGCGCATTTCCTTTGCAATTTAAGTTATTTTTGTTTTTTTTTTCTCGTTTATGTTTTATTGTTGAAGTATTATTCTGCAGTAGCGGGATACAGTAATATCCTTTGTTAGAGTATCAGTTCGTACCAGTCAAAATTACAAAAATTTAACTGAAAACTCAAACAATGAAAAATTCCCGGAATTCTAAAAATATCCCGGGTTTTTCCCGGTTTTCTTCTGGATGAAAAAATTCCTGGGTTTTTCCCGGATCTCCCAGTTCGTATACACCCTGTAATTACAAAATTATAACATATGGTTAATCTGTGATAACAAAATCCAAGAAAAGTATTTTTATGGTCAGTGGAAGGAGAGGGAGAAGCCACAACTTTGGCAGTTCTGTTAAGGATGCTGCATCAACTCGGTACAGCTATGGTTATGATATTCATTTTCTCTCTTGTCCATGTGCTAGCCACATTGTTCCATCTGTAGTATACTTAATAAAAACTTCAGTACCAATAAACATGGTACAGGGCAAATAAGAAAATTCCATACCGTGTCAGTAAGGACATCAGCTTTGAACTTCCATTTGCAATAGTCTTCCACATAAGGTATTTCATCATTCTCATATTTTAGCAACATCCTAAGGTCTTTCTTATGACTTCACTGCTTCTATTCAGCAGCAGAATTTTTAGAACATGTGAAATACAAGACTTCAAACAAGAAAGTGCAAAATCTCCTACGCACAATCTGAATTTGTTTTCAGATGAGTAAATAAATACTGAACATCAATTAAGTTAAGCAGTGACTTAGAAAGCAATCTGGTAATTCTCTGGGCCATGTTCCACGGCATGTTCACATCATCGAACTAACTCACTGCAGATAGTGAAATCGTATACAGAGTTCTTCACAGTTCCTGTTACAAACCTCTAGTGGTTGTAGAGGTGACTAATTAGATATAGTTCTGATAAGAACCCATGTCCAGAAATGTATTATTTGGGTGCAAAATAACTTGGATGATCAGATCACTTAAATCTCACACAGTGGAGACAATGATCACTGACCAGTATGCTCTACAGGAGCTGCCTCAAGTGGTGAGCATTCTGGTCATTGTGCAAGGTGTATCTGTGATGTGTGCTTTCATACACATGTTCCACAAACCCCCCATGCACACCCGCGATGTGCCACAGTCTACCCATCTAGTTGTTCTAGCAGTAGTGGACACCGTAAGATCCTGAGGATAATCCGAGGAGAGGGGTCGAAACATTGATCATTTTAGTAGTAATATGATGCGGCCTCGTAACCCAGAAGATTTTAACTTCAGTGACAATGGCCACGGAAGTCTGCAGAATTACATAAGTATCCAATATGCTTTGAACAGCATTTATCCATAGGACATAAGATATATTATAAAACTCACAAAATATAGGCTTCAGCTGTAAATGATATATCCAGTACGGTGGCTTCTAACTTCTGATATAGCAAGTGATCTTGCATCTCATTTACTACGTTAATCTCAATAAAGCAAAAATCTCACTTGTCTAATTCAGTCTTGCACATCTCAGAATGCTCTGGAATGTGAAATTCCATGTTGTGACATCACAAAACTCTCCCAGCTCCACATTCACTAACATTATCATGTCCTGTGTGATGACAGCTGCTCAGTTGCCTGAGACTGCAGTCGTGTGTGTGAGTTGCGTTAGAGAGAGAGAGAGAGAGAGAGAGAGAGAGAGAGAGAGAGAGAGAGAGAGAGAGAGAGAGAGAGTGTGTGCGGGGAGGGGGAGCACAAACGCGCGTGCATGTCTGTCTATTGTTGACAAAGGCCTTACTGGCTGAAAGCTATAATTTTGAGAGTCTTTTTGTTGTGCCTATCTGTGACTCAGCATCTCTGCTACATGGTGAGTAGCAACTTGCCTTCTCATAATACTGTTCCTCTATAACTAGTCTTATGTGATTGTCCCATCTTATATTGCTCCAGACATATACTTATAGATATTTTATGGTTGTCATTGATCTCAAGAGTCAAATGCCAACAACGGATACACACATAATATGTCACACCTTTAAAGAAATCACCAGCAGCAGCTTTAATATTGCTATTGTATCTTTGACATCACAGGCTCACTACTAAGTATAAGAGCTCACTGCCAACTTGAAACCAGGTGGTTTTCAGGCAAACTGTGCACTACGAGTGATGGGGCATTACTCCCTACCATTTTCAGAGCTTGTAATTGTCATATAGTTCAGTTGTACTAAGGAATTGTGAACTGAAGGGTTTTGCAAAATAAACTACTTTATTCCATCTGCCTCCAATATCAACTTAAGCTGCTGGTGTCAACCTGTAAGGTTTCTTCAACAAAAGTTGTTTATGCATCTACAAGAAAGATAACATCAAAACCATGATCAGTTAAGAGCAAACAATATGGTATAGTCCTATGGAGAAGCAGGGAGAGATTATTATGTCACATTGACTGGAACGAGTTGTCAATCAGCTTTAGTTTGATTAAACAAAAGGCAATTTTTTAGATTGTTTTCCTCTACATGTCCCCTGTGCTATTAGTGGCAGCATTTCTCATCAATGCAAAATCTGCTATTGATACAAAAGGTAAGTCGGTTTGGTTGGTCTCATTCATGTGATGCTGCTTCTCATTCATTTCCCTATAGCTTAAAAACACATACCACAGAGTACAGTATCACATCATGTATTTTCAAAAAGGTAGGTAGGTAGGTAGGTAGGTAGGTAGGTAGACAGACAGACAGACAGACAGACAGACAGACTAGGGAATAATAACCTGGTGACTATGGTAATAGTGTATGATGATCAACAAATTTCTCCTTGTTGCAAATTGAGGCTAGCTTGCATACACACACTACATACATCATGAATATGACTGATATGGTATGTGCTCCCGCAACCAACCTCATTCCTTCATGGTGAAAACAATCTTACATTTTCAAGTCACTTAAACTCAGCCACGAATGATGCAGTCATAATGCAACATAGGGTGTAAAAGGTTCCTATAAAATTGCAGCAGAGGAAGACAGTGTGTATCCTGTGACTAGTTACAGACACTTAAATGTACAGATCCTTAAGCCGTGAAAGTCAACTATGGCCAAACAATTTTATTTTCTTTAAATGCAAAGCACACCTGTGTCAACTTAAATGGTTTCCTGATGTAATACTTGTTTGTATCTTCCGGAGTTTCAGCATGTTGCTAATTCTGTACACTTTGGGTGAAACATTGTGTACTTTTATTAACATGCAGAAGAACTCTTGAAAATTATAAACAGTACATAAATGGCAACCGCGGGTAAAAAACACTGATGATTCAGCCCCTCTATACACTGTGAGCCACAACTGATGTTCAGCAACTTTCAAAGCCATGTTGTCAGAACATTTCAGGTGACCTGTTATACGTTGTCAGAAAATTTCAGGTAACCTATTATCAGCCACTGTGGAACTAATTAAATTTAGTCTGCATACTCATGACATTAGTTTGTATTGACTTTGCTCAAAAGTGGTTACATAGGTAGTCTCAAATTTATCAACTGAGACAGTGTACACAACCATTGTCATTTCCCCACAGACAGAAATCTAGTAATCTTAATCAGAACAACTACATTGTCATACTATACGTACAACTCTCTCAATACCAATCCACTACTTTCTGCAGGTATTTTTGAGACGACCTCATACAACCAGGGGCAAGGAGTAGGAGTAACTTATTTAGTTTAATAAACATACAAAAACAGATTTGTTTCTCAAACAGATATACCTAACCTACAGAAAATTCACTGACTGGTTTGTTAGAACACATTGTCTTACATGTGGAGAGATCCATTATTCTGCCAGGTTGATTAAAATGTCTTGACTCATGTTATCTACTAACCTATACAGCAACCTCTGTGTATATGAAGTAATGCAAAAAGGAAATTAATATTTTTTACAGTCTTTATTATTTTCAAACACCAATATTTAGAATTAATGTATTAATTTGAAATCACCATTTGCTGTTTTACTTTAAAATAAGATATGTATAATTAATAAAGTATAAATAATACATTTATGAACTCTGTGAGTGAATCCAGTCAGAATGATGGAAGACATGAGTTGTGTGTAACTCAATAATGATGGCAAATACTGAGGAACTGTGTGTGAACAGATTTGGCTGTTATGAAATGCAGCCTCGGTCTCTGCTCACATTACTTCCATGCAGCATTAAGAACAAGAAAGTAATGTTATCTACCATTATACAGAACAAATGTCAGAAGAAATTTTTCTTGTAGTATGAGAAATAGTACAGATACAAAAATACCACATTCAAGAAATAATTGCACGAACTGCAATTAATGAACCATGACTCTACAAAAGAAATGAACTAGTAAAAATTAAACATCTCTTATTTCTTATTAGGTATGCGATAGCAGAACTGACATTTAATGCAAAATTAAAGTCACTGTTTAAAAATATATACAGTAATAGATCATCCCCTCCATTCATACATGTTCATGAGACTGTATTAAGGCACAGCTAGTATAATCACTTGAAAAGGCCACACACTGTCTTTGAAGTTTGCTGTGTGAGACTCACTATAATGGAGCAGGTAATAATGTCTTAGTCTCTGAACACTGGTTTCAGCTGGTACACAAACACGAATGTTGTCACACCCATCACAATCTTTGTTTAAAAGTCACAGCAAAAACACTTCCTTGCAAAATTACACACCTTCAGCCTCACACATGAAAAACGTAAGTAAAGAAATAATGGTAACACAGTTGTTTACTTGTACTTTTACACATGGAAAACATTTGAGTGATGTGAATTCTTGTGAAACAACACAATTCAGCTGCTGATGTAAATGATACCAAAGCAGCCAAATGAAGCTTAATATAGTCACTACCTCCATATATTTTTTAAATGTTCCAAGCTTAATTTTTTCTCTTTATGTGGGAGCATGGGAAACCGTTATTTCAGCATCAGCAATACCAAACACATTTACTTGTCAGATCTCCATAATTTTTTCCCTGCTGCAAAAGACTATAATAGCTTTGGTTGAACACACTGAGGCTTGCCTCACACTCATTACACACAATAAACATTTTACAGACACAATAATCAGTAATACTTATTTTGAATCCATTTTAGATCTTAGTCTGGCATGAACTTTCATGAATTCTGGCTCACTACCAGAACAACTGTCTGCATCATCATCTTTCTCCATCTGAAAGAAAAACAAATAAAATAAAATGTTACATTATTATTATAATTAACCATATGTTCCTGTAGGAAGGTATGATGGATGAATTTAGTCTGGAACCAACACTGGTCTTAACAAAACAGTGGTGTTATTTAGTTTCCTCAACCTTTGCCTTAGACAAGGAATTTGCTATTGTTCCACTTTTCAAAGAATAACAACAAAACCAGTGAGGTCTTGGCTGATAGAGTACCATGGGAAATTAATGAGATTAAGATCCATGGACCTTACTGCTTATTTTATTCAGATAATGTGCTCCTCCAAATCTCACCCACTAGATGACTCTGCCTGAAGGGGCATTACCATCTTCGAAACCTTCATTGATTCTTTTCAGACAGATTTCCTTCTAATCAAAGAGCACGGAGCACCACTGTCTACGGAAATCAATGTCCATCTGAAAAATATGAAGTCTACACAATTACTGCACCTAAAGGATTTAAAGGTCAAATGTCTGATGACATTTACTATACTGAGATGATCAATGATAAAACCCACTTCAGTTGTAAAAATTATTTATTTCTAAAAAGGAAAGTGCAACCTGGTTTCAAGATGTGCCCCAGCTTCAGGTGCATATTAAAATGTGAATCCACTAAGGATACATAACTATGGTTAAACTATTTTAACCTCAGTTATACATTCATTGTGGATTCTCATTTCAATATTTGCCTGAAGATGGGACATGTCCTGGAACCAGATTATGCTTTCCTATTTAGAAATAGCTATTACAACTGTATCAGATTTTCACATTGTTGGTTAATAACTGTTGTCAAGAGAAATCTGTATATTTACGTACATCAGCAAAAGTTCATTTGGAGCAGAATGAACACATCTTCTCCACTTCTAGAAGGCTCCTATGTTGTCCCAGGTTGACTATGGATGCTCAGTTTATGGGTCAGCTGGAGGAACATCACTGAAAATCATGAGTGTTGTTCATCATGAGAAAATTATGATAGTTGCCACATCATCTTTCTGGTTCTAAAAACATCAAATATTTCTGACTCCTTAGTCAACTGACTATCATGGCAGGGGGGAGGGGGGGGGGGGGGCGGCGGACCTGGGTTTGATTTTCGGTACAGCCAGGTATATTTAGTTGGTGAGGGGACTGGAATGGGGTGCACTCAGCCTTGTGGTTCCAACTGAGGAGCAACCTGACTGAGCATTAGTGGCATTAGGTCTGCTAACCCAACAATGGCCTGGAGTGGTGTGCTGACACCATGTCCCTCCATACCATATCTTGATGATGCCATTAGCCAAGTAGGACAACAGTTGGTCAGGCCTGACTGGCCCATCTGTGGGCAGATTGATGGTGCTTGCTTGCTCGTGATCATTCAGTTTAACTTACAAACATACACTATGGTATATTAGAATTACTGCCGAGGATATTCTTGCATAAATTGGTGGCTGTTAATTGCCTGGTGGCAGTAAAAAATAAACAAGCACCATATGTTGTTTCTGTTTGTTTGTTTGTTTGTTTTGTAAAAATCTTGCAAATGATTTGTCTAGGGCAAATAGTTCTAAGCAAGTTAACACAGCTTTTAACAGAGGGGTTACAGAATTTTTGAGAAAATTATGACTCCTCTCAATTTTCGCTATTTTAGCAGCAAAATATAATTACCATTAGCAATCGTTTCTGTCGTTCTTCAATGAGCCTCTGTAGATCTGACAGGGAGCTGGCCTTCTGCTGCTCCAGTTCTCGTCTCGCTTGCTGCTCACGGTGGCGGCCAAATGCTCGCTGCAGTTCCGACTTTTGATTCAAGACATTTTTCCCACTGGAACATACATTACATCTAACACTATGTGTTTACTTTGTAACCTACATATTTACTGAAACAGAAAAATATTACCAGTGAAACTAATATATACAGGGTGGTCCCTCTGAAGTTTTGGATGAGATTATCTCGAAAACTGTAACTATACATCGGGTAAAAATAGTGGGTAAGACAAGTTTGTAAGCTCAAAGGGGGGCATCAAATGATACTACATGTGGCCCCCAGCCCCACCCCCCTTGGGTGGGGGTGGGGGCAACTTTTAAATCTTAAATGGAAACCCCCAGTTTCATTGCAGATTCAGATTCTCCATAAAAAAGTAATCAAGTTTTGTCTGAAATATTTTATTAAACCATTGATAGATGGCACTGAAATCGAGAAAAATTAAAATTGGGGAAGAACTCCAATTTATTTAGAATGATCGATACAAAATGTGCTCCAATTCTTTCATTACGCCAAATTAAGATTTTTTCACAAAATGTATCCTACCCGCCACAGTTTTTGATGGAGGGAGGTGGAATGGTATTAAAATCTCGTTAGGGAACTCTTCACAATTTCATTACTCTCCCGACTGAGGCGCTACCATGGCCAAACTGCGAACTACGGCTCAGTATAAAGGTCGGTGCAATGCGATCAGAAGTCATTTCACTTTCAGACCGTGAAACGTAAATTTCAACAGATGAAACTAAATTATTCTTTAGTGAAACACGGCTCACTATCCTCCTACAGATATTTTTGATATTATGATAATTTTAGGTGAATGCCATACGAATTACACTGCAGCCGCGCAATTGTATGCGGATCATTTCCCAAACAGACAACATCCAAGAGAAAAAATTATTTGAAATTGCACTCAATGAGCTCGAAATGGATACACGCACTGTGCCCCTCGTTATCGTGAATACAGTGAAAATGACACTCGTACCCTTACCGTTCTCACCTGTGTTCAACTGGATCCCGAAATGAGTAGTCGTGCGATTCAAAGACAAACTGGAATACCGAAATCAACTGTTTTGAGGATTTTGAAGGCACAAATATCATGCATATCATATCACACTGACACATGCATTAATGCCAAAAGATATGCAAATACGCATGCATTTTTGCCAATGAGCCTTGGAAGTGATAAGAGGTGACGATTTTTTAGATACGTTATGTTCACCGATGAAGCCATATTTAGAAACAATGGCAAATTAAATAGTCATGATTATCATTATTGGTCCCCTGTCAATCCACACTGGCACAAACCTGTTAACAATCAACACAAATGGTTGTTAATGGTCTGGTGTGGAGTTTTAAATGGTTACTTGATAGGACCATATTTTTTTGACCGAAATGTTACTGAGGAATCTTATTTACAACTTCTCCGTGATGATTTGTTGGAGCTAATGGACAATATTGATTTAGAAACTAGGCAACGAATGTGGTTCCAACAGGACAGAGCAGATCTCCATTATGCTAAAAATGTGCGGAATGTTTTAAACTTATGGTACCCTGGTTGGTGGATTGGACGTGGCAGACCAATTCAGTGGCCTCCACATTCAACAGACCTAACTCCTCCTGATTTTGTCTTGTGGGGTTATTTAAAAAATATTTTTTATGACAGACAGCCCACAACCCGAAACGATATGGAACAACGCCATACCACGAATGTGCTGCTCAAAACTTTCGCAGATGATTGACTTTATGCATTAAAGCAAATGGGGATAATTTTGAACAATTTCTTCGTGGCTAATTTCATTAATTAAGCACCCCAAATTGTGAGAGGCAAGGGGACTCACACCAATGAAGCACCTCATGGGAACATCATTCTACTACATCCATGTCGTCATTCCTGGGTAACGCTAAAAGTAGGGTACAGTACATTTTGTACAAAAACAGCTTAATTTGGCATAACGAAAGAATTCGTTCACATTTTGTATCGATTTGATGCATCCTTCTCAGATTATTCTAAATAAATCAGAGTTCTTCCCCAATTTTAATTTTTCTCGATTTCAGTGCCATCTGTCAATGGCATAAAAAAATGTTTCAGACAAATCTTGATTACTTTCTTATGGAGAATCCAAATCTGCAATAAAAAATGGGGGTTTCCATTTAAGATTTAAAAGTTGCCCCCCACCCCACCCAAGGGGGCGGGGGCTGGAGGTCACGTGTATCATCATTTGATGTCCCCCTTTGAGCTTACAAACTTGTCTTCCCACTATTTTTACCTGATGTATAGTTTACAAGATAATCTCATCCGAAACGTCAGATGGACCATCCTGTATATTAACGTTGAGTGAGACATCAAACTGATTTCTTCAGATACATATTCATGCCAAATAATTTGAAATTCTTTTGCATAAAAGATTTTTGAATTCTTCCAGTGACAAGGGAAAAAAAGGAAACAACAATAATTATGACTGTCGGCATGTTTTCTTCAACTCATTTTCCAAGACCTGGTATAAACACAATTTCTGTGTCTACATACTAATTTCTAAGCCTTTTGTGCCTTAACTTCTATTTCAGTTGTAATTACAAAATCCTGAAATAAAACTTTTATTTGTGTTAAGCACTCAAACATGACTGCACTACTTCCTTTATTTACTGTTTCATTATTAAATTGTTATATTCATTCTACAATCTGTTTCATATTAAAATCTCAGGAAGTTTTTTTATAATCACCCCATTTCTTCCATTTCCTGATCTTTACTGGCTATCACATTGCACTGTGATTCAGTTTCAGAAAAACATTTTCCACACAAAATTTATATAATTTCATACCAGTTTTAATTTACAAAAATAAAATGATTATTTCTATTTTTTCATTAAAAGGCTCAGTTACTTCTATAACAAGAACTGGATGATGTTTTCAATACATGGTGTGTTAATACAGACACAGTTGTGAGTTTTGGCAGAGTGTGTGAACAAATATTTCACATGAATCTCTTTCAGAAATTGTCAATAACATCCCACAACACAATAAACAAAACAACAAATTCAAAACTTACAGCATATTATCAGAGACAACCAAATTAATTTAAATAAGCAACATCAGATAAAATGATTTCAGAAAGGCATATAGCAAACATATAATTGTTGCAATTAGGGCCGTGGCTACATTATGTAAGATGCAGAATCCTGCAGTTCTGGGAGCCAAGGCAGTTTCTTCCACAGCTACAAGAGAAGCAAGCAAGTATAAAAACCGGTCAGAATGCTTGCAATAATTTACTGGCCCATTACTGTGGGAACAAATTTGTGGAAAAGCAGTGGGCTTCCTTCTAGATCACCATCACCCAAGTACAAAAGGAAACATTTTTAAGAGCATTCAGATACACTGCCCCTACATTGAAATCTACTGAGAGCACAAATTAACTCAGAACTTTTTCACAAGATGAACAAATATTCCTGTTGTTATATAATTTACAGTAGTTACAATTACTCCCTCTGGGAAAGACTGTCTCCTAACAGGTTTAATGTCTCTCCACAGGACTGCCAATACACAATTTTATCTGCACAAGTTTTTTCTGGGTTTAGCTCTGTAATGCAGTTGGCTAAATGCCAGATTAGTGAACACAACCAGTAATGGGAGGTGTCTCAATGCAGTTAAAAGTCACTACGGCCCAGGGAAAACTAGCATCCCTCTCAAGTTTATACTAATTTACAAGCAAATTAACTATATTCTTGATGAAAATTTACTACAGATATCTTGAGCAGAGAGACATCAGTGCTATGGCTACTGGAAACCAGACTGATTTGGTGTTTGTAAAATTTCAAACAGCATTTTACTCAGTACCACAATGACACCGTCGAAAGGAAATACATTTCTTATCGAATATCTAACCAGGTTTTCAACTAGATCGAAGATTTCCTTACAAGCAGGATGCAGTACATAGGACAATATTAGTTCCACCTTCACACTTTTTGCAGATTATGAAGTCATCTACAAGGAAACCCAGTTTGGTAATAACTGCGGTAATGTCCAGTTACATTTTGACAAAAATCTGTCTGGTGCACATGCTAACTAGCTTTTAATGTAGAGAAATATAGAGCTGTTTGCTTTACAAAATGTAAACGCATACTATTCTTTGACTACTAGGTTAAGAGGCACAGAGAGTCACACCCATATCATAAAGACATTTGAGAGTGGAATGACTACAAAGGCTCAGTTAAAGATAAAGCAAACTGCAGACTAGGATTCATTAGTAGGGAGACAGTAGCTTGTCTACAGAAGATACTGCATATAAAACACCTGCACTTTTCTTCTTGTTGGCTACACAATGATGAAATAGAAGGGGACAGTAGCTGCAAACTCCCCCAGGCTACAACCACTGATTACACATGATAAGAACTATTTATTCCCTTTTCTATTATTTTTATGTCTGAGCAGCTGCAATTATTGTTTTCCACTAATTATAATCCATTTCAAAGCTGAAAGACTTCCTCCTCAGGTACATACTGCCAGTCATTGATGTGTTACACATCTGCAAGTCTATAGTGTAACATGAAGTAACATCACCAGGTATAGCTACACCCCAACTTTGAAATTTACTGCAAGCAGTTGACAACAACAAATACAGTTGGCTGACCACAACTAATAAGAAACAGAATAAACAGTTTGTATTCTCCATACAAAAGCTGTAAGTTCATAATAAAAGAAGACATTGAATTTATACAAGTAAGGGTAATGCAAATGGTCATAGGCTTCTTTCACTGCTGAGAGACTGTAACAGATATGTTGGAAAATATTAACTGGCAAGCACTTTGAAGGAAGATGCCATTTATATTACAAGAATCTGCTTATAATACTTTGATAACTGTCTTTCACAGAATAAACTACAGATATTCTCCAGCCCGACACACACATCCTGTGAAGGTTGTGCAGATAAAACTAGGGACAAAACAGACTGTACTCAAGATATAGCAAAGGTGCTAAGTCGCAGGTAAGCACAATAAAAAGACTGTTAAATACGTAAGCTTTCAGCCCTCGTTTTGTTGTGCATGTGAGTGACTCAGCATCTCCACTATATGGTGAGTAGCAATCTATCCTTTTTCATAATATTGTCATAGGGACAAAACAGCTAGCACAGAAGTGTACAAGAAGTCCCTGTTCCCAAACACCATCTGTTAACACAACAGGAAGAAACCTTAACATATGGTGCAATAAACACTGCCCTCTGCCATACATTTCATTTCATAGTGATTCACTGAGTGTAGATATACATGTAGAAAGGACTGAGTGACTACATATTTCTGACTGGCTTAAGACAGATCTACCATTATAAACATGAGACTGGATCCCAGTATGGTAACTACTATACATATCTACAGTAAAATTGAGATGTTTGGCACTCATTGTGGACCTCAAGCATTTGCTCACTGAGAACTGAGATCTCTCTCTGCAGTCTGAATACTGTCTTCTGAATTAGTAAATCAATATCAACTTCAGGGCATTAGTCTATCTGCTGTATAGTATGACCCACGTACGTTAATTTACAGGCTAATGCATTAAAACGGATGAAAACTAGCTAAAAATGATGAGAATTTCAAGATTCCCACTCGTGGACTAAAATAAAATGCCATTTGGTATGGATAAAGTCATTAGGATATGGAGAAGTCCATTACTTTATATAATGTTTGTGCAAAAATAAGATCTCTATCATGCAGAACTTCATAAGGGACATCGGGGCCACTCGAAAAATACTGTGTGAGGCTGAGAAAAAAATTATACACTACTGGCTATTAAAATTGCTACACCATGAAGATGACGTGCTACAGACGTGAAATTTAACCGACAGGAAGAAGATGCTGTGATATGCAAATGATTAGCTTTTCAGAGCATTAACACAAGGCTGGCGCCGGTGGCGACACCTACAATGTGCTGACATGAGGAAAGTTTCCAACTGATTTCTCATACACAAACAGCAGTTGATCAGCGTTACCTGTGATACGTTGCTGTGATGCCTCGTGTAAAGAGGAGAAATGCGTACCATCAGGTTTCAGACTTTGATAAAGGTCAGATTGTAGCCTATCGTGATTGTGGTTTATCATATCTACATCTACATACATACTCTGCAATCCACCATACGGTGCGTGGCGGAGGCTACCTCATACCACAACTAGTACGCGACATTGCTGCTCGCGATGGTCGAGATCCAATGACTGTTAGCAGAATATGGAATCGGTGGGTTCAGGAGGGTAATACGGAACGCCGTGCTGGATCCCAACGGTCTCGTATAACTAGTAGTCGATATGACAGGCATCTTATCTGCATGGCTGTAACAGATTAGGACGTTTGCAAGACAAAAACAATCTGTACGAGCAGTTCGACGATGTTTGCAGCAGCATGGACTATCAGCTTCGAGACCATGGCTGCGGTTACCCTTGACGCTGCATCACAGACAGGAGCACCTGCGATCGTGTATTCAACGATGAACCTGGGTGCACGAATGCCTAAATGTCATTTTTTCGGATGAATCCAGGTTCTGTTTACAGCATCATGATGGTCGCATCTGTGTTTGGTGACATTGCAGTGAACACACGTTGGAAGAGTGTATTCGTCATCACCATACTTGCGTATCACCTGGCGTGATGGTATGGGGTGCCATTGGTTACACGTCTCGGTCACCTCTTGTTTGCATTGACTGCACTTTGAACAGTGGACCTTACATTTCACATGTGTTACGACCCATGGCTCTACCCTTCATTCGATTCCTGCGAAACCCTACATTTCAGCAGGATAATGCACGACCGCATGTTGCAGGTCTTGTACGGGCCTTTCTGGGTACAGAAAATGTTCGACTGCTGCCCTGGCCAGCACATTCTCCAGATCTCTCACCAATTGAAAATGTCTGGTCAATGGTGGTCGAGCAACTGGCTTGTCACAATACGCCAGTCACTGCTCTTGATGAACTGTGGTATCGTGTTGAAGCTGCATGGGCAGCTGTACCTGTACATGCCATCCAAACTCTGTTTGACTCAATGCCCAGGCGTATCAAGGCCGTTATTATGGCCAGAGGTGGTTGTTTTGGGTACTGATTTCTTAGGATCTATGCACCCAAATTGCGTGAAAATGTAATCACATGTCAGTCCTAGTATAATATACTTGTCCAATGAATACCTGTTTATCATCTGCAGTTCTTCTTGGTGTAGCAATTTTAATGGCCAGTAGTGTGCTTACAAAGCTTCAAGAAATAGCACAAAGTGAGGAATCTAGGAATATATTACAACCCCCATCTGTCATTCCCATGTGGACCACAACAACAATATTAGCCTAATTAAAGTGTGCACAGAGTCATTCAAGCAATAACTCTTCTTGCACTCCCTGAAGTGAATGGAATGGCACGAAGTGGTACAATGGGATGTACCCTCAGCCATGCCCTCTGGTTTGGAGAGAGACTGCATGGCAAAAAATAAGCTGGTATATGTAACACCAGCCAATGGACGAATAACAGGCTGGAATGAAACAATAGAAAAACAAGAACACAGCAGGCACAGAAGCCAACTGTTTCTAAGAGCATTAAATGTCTACATACTCAATATGTGTGAAGTAATATCAGATTCAGAAGATAATATGACTGAAGTTTCCACTTAAAATTGAAGCTAAGGCTCACAGCGGTGCAAAATAGCTGTAATCAATAAAATAAGACAACATGAATTCAAGAAATTACTGACCGAGTCACGATGGGATTTTTTTGTGGCAGCGGTGGTGGTGGTTATGGTTGTGGTGGGGTGCATTTTGATATTTTAGTGATAAAGTAGAGGTGACTGAATAAAAAATATTACGCTATAAATTTGAACTGCATATTTATTACCAGGTTTTAGAGCTTAGTAACCTGTCTGGGTACATGTCTCAGCCAAAGAAAACACTTCAGCCACTCATATTTAAGTCCTGTGCCCTCCACTTCAAATCGCTTTGCAACTCTTACCAGTAACAGAAAATATACTGTGGTTATGATTAACACCAGGTAGGACTCTTAAACAGCAAATTTAATGTGGATGATTCTGAGAGGAATCTTAGGAGACACAAGAAGGTCTAAAGATGAGTAAACTATAAAATACTTTTAGACACCTGCTTTGATACTTTGAATAAATGGTTTATGTACTCTAACACAAAGCTGTAAACACAAGTGTCATTACTGGTTTGGCATACTGACAAATCTGCCAACAATCAAAAGTTTGTAAATGGCCACCAGAGTGAATGAGAGTTGATTGTGTTTTGTGTTGTCAGCAAGTCTGATAGGGTACATAAAGGCATGAAGAGTGCCAGAATGTGAACCATCACTGTAAAGAACACTGATGTACTCGTGTGAGACTGCACCTAACAGAGTTTGAAAGGGACCTCAGTGTGGGTCTCCACTTGGTCGGCTTGCCCAATCATACAATATCCTTATCTGTAAGACATTCACACGTGAAAGTGGCCCGGTGTTGAACTGCATGTGAAAATGAGGGCAGGCATACTCATTGCCAAGGTTCTGGTAAACCATGTGTGACCACCACAAGGTAAGGTCGTCGTACTGTGCACCAAGTACATTGTAACCTCTTTGCATCTGTGCCTGCCACCTGAAAACAAGTAATGGACTCTGTGCAACATTTTGGGTCATCATGCACCATTGGCCAGAGACTATCAGCAACCACACTAGGTAATTACCACCTCATGCACTGGCTGCCATTAACACAACAAACAGCCGCATCTGGAATGGTGCGTCACAGCACAACATACATCACAGACATCCTGCATCCTCATACTGTCAAATCTTAGTAAATTTGGGTCAATTTTGTAACATCACATGCCCTCTTAATTCTATTACCATTTTTGTAATAGAATTAACATTCAGAATAAAAATTATAATTTTAGCTGAAATAATTGTGTTGTCATAGTCAATGTGTCAATTAGTTTGGAAGAATTGTCCTACCACTTATTCTCACTGAAGTCCATCATGAAAATGTTTATCTTTCAAAAGTATTTTGTATATCGACTGAACTTTCTTCATAGGTTGCAACAGTCATTTCATCCCCAGTAAAGAAATATAATTACTACTAGCAGGAGAATCAAAGTGTGCAATCATTTGTCCGAGGTTGTTAAAGAGAGAGAGAGAGAGAGAGAGAGAGAGAGAGAGAGAGAGAGACAGAGAGAGAGACAAAATCAATGCAGTTAGAAATTTCTCTAAAATATTACATACTACACAGTAAAAGGTCGTCTACCTAACAAAAAGAGATATTGGTAAAAAGTATTCAGAGAATAATGGAACACCTCAAAATCTACAAAATATTCTCACAATATATTTCATGTTACTATTAAATCTTATGATCAGGATCTGTGCCAAAGAATATTAATCTCTCTTCTTCTTCATAAGTTCACCCTCACCACCACTAGGTAGAGATTCCAACACAGTTTTTCAGATTGATATACCTACATGTATGAATTTATTAAATTGTAATTACGTTTTTTATTGTGTTTCACTGGCATGTCTAGAATCATCATACAATGATCCATAAGCAAGTAAATAATCAATCAACTAATACATCAATTACACAGTGAAGGCAATAAAGCTAGTGTGTAACTCTTACACTACTGGGAATCACTCACGTCTTTTGGTTGAAGAGTAATTCACGGTGGAGACTACGCCTGTCTGCAGATTCCACACAGGGGTTTTGAAGTTTCCGAGGTAAGATAAGCCCATCATGATCAACTGGCGGCAACGGTGGTGCAGGGGGGGCTGTACCACCTCCACCCCCAGTAGTGTGGCGAGTATTGCGAGTCTCCACTTCTGCTTCTGGGATCATAGCCAAACCAGCAACACCTGTTTCAAATAAACAGGTTATACACTCGTGTGATCTGGGATATCAATACTTACTGCTCCTAGACTACCAAATGTTGTTATAGTTTGGTATGTCAACACAGATAAAACACACATGCACACACAGATGAGCACTGAATCACATTTAATGACACACAATGAAAGAATGGAAAATTCACATGAATTCGTGCAGTTTGCTAGATAAATATGGGTATGCTAGAACTTAAGAAAAGCATGCTTTGTCACTATGAAAACTATCCATATCAGTTGAGAAACAATTAAAGAACCTGACAAATGTTTAGAATTTGTTTTAAATTTGTTTCACCCACATCTAAAACATTTGTTTTGCTCAGATGCAAATATAATGAGGACCTCTTACAGAAATGTAACACAAATTGAATTAAATGATGATGTACTGAAACTGAAATGTCAAACATAGCAGCAATTGGTGTATTTTACATGCCACAGTTGGACCAGTGCAACATTTTTGCATTCTTAATACCATACACAATTATCAACACAATAAATCAATAAGGCAGTCATTTACATATGTACGCACAACCTGGGGAGAATGTAGTGTCTGGAACTGTTTGGAATAAAGCTGCTCAGCATTACTACAGCACAAACATGGTCTTATTTTCAAACAATAAGAAGGTGATTTCTATGCATATAGGCACAAGATGTCATCCCATTAAGTACATGACTATGTAGAGTGTAGATCAAAAGACATTAAATAGTGTAATATTTTAGATGGGAGAGGGGCCAAATGGAAAAAAAATATCGTAACATATATTGACAATGAGGCCTTTAGAAATAGAACAGTAGTTCGGTTGCAAAGTTGACAGGCTGTGAGCATGTCAAAAGGAGCATGCTGACATTTTCCTGACGTCATTTAGGCAAACAGAAAACCAAAAACAGTATAGCTGGACACAGTTTTGAATCCAATCCCTCCCACAACTGAATGGCATCTCATTTGATGCACCAAATCAGTCTTTTGTTCTCTGACATGCCACACTTTAATATTATGCATGAGAAATGACATGTTCGTATACAGAGAGAATTACCCCAGAAACTAAACTGTGCTTCACTCAGGGGACTACATTTATGCTAGTAATTCATCGGTCTGTCCTTCAAAATCTATTCGATTAGTTTGAGAATTGACATTTTTAATGTGTGTTGTTGCAGAACATCTATATACAAAAAACTTACCAGACAAGAAAACGTCTCAAAACATTTCACAGGACTGCAAAAAATTGGACACATACAACAAACTCTAACATTTTTCGTTGTTGGTTAATACGGATGAAACACAATGATGCGTCAATTTCATTAACACACCATGCGATCTACTAGTATGTTGCAAAACGAAAAAAGTTATGAAGTACAGACGGTACTGGGGTTTATTGTCATAACACTAAAAAAGTGGCAGAATATTTACACTATTTACTGACAGGTGGTTTTTCAGTTGAGTTTGTAACTTGCGTAGTTGTGTTAAATATTTCAAAATGACGTGTATGTTGACCCTCAGTCAAGAAAACAACAATTAGATTAAGAGAGAGATTTCTGTTTTAATGTATTACACATGATGATGAATAGCTTCTTCCAACAGGGTAAATGACACTGAATAGTGTGAATGTGTGACTTCATATATCCTCATATTCAATAGTCAAAAGGTGTGAGGTCTAAGGTCCTCAAGGCACACATGCAGAAAAGAGCGGCTGAGGATACCGTTGTGTTGTGAAGCACTTCTTTACGGAGCATAGAGGAGATAACGCTCTCTTAAAAGTGCTGCATAACCCTCACCTGACGAAGTTTAAATGTAGCACTTTGGATTTCCTCAAAGAGGAAACGACTATTAATGGTGTAGTAGACACGCACCAAACTGTCAACGTTTGCTGTTTCTTAAATAGTTATCCTGTCCCTTGGATGCGACGGTTGTGTGGATTTAGATTTTTTCTTAGGTAAAAGTTTTCACCTGTCCATAGAATTCTTAACAGTAGCTCGGAATTATTTTCTATTTTTAGAAACAAGTCGTAAATTTTTGACCTCTTACAATGTAGACTTGTTTCAGCTCCAGTAGCGGCGGGATTTTACTATTTGCTCTAAGACGCTGTGTCACCAGGCAGTTCTGTACAAAATGCCAGCTTGCCCTGATATTTCGCGCGCGCTGCATTCTCCTTGGGTGACTTGTTTGCTTGCCGTGTGTTCGATGTAGCGTAGGTGTTTCCAGTCTTCCGATGTGGAGCAGTGGTTAGCACACTGGACTTAACATTCGGGAGGACGACATTTCAAATCCGCGTCCGGCCATCCAGATTTAGGTTTCCTCTGATTTCCCTAAATCACTGGATAAAATTGCCGGGATGGTACCTTTGGAAGGGCACGGTCGATTTCCTGTCCCAACACTCGAAATATTCAGAGTGTGTGCTCCGTCTCTGATGACCTCCATGACAACGGTACGTGGAATCCTAGTCTACCGTTCTTCGTTCTTCCTCCTTTCCAAGACTGTTACCCCGCATTGGACGATAAGAGTGCGAATTTGCACTTTTAGCTTTGGAATTTTTGTAATACAACGTACTGTAACAGCATTCTTTCTTCCCTCAGTCTAACAGAACTTCAATACTTTTTATAGAGAAATTTCGCCACTGATAGTGAAACCTGAATCATCCTCGTTCATACTGCTAGGCACAATTTCAAGCATGTCTGTTTAAACAACAATAACGAACTGCAACTCTACCTGCCTTGAAGAATTGAACTACCCTGACAATTTTAAAAAGCTCCTGTCTTCTGTCAAATGCTACTGTTTTCATCTTATTTAACGTTGCTGACTGATCGATTATTCGAACAAGATACTTAGTAGCCAAAGGATCAAATATTTAATATTTACCAGTGTGAACTTATTTGATGTGTCCATTTTTGTTATCTAAATAAGATTACATCAAAGTGACATGTTTATGCCGTTGTGTGGGCTTTCGCAATAATGAACTATGACTTACATAGCTGAAAGCCTTGACAAGGTTTCGGAATTTAATCCACTAATGACCGACTGCTTTCTCTATTGTCACTCCGATTAGTAGTAGTAGTAGTAGTAGTAGTAGTAGTAGTTGTTGTTGTTGTTTTAGTAAATGGTAGAAGGTAAAGTAGACTACGAAATTTAATATTTACAGAGAGACAATCTACGATTTTCGTTCCATAAAAACTTTCACTTGAATAAATTTTGTTCCCAAAGCTACAAAGTACAGTAAGCAACTTGTTTCTCATCGTTGCTATGTAAGAAATTTTCAGGGACTGTGTAAGTTTAAAAAGTTTGTGCCTGGAATGGTCTTAAACTTGAAAAGTTTGGATGCGTCTGTGTCTCCTACATTACTGCGTTACTCCTTCCACATTTAGCAACGAAATTAATTCCATTTTCTAGTGGTTTCTTCTAACAGACTTACTTTATATTTTCTCAATAGGAAAGCGGGTAAAATATACAAACAGAAGTGTCCACACACAGCCACTTGGTCAGCACATGCGTGGGAAGAGTAAGGATCTGCCACTACGCTGTAACTAGAAGGAAAAGAGGGTGGGAGGGAGGGAGGGAAAGTAGGGTTTAACATTTCGTCGACATCGAGGTCATTAGTGACAGAGGGCAAGCTCGGAATGAGGCGGAAAGAATCAGCCGTGCTCTTTCAAAGGAACCATCCCGATATATGCCTTAAGCGATTAATAGAACTCAGGGAAAACCTAAGTTTGGATGGTCGGACGGGGATTTGAACAGTCGTCCCCACGAATACAAGTCGATTGTCTTACTACTGCGTCACCTTTCTCGGTATCCCATGTAGATGCTATTGTTGCGAAAGCATCTCCAGTCGCATTTTCTGAAATTAGTGGTTAAGTTGAAACCAGTGTTATGTGCATAAGCATATTAGTGTATTTTTAGTAGCAGATTCGTGTTTCGTCTGAAGTATCGTAGATGCACGTCATTATACTACAGCTTAACTGAAAGTAAAAGAGCGTTCGTCTGGAATGATTTTGGTGCACCAGAAAGAAACAGAAGCAAGATTGTACGACCGAAATTATGAACCAACTCTTGATCGTTAGTGCAAACTTTTCGTTCCTTTGCCGTCTTTGAAGCAGCACAGTGAAATAACGCAAAATGAAATTACAGAGCATCAACCCAATGATCCTCAATGAGTCATGTAAATTAATGACTTTATAAAGTTCAGGTCACTGAGAATTCTGTACCCATCTTCTGAATCCTAGTACAGAATGGTGATTCTAGTTCATTGTACGCGCTCCATTTCCGAGAACGCAACATCTACATGCAAGAGTGAAATTTTCGTTAGGATGTTCTCAAAGGAACTGCACTCGATTCGTGTCTTTCGGGACTTTCATTTGGCTGTAGTAATGTTCAGACTATCTTCTCTCTCTTCTTTTCAGCTTTTATGTGAACATTCAACACAAAGACTGAGATGGGGTGGGGGGCGTTGAGGAAACTGCTCAAGAGTTACTATCACGTCGGTAACGATTTCGTTGTCTGCAGGATTCAGACCTACGAAGGAAAAGAACGGAAAATGTACACACGTCGTGCATCAAACTTTAACAGAAATTGCGACCGGCACTAGGTATACAACTTTTACAGAAAATTACTGATAAGAAAGACGTAGGCGTTGCTATACACACGGAAAAAATAAAGTGAATGGTCATCCTCACTTCAGGGATTCAGCACACTGCAGTCTTTTCTTTTACGTTTTCTTTCGAAACTGATTCCGCTTTCGCTCTCAAGTAATGTAATTACATACGGTCACATCATTACCTGATCGGATATATGCGCACGGCTCCTGCTGACTTCTACCCAGTCTGTCACTTTGGTCTTCAAAAACATTCATTTTTTGCAGAATACTCGGCGCCGGACGGGGCAACATGGTGTTCAGCCACGAACTGCACACCGGAGACTGATCGCTGGCAAATTCTGCCAACATGTTGTCGCCGTGCGTCACAACAGTTTGAAGACTTACAAAGGCTGTTGGGCAGGTCGGGTCACAGGAGATTTCCCCAATCCATTTACAAGCAGGAAAAGAGAGTCGCCCACAATGGCACATCGATTCTACCGCGTTTACACGAGCAAACGACACATACACGTACGTCCTGCCTCAGAGCCTCATTTCCATTCGTTTACTGTCCACACTACGCTCGACAGAGAATCTCACAAGTTACTTGCGATCCGGTACGGTGGTTTATCCCACACATCCGCAACTGTTAAAATATTGTATTACTGGAAAGAGTATTTCCCTAGTGATTTTCTGTCTCCAGACTGACAAATGTCATTATGGTCAATATTTTCGGGGACAAGGCTTAGGATATACTTGCATCATACACACATTTACTTCATCATATATGCTTGTTTGCAAAAAGCTTTCTAACACTGAACTTCTGTGACAACTAATTGCATAAAGCATATGGATGAACACAAAAATGTGACTGCAATACACGGAAGTCTTAACTATGCTAGCACGACACTACGATTCACAAGATTCGATGTTTTTAATGACTTTCGCTTTTTAAGCAGGAGAATGAAAAGGGTGGAAGACGTCAGCAGTTGCAAAAATGATATGGAAACACTCGCAGCGGCTCTTTTTGTAACAGTCAACAGTGTAACAATGTCAGTGCCTTCTTAGCATCACGTTCTTCAAGGGTTTTTTTTTAAAGCATGGTAATGTCCATTTATTAAAAGATTAGTCTCTGGGAAGCCCTTGCATCAAGATGCGGCAAAGAAAGTCCCAATCGCACAGAGAAACAGAGCAGTTTGAGAACCGATTTTAGAGATTAACAACACTTAGAAGATGCAACAAGTCCACTAAAGAGACAGCTTACATTACACTCGTTCGTCCTCTGTTAGAATATTGCTGCGCGGTGTGGGATCCTTACCAGGTGGGATTGACGGAGGACATCGAAAGGGTGCAAAAAAGGCCAGCTCGTTTTGTATTATCACGTAATAGGGGAGGGAGTGTGGCAGATATGATACGCGAGTTGGGATGGAAGTCATTAAAGCAAAGACGTTTTTCGTCGCGGCGAGATCTATTTACGAAATTTCAGTCACCAACTTTCTCTTCCGAATGGGAAAATATTTTGTTGAGCCCAACCTACATGGATAGGAATGATCATCAAAATAAAATAAGAGAAATCAGAACTCGAACAGAAAAGTTTAGGTGTTCGTTTTTCTCGCGCGCTGTTCGGGAGTGGAATGGTAGAGAGATAGTATGATTGTGATTCGATGAACCCTCTGCCAAGCACTTAAATGTGAATTGCAGAGTAATCATGTAGATGTAGACACACACAAGTTCAATACATGTCAGCATTGGAGAAAACACAAGACGATATAAACTGTGTGCCCAGAAGTCTACACAAGTTCATTGCATTTCGTACCAAACACGCCATCCACATAACTAATACACTATAGGATGCATCTGTATTACTGTTACAGTCATTAATACTAGGGGAAGCATACTAAATTATGAAACACTGAAGGTGGATTTTTTTTCCTTGATGCATGGTGTCAAGTTGCTGCAGTGTTTTTGGCACAAAAAGGAGGCTCAAACGCATTGCAAAGTTGTTAGACAGGGTTCAGATTGGGACTTTCAGCAGACCATGCTAAAAAGAACACCTGATTTTCTTCGAATCGGGGTACGATGAGCTCATTTGTGGGCAGGGCCGTTGTCAGCTGTGAAGAGAAGGTCTGAATCCAATCTGTTGCTTTCTGTTTTCTATCCTCGTACATACCTGCGTTTATTTTTCTACCGAGGAAAACTTTCAGTCCTGCCACAGACCATGACTCCACAGATTCCCACTATCTCCACAACGAATTCAGTTACGTATCATTCGCGAGGCATTGGCTTGCTCCACATACAACCACCGAGTGTCGCATCACATCATGTAGCGGGATTCACCACTCCGCAGTATCAGTTTCCAAGTGCACCCTGGACCAATGATTGCATTGTATGAATGCAGAGTCTCGCGGCGATAACATTTTATTCAATGTTCTCGGGTTTCCAACCGCGTCAATTGCTTATAACCACACGAGCTTTCGGCCAATCACTCCTTGGCCATTGTCAAGTGTTATGACAGGCAGTGGGATGTTGGTGCGTCACACGGACGCGAGAAATTTGACGAGTTTTTGGAACACCTCAATGGCATCAACAGTAACATCCAGTTCACCATGGAGGTGGAAAAAGAGAATGGATTGCACTTCCTCGACGTCCTTGTCCATCGTAAACGAAATGGGTGCCTTGGCCACAGCGTCTACAGAAAACCCACCCACACAGACCTGTACCTGCACGCTACCAGCCATCATCATCCAGCACAGAAGCACACAGTATTACAAACAATGGTGCATCGTGCAAGAGTAATATCAGACGACGACAACCTGCCCCACGAACTGAGCCACCTACGCAAGGTTTTCAGGAATAACGGCTACAGCGCCCATCAAGTGAAAGAAGTGATTCCTGGGAAGTTACAGAATAAGACCACCGACGAAGAGCAGGAAAAGAAACTTGCTTTGCTGCCATTCTGTGGCTCTGTTGAAAAGACGCAAGATCAAATCCATCTTCAGGCCTCCAACGAAAATCCGTCAATTACTGAGACCAGCTAAATACGCAGTAGGTCTCAGAACACCTGGAGTCTACGAAATACCTTGTGAGTGTGGCCAGAAGTACATCGGACAAACAGTGCGCACTGTGGAACAACACAGGAAAGAACATGAGAGGTATTATCGCCTATGCTATCCAGAGAAATCTGCGTTAGCTGAGCATGCGTTAGAAAACGGTCACCACATAAAATTTGACGATACCTCTGTCCTGGCTCGCACTAACGGCTCCTGGGACAGTTTAAAAAAGGAAGCTATTGAAATAAAAATTACTGCAAACACGCTGAATAGAGACGGTGGCTTGCAGTTCAGCGCTGCGTGGGATCCAGCGATCGCGCGGTTGAAGAGGGCACATCGAACGCAGACTCAAAACATGCCCATATATGGCAATGTCACGGGCAACAGTGACGTCACAGCCGGCAGCTAGCGTATACAGGGTGTTACAAAAAAGGTACGGCCAAACTTTCAGGAAACATTCCTCACACACAAATAAAGATGTTATGTACACATATGTCCGGAAACGCTTAATTTCCATGTTACAGCTCATTTTAGTTTCGTCAGTATGTACTGTACTTCCTCGATTCACCGCCAGTTGGCCCAATTGAAGGAAGGTAATGTTGGCTTCGGTGCTTGTGTTGACATGCGACTCATTGCTCTACAGTACTAGCATCATGCACATCAGTACGTAGCATCAAGAGGTTAGTGTTCATCACGAACGTGGTTTCGCAGTCAGTGCAATGTTTACAAATGCGGAGTTGGCAGATGCCCATTTGATGTATGGATTAGCACGGGGCACGGTACGTTTGTATCGAGACAGAATTCCAGTACGAAGGTGTCCCGACAGGAAGACGTTCGAAGCAAGTGATCGGCGTCTTAGGGAGCACGGAACATTCCAGCCTATGACTCGCGACTGGGCAAGACCTAGAACGACGACGACACCTGCAATGGACGAGGCAATTCTTCGTGCAGTTGACGATAACCCTAATGTCAGCGTCAGAAAAGTTGCTGCTGTACAAGGTAACGTTGACCACGTCACTGTATGGAGAGTGCTACGGGAGAACCAGTTGTTTCCGTACCATGTACAGCGTGAGCACGCACTATCAGCAGCTGATTGGCCTCCACGGATACACTTCTGCGAATGGTTCATCCAACAATGTGTCAATCCTCATTTAAGTGCAAATGTTCTCTTCACGGATGAGGTTTCATTCCAACGTGATCAAACTGTAAATTTTCACAATCAACATGTGTGGGCTGACGAGAATCCGCACGCAATTGTGCAATCACGTCATCAACACAGATTTTCTGTGATCGTTTGGGCAGGCATTGTTGGTGATGTCTTGATTGGGCCTCATGTTCTTCCACCTACGCTCAATGGACCACGTTATCATGATTTCATAAGGGATACTCTACCTGTGCTGCTAGAACATGTGCCTTTACAAATACGACACAACATGTGGTTCATGCACGATGGAGTTCCCGCACATTTCAGTCGAAGTGTTCGTACGCTTCTCAACAACAGATTCGGTGACCGATGGATTGGTAGAGGCGGACCAATTCCATGGCCTCCACGCTCTCCTGACCTCAATCCTCTTGACTTTCATTTATGGGGGCATTTGAAAGCTCTTGTCTACGCAGCCCCGGTATCAAATGTAGAGACTCTTCGTGCTCGTATTGTGGACGGCTGTGATACAATACGCCATTCTCCAGGGCTGCATCAGCGCATCAGGGATTCCATGCGACGGAGGGTGGATGCATGTATCCTCGCTAACGGAGGACATTTTGAACATTTCCTGTAACAAAGTGTTTGAAGTCACGCTGGTACGTTCTGTTGCTGTGTGTTTCCATTTCATGATTAATGTGATTTGAAGAGAAGTAATAAAATGAGCTCTAACATGGAAAGTAAGCGTTTCCGGACACATGTCCACATAACATATTTTCTTTCTTTGTGTGTGAGGAATGTTTCCTGAAAGTTTGGCCGTACCTTTTTGTAACGCCCTGTGTATCCGACGGAGCATAAAACATATATGGCCAAACACAGATGGCCATTGGCGTGTACGGCATGAAACGTCGGAAAGCAAATACCCAGGCCAGAGGAGGGAGCTTTATGGTCTGGAGAATGTTTCCGTGACATTCCCTGGGTGATCTCGTCATTCCGTAAGACACAATAGATAAACACAAGTATGCCTCTATCCTTGGTGACCATGTCCGCCCCTACAAGCAGTTCGTTTCTTCTCGGCACGATTGCATCTACCAGCACGACAATGCAACGTGCCACACAGTTCGCAGTGCACATACGTGGTTCGAAGAGCAACACGACGAGTTTTACCGTATTCTCCCGGCCACCAAACTCCCCGGATTTACCAATAGAGAATCTGCGGGGCCACCTAGATCGCGCTCTTCGCGGCATGGATCCTCGACCGAGAAACCTGACGCCGCTGGACACGCCACTGGAGTCGGCATGGCTCCACATCTCTGCCGGTATCTTCCAGACCCCTCACTGATTCTCTCCCTGGACGTCTGTGCTGCAATAGATAGTTATTCAGGCTTCTGACAGGTGGCCACGATAATGTGACTGGACAGTGTAGAAGGTTGTCAACAGATATCTAGCAACAAAACGGATATTTAGGCGGTGTATGCATACTTTCTTCCAGAATCATCACGACAAACTGCACAAATTGCTAACAAAATCGCCATCTGAATGATCACTGATGTCAGAGTTCTCAAACGCAGAAGCCCAAAGGTGTACGGCGATTCGTCATATTTTAGTTTAATCCGTTTTCACAAAATGCTTATTCGGGAGATTCATCAACTTTTCACGAAAAGCAGGACAACTGTTTTGGAAAAATCTCTGCGATTCTACACTACTAGCCATTAAAATTGCTATACCACGAAGATGACGCGGTACTACAGACGCGAAATTCAACCGACAGGAAGAAGATGTTGTGATATGCAAATGATTAGCTTTTCAGAGCAATCACACAAGGCTGGCGCCGGTGGCGACACCTACAACATGCTGACATGAGGAACGTTTCCAACCGATTTCTCATACACAAACAGCAGTTGACCGGCGTTGCCTCGTGAAACGTTGTTGTGATGCCTCGCGTAAGAACGAGAAATGCGTACCATCACGTTTCCGACTTTGATAAACGTCGGATTGTAGCCGATCGCGATTGCGGTTTATCGTATCGCGACATTGCTGCTCGCGTTGGTCGAGATCCAATGACTGTTAGCAGAATATGGAACCGGTGGGTTCAGGAGGGTAATACGGAACGCCGTGTTGGATCCCAACTGCCTCGTATCACTAGCAGTCGAGATTACAGGCATCTTATCCGCATGGCAGTAACGGATCGTGCAGCCACGTCTCGATCCCTGAGTTAACAGATGGGGACGTTTGCAAGACAACAACCATCTGCACGAACAGTTCGACGACGTTTGCAGCAGCATGGACTATCAGCTCGGAGATCATGGTTGCGGTTACCCTTGACGCTGACAAAACGTCATTGTTTCGGATGAATCCAGGTTCTGTTTACGGCATCACAGCATCGTGATGGTCGCATCCGTGTTTGGCGACATAGCGGTGAACGCACATTGGAAGCGTGTCTTCGTCATCGCCATACTGGCATATCACCCGGCGTGATGTTATGGGGTGCCATTGGTTACACGTCTCTGTCACCTCTTGTTCGCATTGACGGCACTTTGAATAGTGGACCTTACATTTCAGATGTGTTACGACCCGTGGCTCTGCCCTTCATTCGATCCCTGCGAAACCCTACATTTCAGCAGGATAATGCACGACCGCATGTTGCAGGTCCTGTACGGGCCTTTCTGGATACATAAAATGTTCGACTACTGCCCTGGCCAGCACATTCTCCAGATCTCTCACCAATTGAAAACGTCTGGTCAATGGTGGCCGAGCAACTGGCTCGTCACAATACATACGCCAGTCACTACTCTTGATGAACTATGGTATCTTGTTGAAGCTGCATGTGCAGCTGTACCTGTACACTCCATTCAAGCTCTGTTTGAATCAATGCCCAGGCGTATCAAGGCCGTTATTACGGCCAGAGGTGGTTGTTCTAGGTACTGATTTCTCAGGATCTATGCACCCAAATTACGTGAAAATGTAATCACATGTCAGTTCTAGTATAATATATTTGTCCAATGAATGCCCGTTTATCATCTGCATTTCTCCTTGGTGTAGCAATTTTAATGGCCAGTACTGTAGTATCAGCACCGGAGCGCTCATGCAAACCAAAGAGCGGTGTAGCAAATACACAGATTTTCGCAGATCAGCGAAGGGTGATAACCGTTTCGAAAGGTCGTGAGGCAGCAGCAATGCAGAAATAATAAGACGGCACACTAACAAGGCAGTCATCTTCGAATAATTCGGAAAGTTTGTGCTGACGACACCTACTGAAGTTCTTCGTACTAGATAACGTAATATACACTACTCCAGGAGGACGATATTTATGAAGTTATTCACACATACCTCAAACCTTGGCTCCCACAGAGCGTGAAAACTGGAGATGAGACGCAGGCGGATGCGAGAAACTGAGGCGCGCATATTATAGTGGACGCAAGCAGTGTTTACGGGAACCAAGTTAATCCCTACGCAAACTTAAATTAAGTTCAAATGGCTCTGAGCACTATGGGACTCAACATCTTAGGTCATAAGTCCCCTAGAACTTAGAACTACTTAAACCTAACTAACCTAAGGACATCACACACACCCATGCCCGAGGCAGGATTCGAACCTGCGACCGTAGCAGTCCTGCGGTTCCGGACTGCTGCGCCAGAACCGCTAGACCACCGCGGCCGGCTTTAAATTAAGTGATACAGACGCTCGCCCCCACCAACTATTGTGCTTTGCGAACGCGCACTGGAATGATAATGAGCTATGGCGTGTCGACGCCGTCGTTTTCGCGTTAAATTTCGGCGCATGAAAAAGTCAATTTCACATACAGTTAACAATGTCGCTGCTGATTCATCACGTCTCACGCCGCACATTCCTAGCCAAGAGCAGCATTCTACGTCACTGCCAGCGTTCTTCCCTGCAGACGTGGCTCCTTGGGACCTAATTTCTTGGAAAGTCGAGAGTAACACATGCCACATGGGGCGAGAGAACTACAATTCATTCCAAAGTAACTTTTGCAGAAGTACTTTGGCTTACGAGGAAGGCCTAACGTGTGTCACGCACTTTATCTTTGTGAAAAATGAAACATCAGTCGCAGAGAGGTCATCAACATTGAAGAAAGTGCTAAAATATTATAGATTCTTCTGACAACATTTAAATCAAAACTTTTAAGGAGTTAAACTGGTACGAGTACAGAAACAGATTAACGATGTACGCAGGAAACATGCAAATACCGTGCCTCTTAACCTATCAGCACTAAGTGTCCCTTTCACTCGGCAATAAGAACTGGAACGCAACAATAAAGAACGCCGGCCTCAATGTTCCTGGCGTCCCAGATGGCATCTTCACAGAGAGCACTTTCACCGCCAAGTCTTCCATTCACCCGTATATGCGGGTTTGCTTTCAAATGGTCACACATGTGACGACCAATACTTTTAGAACATTGCAATGATTTTCTCAGTACTTGTGAGGAAACATTTGTCAAACCAAATCAGCGCTAACGGAACGTTCCTTTACGTTGGTGATGCCCCCAAGAAAAGTCTCATCGCCAAATGCCACTAAAGAAATTCGAATGACTTATGAGTACGCCTACAAGTGATATTCACTCCATTTTATAGTAAATGGCAACTCGTCGTGAATGTCGATAAATACGCATTACTGGGCATTTTAGAGAGAGACGCAACGCACCGAGCGATGTGATGCAGAGATTAAGGTATTGGATTCTAAATGGAGAGGACCGAAGTTCAATTCCACGTCGGGATATCACTCTAGGCGAAAGCGAAGATAATCTTTTCAACAGGACACCGCCTATTCCTTCCTTATCCTTGCCAAATTACGTTGGTGCAGTAAGTGAAATAAACAGGATGTTAAGGATAAATGTTTACAACGTACCACAGTGATGTAGGAGAAGTCGAGACTTACAGTTTCATGTAGGACACTTATTGCCTATAAAGTATCAGAAACGAAATTTCTATGGTATTTGAAAGGCCGCACTAAGGGACACAAAATTAGAAACGAAGTGATAAGGGAAGAATTAGGGATGCAACCCAAAAGACAATCCAGTAAAAACAAAAATGATAACTCTTACTTCGTATGCCACCACAGAGACTTACTAAACTAGCAATGGATTATAAATCGAAGGGCAAAAGTAGTATGGGAAAAGACCAAGGAAGAAGTGACGATACCAGAAAAAGCCTTACGCCTAACCCTGAAGTGGAAGAAGAGGAAGTACGTCTATCAAGTCGGAAACAATCTCAAATTGCTCTACAGAGGCTACCTAAGCTACAGATCTGATTTTTGTCACAAACTTGTGCTGTAAAATTTACACAAAAGGCAGTCTTACAATATGTAAGTGCGAGAACAAGGACTATTTTGGCAAGAGGAAGAGAGAAAAAAAAAGAAAAAAAAGAAGAGCTCGAAACGGTTAAGACATACTAAGCCAGTGAGGTGAGCATGCGCTGTAGCTTAGGTGGGGCATTTGTAGAACAGTTTGAGGCTGTTTCCTGGCTTCACAGACCACAAGTGTTCCATACCAACTTGTTCGTAGTTACCACTCTGTATGTTAAGAATGATAATATGTAGCTGTGACTGATGGCTCCCTGAAATTGCTAAATTTCGATTTATAAAGGGGGAAAAAAAAACACTGAGTCATCTCGCTCACTGGGAGGGACTGACTTTTGCAGGAAAGTAGTAGGAAAATAATGGCGTGCTGACGATTTCAGTCGCCCCGACGCTTGCTCGGATGCCAGTGCCTTGCCAGCGAAAGGCAAACATCCGGTCCCAGTCCTGGCCAGATACACAATGTTGATCAGACGAGAAAGTTCATTCTGTTATAGTCTGCATCTATTTTTGCTTACCACAACCGCTCGTTCACAATAACGATGTAGCCATCAGAGCCTAATTGCATGCGTAGCCGGCAAAATAAGTACACAAGTACTGCCTAGATTCTACGCGAAATCAACTTGCCAGTATTATACAGTTTGTGCGTTAGAGAGCAAGCCATGTGCGATTCCCTCAGACAGGGAAGAATGGCATCGTGCTAGGAATAAGTAATCAGTGCTGCTTGTCAAACTAAAAGAGTGAACGGAAATTTGATTATGCAAGTCAACGAGACAGCGTATTCGAAAATTCTTGTTCACACGAATTAATTAAAAATTTTGACCAACTGAATCCACCTACAGGTATGTACCAGCGTGTAGCTATGTAGTGGTGGCAAACTGTGACATGGATTTCACGAGACACCCATAGCACTGGGGCGTCATCCTGATTCATGACCGTTCAACCACTGCCAACAGCTCACGAAGATTGGTTATAGCTTGTGCGAAGGCGAGTTCTCTTCGTTCGACTGTGTCCCAAATGTAATCAGCAGGATTGAAGTCAGATGACACAGACGTCATGAAATCCTCCTCATATCTCTGGCGTGTTCACCAAACCAGGAGGTTGTGTATTTTCGTGCTGAAGGCACAGGTCACCTATGTGGTGCTGTAAACGAACAAATCGGCGTGTGCCGGCGAGTACTGCAACTCAGTGGTCCATGGGGACTTTTCCCATGCTTCGAGCTTTAAATAGCCGTGATCCTCCCCCCATGCTACTTTATGTGCACTGTGACGTGTGGTAACGGCGGCTTCTGTGCCTCCACAGCGACCACATGTTTTTGGATGGTGTCAATGCTGACGGCTAGCCATCTTCGACCAGCATTGAACTGGCGAGTGATTCGCTACACTGTGTGGCCAATCCATCCGTTGTTACAATCCACAGTAAGTGACACTAACTGGCTGCTGTAATTCTCCAGCCTTACCTGGATGCGGTGGCACGTGGAAAGACCTGTGCGTGCACGTCCTCTGAGATGGAGAGTCCCATAAATTGGGCACCCACAATCCAGCCGCGATCTAATGCGCTGACATTACACGTATTTCGCATCCTACACACGATTGTCACGTTGACGGTCGTACACAATCTCTTTCCAACACAGCCCCCCCTCCCCCCCCCCCCCTCTCTCTCTCTCTCTCTCTCTCTCTCTCTCTCTCTCTCTCTCTCTCTCTCTCTCTCTCTCAGTTTATATATAAATAAATGTCGTGTGGGTTCCAGCCTGGTGCAACGCTTTCGACTTGACGTCACTTCGGAGACTTGCGTGCCATTTTCGCTGCTTATTTAATAAAGCACCTCCCTGCAAGGCTAAGTGCTTCCCGTTCTAGACCTATCCATCACAGAACCGTGAGGCTACTGAGAATCGAACCCGGGACCTTCACGTCACTAGCCACCAGCACTAACCACTTATTTCCTATCTGTTTCTTCGTGTTTTTTTTTCTCACTTCTGTGTGGATGTCGCATGACATCTCTCAATTTCCAAAGATGACAACTTAACTTTCATTACTACTACTACTACTACTACTACTACGGAGGGTGGCCAGTCCTCTGACCAAACACACTGAGCTGCCGTGCCGCGCTTTAATTCGTCATTTGTGTGTAACTGAATAAAAATTAGGATAAAACACCATTTTTAAGGAAAGCCTTGCTATCCAAGTTTCACGTCTGGAAGATCAACACAAAAATGTTACAGAGAAGCTCTAGTAAGGAAACGCACATAAATTGATGTAGGCAGCACACTGGCAGGAATGGACCGAGAGGAACCGGTGCGATTATGGTTCGGGACTTTGTAATTATTACATTCCTTCAAGCAGTTTCAATAAGCGTGAGTTCTGTGAAAGAGTAATCATCATCATCATCATCATCATCATCATCATCATCATCATCATCATCATGTACAAGGACGTTGTCTGAGTTGTGTAGCTCATCTAGTAGGACAAAAAATGACGGAAAGAAAGAAAGGACGGACGGACGGAAGATTAGGAGTTGACGTTACATGGACATCTAGGTCATTAGGCGCTCCGCACAAGCTGCAGTTGATCACGGATGGGGAAGGAAATCGGCAGGGTCCTTTCTAAAGGAACTAAAACAGTATTCTCCTGAAGCGATTCAGATACAGCCACGGAAGAGCTAAATCGGGATTTTCCGACAGGGTTTTAAACGCAATTTCCCATGATGGTGATAAGTATTGCGTCACATCGTTCGGTCGCCCGGCTGGCTGTGGCAAGCCTATTGCCAGCCTATTTATTCGAGCACTCGGGCTAATGTTTCGATCATTAGTAACCGATGTGACTCGCGGCCGGCCTTCACGATTTCGCAAGGCATCCAGAGTTAACTGCAACTGCTTACTCTCTGGCCACCACATAAGGATTGCTGTGCCATATCGCATCCGCCGTTTCACTCTGGGCTCTTTCATACCAGATAACGGTAGTTCTTCTGAATTATTGTGGGTGCAATCATCAACGCACTGGACGCGCAGTGTGTACGTGAAATATACAAAACAATATCAACCCCAATTAATGTTATGTAGAGCTACCTTTGACATCTAGAAAAGCCTGAATCGTTGGGGAGATGCGATCATCGTGTTTTTGGTGTTTAAGTATTTTTGTCCAACCCCTGAACTACTATCCACTATCATAAAGTGCGACGTCAGGCTATGCATCCCCGGCACAATGCCCTGGCATCCTAGACGCGTTTTATGTCACAAGAAGTCAACAGAAAGAATTGCGTTCAATAGGAAAAACTGTATGTTGCCCAAACAATTCAAATATTCCATCAGAGAGATTTCAAGGCAGCTACATAGGTTGAGGTCCTCTGTAAGCAATATTCTGAATTGGAAACTGTAGGAAGGTACCTGACCCAATAATCTCTCCGGCAGCTCTAAGAAATTAACTGAAACCCTGCTAAACTGTAAGGGCAACTGTAAGAAGCAGACCTCCACGTCAACAATTATATGGGACACTGCTCTAGCTTAGGGACAGAGATTAATACCAGAACGATCAGCCGAATGATGATATGGATTGGTTATTACGGTCGTGCTGCTACCAACATGTCCGTGACGAACGGTACGAATTAACGAAGACGGTTGGTGAGGAGCAAACGTCGTCGTTATGACTATGGAGCAATGGAAAAACGTTATATGCTGTGAGGGGTACAGGATTTGGCACTCGAGCGGTGTGTGTGTGGACTTAGTGGACGCTTACTTGGCGAACGGGATTAACCTACGTGTTTTGTGGCGACAGTGAAATTTTACAGCGACAGTCTGAGCTGTTTTTCCTGGTTTGGGCTCCGACCAGGAGAGCTTTGGTCGCTGGGAAAATGGAAGCAAGTGTTTCCGAAAACAGTTTACTAAATAACAAGCTTGTAAAATCGTGGCAACAGTTTGGAATATTAATTTTTCTTCATCAGCGTGGCAGCACCTCTGAGCACTAAGCAAGGGCGATTTAATTGCGGTTCGAAGGAATTACAATATATTTGTTACATCGGCCTGCTTAGAGCCCCGACCTGACTCCCAATGAACATCTAGGGTGTGAACTAGCGCGTCAGTTGCATGCCCCAGAATGCCTGAGAACTACTCACCAGACTTTTGGAAGAATGATGGCAAATTTCAATCTTCAGTCTATCATGCGTTTAGTGGAAAACTTTCTCCTGAAGTTTAAAAGCTGTAATAGTGGCAAAGTAGGTTTTACAGGCTGTTAGAAACTCGAGTGGCGTCTTTGGAACGAACAGCAAAGGACGACTGGAGCCTTTCAGCCATTTATGGTCCAAACCATTATACTAAAATTACTTTCTCTCCGGCACTGAATAGCGTGCATACATCTCTAGTGACGCTGTTATAAAGGGTTGAGCAGATACGACAGGCTACCCAAAATATATTCAGAACGAATAAATATGTCGGGCTGCTAATTTCGCGAAGTTATAGCGGACAATATTGCGAATTTCCGGACTTAATTTTTATCGTTTATAGTCGCCAGATTATGTGACCGAAGTTTTTTTTGCTAATGGAACTATGCTTTTTCCTGTGGCAGCTGAAAGAAGCTTCTAAGAGAACGTCAACGACGTAACATGTCTGAGACTTGATCAAATGCTATCAAGGTAACATCGCTGCAAACTATTGTCCCGCTGTCAGGAGAAGAGGTTCAACAAACGTCTGTCCTATTATACCAAATGTAAACAAACACGTAACTCAGGTATGGTTCTTGTGTTTATGTCACTTGAAATCCATCAGTCTATGTTCTAGCAATCAGGTAACTTCCTCGCAAAGTTATTGAGATAGCCACAATGTATACGACGGTCGAAAAAGTGAATATCGTTTATGGCGAATGTAACCAAACTATCAGAGCAGCGGTGCGACTGCATGCTGAAGAGTATCTAGATAGTGCCAAGCACTCACGATCTATTTTTGCAAACTTCTTTTTTCCCTGTTCTAGAAACTGGAAGTGTGGAAAATAAAACATACCAAGAAATGCAACTGATGAAAGTAATGAAATAAAATTTTGGCAGCAGTAACACAATGCAAGTGTAGCTGAGAGGCGTCTCGGAATTACGCGAGGGATGAACCAAACGAGTGTTCTGCGAACATTACTTTCCATCGAATTTCTTCTCTCTGCATCTAGAGCTTCATGGCTATGACTTCCGAAATTCTTTAGAGTTCTCCGAATGTTGCCCATGAAAAATGTACTGCACAATTTAGTTTAAGGAAGAAGCATCCATCGTTTACACACAATGGGCAAGTCAATCCTCACAATATGCACCCTAAGATATACTGCTACCGCAGTTACTGAAAGCATCTCACTGGACATTAGGTAATCAGTGCGGAATCGACAAGACTGATGTTACTCCTATTCCGCACATGTAATAACAGACCCTCTTAAGAGAACATTTGGAGAGCACTGAAACGGGCGTTCAGGAAACGCAAAATGGCCTGCACACTCAACAAACTTAACACTTCTATGCTTTTACCTATGGGAAAAATTAAAACAAGAGGTCTGTTAGGAAATACCGACGACTCCCAAAGGCACGAAATACTTTATAACACGGGCCTGTGCTGTCAAACTCCAGATGAAATTCAACGTGCAGTAGTGTTTCTCCAAAATCACTTTATAGCGTGTACCAATGCTCAAGGCCAGTATTTTGAGCGCTTGGTACGACAGGTGTGATGATATAACCACACACACACACACACACACACACACACACACACAGTACCTGAGTTACATGTCAGCTTGCATTAGGTATAATAGGGCAGACGTCCACCGGAACGAAATAAATTTAGTTTCAACGTTTTGGATGGAAGAAGTTTATTTATAGCCTACACTAGTAAACAACCACATATTTCCACCACGTTAATTGTATTTGAAGACTGCATATATAATAATATTTTGTGTAGCTGTTTCGTTGCTGTGCCAATGTGACTTCAAAATAAATTTTTGTCTACAAACGGCGACGGCATCTGTGGTAGCCCCTTTCGTTACTAAAATTGAATTGGTGCACTCGGAATGTACCTCATAAGCAGTAACTAGCAGTAGCATTGGTTCCAGTTGCGGCTTGAAAGAGGGAGAGAACCGTCACGTGTCCCGAGCTGTGGTACTTTTTCTTGCTGCCTGCCTCGGGATCCCACAGTTGTTATGAGTTAAGATTTCTGGTGCGTCTTTTTTGTAGGTTTTCTGTGGACCTGGAAAGAGGCACCTGAAAAAAACCGGTACTCTGGAATAATAGCGCCCTGATCGTGGAAGTTACTCTCCCAGAATTTGTGAACTCGCTTTTTGGTCATCAAGAGAGAGAGAGAGAGAGAGAGAGAGAGAGAGAGATGTTTAACAACAGCACGACTTTTCCATCTTTTTAAAATCCTATTTGCCACATATTTAATTGTTGTGTGCCGAATAATCTACCAGGCAGTGTCCCATAGGGGTTATGCGTTACGGCACTGAAGTCTCATTCAAGCTATCCAGCTTCAGGTTTTCCACTGTTTACTTAAATCCGTTCAGGTACTGCTCTTTACAAAGGACACAGCTATTTCGTTGCCCGTGCTTATCTTTCTGGACTCGTGTTCCGTTTCTAACAACCTTACCGCCAATGAGACATTAAAACTCTTACGCTCCTTGAATAATCTGTTTGAACTAAAACGACAGTAACTGCATTTATGATTCGCCGATGGTAGACACTAATCATGCTTGTGACTTCCTTAGTTTAGTTATGTAAGTAATAATCGTATATCGGAACACCTAGTACTGTGAAATTGTAGAATTATCTTCAAGAGGCCATATTAGTAACGACATGGCAGCAAATGTGAAAGAATGGACACCTAAAAAATTTCAAACAAGAGGGCTGCATTCTACGACCGCTGCACAGGAATTTTCTCTTATTTAAAGGCTGCAAATATTCCAGACAGGAACATAGGCAGCTGCCAATTTTCAGACACATAGCCACACATTAAACTTCGGGTAGATAAATGGGCGTGCTGGCACGATTACATTTTAAGAGTTCTGACCACGTAACGGTGCGATCAGGTCTTAATTCCTAGCAGGGTATTAGGGCTGAAATGACGCACGAATCCTTTCAAAGAAGGGCGCAAACTTGAAATACGAACGAAAATTTAGCGGCATTAAAGAACACAAAGCTTTGCAGAAACAGATTTTTTGAACTAGCTTTAAGAACTGTAGTGTCTGTACGTTATAATTCCAGAATGTAACTGGACCTAAAGACGGGCGTAAGTCAAATTAGCAACACAGCACTAAAACAAATTAGCAACATAGCACTAAAACAAATTAGCAACAGGCAATGACAACAGCAAATTTCTCATAAATTTGTGTATTTCGATTTAGCCATCGCCACAAACGTAAACAATACATGACTAAAGAAAGAGCCTTTTATGAATGTCCTGTATTTTCAGGCCATTAACAACGCTTCTGGAAAATTTAGAGCGTAATGCTTCCGGCGTATAGACAAAAGGATAAACTTCGGGAATTATATTTTCCGTCACGAGCTATTTCTGAGTCCAGTTCCCGCACTTCCTGTGGTTCGAGACCCGCGACATCCAAGGTCTTCTGGTTGACTTTCTAAGTACGAATCGTGACCCAAACCATACACATGGCAGACGTGACGATGTGATTGTGGGACCAAGGTATTCGCTTTGAGTGTATACCTTATCTTCAGTCATTATACGTGCTGTAGCATTTGACAGTTCACGGCCACGTTGAAGCGGACTGAAGGTCAAATTTTTCTTACCCTGCAACTTACAGAGCCCACGGGCAACTGATTTCTGCTGCTAATTTACAACCATCCAGTTTTCTTAATTCGTCTTACCAGATTTCTTTCTATACGCCCGGATAGCTGCTGGAAACAACTGTTTCAGGTCAAGGAAGTTCACATTACGGATAGGACTATTATACAGACTACGTTAAGGAAGTTCAAATTACGGTTAGGACATATTTTTGGTCTTGAATCGCCTGTTCTACCGACTATTAACTCAAGGAGGGATTCGAGCAATTTTTTTTCGCAACCACAAATTCTGCATTCAGTATTTTACACACTAAGGATAAATTGATCCTATAATTTTTATAACGAATCCCAAGCGGCATAACTGAAACTGACATATTACATAGTAAGGAGAATTTTTACAGCGGCAAGGTATAATTTTCTTTATCTGGCAACGACAGACTGGATTTTTACGTCGCGGATGTAGTTACTTTTTCTTCGTAGTCCGTGTTTAAGCTAATACAGTTTTGCAGTTGGTCGGTTCCTCCCAGGATTGCAATTCTGGAAGGTCTGCAAACCACCCACAAGTTCACATCTAAATCTACATTTACACTCCGCAAGCCACCCAACGGTGTGTGGCGGAGGACACTTTACGCGCCACTGTCATTACCTCCCTTCTCTGTTCCAGTCCTTCCTTTGATTTGGAAGCAGCAAGTCACATCCCTCGGTTTATCCATTATCAAAACACTTTTGTAGGCTGTTAACATTGTCTCCATTTTTTTTTTTTTTTTTTTTTTTTTTTTTTTTTTTTTTAAGCGGATAGGCGAACTGGGATTTCACCGTCACGTCACGTATAATTAATCCAAGTTGGTCCAGATGATCTGCGCAATATTCACAATTTTCTCTATCCCAGTCAGTCAGTCAGTAAAGAGAAAACCACTTGCGTCCCAGAAAACATTGGTCACCACCTTTCCGGCAGAATAAATCAACTTCTAATGGAGGAGGAAGATGACGACGACGTGTGAGCACAAGCCCACGTTTGGCAAGAAAATCGGCCCTACGCTTTCAAAGGAACCATTCGCGTTAAGCCATTTTGGGAAATCACGGAAAACCTAAATCTTGATAGAAAGATAGGGATTTGAACCGCAGTCATCCGGAATACGAATCTTACCTCTGCGCCGACTCACTCCATACAAAATCAACTTGAAACTGAGCGAGTAAGAAGATGAGGGTTGCATACACTAGAAATCAAGGTACCGCTGTTACGGCAGTTCTATGCGGATATAAAGTAGCACTGACAGGAAGAAATTATCGGCTATCGGGATCATACGGCCTATTACGAAGTTTAGTTTTTTTTTTTGCGAGTATGTGGAGGGTAAGTCGAGAATTAAGTCATACAGTTTACTCAATTGAAAATGAGCCCCATTAGAGAAAGATGGATGCTTTAGTCCACGCTTAAGCCGGAAAAAAGGTCGTCCAATGCATACTAAATGGTCGTATTCCTAATTATTCCACCTTCACCATGAGAAAACATATATGCTTCGCGAAACGATAACTGGGCACAGAACAGAGTCACTTATATTCCTGTGACCAAAATGCGCAGTATGTGTGTGTTCTTTTGGTCATGACAACCTGCGCTTATCGGCTAATAGCATGTCGTGATGCTTCTCAGTCATTTCCGTAACTTTTTCGAAGCCTGCTGTAAACTCGGTAACGTGTCGAATGTGTGTACATGTCAATGTAATTGTTGGACACACTCTGAAGAGAAATTAAATTTACCGTAGTCTACAAAAATGAATGTATAAAAAGAACAATAATCACTGCTAACTGATAAGTCATTGGATTGGTTTATGATAATCGTCACGCCAGACGATTGCGTATGTAGCGCAAATCCGCGAATCCTCGTGTACTGACTCTCCTTTCTATGTTGGCACAGTCCGCTTGTACCCGAGAACAGATCACGTGACGAGTTTTTAGTTAAATGGGCAGCGGCAGAGACTTGCGAGTCAAGTCTCCGAGTGTACGAAGACGGCGGGTTCGCGAGGCCCACGAGAAAGACAGGCCGGGGCGCGTATCACGAAGGTAGGCCTGAGCTCGCTCGCTCAACTCAGCAGACAAACTACGTTTGTACGCCTGTTAACTCGTAGCTAGGTGTGTACCTAACAAACCCGAACTGCATCCTCTACTGGAATCCACTATTATGGAGTCTTACTGTTCTTAGTCCTACAATATCGGAAGTCCATAGGCCTACTTATAATTTGATACAGCTGTACTGGGGTACAATAAAATTGATATCATGCCAAAATGATTATCAGTCGCATAAGGCACCACTTATTGTATGAAATGAGGACTTTTAAGCAGAATAGATTAAATGCTATAAATAAGCTGTTATATCGTTTATATCCAGTTTTGATCTTAAATTAAATTTTGTTGTTGTACTGTTAATCACTGAGACCTCATAACAGCAGATGCCAGTAGAATATGCCATTCTCGTTAGTGTATACACGCCCAGCTGCGAGTTAACAGGTTCAGAAGCGCATTTGTCTGCTGAGCTGAGCGAGCGAGCCAGTCAGTTCAAGCCTACCTTCGTGACTTTTTCTCGTGGGCCTCGCGAGTTCGGAAATGACGTCACAGGATTCACTGATGAGGTTAAAGCAAGTATCCGGAGCTCATTTCTGATTTCCAAAAGAATGACAGTCTTTTACCCTCTGACTACATTTTCGTTTCTGACGTACAGAAGCGGACTCAAGTTTTATACACAGTAATAAATCGGAGCAAAAATTCTACTCTCTCTTAACTCGGTGTAAAACTGCTGCGAATTTAATGGATTTATTTCTGACCAGCATTTAACACTCGCGACAGCTACCGTATAAAAGTTTTCTTCATGTAAAGTATATCTTACTTTTTTTCCCCTGACATACGTATGTCTGCACATAAACCCGTATCCCACGATCTTCAATGCCATATTGTGAACTTATCGATGATTTCATGTATGGTTGCAGTTTTGGGACATCCTTTACGCTGATCACCTTCGAGAGAAATACGGCTACGTTTCAATTCAGCCGTTCATTTTTTAACTGTTGAAAAGGAAACAGTTCGAACAAAAAATTAATTTACGTCGTGATATTTTCCTAGATGTATTCCTTCGAAACACAGTACGAGTACTTTATGGAGCTGTATAGACGATACTGTTCCGCAGATCATGTTTACACTTGACTTATTACGCAACATATACCAAGACATTAACTGCGTTTAGTGATCAGTCGACAACACTTCTCGTTGCCCTCACAAACCGTTTTATACCACACACAATGCTCTCAGACTACGTGGAACAAGATAGCAGCTTTTGACGTACCCATCGTAATCGCTCCTGTTGAGCGTAACTACAGTATTCCACTCGAGAGAACCTGTCTTCACTTAAAAATATCTGGACTCTGAATAAGAATTAATATAAAGTAGAAGCATTTAAAAAACTAAGATCTACTTCGGTGACAGGTGGACAGTTTGCAGCCTCTTAAGTTACGAGAAGTGGACCGTTATCTCGAGTATCAACGTAGAGTTGACTTTGGAGTTTATTTTAACTGTACCGTGTAAACAAGCATTTGATTATTATGCTGACGTTGAAATCTCGTTTCATCGTGTGTTCTGAAATACAAACGATATAACAGGTTAACGTTGTTTGCGCTTTCAAAAGAACGCGTGCGCACCACGCTTCTTATTAAAAACTTATATGGGTAACGGTAGGTGTCACTAGGGACTATTTACGCTATGACGCAATATCAGTTGAATCCAAATATAGAAAGTATGTGAAGGCTGGAACTGCAATATCTATTTTTTCCATTTTTCCATACAGCATCTACCTGCAGCTTGTTGGCTCATTGGGTAAACGCCAGGCTACAAAACCAAACGTTCGTGATTCAAGCCCATGTTGAGTCTAGGACTTTCTTTTTCGAGCCCCAGAATTTTTAATTTGCAGTTTGGGAATTACTTAATGAGCTACGAAGCTACAGAAAAAAAAAGAGGAAGAGGGAGAGAAGAAAGAAGCCCGGGATTTTCAGTACTGAGGGAATTTCATAATTCTTGCAGCCATGCCTTTTAGAATTTCTATTAGGGGCGTTCAATAAGTAATGCAACACTTTTTTCTCAGACAATTTCAGATGAAAAAATGATGAATTTGTTGTGGGACATCGTGGAATATTCCCACTTCAACCCCTATAGCTTCACGAAGTTTCGAGAAGTGGCGGTGCTATATGTAGCCTTCAAAAAGCCTCTGTAACGGAGGTGCGTTCCAAGCATACAGCTGTCATTGAGTTTGGCGGAAAACCAGAGCATCGTAGATACTCAAAGGCGCTTGCAGAATGTTTACGGAGACCTGGCAGTGAACATAAGAACGGTGAGTCGTTGGCGTGGAGTCTGTCATCATACCAACCAGATCCCGCAAACCTGTCCGACTTCCCGTGTGGCACACAGCTGCAGCTCCTGCAGTGTTGGAACGTGCGGACACACTCATTCGAGGTGATCGACGGATCACATTCAAACGCCTCACTGCGCAACTGGACGTCTCGGGTGGTAGTGCTGACACTCTTATACCAGTTAGGTTAGTCAAAGGTGTGAGCCCGCTGAGTTCCTCGCCGCCTAACATCAGACCACAAAGAGCAATGGAAGACCACGTACGCGGAATTGCTTGTGCGTTACGAGGCTGATCGTGAGAAGGACTCGAGTCTGCGCACCCGAGAGGGGCTCACAAAACTTCATTGAACCGTTCCTCTTCATCCACCCTACAGCCCATATCAATCATCTCCCGACTTCCATCTGTTCGGCCCAATGAAGGCAGCAATACGTGAATGATTGGGAGGTTATAGATGCAGCAAGACGTCGGCTTCGACGTCGACCAGTAGAGTAGTACCATGCGGGCATACATTCCCTCCCCCCCCCCCCCCCCAATAGTAAGATTGAGTAACGCCGTCGCATTGAACGGAGATTATGTTGAAAATTAGGGTTTTGTAGCCACAAGAATGGGGATTAATATGGTGTATTGGAATCCTGAATAAAACCATCCTGCTTTCAGGGAAAAAAAGTGTTTCATTACTTATTGAACGCCCTCTCCACTATCCAAATTTAACTTCTATTTCGTTATAGCGTGGATCGTTGCGAGTTACCTATATTGTAACCCACAAAATATTTTAGTAAGGAGCGTAGTGTGGGCGATACAACTCTTGATCGTTAACAACCTTAGCACGTTATTCAAATAATGTGTGTTCTAAAACAGAAGAAAGAGGTAAATTACCAGCGCCAGCATAAAAAAAAACAACTTAAAATCAGCTTCCAGTAAAGAAAGGAGGGAGGGGCAGAGGGGGAGAGCGCAAATTATGGGTGTTTCAATTCATATTCCTAAGTCACGGGTCGTCCCATATAAAATGTTCGCAATCAAATGGGAGTTTCATCTGGAAATATTATGTGCGTGTAAAGGAGCATCGCAATACGTATCCCACGGGTTTTGGCTGGATTAGGTGGCTCTCGAGTAGAAGGAAAACAATTGCGTCACTCCTCTACGACTAAGTCTGGGGCCTGTTTCTTCTTGCCAAGATAAGGAAAGACATCTTGTAAACATATGGCCGGAAATTATTACTTTCAGAATTGTTAGTTAAGAACGATGTTCAATTGTGCGGTATGTACTCTATTGCTAGGTCGTAAGAATTATTAACAATATTATCAATTCGTAAGGTAAAGATGTACTGACCCAAAGATTGGTTTGAAAACCGCAGTGTTTTATTACGCACAGGTACTGTGCCCCTATCTTCCCAACAGTTAACGTGAACTGCAGTCCACGATACAACAAATAATCTTCCACATTAATCAAACTCTCCAGAGCTAAAAGAAGCAATAAGTGGCAGAAAAAAATCTTAGGACTCACTGGAAAACGAACCCCGTACACTTGAATTTGTAATCTGCACTTACCCACTGAACCATCGAACCACACATTAAATCACAGAAAAGGCAAAAGCGGATGAACTCCTTTAAGTCCAAAAGACATCTACAGGTATTGCAGGCCTTCGTGCCACATTGATAAATAGTATCTGGATTTGGAAAGCCTGTTACATAAAACGAATTCTCTTAGCCGTCCCCACAGATAAAAATAAACGATTGAGGTGGGTAGAAAACGCAGGCAGTGGAAATGGCAGACTTCAATCGATATCAACACACAATCATTTTTCACTTTCAATTCCAAAACTCAGCGTTTCTGAACACACGCTTACACTCTATTCCTTTGTTTAGTGTGGAAAACCCACCAGCAAATGAAGTCGATGTATTTTTGAAAAAAATCTTGCATACAAACACAACAGTACCGATAACATCATAAATATATTGTTTCTTAAAAGCTCGTAGATGACTGATAACGCGCGAGGAGTACAGGACGATCTGCATTAAAGAGCACTCGTAATTACGTAAGAAGAAAGAGCGTTTTTGAGAGATTGCGACGGATAAGGTGGGAGCAGAGGCGCGGCCACGCGCTGGCAGAGTTGCGGCCGGCGCCCGAATCGATCGCGACCTTTAGGAAAGGCCGCTGCTCGTTTGCAGTTATTTGGGACGAGCCAACACCTACGCGGAAATCTTCCTCCGCGGAAACGCACGCCCCCAGTCTTTAGACACACGACAAAACCAAATTCAGTTCTATAGCATAGCAAATTAGAATCAAGTATACGAACCACAAGCATGGTGTGAAGTTTTATTTATCTCACCAGCTGAACTCTAGCCAGTCGCAAATATAGTACCCACACTCAAAAACCAACCTTTTCTTCTTTATTGACTAGAGTTTTTAAACTAACAATGGCGTCGAGTGAGACCGCACACTGATGAAACCACGGACACCATCCACCCAGAAAGTTCCGAGACTGAATTTATTCTTGGCGTCTAAGCAACGTCAGCGCAGTAACTACGGTGGTAAATCGCAATAGAGCACCATCTCTAAATCAGTTGTTCAAGACATTCTCCAGAATGTTGCGAAGAAAATCGTGTGCAAAATTTGTCCTGCAGACCTTGCCTCCCGAACAAAAACAACGAAGAGGGGGCGCTAGCTACGACTTCATTGAAATACAGATTACGGACAATTCTTCAAAGGAGAAGCTCATAACTAGTGACAAGATTTGGTGTTATCAATGCGGACCTCACAAAAACGACAAAGTGCTCACATTCACGCGGCAGGTCAATCCCTTTAAACAAAAGCCGACATTCAAGCCAATGTGACGCGCGAGTTGAACAACATTCCAAAGGAGGACTATTCACATGGTAGTATGAACGTCCTTTGCTTTATACTCAAGTGGGGGGAGACGATGTAGAGCACCTGAAGCATTAAAACCACCATCGTAACTCTTCTCTCTCTTTTATTCTTCCTTTTTGCACTGACGGGGGTATACATCTCTTAAGGTTGTTCCGAGTCATAGAAATTGACGCAAACGTTATGCTTCATCATTTCACACAAATGCTACATCGGTTCTTTACTCACCTGTAACTATTCCTTCTCTAATACAAGATATACAGAACAAGAGTAGTGGCCCATCTCCAGTGACGTATCCGCTAACAGGATCTCCAAACTTAAATCTAACATTCATACGAGCAGTGGCTGGTTGTTGCCTTCCGTCCGACGACTCATTTGGTACAGCTCTCGACGCCCTTCTATCCTGTGCACGCCTCGTCAGCTCCGAGTAACTACTGCAACCCACAACCATTTGAACCTGCCTATAGTACTCGTCTCTGGTCACCTCCTGCAATTTTTGCACCCCAAACTTACTTCCAATATTAAATTGACGATTCCTTGATATCTCAGAATTTGTCATATCAACCGACACTTCTTTTAGTCAAGTTATGCCACATCCCCAAAATTCTATTCAGTAGCTCCTCATTAGTTACGCAATCTACCCGTTTAATCTACAGCATTCCTCCGTAGCACCGCATTTCAAAAACTGAACTGCTTATCGTCCACGCCTCGCTTCCGTACAAAGTTACACTGCAAACAAATGCCTTCAGAACAGACTTCCTAAAACTGTATTCCATGTTCAAATTGTCTTCTTCAGAAACAGTTTTCGTGCCATTGCCAGTCTACGTTTTATATGCTCCCTACTTCGGCCATCATTTGACTGCAAAACAACGAAACTCATCTGATACTTTTAGTGTCTCGTTTATTAATCTCATTTTCTCAGCATCGCCTGACTTAATTCGACTATATTCCATTACCCTCATTTTGTTTTTGTTAATTTTCATCATATATCCTCCGTTAAAAACACTATCCATTCCGTTCAACTGTCCTTCCGACTCCCTTGTTGTCTCTGAGAATTACAATGTCATGGGCAAATCGGAAAGTTTTTATTTCTTTACCCTGAACTTTAATTCCTTCTTCAATTTTTTCTTTGGCTACCTTTACTGTTTGCTTAATGAGCAGATTGAATAACATCAGGATAGACCAACCCTGTCTCACTTCCTTCTCAACCACTGCTTTACTTTCATCCCCTTTGATTCTTATAGCTGTACAAGTTGTAGGAGTACATAACCTTTCGGTTCCTGTATTTCATCTCCGCTACCTTCAGAATTTCAAAGTGTTCATTCCAGTCAAAATTGTCAAAAGCTTTTCCTACGTCTACTAAAGCTGCAAACCTAGATTTGTCTTTCCTTAACCTGTCTTCTAAGAGAAATCGTAGCGTCAGTACTGCGTCGCGTATTTCATCATTTTTCTGGAATCCAAACTGATCTTCCCCGACATCGGCATGTACCAGTTTTTCGACTCATCCGTAAATAATTCGTGTCAGTATTTTACAACCATGACTTAATAAACTGGTAGTTCGTTAATATTCACACACTGGTAAGCATCTGCTTTCTTTGCTGCTTTTTATGTGACCCAAAAGGCGATGAACGGAGCTTAGTATGTACGTTTCGGTAGAAATCTTCCCTATTATTGTTGTTGTTGTTGGTCGTCGTAGTCGTCGTTTTCTTCAGTCGGAAGACTGATGCCGATGCCACGCTACTGTGCAGCTCGATGTATTCGGAAAAAATTGAAACACCCAGAGGACATAGATGTCAATGTAACTTCGTATACGTATCGACGGGTATGTGGATGATTAGAGTTGCAATTCTCTGTGACAGGTAGAACGGCCACCAGGGTGCAGTAGTCTTGTTCTTGTTTAGCATTGTTATCAAGCCTGGTAGGAATATAAGGGGCGTGAAAAGTGTTAGATGCTGAATGATCATTGAAGGACACGGAGGGGTCGCCAACTCGTGTGAGAAAGCGTTATCAGCACCCGACTGCTTGATAGGTGCCAGTTGCAAGTGTCTATTTGGCCGGCTGGCCTAATCTTGCAACATCGAATTTGTGGTGCGATCGGATGTGAAAGTGGCCCGATGTTTGACTGCATGGGACGGTGAGGGCAGACGCACTCGTCGTCAAAGTTCCAGTCGACAACATCTGATCACAAGAGAAGCTCGCCGTATTGTACAACAAGAGCATCGTAACCTCTTCACATCTGCGCCTGCCATCCGAGAACAGCAACATTCTGTGTCACCCCGCACCATTGGAGACAAGCAGCAGCCGGACTAGATAATTACCGACCCATGCGTACGCTGCCGTTAACACCAATACACACAAAGCTGCGTTTAGAGTGGTGTCGGGAACAGGAAGCATGGATGGCTGATGAATGGCGTCGTATTGTGTTCAGCGATGAATCGTGGTTCTGCTCTACCGCGGGTGACCCTCGTACGGTGACAGTCTGGGGAGAGCGCCCATTGTTAAGTTTTGGAGAAGTACAGCGATGTTACTCCTGGCGGCATGGTATGACTTTAGGTCACGGCTGGTAGTGGCTTTGGAACTCTGACGTCACAATGGTACGGTCACTGGCATCCTGCGTCCTCATATGTTACCGCTCACGTCATAGTATTGTGGCCCCATTTTTTAAGATGACAATGATCGTCCACACGATGAGTGTGTCTATTAACTGTCTGCGTGATATTGAGGTACTCCTGTGGCCAGCAAGGTACCCATATCTCTCTCGCATAGAACATACGTCGGAGCAGCTCGGATATCAACTCTGTACCACTGTCAGTACCCAGCATGTCAAGGACCAGTTACGATAGTTGAAAGATTGCCTCAGTAGAGGATGTAACAATCGTATCACACCCTTCCCAAGTCATGCATCCAGGCCAGAATGGATGCAACGTCATGCTGATAAGTGGGCTCTTACTGCCAAGTTCTTTGTAAATTTGACCCAAATTTTTAATCCTTGAAATAACATCATCCAACCGTGAAGTTTCATTTAGCTTCCGCCTCCCCTTCTGGATGCTTCGCTATTTTTGTTAGACAGTGTATAACAGCTGTAGTTTCCCCTTGCTTTCAGCCATTCGCAGTATCAACATACTAATGGCATACTGGTAAATGTTACTATGGACAGGTCAGTCAATCATCCAGACTGTTGGCCCTGCAACAACTGAGAAGGCTACCGTCCCTCCTCTTGAGCCACAGGGCAGCCTGGCCTCTCCATAGATACCACTCAGATGTGATTGCATTAACGATATGACTGTCGTTATCGTTGATGCATGAAAGCCACCCCAACGTAACATTGTCCATGGTCCGTGAGAAATCTTACTTGTTCTTAATTCCGATCACAAAAAGAAGGCATTCTGATTTCCTTAAGAACGGCTCACTTGTTTATTCTATATTCAGATACGAAATTGGATAAAGACGTAATTTGCTGGCAGTGTACTTTCAAATTCATAAAAAAAATCCAGAAACTGGCCTTATCTTTACTAGGAATAAAACCAGCTTCGCGCCTTGTGTGTATACAGGGTGGTCCATTGATAGTGACCGGGCCAAATATCTCACGAAATAAGCATCAGACGAAAAAACTACAAAGAACGAAACTCGTCTAGCTTGAAGGGGGAAACCAGATGGCGCTGCCATAGGTTCAAATGGCTCTGAGCACTATGGGACTTAACATCTAGGGTCATCAGTCCCCTAGAACTTAGAACTACTTAAACCTAACTAACCTAACGACACCACACACACCCACGCCCGAGGCAGGATTCGAACCTGCGACCGCAGCGGTCTCGCGGTTCCACACTATAGCGCCTAGAACTGCACGGTCACTCCGGCCGGCTGCCATAGGTCAAACGGATATCAACTGCGTTTTTTTTTTTTTTTTAAATAGGAACCCCCTTTTTTATTACATATTCGTGTAGTACGTAAAGAAATAGGAATGTTTTAGTTGGACCACTTTTTTCGCTTTGTGATAGATGGCGCTGTAATAGTCACAAACATATAAGTACGTGGTATCACGTAACATTTGCTTCGTGATACATTACCCGTGTTAAAATGGACCGTTTACCAATTGCGGAAAAGGTCGATATTGTGTTGATGTATGGCGATTGTGATCAAAATGCCCAAGGGGCGTGTGCTTTGTATTCCGCTCGGTATCCTGGACGACATCATCCAAGTGTCCGGACCGTTCGCCGGATAGTTACGTTATTTAAGGAAACAGGAAGTGTTTAGCCACATGTGAAACGTCAACCACGACGTGCAACAAATGATGATGCCAAAGTAAGTGTTTTAGCTGCTGTCGCGGCTAATCCGCACATCAGTAGCAGACAATTTGCGCGAGAATCGGGAATCTCAAAAACGTCGGTGTTGAGAATGCTACATCAAAATTGACTGCACCCGTACCATATTTCTATGCACCAGGAATTCCATGGCGACCACTTTGAACGTCGTGTACAGTTCTGCCACTGCGCACAAGAGAAATTACGGGACGATGACAGACTTTTTGCACGCGTTCTATTTGACAACGAAGCGTCATTCACCAACAGCGGTAACGCAAACCGGCATAATGTGCAAAATTGGGCAATGGAAAATCCACGATGGCTGCGACAAGTGGAACATCAGCAAGCTTGGCGGGTTAATGTATGGTGCGGCATTATGGGAGGAAGGATAATTGGCCCCCATTTTATCGATGGTAATCTGAATGGTGCAATGTATGCTGATTTCCTACGTAATGTTCTACCGATGTTACTACAAGATGTTTCACTGCATGACAGAATGGCGATGTACTTCCAACATGATGGATGTCCGGCACATAGCTCGCGTGCAGTTGAAAAGGTGTTGAATAGCATATTTCATGACAGGTGGATTGGTCGTCGAAGCACCATCCATGGCCCGCACGTTCACCTGATCTGACGTCCCCGAATTTCTTTCTGTGGGGAATGTTGAAGGATATTTGCTATCGTGATCCACCGACAACGCCTGACAACATGCGTCAGCGCATTGTCAATGCATGTGCGAACATTACGGAAAGCGAACTACTCGCTGTTGAGAGGAATGTCGTTACACGTATTGCCAAATGCATTGAGGTTGACGGACATCATTTTGAGCATTTATTGCATTAATGTTGTATTTATAGGTAATCACGCTGTAACAGCATGCGGTCTCAAAAATGATGAGTTCACAAAGGTACATGTATCACATTGGAACAACCGAAATAAAATGTTCAAACGTACGTACGTTCTGTATTTTAATTTAAAAAACCTACCTGTTACCAACTGTTTGTCTAAAATTGTGAGCCATATGTTTGTGACTATTACTGCGCCCTCTATCACAAAGCGAAATAAGTGGTCCAACTAAAACATTCATATTTCTTTACGTACTACCCGAATATGTAATAAAAATGGGGGTTCCTATTTTAAAAAACGCAGTTGATATCCGTTTGACCTATGGCAGCGCCATCTAGTGGGCCAATCATAGCGCCATCTTGTTTCTCCCTTCAAGCTAGACAGGTTTCGTTCTTTGCAGTTTTTTCGTTTGACGCTTATTTCGTGAGATATTTAGCCCGGTTACGATCAATGGACCACCATATATCAGACGAGAATTTCTTTCAGTTTCCCGCAACGGAAGAAACACCAGCTCTTAAAATAGTTAGTCTTTCCTAGTGATGTTCTAAACTGCAGGCTCCAAAAAATTGCACCTACCGCAATAGCACGAAGGGTGAAATCTTATACGCAAGTTCTGTGGATAACTGTTCCACTTCTAATTAGGATGCCCAAATGTATGTATAACTGGTTATGTTCTCGCGACCCGGTAGCTGAAGAAAAATGGAACAAGCAAGTAGTATAGCCTAAATTGTCAACAGACAGTGCACCTGGCGAAATCTGTACCATCGCTTGCTGAAACAGCTCATAATGAGATGTTATTTGAAGAAAACCATCATATGTTTGAAAACTGGCAACCGACATGATTAAAATTAGTAATCCAGGAGAGCAGCAGCTCCGTCCGCTATGAAAACACAACAGCAAAATGTATTTGTTCTTTTAGATACCCGTCAATTGGCATATTTGCAAGCGTTTAATACACTAACCTCTGGACACCCACTGCCGCTAATTTGAAACTACACAGGACATTTTACTGGCTGTATTTACGAAAATATGTTCGGTCCTACTATTTCAGCATTTCATCTTTTGACGAAGCTATCCACTAAATCTAATACACTAAACACAAAATTGGTTTCATTATTTTTTCCTGTGGCATGGAGAATAGTTTCTACAGGGGTTTGAAGCGAATTTACTCGGTACACAGCAAACGCTCCAGTTAATGTCAGATGATGTCCGACGGTATTCAGGTGGGTTTTTGTGGTCAGTCAGCAAATCAACAAATTTTCCTCAGACCAGCATAAAATGGTTCTCGTTATGTGTACAAGGGAGTTATGTTGATACACAGCGTAGGAAGCATGCTACAGCCTAAAGTAATTTCATACACGTCTGCGTTCAGTCATCCATCAAATTACTGATAAAACTGAGTGACAGCACAGGACTATACTTACGCCTCTAGCGAACTTCGCTGTACCAGTAACACACACAAACACAATGCGCCCACCCCCTGACCTCCTCCCCACACAAACTCTTCAGTTCATAAAAACTAACTGTTCCAAAGTTCAAGTGCAGCATTGCTTACACCACCTCAAGTAAGATCACGCCCTCGTTTTTTTGCGATTAGTGGTTCCTAGGCACTAGTTGCACTATCATGACAGCAGTCTCGTCGCAGACCTTGTAAAAAATCATTTGCGCTATTTGAGAAGGGTATATGTCGATTGGTTCTTAAGGTACGTACTCGTGATCGGTGGTTCCTGTCGATTTATTAGGGACTTGAAAAGAGATAAGGTGAACGTAAATACAAGTGGAGCAAGTGCAATAGAGAGTAGTCGATTTAAGTCAGGTGATACTGAGGAAATCAGATTAGGAAATAAGAGACTAGAGGTAGTGCATTACACCTGCTATTTGGACCTCAAAATAGCTTATGATAGTCGAAGTAAAGAGGTTATAAAATGCAGACTATCAATAGCAACAAAACCTTACTGGAAAAGAAAGAGAAAGAAGTAAGTTAATGTATAATTGTAGGTGTTAGAAATTCTTTGCTGAAAGCATTCGTTTGCAGTGTAGCCTTAAATGGAATGGAAACGTAAAGGACAAAGTGTGGATAAGAAATAAAAATAGAAGCTTCTGAAACGTAGCTCTACCGAGTGTACTGAGGATTAGATGGATAATCTGAGTAACTGATGAAGAGGTGTTGAACCGAATGGGGACAAAAGACCTTTGATAAACAACCTGCATAAGAGAGATCGGTTGTAGCACGTATCACACAATAAGATGATTCGAATAGATGTAGGGTGCAGTATTTACGGAGATATAAAAAGATACCTGCACAGGATAGACTAATGTGAAGAGCAGCAGCAAACCAGTCCTCGGGCTGATGATTACAATTTATTATACCAACTAGAGCGGTGATTCTCCTGGAAATATCGCAAGACAACAGCATCTACACTCTCGGTATAACACATTATTTTATGTAATACTTTCCCGCAGATGACTTAATATTGACGGACAATTATAGACCACATATAACCAATTAACTTAGCGGTACTTCTGGGTCAAACGGCAGAAACAGTTGTGTAATCTCGTGAGCCGCACAACAGAGTCCGACGCTTACAAGTAACTCTCATTGGCAATGAATCGCAAAAAAACATCACAGCACAAAACTAATTTTTATATCATGTGACTAGGAACTATTATTTAGAAGTAATTCGCCTGCTACCCTTACTACGACAGTGTACAAGAATCACCAGCAACACTGTACCAGACGTGTCCGTGGATCGCACTCCGGTATCGAATACTGAGTTGCACAGTGCTTACTTTCCCGCACATACTGTCGTCACACGGCTCTGTTGTTCGCTATGTGCATACGTCAATTCAAATCCTACCACGCCAAGAGCTCGGAAGTTTCTCATCTTCGAGTGGCATCTCCCACGAAGCGGAGACCTGCCAGCCACGCGACATATGACGTTCGCTGAGAGCCTCTGGACCCTCAACAATCTCATCTTCTCCCGCCGCAGGGCTCTACCGATCCGGGTATCTGCGAGATCGAAAAGCAGATATTCTGCATACACCAAATACACATCGCTCTTATCTCTAGATTTTTGTGTGTTCTACCTTACATATGCATTTTTAAACGGTTAATCGTGTCGCTCAACCTGTAATTCGTATTACTCATGTATTCCTAATATGCTAATTGCTTAATACTGTTAAAACTGCCTTCAACTTCCCTCTCCTCAGTATCACGTTGTTTGAATCCTGTCTTTGAAGATAATTATATCTATTTTTGTACTCTGACGTTTATGTACATTTTCAGTACGACCGTGTCCCACGTATGTGTTATCAACGAGCTATAGAACATACGACGACAAGAAAGCTGGAAAAATCGGTCTACGCGTAGGTCCTGAATCACAAATAATGAAAATGAAATTTCTTGTTCGTTTTCACTTATCTGCAATGACCGTGTTACGTACACCTATATTATAAATTAATGCCTTCTGACTCGATTAACTATAATAGGCAAAAAAAAAAAAAAAAATGTTGGCACATGAAGATCACAGGCTTGAAACCACGAAGTATGTAGATTGTGTTAATTTTGTCTAATTTGATTCATCTCAAATTTTCATATTCATGAAAATATACAACAAAAATAATTACAATCATAAAAAGATCATTAGATACGTCTTTTTTTTCAAATCTCTTCCAGAAATTCGATTTTTCCTCTAAAGGCAATCCACGTAATTACTGAATCGTTCGTGTGCCACATTCTACTCAACATTACACTCGCAATCATCACGTCAATGCCATTGTGTAGATCTCTCCCTAAACCGTTTTTCCTCCACCAAACCTTCACCCTAAGTAGCCACTGCCACCTCACATACAAACTACAGAAAAAAGTATTTTTCGTTTCATTTATTTATTGAGAATTTAATGCCTTGTACCACGGACTAATCCCCATAAAACAATCTTGAAGGACGCAAATACCAGACGTGGAAGTATGGGTTGTACGAATGATTGAAATCTGTGCTGAACTACTGGTGATCGTGAATACGATACTTAAAGACACTAGTTACGTGTAGCGCCCACTTTGGCTCTTATGACGGCAGCGACGTGTCAAAGTCTGAGTCATCGAGAGCGTTGGGTAGCCATCTTAGTCCACAACTGCATATACCCTCGCCCCCTTTACCCGATCAATCAAAGAGAGTGGTCGCAGCTGGGTCCACAGCGCGCCCATCTCTCTCGTGACGGGTTCACTGTTCTCAATAGGATTTTGGCCAAGTGACGAGGATGGTTGGAGGGGGGGAGGGAGGAGGGGGGGCACATAAGCTCCCTTTTGTGTGTGAAGAGATTCTCAAAACATTTCGGAAGTGGCGAGGTGTTGCACTGTTTTCTTTCTTTCCTCGTCCTCCGAACGTACAGATCGCCTCTGTGATAACGTACATGAACAGGTAGGTGCACATGATAGTACGTACGTTTCTGTATCCTTTGCCAGCGTGAAACGATGATACAAATATCTAGGGCTCCATTCTATACACTTTTCCATCTTGGGCTCGACTGTTCCGAAGAAAAGTACAAGGTCTGTCAACATTCAAGAGGCGTTATGCGTATGCTGAACTATTTAATACACTAAACTGGCATGATATGGACATGTAACTAACACAGGTGGATTGAAACTTCTGTCTTCGTTAGACTTTCCGCAGATGTACCTGGAAACATCAATACACTAATACCTATGTTCCCAAGCCATGGACCCAGCTTTGTAGTTGACGTCGCTAACGTAGGCCTGTGCGAAGACACTCAACTCGGAGGTAGCCAGATCGAATCCCGGTAGTGGGGCAAATGCACAGGAAGAAGTTTGCACAGGATACACTAGCTGGAGGGCTGCCTCAAACCAGTCTTCGGATTGAAGACCAAAACAACAACTGCTAGTACTACTACTACTACTATACAGTCTTTCCAAATATTCGTACGTATGGACTTCCACTGTGCAAACGATATGGTCCACTGCAAGTAACAAGGATCGGATAGCACAGATCGTCGGAATTCAACTACGCGTCCTTCACACATGGTACCCAAAGTGTCACGCGTAGAGCTAAACAAATGGATTCTGTGCTTCTTAAATTTAGGTGAGTTGAAAACCACTTGAAAGGCAGAATGTGGGACATTATTTTGAACAGCCGGGCAAAGTTTTTGTTGCACTAAGGACATCGCCAAGTACTTGGCCTTTTAACGGCGCACTTCACGAATATTCAACCCCTTGCAGTCGGCTACAGTTGTTTATAGGGTATACAAACGGAGCGCTCGCTGGTTGGTTAAATGGGCCGGCGCGGCGAATGGCCCGATACAGCACACATGTTGCATATTTTTACAGCACACTGATTTGCAGAGCCTGCCGATCCAGTGGTCTGTCAGCTTTACGAAACCTCACAACAAATACTAAGCAAACATAAGTTGATGTGATCTACAGTAATTACTCTCATTCTTCGGTCTAATGGACGTGATAGCAGTCGTACCACCTGAAAGCCTGACTCCAACTTACACTTCTGACGACAATTGAGGACACAAAACACTGTCATTTTAGTATCATCGTAAATAGACATATATGTTTTCTCAAAAACGGTGGTCTATTTTTTCATTAGTAAGTGTTTTTTTAAAAGCTGGGCTTTATTTCACGGAATGTACGAGCGCGTATCAGGATCGCTAAACATTCGCAGAAAGTAGTACGATCTAAAACAGCATTTTCAGACTAAGTTTGATCACATAGTACTGCTGACAAGATCTGTAGAAATTTACGGTACGTCGTGATTTAAATTGTAAAACGTAATTTCCCATCCAAAGTAAATCTTTCATGTCCAATGTATAGATACAATAAACACACACACACACACACACACACACACACACACACACACACACACTAAAATTGCCAATGCCAATACCACCAAAGTGTCAATTTTATAGTGTCTTATGCAATGAGAAAAAGCAAGGTGACGGGAAGCAGGTTCAAAGACTGTGAAATGCTACACTCACCTACTCTTTTATTTAACAAAATTAACTCTTTCATATCGGAGTGGAAACAATTAAGGTTTTACTACCGGGTATGATGCGGGTTCCTCTGCACGTAAATAAAACGTCTACCTGTTGTCCCGAGCTCGCCAGCCGATCTCCAATCATTATTATGAAACAGTGACAACAGTCGTAGGGGCAGAAAGTTTTCGGCCAGCTTGTTCCGACAATTCTAGACCCGCGAGCTCGGCTGGCGCGCTGCCTGGAATGTTCTCCGGGGCCGTTGACACACAAACGCAGCCCGCACCTTACCGACCCTACAAGTATCAACTCTGCGCCTAACAATACAAACGCCACGTTTATAGCCAAAATAAAATTAAAACAGACACCATAGCCTTGCAACGCTCCGTTAAGTAGAAGACAACACGTCTCTTTTCCGTTACATCAAATACTGTATTATATCTATAACACCTAGGTCTGCTGAACAGCGCTGTAACTACGAAACGTGTCGCGATGATCTTAAATCACTACTGATATTATTATTACAGCGATGCTTACGTTCCATGCGAATTGTGACGATGACTGACGAGAGTATGTAGAATATGGATAGTAGCCCCCGCTTTGTTGAAACTGATGGAGGAGAAAGAATTTGTAACCCAGTTACAGCACACAGCCTACTACTATGGAACAGCAAATAAAGGAGCTGCCGATCTTAGTGTTTCAATCTAAAGGGCGTATCACAATAGCGGCTGTTATTCCAATGAGACACCCGTTCGCGGAAAATGCTGCCTCTCTCTTCCTCAACGTAGTTAATGCTAGCTCCCAAAGCACGGAAAACCATCAACACTATCACACGGCCTCACTCCTCACTCCAGCAGACAGTATGGGAGGTTTAGGATTCTATCCGAGGCAGTGGCGCAAAGTCTGTTGTTACGAAAATCAACAACACATTACCCCTACCCAGTCAAACACTTGAATGAAAATGTCATCTGTTCCCAAGAATCCAACCAGATACCTAGAGGTCGAGCGCCACAGCACTTGTGTATGTCAGTTATCTCGACTACGAAGACGAATTCCTTAGACACCTGTCGCCAAATTTCCATGACCGTAAAATTAGAGTACATGCATACTTACACGGAGACAACAATCTTGTTCTCCGTGATGTTGCTGATATGTAAAATTACATTTTTTGTACCACTGACGAGAATTAACACTCTCACATCACAATGTTCTTAGCGCTGCTACTCTGTTTAAAAAATTAACACACACTACAAATTGCGAAAATAATTTTGTGCGTCATCTTGCTAATGAATCGCAGAAGCTGTACACCTAAAAAGTAGAGTTCTTTTAAGATTTAGTTTGCCCATTTTCTGTATATTGCTCCTTTATGATAAACTGGCTCTGGCACTGTATTTATGATGTATCTGCTTCCATGTGGTCTCTGCTATTAGTTGTAAGGAATACGTTTGAGACAGTTGGAGGTTATGTTTGCACATTCCTGTAGGATGTTACAAAGCTTCAGGGCAAAATCACGCAGACGGTAGAAGATCACGAATTGAGTACTTTGAAGTAAGAAAGTAACTGTTGGGAATGAATATTAAGTCTTTTTACTGAATTAACAACTTACCTGTTATAGCAACCGTTCAAACTGACGACCATCAGCCTCAGTGCAAACGTTACAATACAATCCATTGCTTGCACACGTTATTTGTGATAGTTGTGAAAATGCTGCTCCAACTATTCTCTCCATACCATATTATTCAAAATGTGCTTTTAATGGGCAGGTTGACGATACTCAGACGTATCTTCACCCGCGCGATCCAACACAACCTCTTCAAATTCTAACGCTCGAATCATTTTTTCCTCCCTTGAGAAGCTTGGACAGCTCTATGTGGCTTGGCCGATCCAGTCTCTGCACGCACTCCTCATTTAAGACCTCCTCCTGCCTAGAATATTCTTCTAAAACCTTTGGTTGCTCACCCCATAATGCAGAATTTACGATCCTCTACCGCCTGTCTAATTTTTGTCCGACAGGCTTTAGACATCAAGCACCACGATTTTTAACCCGCCGACATTTTTAATCTTTTAAAAACTTCCCCCGTCGAGTTAACGTGTGTTAGATACTTTGCTTTTGACTCCCAAGTAAGTACTTGCCGACGATGCGCAGACTCGCAATTGACACAAAATACGAGGGTTGGAACTTTAATAGTGGCAACTATTTATTTACAGCTCGTACAAAATAGATACGTGTTTCAAAGTTTTACTGACCTTCAAAGTAGTCACCAGCATTGTGTATAACCCGTTGCCAGCGATGTGGTTAGCAGTGCCAGTTGTGTTGACAGTTCGAGCGGCGCGGTCTATTGCCCGACGAATTTGTAGCAGTTCTGAAGCGAATGCCGTGAAGTGTTTCCTTCAGTTTAAAAATCGAGTTGAACTCACGAGGGCTTGAGTCAGGGGAGTGCAGTAGGTGGTATAGCACTTAGCAGCCCCATCAGTCAAACAAATCAGTAACCGCTTGCACTGTACGTGCGTGATCATTGTCCTGCAAGATGACGGTGAGGTCCTGCAGAAAGTGTCATCACTTCTGTCTCTACGCTGTTCATTTTCGGAACACAACCTACGACCAGCTTAGAGAGAGACACTCCTAGACCTATCATGGAACCTTATGTCCTTCCAAATTCCTTTGGCGGGAAAGGACTATAGGGATAAAATTCGGGCTTATACAGAGACACACACATTATTGGTCTTCCCATGCACCAGCTACGAATCAAATAGGAATGGTAAGCGGACGTACTTAAAGCGAGTTTACAGGAGAGAAAAAAAAACAACACTATTTTTGACATTTTACAAACCACGTCCTACAATATTCTTTACTATTTCCTGCACAAAATGGTATATAACTTTGTGCGAATCTTAGAAGTATTTTATTTTTATAATATTACCCGTGTATATGAGAAACTACGTAAATTCGGACATGCATTTCTCTACAGGCTATTCTAAAGCCTGTAAGTCAGTAGTTGAATAAAATCCATATAAAAACTATGAGATAAAGAAACTGGAATGCAACGGACACGTACAAAAAGAGGATGGGCACGCTCCTCAGAGTTAAAGCAAACTGTTCGCGGCACCACGTTGGTGAGGAGGCAAGCCACTGAGGAGTCGACTGACAAAGCAACAGATCAGATTCGGTAGTGTTATGGAACGGCCATCAGGAATAACGGAAATGGTTGTATTGGCTTCATAATTTCATAAACTCTCAATAGAAAACCGATACATTCACTTTGCCCACCTGCATCTGAATCACGGTTTCAATTCTGGAAGGCTGAAGTTTCAGGATATTTTGAACATAAGAACACATTTCCTGAAGATTTTATGGAAGCCATCAGCGAATTTATAGAAATCTAGCTCACCATGACCACCTCCGAAAGTGTCTATATGGGTCGACTCAGAATCCGAATGAGTCTATAATATTGTCTGTGCAAGAGTACCCAAAAATGAGGTTTGTAGGGTTAAATACGCTGAAAAGGGGAGTTAGTAATGCTGTACTAACATTTAATGACAGAACCACGGGGAGAAAATAGTTCTGGCCCAAATTCACATCACCCCAGGCTGTCATACTGTGATACCACACACAATACGTCGGACAGTTTGTCCTGCGATCAGTTGTTTGCGAGTCTCGAGGGTTTAATGTTGTTTGTGTGAGAGCAGCGCGCAAGAACTTCGCTTCAAGACGTTTATGACGTGAGAAATTGAATTTATTTTTACAATTATTTTAACCGTATTGTTTAAGGATACTGTAGCCGTAACTTTCAAGACATCATTTATTAAATAATACGTTGTCGGTATAAATTTAATTACGTGATTGTCGTACAGTACCGGCCGGCCAGATCTCTTCCAGTACTGTCCAGTCTGAACGTTACGGGAAGTATAACAACTCTTTCTCTTTACCTTTCACAGTGAAATGGTTGAGAATAAGGGGAAAATAAAAGGACAGTGGACTGAAGAGAATATGACGATGGCAATAAATGAAGTAATATCGGGGAAAATGACAGAAAGGCCAGCAGCTGAGTCTTTTCATGTCCCGAGGAGCATTCTAGGTTATCTAATAAAAAACAAGGAGCAGAGGAAAGGAAGTCAGAAAGAGACTAATGGTTCAAATGGCTCTGAGCACTATGGGACTTAACATCTGAGGTCATCAGTCCCCTAGAACTTAGAACTACTTAAACCTGACTAACATAAGGACATCACACACACCCACGCCCGAGGCAGGATTCGAACCTGCGACCGTAGCTGTCGCGCTGTTCCAGACTGTAGCCCCTAGAACCGCTCGGCCACCTCGGCCGGCAAAGAGACTAAGTCAGATCAAGCACTCAATAGAGGAATGTCAGATGCATCTAACAAAAGCAAATAAGTAAATAGTTCAAATGGTGATGCAACAAATAGCAGTCAAAAGAAGCTGGAATTTGGTGGGGGGCAACTAAAAACGAACGAAAGCGCAATATGTGTAATATGCTGCGAATTGTTTGAAAAAGAATGTGTACAATGCACTAAATTTGAAAGAGTGGGCACATCTTGGTTGTGTACACCAAGAAAGTACATCGCAGTATTTGTAATCATTGACAATGGTTTTTAAAATTACTGAATTTTGTTCATATAATAATATGCGATGGTCTTCTTTATTTGTGTCCTGTTATTTACCAAGAAAGCCTCAAAAACTTCCTATAGAGGCACTGGCCGATACTGGAAGATAATTTTTGTACTGGCTGAAACCAGTCTGGCTTTACTTCTACATGACCTGTCCTTTTGTAAAATTTCAGGGACATCATACATGTACATCCATAAACCATTAGTTTAAGTACAAGATTAGTGTGTCGAATTCCGAAATTTTTAAATATTTCACAATTTACAAGTGAAAAGGTTAAGGTGGCCGGTGCTGTAGGACTCATCCACACATATGCTAAAATTCACAATAAAAAGGGCGTAATTTAGAAAAACTATATTTCTGGTTGATTTGTATCTTATCTCTACATTCTGCGTCAGCAGACGTAAAAATTTTAGATTTCTACCTTGATTGTTTCCAGAGCTACAGGTACATAAACGTGGCTTATTTAACACTGACCGCATAGACCCTGCAAACTCTCCTTAACCACCAAACATGGTACAGTGGTTACGCTAGGGTCAAAATATCCAGCCTCGTGTTGGGAGTTTGTGATATTCTGCTCGGTTTGCGCAACTCTGGCGCCGTGGCTGCTGCGGGGCTACACTTATCAGATGGACACACGGGAAGGAAGTACCGGCCAGCCAGCGCGGAAAAGGGGACAGCAGGGCGCTCTGAGCAGCCGGAAAGCGCGCCATGCCTACAGGTCAGACGCCACTTGTTCCCAAGGTACAAGTTCCAAACCTAGTAAACGTCATTGTAATCCATAAAAAAGTTCGCTTGATGCTGGGAAAAGTGATGCGGGTGCCACTTTGTGCTGGCTATATGTAAATTCAATAGTTTGACTGAGGTAGAAAACAGATGACACAGGAACTTGGCCTGAAGATCTACTTATGACCATTCAACACTGAAGAGCGAAAGAAACTGGTACACCTGTCTAACATCGTGTAATGCCCCCACGAGCACGCAGAAGTGCCGCAACATGACGTGGCATGGATTCGACTAATGTCTGAAGTTGTGCTGGAGGGAACTGACGCCATGAATGCTGCAGGGCTGTCCATAGATCCGTAAGAGTACGAGGGCGCGGAGATCTCTTCTGAACAGCACTGTGCAAGACCTCTCAGATATGCTCAGTAATGTTCATGTCTCGGGAGTTTGGTGGCCAGCGGAAGTGTTTAAACCCAGAAGAGTGTTCCTGGAGTCACTCTGTAGCAATCCTGGACATGTGGGTTATCGCATTGTCCTGCTGGAATTGCCAAAGTCCGTCGGAATGCATAATGGACACGAATGGATGCAGACAGTATGCTTACGTACGTGGCGCCTGCCAGAGTCGTATCTGGACGTATCACACTTTACAACTGCACACGCCCCACACCATTACAGAGGCTCCATCAGCTTGAACAGTCCCCTGACGACAAGAAGTGTCCATGGATTCATGAGGTTGTCTCCATACCCATACACGTCCATCCGCTCGATACCATTTGAAACGAGACTCGTCCGACCAAGCAACGTATTTCCATTCATCAACAGTCCAATGTCGGTGTTGAGAGGCCCAGGCGTGGTGTAAAGCTCTGTGTCGTACAGTCACGAGTGGGCTTCCGCTCTGAAAGCCCATATCGATGATGTTTTGTTGAACTGTTCGCACACTGACACTTGTTGATGGCCCAGCATTGAAATCTGCAGCAATTTGGGGGAAGGGTTGCACTTCTGTCATGCTGAACGATTCTCTTCAGTCGTCGTTGGTCCAACTCTTGCAGGATCTTTTTCCGACCACAGCGATGTCTGAGACTTTATGTTTTACCGGATTCCTGATATTTACGGTACACTCATGAAATGGTCGTACGGGAAAATCCCCCCTTCATCGCTGCCTCGAAGATGCTGTGTCCCATCGCTTGTGCGCCGATTATAACACCACGTTCAAACTCACTTAAATCTTGATAATCTGCTACTGTAGCAGCAGTAACCGATCTAACAACTGCGCCAGACCTTTGTCTCATATAGGCGTTGCCGACCGCAGGGCCGTCTTCTTCCTGTTTACATACCTCTGTATTTGAATACCCATGCCTATACCAGTTTCTTTGGCGCTTCAATGTAGTACCTTTACCTAAAAAGTGCAACGCAAAAACTATAGAACAGTTAGGTTTATCAGTCATGTTACAAAGGTTATAACGAGAGTCATACGAAATATGACGCCTCAGTGCCTTGCTAATACTGTTACGGCTTTTATTATAGTGTGCGTAGTGTTGGATCGCGGCGTCTTTCGTTTGAGCTTAACTCCACGTTTTCAATGGCCAGATGGCAATGTACCAAGATTGCTGTCCGTATGAAAACGCCAGGTAATTACAATATAAATTATACTTGCGTGTCTGGTTGAACAGACATTTCAGCTGCCAAGAATTCTTCCGGGTGTCCGTGGTCCATGGAACTCTTCTATCCCTGACATTTCGTCCAAAGCTACGTTGAACATCTTCGGAGGTGCTACTGGTTGTGGTGAGTCTTGGCTCAGACTCAGCACAACCAGGAGCACCTCCGAAGATGTCCAACGTAGCTTTGGACGAAACGTCAGGGATAGAGTTCCATGGACCACGGCCATACAACCAGGAAGAATTCTCGGCAGTTGAACTATCCGGTCGTGAAAGTCTTCACTATATGATTGAACAGACTTTGTTGACGAAAAACAGCCGATCGAAATTATTTCAAAATCAACACGCTGAATGCGAAAACTTAGCTTCAGCTGTGTTAGGTGTTGATGTACTACCTACTGGCGACATGAGAATTTGTGCCGGTCCGGGATTCCAACCCGGATTTCCCCGCTTATCGAGAGCTGTCGCCTTACAATTAGGCTATCCGTGAAGGCCTCCCGGACCGACCCAAACTGTGATGATTTTTGGATGGAGGCCGTGGTATAAGGATGTAGACAGTGTGACATATGGAAGTCCGGGTCGGTCCGGGAAGCGTGCACGGAGAGCCTCATGGTAAGGCGACCGCTCGCGATAAGCGGGAAATCCGGGTTCGAGTCCCGATCCGACAAATTTTCACATGTCACGGACAGGTAGTCCATCGACACCTACCACAGTTTACGCAAAGTTATTCAACGAATTTCTTTCGAAATATAAATTATACTATTGTGCACAAACATAGATGAGCCAGAAAAATAATGATCACAGCCATAAGGCGAGACTGAATGCCGCCTGCTCGCGCTGCGGGCTCGTGACACGCTAACGAACGTATTTAAGCAGATCAAAGACGAATGGGGAATCATTCTAGCGACTACTCGGATCGAAAATGGGGACGTCCACTGGCGGCGCCTGGGTACGAGCGTCTCTGATTCGGCGAAGCAGGTCGGCTGTTGGCATGCTACTGCAGTAAGCCTCTATTGAAAGTGGTGAAAGGAAGGTGAAATCAGGAGTAAGCGACGACATGTTGAACGTCTGCGTCTCATCACAGAACATGGAGACTTGTTCGCTCTGTAAAGCGGGATACGTGGAGATCTGTGGCAGATCAGATGACAGAACAATGCTGGTGCAGGCACAAATGTTCCGGGGAAAACCGTTCAGAGAGCATTGCGAAACACGAGGATCCGCAGCAGAGGACCCCTACGTGCTCCCATGATGACCCAATGACGTCCTCATTAATGACTGCAGTGGCCACGGAGTCATCGAAGTTAGAACCGTGGATCAATGAAAGCGTCTCGCCTGGTCGGATGTATCACGTTTTTTAATACACCAGATCGATGGTGATGTCCGGATAGGCTTTCATCCAGGAGAATGGCTGCTCGAAACATGCACCACGCCACTTGGCTTCAAATGGCTCTAAGCACTATGGGACTTAACATCTGAGGTCATCAGTCCCCTAGACTCAGAACTACTTAAACCTAACTAACCTAAGGCAATCACACACATCCATGCCCGAGGCAGGATTCGAACCTGCGACCGTAGCAGCAGCGCGGTTCCGGACTGAAGCGCCTAGGACCGCTCGGCCACAGCGGCCGGCTCCACTTGGCTTCAGGCCTGTGGAGGCAGTATTATGCTATTTGGGGACATCCACCAAGGCTTCCATGGGACCTGTTGTATAAATCGAGGGCACCATGACAGCTGTGGACTGTGTGAACGTTATTGTGGGGCACCTGCATCCCTTCACGGTTGATGTCTAGCCAGACGGCGGTGGCATCATTGAGCAGCATAAATGTCTGTCTCGCAAGGCCAGAATCGCGTTACATTGATCTGAGGAGCATGACAGTACTCTCAAGTTGATGTCTTAGTTACCAAATTCGCCTGTTCTGAACATGATGGAACGCATCTGGGACGCTGTCGAGCGCCAGCTCCGCGCCCACAAATGACAGGCCCGTATTTAACGGGGATCGCGTGACCTGTGCGTAGACATCTGGCGTCACTTACCTCCGGAAACCTGCCAAGGACTTGACGAATCCATGCCACGCAGAATCCCTGTTGTATTTCGTACCAAAGGTGAATCGACATGCTATTAAGCAGGTGGTCATAATAGTTTGCATCATTAGTGTAATTTATAGCTGTACGATCGGCAGTGTCCGCTGAGAACGTGGCAAGGTTTGGCAGTACTTAGTTAAGTTTCAGACTCTGGTAGATAGTAGCCGAAACTAACACGAGGTGCCCAAAGAAGTACTACTCGAAGAACACGCCTTCTGTATTGTTCACCCGTCACTTTCTTTTAACAAGAGCTACCGACTCCTACAACACAGCTCAGTTATTAAGTGCCGCATCCTATACTGATCGCTAAACTTGCTTTTCCTCCCAAATCATTTGGAAATAATAAAAAATTTCGATGCATAAGCTGCGTCGGATTTTACAGCCTAATGATTTGGAAAGCGTTTATGATCCTCGACAGCTTGACGTTGCTTAGGTACCGAAAACGTTTTATTAACGGTGACCGTGCGAAAAACCCAGAAATCCCAAGTGCAAAGAAGGTTAGAATTAAATGTCCCGTCGACACCTAGGTCATTTGAGATAAGGGTTGTTCAGATTCATATTAACTACAGTACGAGGTTGTTCCAAACTTACGTAAGCTATTGTGCTGTTGAGCACAATTTACTGCTGTTTGTCTAGACCGATGAGAAAACAATGCGTAACACGTGCAAGTGCGCGTCCGTTACTCACGCATCTTTGTTAAATTACTCCACTAGTATTTTCAATGACACGGCAATTTTCGACAGCTTACAAAAGAGCAGTTTGTAGATAAGTAAAAGGGTCCGTGCTCTTCTTTGTGATCACCATGGACGTAGGACCATGCTGAGACTCACTTTCGCAATAATGCGAAACAATCTTACATTTCTACGAAAACAGTTTCAAGATTGCGGCGGAGAGCCTGAACAGGAATTAACATTTGAGATCGTAAGATCATCACGTCATCCCAAATAGTATTCTGAGACAAAATCCTCTTTAAACTTTCTCTGTCATATGTTGGTACCTTCGGTGAATATTCTCTCTCTATGAATGGCAACCGCGGTGTCCACGAAACTCAGCTAATGGGAGACACGGTACAAAACTAGGATCTAGACTGGATGCTGCCCTTTTTCAAGAGCATCAAAACTTTCTTCAAGTGTTTATAATTACATTGAAGCAATCAACCTTATGGAGCCACAACGCTGGCTTAGGTATAGAAAAGTTTTTTTCTACGTGGCACACCACGGCTGAGATCTGGAGAAGCTCTAGAATTTCGCTGCATATAAAAGTGATGTAGAGTGGTAATTCTGAGATTTTTTTCTCTGTTTTAGTCTCCAGTAACGTTTCTGCTGAAGGGATCCACGTTAACGTATGGTTAAGGATGAAGGTAAAGCGGTGGAAACTACGGAACTATGGACTACATCAATCACTGGGACTTGTCTCTGATTTTATCTGCTTATCATCATTCGTATTGTTTTTGTATCTTGTATCTATACAATAATACGGGGAAAAGCTACGAATTTTCATTCAGGAGAGAGAGAGCATCTCCTTTAAAACCACACAGAGATTGGCCGGTGTATGAGACCAACAATCGTTAATATGGCGTGCGGATCTAATTTGGTATGCCTCATCTGCCAGAATCACGAGCTTGAGCGCTTCGCATTAACCCATACGAGCAGGTAAATGTAACTGTGAGCGGGGCTTGGCCCTCCCGTCGGGTAGACTGGTCGCCGGGCGCAAGTCTTTTTAAGTTACTGCCACTTCCGCGATTTGCGTGTCGATGAGGACGAAATGACGAAAACAACACAACAGCGAGTCCGAGAGCGGAGGAGAAAATCTCCACCCGGCCGGGAATCGAATCCAGGTCCCTCGCATTACATTCTGTCGCACCGCCTACTCAGCTATGGAGGCGGACTACCGAGCAGGTAAAATTGACGAACACTGCTTTACGAAAAATGGGGTCCAAACAGCTTATAGCGTTTCACTGTTACTTCTTTGAAATTCTAAGCGAAAAAAAAAAGAGTGTAAATATACATCGTTTCCACATCAAGAAAAATAATCATTCCGTCTTACAAAGGAAAGAAAAGTGAATGCTGGAAAATCCTCTATTTCTACGCGAGTGAACATTTGAAAACATAATTTTTAAGAGTCATGTTTTTTGTCTTCATACTGTATGTACTGGCTTTGACATTAACTGGAGTATGGGCACTGATTTTGTTCCACTGCCAACCTTAACATATGGCCAAATTTCTTGGAGCTTTGGAAGAGATTTGTATGATTTTTACAGAAGGTTTCGTGTGATGTCTTTATGATATGAAAGTATGTTAAGATTACCAGGACAGTAAATAACAGCTTTCTGACGCAAACAGAAATTCTACATATGTAATTCCGTTCACTTTCTTTCAGAACAGAACTGGCTGTTTTGAACGTAAATAATTTAAGTAGTTGTTTTAATATCTACGTCAACATCGAATATTCATTAAATACAGGTTTCAGGGTTCCTTGAATCATTATTGAAACAACTATTTTGCCGTCATTTTTTCTGTTTTCCGTCGTTCCTTAACTGTTTCAAAATTCATGGAGGTATGTTCCGTCTATGTAACTAATTGTAGGCACTTTGTTTGTTGCCATACGCGTTTCGCTTCTTTTATCTGTAAAGCATCTTTAGTGTCCTATAATCGGTTTCTTTTTATACGTATAACAAATGTATTACGTGATGGTTACAGTATGTTACTATGTTACTTTTTGTGGTGTTTTTCTCTTGTTTGTCCAGTTAGAATCAACTTTTGTAACACAAATTTCGTGATGTGAAATTATCGTAACACCGAACGATAATTTCAAATCATACTTTCGTATTTATTCTTAGAGGTAACAATTCAATACTGTTCCCCGTGCCACTAAAAAGTTAACTTTTTCTTGAAGTATTGAGTTTAGGGTACGAAGTTATCCTAAGAACACTGAGTGCCGCCATAACAGTAGACTGGTAGGTGTTCGTCTATCATCGTATCACCAACTAAGTGGGCACAGTTTGCTCTGCTTTTAAGTCCTTAAAGTTTGACATGGCAGTACATCAACTCAACACCATAGCGGTTGTGGATATACAGGACGTTCTGAACATTCCCATAGAAATGTTACATGTGAAAAACGCAAGACAACGTCGGTGCGTTACAGGTAAGTCAGGAAACAAGATCCTCGAGTGAAGTGCTTACATAAGGATGCTCACATTGTTTTGTTGATCTGCTGCATACATTTACACTTATATTCTGCAATAAAATATGGAGTGCACGAAGGGGAAAACTTCGCACCAATATTTGCGATTTCGGTGTTATTTAGTTCGTGTACCGAGTGAGGGGATGAGGACTTTATATGCCTCGCTACGCGAACTAATATGTCCTACCTTACTCCCTTCACCCCTCCGCGAGAGTCTCTGTTAGAAGCAGCCAAATTGTCACTCAGTCTTTTTTGAACATCAGTTCTCCACATTAGCCAAGACGAGAACAACGTCGTATATCTTCGGAAGCTTCCCATTTACGTTCTCGTACGGGCTGTACCGAACTGTTACATCCTAACAGTAGGTTTCTGGGTCTATTCGATGTCTCCTCTCACGCCTACTCGATAAAGATTTTAAACACTCGTGCAGTACTACATAATTGTTGCAACAGCGTCTTCTAAGTAACTTAAAAGATGCACTGAATTTTTCCACAATCATTTCAACAACTCTTAAGTCTTCCATTCGCCACTCCTATAACTGATTATACGTGCGCATCCCATTTTCTCTTGCCTGTTAGTATTTCTACAAATGTAAACGATGTGACAGACGTACCTAACTGGCAAATTCTAAGATTCTTACATACCCCGTTCTTTTAGGTTTGATTTCTTCTCTTTGAGGTGTTCAACAGCCCATAATATCGTTGTATCTACTTTGTGACTTGCATGGTCCAGTTTTGCAACGACCTCGCGCCCATATGATTCATCCAGTCAGCAAACACTTGGAAGAAGAGCGCGTGAGAATCTCCAGGAACTGGAATACGGCCTTCCAGTACTCGCCTTGGGCCCGTTCCCACAACCGTTACACAAGCCCTCTTGTCAAAACAATGCTACCATGACGAAAAATTAACAATTAATGTCGGAAACGATTATAGGCGTTTTCTCAGAGCCTCTAACGCATAAACATTTCATCGTTAGCGCTGAGTAATGAACAGAGGGGCCTTTTCCCGGTAATATTACTGGGGTAGGTTAGGGACACGTTAGCAAAATGGCGTCCAATTGTAAGACTAGCACCAGGCCATTGAGCCACACGTTTTTATTTATACTAATACACGGACAAAGGCTCTGAGCACTATGGGACTTAACATCTGTGGTCATCAGTCCCCCAGAACTTAGAACTGCTTAAACCTAACTAACCTAAGGACATCACACACATCCATGCCCGAGGCAGGATTCGAACCTGCGACCGTAGAGGTCACGCGGTTCCAGACTGTAGCGCCTAGAACCGCACGGCCACACCGGCCGGCAATACAAGGACAACTAGAGTAATTTTATTTGGTACGTTTAGTGTAATTTTTTGTTGCTTGGTAATTTTAGTATAATTTTACATTTCGTCTTAGAGTGCTGTAAGCCCCCACCCCCTCCCCCCAGTGCGGTGCGTATGAAATACATACAGTCTGTGACAAAAATGATTGTGGGTTAACAGTACAGATTCAGGAACCGATTAAATGGTCGCCGACTGGAATAAGACGGAGGCTGTATGTACAATTTCTTCCACTTTTTTTTAAATATCAGTACCGCTTGGTTATAATTAAAGTGCAGCTACCAACGGAGGTCCAATGTGGACTGTAATTATCGTATAGCAGTGAAACTTAGTAGATATGCTAATGCGTTAATGTGGAACCGATTTACGCTGGAAAAATACGAGGGGAGAGACCGTGCGCTGTTAGTGAAACTTTTATGTGAACGGCAGCAATTACAGTGGTGCATTGAGAGAGTATCGCAGACTGAAAGGTCCGATGTCATTAAATGGTTTAAGATGATAATGAAATTCAAAAACACGGGTGAGCGTGGTGTGGCATCTGGAAGAGGAAGGCGGGTTGCTGTTGCTGTAACCGACCATGCAGCACGTGCCCCGGGTAGTGCCAGGGTTTGTGCAGCGTCACGAGAATTGGCCATCCCATGGCCAACAGCGGGGAAAGTTCTGCGTTCTACGTTACACAGGTACCTGTTACGAGATAGATACGGCACAGCATCTGAAACATCATGAACCAAAACAACACACTGAATTTGCTTTTCGTTTGCTGGCACGGACCGTAGTTGGTAACATGGGGCCAGGCAACATTCTATGGAGTGGCGAAGCACATTTCACACTACGGGGTGCAGTGAATACACAGAACTGCCGAATTTGCGGTAATGTTAAAACGCGTGTTGCGCACGGAGAGCCACTATACGCGCCGTATGTGACTGTGGTGTGGATTCACAAGCAGCTTTATTCTCGGTCCATTCTTCTTTGAAGAGAATACATCCAGGGGAGTTGTATCGTGACTACAGGACGTTATCAAGACCTCCTCGCATAGAATGGGATTCCTGCTTTAGAAGAGCGCAACCGTATGAAAGCCACTGTTTTCATGCAAGAAGGGACACCACCTCATATCGCTCGCCCAGTGAAAGATCATCTTAATGCAATCTTCAAAAATGGCTCTGAGCACTATGGGACTTAACACCGGAGGTCATCAGTCCCATAGAACTTAGAACTACGTAAACCTCACTAACCTAAGGACATCACAGACATCTATGCCCCGAGGCAGGATTCGAACCTGCGACCGTAGCGGTCGCGCGGTTCCAGACTGAAGCGCCTAGAACCGCTAGGCCACAAAGAAATGCAATCCTCCACGAACGAGTTCCCTCCAGAGGTTTTCCAGATGCACGACCTACAAGATCACCTGTTCATAACCCACGTGACGTTTGGCTCCGCGGATATCTAAAAGAACACGTTTACCAGAGGCGCATCAGGTCTCTACATGATCTGAAGGCCAGTATACAGATTCCACTTGAAATGCTGGGAGCAACTACTGATCACGTCGTTTTACTGATGCAAGATCACGTCGATGTATGGAACAAACTGTAAGCGGCGGTTAATAATAAATTCAATATTACGCCTTTCTCACTTGTCTGACATTTTCTACCCACGTTCTGTTCCTAACCAATTACAAATGCAAACATTTCTATACGTCTTTCCTGCCTTCACAGCGCCAGATTTGCACCTGATCGCCCAAACAAGCTAATTTTTTTCCAGCGTAAATCGGCTCCGCATTAACGCATTAGCATATCTACCAAGTTACGCTGTCATACGATAATTATAGCCCACACTGGGAGTCTGAGTGTAGCTGCACGCTAATTATCACCACCCGGTACGTAAAGTACATTTACTTCTCAGGTACAAACCTTAAATACTATGTAAACACGTAGTGGCATAGCAAAGGTTTGTTAGTACAAGATTGAAATATATTTATTACACAGTACTATTGCCATAGCCCACTGTATTCAGTCCATTAATCTCACAATGTAGTACGCATTATCTTATAAAAAATTCTAGAAATGTTTTTATATTAAGCCTACTTCCATAACACAAGGTTTTCTAAAATTTTAATGGGCAAAATTCAACAAACAAATAGGCTTACAGCTTTTGGAAATTAATGAAATCCATTATTTTAATGACGGTTCTTAACTGGGAAAACATAATCTTTCTTATCAGCCTTGCGTTACTAACACTATGATTCTTTTTATTTCGGGAGAAAACTTTTGTGAAATGAGGCCATTTTCATGAAAAATTACACTAATTGCAGACTGTATTTACCTACAATAGTAAAAACGGTTACTGTCACATTTAGGAAAATGTGAGATTACAAGAAATTAACTTTATTCGTATTTCTCATCACACTGCAGATTTTCATTTGTATTTTCTTCACAACCGTACAACATCGCTGACACTTTTTTAAGAAAGTGAACCGTAGCGGTCGCGCGGTTCCAGACTGTAGCGCCTAGAACCGCTCGGCCATTCCGGCCGGCCCTCGCAGACAGTACAACATAATAGATCAGCAGTAAATATATAGAAAGTGTCATAATACTAGCTAAAATAATCAAGATCTGTCTTACTGTGCTTGCAGTCCAGCTCGAGTAAGCAAGTACATCTGTAGCACCAAGATCACAAACTGAACTATTAGTTGAAACATTTATTCAACGTCAACTTGATGGAGAGTAATTTTCACTAAATCGTTACCAGTTCAACAATAACGCTTTACAGACTACGTATTCACCTTAAAAATTCCCTTACACATATGAAGTTTTGAGACTCAATTTTATTAATTTCAAGCCATAATGTATTTTCGTGTACCACACAACTACAGTCCATCCAAGAAACACACAAAAAAAGTGTGTGAAATCTTATGGGACTTAACCGCTAAGGTCATCAGTCCCTAAGCTTACAAGCTACTGAACCTAAATTATCGTAAGGAAAAACACACACACCCATGCCCGAGGGAGGACTCGAACTTCCGCCGGGACCAGCCGCACAGCAAGACAAGAACACTTCGAACGAATTCGAGAAGGCACTGGTGTTATTTCAACAAATCTCATTATGCTATAAGGGCCGCGAAACGCCACGCATGTTTCTAAAACTACTGACGCTATTAACACACATACTGACGGCTGGTTGACGGCGGAGGCGGAGGCGGAGGCGCCGGCGGAGCAGCTATTATCCAACTGGTCGGTGTGGAGTGGCTGCGAGGTGCGTGCGGGAGACGGCACGTTTGTCACGCGCGGCGGGCCCGGAGGTAAACACCGCTCTCCACACACAGCGCAAGCTACAAGGCACCACTGTGCTCCCGCGTCCCACCGCTCGGTCGTTCACAGCTGCCAAGAGGCCAACCAGCGTACACACTGCTCAAAAAATCTTTTCGCACTAGCTTCACTACTCTTGTTATTTGTGAGGTTTTTAATACGAGACCTCTTTCGCTATACTTTTTTGGCAACAGGAAATCTCTCCGTGAGGCCACCTGTGTAAAGGTACGTTTACACAAGCAATAAAAATTGTATACTGTCGACAATAATCCGGCAATGTTCGCTGACAACACTGCTGAGGACAAGAATTTCAGCCGTATTTTCAACCAATCTGCCGACCATTGTTTCCCGACAATAGTTTCCCGGCCAGAAGTACCTACACGAGCCCCATTACGGCCTCTAAACGGCCGAAAGCTGGCTAGTGGAAGTGGGTGCGTCTCTCCCGCACAATCATTTCACAAAGGAAAAAGTTAGAAAGGAAAAGAGAAATCGAGCTTCGTGGGTGCGTCTATTTATTTCTTTTCATTTTTAAGAAAGCGAACTGCTTCCGAAACTAACTCGTGAACTGATGCTGGATGTGTACCTTTTCAAGAATGCTGAAACACGGTTCTGAATATACCATTTAAACGCAGTTTCTTCCGAGAACTTTAAAGATAAATAAAAATATGAAGGACTGTATACCAGTTTTAACAAAACTGTCGCTTAACCCTCAGTTTTTGGCTACTGGAGATTGACACAAAAGTTTGATGTTTCTCTTTAAAGTGCACTCCTTATCAATATGCCACTTAGTACCATGCGTTAGCAACACTTTAGTGGAACAACCTAAGGCATCCATTAAAATAGTTTGAAATAACCATCAAATCTTTAGGTTAATATTTTATTGTGGTTCATCACTGCAGCGACAGAACCATAAACTGCAAAATGCAACACATCTACGACGAGAGTTAGAGGACGTGAAATGTAATGTATACAAAGACCATAATCAAAAAAATTACGGTTCGCAAGTTGGTGACGATGAACATGGAAACTCACGTAACGAAGCTTGGGCCCGCCGGAGTGGCCGAGCGGTTCTAGGCGCTACAGTCTGGATCCGCGCGACCGCTGCTGTCGCATGTTCGAATCCTACCTCGGGCATGGATGTGTGTGATGTCCTTAGGTTAGTTAGGTGTAAGTAGTTCTAAGTTCTAGGGGACTGATGACCACAACAGTTAAGTCCCATAGTGCTCAGAGCCATTTGAACCATTTGAACGAAGCTTCATATAAGTTCAACAGTCTTCAGAATCTAGTGGATCACTGCAGCACATCGCCTACGATAGCAGCATGTCCTTTTTCAAATTTTGGCCTCTGTCTATATTACCTTTTGCGTTCCATACTTCTAGTCGTAAATGCACGCACCACATTTATGGAATTCATGGTTGGGTCTTTCGCCCACTTCTACAGTTCTGTAGACGAATAGCAGATCGAGTTCTCAGCATCCTTCGAACTGAGGCAAACTGATATTTTTTTGAAACTTCCTGGCAGATTAAAACTGTGTGCCGGACCGAGACTTGAACTCCGGACCTTTGCCTTTCGCGGGCAAGTGTTCTGCAGGTTCGCAGGAGAGCTTCTGTAAAGTTTGGAAGGTAGGAGACGAGGTACTGGCAGAAGCAAAGCTGTGAGGACGGGGCGTGAGTCAAGCTTGGGTAGCTCAGATGATAGAGCACTTGCCCGCGAAAGGCAAAGGTCCCGAGTTCGAGTCTCGGTCCAGCACACAGTTTTAATCTGCCAGGAAGTTTCATATCAGCGCACACTCCGCTGCAGAGTGAAAATCTCATTCTGATATTTTTTTAATTGTTCGGATTTCGTAACTCCAGCGCTGTCGGCTTGAGAAAGAGATATAGGCAGATTATACGAAATATTCTCCACACTTGTTGGGCAACACCGGCAGCACTTCGACAATATTTCGGCAGCTACTTACAATAGCCATCAGCAATACTGTAAGGCCATGCCGCAATATTGCCGTGTATTACAACTACACTGCACGGCCACACAGAAATGTTTCCGTGTATTGCAGCCATATTGCAGAAATGTTGACGGCATCGATATTGCGGTCACATATTGCCTTAAATGAACGCATCTTAATTGGAGCAGGTTCCTACACACGTACACAGATCGCTCATGTTCAACAATAATCAGACTTCTTGCTGCTACCTTGCTATGGTATTATAGCAGTAGTTCCCCACCAGAGGCTAATTATCCCATGAGGGGTATAATGAAATTTTCTGAGGGGATTCTGATTCAGTCACGAAACTACATATTTTCAAAAGATCATTACTATTATCACAATTTGGTAATACTGTAATACTGATCACGTAAGTTATCTACCATTACTTTTTCTCAGTTAGTTGCATTAATGTGCTGTACGTTACAGGTTCCTCACTTAGTCCACCCACTACACACACATGTTGTGCTTTGTGCCGTACATCGCTGATGATAAAAGTGAGACATGTACGTAACAAATGCTAAATACACACATCAAAAAAAGTTTTGCATCACCTCGGTTCCGAGATTTCCGGAAGCCGTACAGAAAATTGGAATAGAGGCCAACATAAACATCATTTCCGCCCTTTTTATTACCCATGAAAATCACACATTGCATATTGTACCACAATACAGCGACACCTTCAGAGGTGGTGGTCCAGACTGCCGTACAAACCGGTACCTCAAATACCCAGTAGCACGTCCTCTTTGCCTGTATTCGTCACGGCATACTATCCCCAAGTTCATCAAGGCATTGTTGGTCCAAATTGTCCCACTCCTCAGCAGCGATTCGGCGTAAATCCCTCAGAGTGGATGTTGGGTCACGTCGTCCATAAACAGCCCTTTTCAATCTATCCCAGGCATGTTCGGCAGGATTCACGTCTGGAGAACATGCTGGCCACTAGTCGAGTGATGTCGTTATCCTGAAGGAAGTCATTCACAAGATGTGCACGATGGGGGGAGGGGGGGAGCGAATTGTCGTCCATGAAGACGAATGCCCCGCCAATATGCTGCCGATATGGTTGCATTATCGGTCGGAGGATGGCCTTCACGTATCGTACAGACGTTACGGCGCTTTCCATGACCACCAGCGGCGTACGTCGGCCCCACATAATGCCACACTAAACCATCAGGGAACCTCCACCTTGCTGCAGTTGTGTGTCTAAGGCGCTCAGCCTAACCGGGTTGCGTCCAAACACGTCTCCGACGATTGTCTGGTTGAAGGCATATGTGACACTCATCGGTGAAGAGAACGTGAACGTGATGCCAATCCTGAGCGGTCCATTCGGCACGTTGTTAGGCCCATCTTTACAGCGCTGCATCGTGTCGTGGTAGCAAAGATGGATCTCGCCATGGATATCGGGAGCCAATTGCGCACAGTTTGAGTAACACGGCGTCCTGTGGCTGCACGAAAAGCATTATTCAACATGGTGGCGTAGCTGTGTGGGTTCCTCCGAGCCATAATCCGTAGGTAGCGGTCATCCACTGCAGTAGTAGCCCGGTCATCCACTGCAGCAGTAGCCCTTGGGCGGCCTGAGCGAGGCATGTCATCGACAGTTCCTGTCTCTCTGTATCTCCTCCACTCCCGAACAACATCGCTTTGGTTCACTCCGAGACGCCTGGACACTTCCCTTGTTGAGAGCCATTCCTGGTACAAAGTAACAATGCGGACGCGATCGAACCGCGGTACTGACCGTCTACGAACCGCGGTACTGACCGTCTAGGCATGGCTGAACTACAGACAACAAGGGTCGTGTACCTCTTTTCTGGTGGAATGACTGTCACTGATTGACTGTTTGAACCCTTCGTCTAATAGGCGCTGCTCATGCATGGTTGTTTACATCTTTGGGCGAGTTTAGTGACATCTCTAAACAAAGGGACTGTGTCTGTGATAGAATATCCACAGGGGTTTTGCGAACCGGGGTGATGCAAAACTTTTTTTGATGTAGTATATAAATAAAATGTCTTGTCCAAGTTGTAGATAGTACCTGCGATAGTCCAGATATTGCTTCATTACTCGCTTCGAAACATATAAATGAAGTAACTGACCGCACAACACAGCTGTAACTACATAAAGGCTACTACAGTGTTTTACACATTATTATTATTATTAATGGCTGTGGTCAGACACAAAACATTAACCGCCTGACGTATTCCAGTTTCTCCCAGTCCAGAAGTAAGGAGTGCAGCAATCACGTCATTTAAGAACAGTAAGTACAGTGCACTTGGTTGGATTTAAACGGAGTTGCAGTGTGCAGATGAAGCAGGTGTCGTAATGGAATGGAATAATACGGGGTAAGTATGTTTTGTAACAAGGATCTACCCTTACTGTCGATAGTTAGCTTTCTTATCTGAGGAGGAGTTGTGGTAAGCATGTACGTTGCACCACGAATTCCTTCGCCATTCATTCTAAAACACACACACAAACTAAGTATCATTCATCCTTCATCACCTAAAAAATAAAAGTGTTCCCAGCGAAAGTCTTTCATTCTACAGTTTAGTTAGGTGCTAAAGTTGGTGATAATGGTGGGGGACGGGAGGGGGGAACAGACGGCAAAAGGGGGGGGGGGAAGAGGCCCAGGGTACTAGACAATGTGTAATTGCACTCACGGGTAATAGTCTATGAAAGGTTAGGTTCAAATGGCTCTAAGCACTATGGGACAATATCTGAGGTCATCAGTCCCCTAGACTTAGAACTACTTAAACCTACCTAACCTAAGGACATCACACACATCCATGCCCGAGGCAGGATTCGAACCTGCGACCATAGCAGCAGAGCGGTTCCGGACTGAAGGGCCTAGAACCGCTCGGCCATAGCAGCCGGCTAAGAAAGGTTAAGGAACCATTGTATTATAGGATCTCGAAGGTAGGCCTACGACAGCTGAAGCGAATACGCTACTTCACCGAAGGCTTCCGATTGTTGTCGATTTCTGCCGAATGAGGGCTGGTGCGAGACCGACGGTGGAGGGAGGAAGGATGCAAGCAAGCAGGAAAGTTGGAGGGAGTATGTAATTTACTTCCCCCCCCCCCCCCCCCCCCCCCCCCCCATCCAGCAGTTTTGCAGCTCGCACGTTTCGGTTTTTACAACCTGCTGTGTAAATACAAAGAATTCAAGAATGATTCTTCTATAGATGAAAAATAATATCACAGGAGTTGTTAGTCGTCGTGCATACATACAGCTACACTCTGGTCCCTTAAGCTGAACCCTCCGGTTCTGCCATTGGTCATAGCCGAAGGCATTATCAATGACTGACTTTGCTTCGTTCAAAACAAGAAAATACAAAGTAAAATTATAATAAAAGCACAATTTTTATCGTGTCAGAGAATCAGTTGCACCAAAATTTATACATAGCCAGTTTCAAGTTGTTACAACTGACCAACAGGAATGTTACTGCTCTCCAAGTGACAGAGTTGTTCCTGCTGTTTAGTTACAACCACTTGAAAACGGCCTACGGGCCGAAAGCAGTCGTGGAGAGACTATGGTGCAACTGGTGCTGTGTTTGAATAAAAACTAACAGTTGCGGATGTTCTGCGGAAAAAAATATTCCTGGAAAGGGACATTTTCTAAACTTTTAATTATAGCACTTTTCCTTTTATTTGCAATGAACACTCTATGAGGTATTAATAATTTACACGGAGCAAATAAAATCCGTTCATTATAATACAGCATCAACCAAAATCAATATTCAGTAGCAACCATAAACAATGAGTTAACAGAGTCTGTTTTACTCTCAATGTTTTAGAAAGTTTAAGCAATTTGAAATTTATTTACTATAATGACATATTCAATTTCTTATGTGCTATACTTGTCATCAATAAAGTTTTTTTAAGTAATACTTTTCAATAATGCTTCATTCTACTTACAAAATAATAAAATCTGCTACATCTCGGCACGGAAAATTGCAGGAAGGCATTTCTGTGGGAAGGAAAGTGGAGCAACTGGAAGTTCTGCCACTGACGTGGGTTAAAAAAAAAAAAAAAAAAAAAAAAAAAAAAAGGAGAGGAGAGAAAGGCTCTGAGCACTATGAGACTTAACATCTGGGGGTCATCAGTCCCCTAGAACTTAGAACTATTTAAACCTAACTAACCTAAGGACAGCACACACATCCATGCCCAATGCAGGATTCGAACCTGCGACCGTAGCGGTAGCGCGGTTCGAGACTGAAGCGCCTAGAATCGCTCGGCCACCGCGGCCGGGAAGTGGGGTCACCTCGATACGCTAGCACGAAGATGTCTTTAATTCAATGGCTCGTGAGCATATTTCAACAGCAATATCGCGCAATGACATATTTAAAATCTGCTAATCTAATGAACGCACATCTTACATTAATTATTTCATGTCATGATATGTACTTTCGTTTGCGATGATTCACTGCTCTGCCATGAGTCTTTCGCTTATAAAATACCGGATGGTCCTGTTGCCTCACGCAGTTCTCTACATTTATCCACAAATAACAGCGGTCGCTGAAAATAAAAGGCACAACATAAAAGCGGCTTAGGAAACAAATAGCAGATGGCCCAGAGCACGCGGACAGCCCTGGAGTATGTATCAACAATCTGCAAGCAACACACACACACACACACACACACACACACACACACACACACACGCGGCGTAAACTATTTATAATCTTCATGTTTAAGATAGCTAGATGTTTGTATTTCCCGTGGTACAAGATGTCGAAGGTATACAAACTGTGTAACTAAAATATTACTGGCGACAAAAGGAAAATCTAGTAAACGACGAAGTTTGAGAAAACGAGTAACTGAGAACCATGAGGGACATTACATAAATAATGCACACTAATTTTTCTTACATACACGCATATACAGGGTCTTACAAAAAGGTACGGCCAAACTTTCAGGAAACATTCCTCACACACAAAGAAAGAAAATATGTTATGTGGACATGTGTCCGGAAACGCTTACTTTCCATGTTAGAGCTCATTTTATTACTTCTCTTCAAATCACATTAATCATGAAATAGAAACACACAGCAACAGAACGTACCAGCGTGACTTCAAACACTTTGTCACAGGAAATGTTCAAAATGTCCTCCGTTAGCGAGGATACATGCATCCACCCTGCACATCCACATGCATCCCTGGAGAATGGCGTATTGTATCACAGCCGTCCTCAATACGAGCACGAAGAGTCTCTACATTTGGTACCGGGGTTGCGTAGACAAGAGCTTTCAAATGCCCCCATAAATGAAAGTCAAGAGGGTTGAGGTCAGGAGAGCGTGGAGGCCATGGAATTGGTCCGCCTCTACCAATCCATCGGTCACCGAATCTGTTGTTGAGAAGCGTACGAACACGTCGACTGAAATGTGCAGGAGCTCCATCGTGCATGAACCACATGTTGTGTCGTACTTGTAAAGGCACATGTTCTAGCAGCACAGGTAGAGTATCCCGTATGAAATCATGATAACGTGCTCCATTGAACGTAGGTGGACGAAACTAAAATGAGCTCTAACATGGAAATTAAGAGTTTCCGGACACATGTCCACATAACATCTTTTCTTTATTTGTGTGTGTGAGAAATGTTTCCTGAAAGTTTGGCCGTACCTTTTTGTAACACCCTGTATATATTTCAATATCTGTTGCAGTCCTTCAATATAGTCTCCAAGCTTCTCCCAAAGTCTCGGAAGCTCTATTATTCCATACAGGACACCACTTCTGTTCATCTGTTGAACTGCTCGAGTAACGGTGGTGGAAAGCACTTCCAGACAAAGATAGCGACGTCCACGCATAGGCTTTTTCAATTTCGGGAACAAGTCTACGTCTGGCGTACTCACATCCGGGCTGTATGGAGGATGCAGCAAAACTTCCCATCCGTATTCGCATAGATTGTGGGCTACTACACTCCGTATATGCGGGCGAGCATGGTCGTGGAGAATGACTGGCCCAGGCTCAAGCAACTGAGGTCGGGTTTTGTGCATTTTTCTGCGCAGGTTTTGCATGAAATTCTGATAAAACATTGCTGTTACTTTCGTTCCACATGGGACTATCTGTCATGATGATTTGTTGGCGATCATAGCAAAAATCATAATTTGCTTGAGCTTTGACTGAGCGCGTCTAAATTTTTTGGACGTGGAGAATCTCAAGCTCTCTACTCACTGGACTGTGATTTCAACTCCGGCCCAAAATCTCTAATCTGCGTTTCATCAATAGCGGTAACTCGATACAAGAATCCTTGACCTTCACAGTCGAATCGTTGTTTGAGCAAGGTTGCAATGCACGTTTCCGCTTCTCTTCAGCAGTCAAACAGTGTGGGACCCATCTCGCAGAAATTTCTCGTTTCTTCAAATCATTTGTCAGAATACGGAATACTGATCTTGGGGGAATTGCCGTGGCTTCAGAGCTTTTCGCAAGTCGCACTGCGATCTTCAAGAGCATCTGCCACTTCGTTCATCTGTTGACGTTTTTGTCGTTCCGGATCTTGGATTATGTTCTATGTTCATACGGCCACCACGAAACGATTAATCCAAAGTGAAACTGTACTACGGTCTACTGTAAACTCACCACACACTTCACTTCAGACACTACGGGTTTCTGTTGGGTTTTTGCCGCGTAAAGTTTCGATCTTGATGCACGACCTCTGGTCTTCCATAGTCACATTACCCGAGACCCCTCCACGGTCTATTTCTACCCATCGCCAATTTTATACTAAAATACACAGCGAAAAAACAAAAACACGTGCTTCTTCCTCAAGCTCCCAACTACATCTGACAATTTTCATTGTTGTTGCATCACAGAAGTCACGGTAATACCAACCTGTGCATAACTTATGAAATATCCCTCGCAGTTAGCTTGATATTAAAATCATTTAGATATTACAAAATATATAACTGCGATAAAAATTTAGTATTTGCTGCTTTCTAAAAGTGCTGAAGCATTAACCCACAATTCCATGAACTATCACCAAGTACAGTATACTGACGAAAGTTTTGTAAAGTGGACGTCCACCCTAACTAAGAAAAATAATTATGTTAAGTGATAGGTCATTAAGAATGTGGGAAGCGAAAACACCTAGAATAAGCGGAGTAAAAACTACTGTTTAGCTCAAAAGTGATACAGTGCATGATCCCACAATTTCCAAGCTTCATAATATGAAGGATATCATCTGGGAAATCCTACGAGAAAGTTATTGAACAAACCAGTGAAAAGAGTAGAACACCACATATGCTTCTACGATGAAGAGTAAAAAATGAGTGGGAAGAACTTAATCATGTGAGAAATCACACAGGACAGTGAATCAATGTTTTGTTATAAGATAGGATCATTGGCGACTGGAAATATACTAATAACAAGAATGCCATGAGCAATCATGGCCGATAAGGAGTATCCAACAAACAGTGGAGTCTGTTTGCAGTTAGTAATACGCGGTCTACACTATATTCTTTACAGCAGCTGACGAAATGTTGTAGCAAGCGTACGTTGGTGCTCTTCCGCAATCGACCGCACATGGACTGTGCAACTAGTTTAACGAAAGCCACGTTTCAGTCACATCGGGGAACGTGGCTACAGTTACTGAAAAGAACGTTTAACACTGGATACACTAGCAGCAATGAAAATTTCCCACGATAATGCGTACACTGCTTTCCATGTTCGTTTCCCGATGATCTGTGTATGCACTTTGGCCGCAGAGAACGTGAATGCCTGACTAGAAGCATGTGCGAGCCAAGGTTTGTGGATAACTTTAAGGACTTTTAGCGAATTGACAAATCATGGAAGAACAGACTCGACTTCAGTTATAAACGTCCCTGTCCCCATCTATATTACAGACGGAGCATTAGTAGATTTTGACAGGGATAGATGATGAAACCGGACGTACACTTGTTACAAGAAACACTCATCCATGCACATAAATTAAATTTAGGATGACCGGTCGAGAAAATTAGTTCCCCTGCTTTCTAACAGCAATCTCTAACCAAAACATCACCTCGATGCATTCGATGTCTATCTCATTTCGAAAACGAATAGTGACGAAATCTTCCCTTATTATCTCCTCATGAACCTATAATAGAAGGCCAATTAAGGTACCATTTGCTTCCCTGATACCATAAAGGGGAAGTGTGGTTCTGAATTCTGCAGAGATGGTAGGTGTGAACCTAACTTCCTAATTCGGTGGAATGATTTACGAGGTATCAGCATGTCCCCCTTCGCACAACGAGTTATTAGAGTCTTATGTACTTGTTTTGAAGACCAGACTGAAAACGACTAATGAAAATGCGCCTAATTGCATACATCTTCAAGGTACCAATTATAAAAGCCTTCCTAATTATCAAACTATATTGAGCCAAAATGACCCTTAAAGTAAGCCGCACCCTTCATATAACCTAATTCTGTGTGTGTGTGTGTGTGTGTGTGTGTGTGTGTGTGTGTGTGTGTGTGTGTGTGAGAAGAGAGAGAGAGAGAGGGGGGGGGGGGCACTTAGAAGTAGCGTAATTATAGAGAAAAGATCCCTTTTCCGGGGGGGCGGTAAAAAATGCGATGCAAAAGTGAACACAAAGTAATAAGGACTATGATTAGTAGATTAGAAAAATATGTCAGTATTATTTTAAGAGGTATTTCTCTTTCATAGAATGTCTGCAAACATTTGTTATCTAACATTTTATTCGACATTTCATTACCAATCAAAAAATATCACAAAATATTGATACGGTGTAATCGATCTCGTATTTAATAGACGAACAAAAGCCAAAGTTGACCATTACGATTATCTGACGATGTGATACGAAACTGATTTCAACTTGTCAATATCTTGTGACCTGGACTTTATTGCAATTGTCTTAGAAGTTATAAATATGTCATCAAACGTAAATATTACATTGACATTTCAGGCATTCATGTCTAGTGCCGATACACAGGTCTAGGATACAGGAAACCACGTACAGACCATGACGGAAGTAACTATTAAAAGTAATTTCGAACTAGCGATAGGCGTAGAACTCATGATCAAATGGTTACTAACCAGACACGTTTACATCCGCTTTTTCGGTCATCTGCGGACACTTTTCTTTCATGTGAGTCTAACTCTCCTATAAACCCACTGTGTTTCCGAAATCATACAGATACCCAACTATGCACAATGTGCGCAAAAAGTGAATCTTATTTCGAGGAGGAAGTGAGAGTAAGTGCGCTTATTACAAAACTGAGGTGTTCCTCGTTGCGTGTCTTCCTCTAGTTTTGTCCGAGTGGCTCACGTCAGACGTCTTCTCGCACGTAACCACCACCTGGCAATTAACAGCCTGCTTCTTCACTTTCGAAACCTACGTTCCCACTCATTATCTTGATAATGAATACAGACCTCAATGGCTGATGAATTTGGAAACGCGTTGGTTCCTTTGTTTACCAGTTCGAAGTAAAGATCGTGGCAAACTGGTCAGCGTTCTTACGAGACTGACAGATATAGTCATCAACATTTTGTCGTGACTTATGTTAATAACAAAACTATACCATACCAGAAATTTTTCATACAGTACCATAATAAATATTAACCGCTCTAAAAATCTAATTGGATTCGTACATTCTTTATGAAAAAGAAGATATTTTAAGACGTACGCAAAATACGTAACCAGCTCTGTTGTTATGCTATGACAATGCCTCGGAACGTGTAGCAATCCAAAAAAAGCATCAGAATGTATGTAAGTACACAGCTCAAGCTATAATTTTTGTTATCTGTCACCGCCTATTCCACACACACTTGTTTGTTTACTGTTATCCAAAATTACAGCGTTAGGATATCACTGTCACTTTGACCGAAATTAATTTCCCTTTATGACGATCACTTCAGAGTAGAAAATGTCGCGGTAATTCAAACAGTGGTGGACGAACTACGACTGGAAAACATATAAAGAAGTAGATGACTATGTAGAAGCACGCGCTGGTGTTTCGCAGTACTGTTATTTTAGATCCTGTCTACTGCAAGGTCTTTACAACTGGAACCCTTGTCTAGACATGAGAAGGGAAGAGTGAACTTTTCCTGGGATTTCCTAACGACCTATCCATACGATCGTACGAGAGATTTTGTGAAATCTTAGAAAGTTAAAGAGGTACAGCAAAGTAGTGGAAACATCGCACTACTGGGAAGATTTATCTTCTGATTAGTACAACTGAAAAACTACCAGTGGGTCCGTATTTTATAATTTCGCATAAAACCTAGAATCCTGCTTTTAGCAGCTGGCTGTTTTTCGGTTAAGACTTTTTGAAACGATAGCCGTTACCAGTCAATTTCTTCGCGTCTTCATTTAACCTAACCTAACTTTTCTAGGTATGAACCTTACTCGCTTTGTCACCGAGCAAAACAAACGTTAGAAAGTAAAGCAATGAATATTTCACTATTCCTGGTCGGACCATTCATTCGCTCTCAGTGTTACTTTGTTACTAGCGTCCGCTGCAGAGACAGGGGAAAAAGTAAATTTCCTTTTCCGACGTTGAGTCAAATTTTTCATTAAGAATACCGCAGAATTTGATGCGAGGCCTATGCGGGGTATAGAATAGTGAAAAGACAATCCAGTACTTAACAAATAAATATCAATTACAAGTGGTTTCTACATTTCATTCAAGCTCTACGCAACATGGACAGATCGGAAATCAAACCAGGTACTTTTCGATTAGGATCGCTGCCTCCAGTGGTTGCACCACCTCGCCCAGGGCGTGGTGATGACTGCGCCTTACAGTTACCGTACTTGTGCAAGGTTACAAAGAAAGAATAATTAACTGTATTTCTTATTTACGCAAGGTATGGGAGCTGAGAGCGGAATTTCTCACAGTGGGAACACCCAGACGTGCCAAAAAGTACTTACTTCTAGACAGTGATGTACTGATGTAGAACGCGCAGGAGGGAAAGCTAGTGCCCTCCCTCCCTCCCTCCCTCCCTCTCTCTCTCTCTCTCTCTCTCTCTCTCTCTCTCTCTCTCTCTCTCTCTCTCCCCCCCTCCCTCCGTCCAAGTTCTAAGTTTCCTAGTTCCGCTGCCATGAAAAGTATCATAGGGAACTAGAACAGCAGACTGTGCAGGAACATGGGATTCATTTTGGGGATATTTTCGCTTTTACTTTTTTGACATATGGGGTTCCCAATAGATCATTTTCTCCAGATATCAGAAGATAAATACCGCACTAATAATGGTTGTGCTATAGCCAACAGCTATACATTACTCTCCGGTAGTAACAGACCACCAGTTGCGATTGAGTTGAGTTGAATTAGACAGAGAATATTTTATACGTCTTTTAAACCTGACTCCATAGATCTAAATGACGAATTTCACTAAAATCGTATAATATCGATGGCAATCCTTCAGACCCGTTCGAGAGAGCCTAGTCTCTACTACGACCAATCTAATACAGTCCGTATCATATTCCGCACATGTAGAAAATCGAAAATACCACACAGTAATTTATTTTGAGAAGAAACGCATAACAGCATAATTATACAAGACGCGACTCGTGAGAGAGTCGGAGCGAGTGAGATTGTTGCAGCACTCAAGTCGCAGCCGAAAAAAACGTCCGAGTTCGCCATCGGAAAAAGACGTCATCTGCGTGCGACCTATTTTTGTGACGGTTTCCTATGAATAACAAGTAGGTGCTCTGCTCTTGCCAAACAGCCTGTCACTCCATAGTCAACACTCTGCGTCCTCTCTGTTCCACATACTTCACTCGCGTATTTACGAGGTTATTTCAGTTCCTTCGCAAACACATTTCTCAAACCAACGTTGCGGAGACGTCTTGAGTATATAACAGACTAAATTAAGTTACATGTTAATACATGTGTAGTAACACCGGTTTGGCTGGCAAGTATTCATCAGAGTGATGGCTTTCTAGAATGTCTGGCGTCTCTACGCTTTATAACTCAGCTCGCGTAACTTAACAATAAATTGTATGTCACATGTATTACATTGCATTATTTCCCGATGTTTCGAGATAATTCAGACTACGCATTTTCCTTCTTTATTAGAACAATTATTAAGTCAGAGGGAACTTTACAAGGTGACTCCGTGATGATGTTGCAAACTTTCAGGGGTGAGGAGAAAGGTAAATGTATCAGTTTGATGTACAGGATCCTAGTCTGGAAACTACTGAGCCGAACGGTATAAGCGAAAATCTACTCAAGTTCCGCCTTTTCTTTACGCAGCGCTCAAACTAATGGCCCCCAGCTTTCGAACCCTTATCATGACGTACAGAATTCCTGTTGAATACTACCCGATACTCTCAGATAATTTTCCCCGATTGGTGGACTAGTAACGGTGCACGTAACCCGATGCCACGCCGAAAATCCGAAGTCTGCGGTGCAGTAACAATGAATTACATTTACCTACACAAGTTTCACTAGCTGCTACATTTATAACAGTTGTTCAAAATGGCGTCCCCCAGTGTCAATGCAGGCACGGCACTGTCACACAAAGTTCTGTCAAACCCGTTCTTATACCACCACTGTCATATGAACAGGGTCGCAGCCAACGAGAATTCTTGATAGATCACCTTCAGCCTCGACAGGCGTCTGTACAGAAGACTTTTCAGATGGCCCCACAGGAAGAAAGGAAGTGGGGTGAGATCAGGTGAACGCGCTGGCCACGAAACAGGACCTCCTCTGCCTGTCCACTTTTCAGAGTGTCTGATCCAGATGTTCACGAATCTTCTATCCACAGCGAGGTGGTGCTCCATCACGTTATCCCAAAATATACACTTCAGTGCTCGCCGGGATTGCCTATCCTACAAAGTTAGCAACAGTACCGGTACATGTGTTTCACTGCCAGAGGTATCAGAACGAGTTTCGCTTATAACTGTCCGGACCAGGGTCCCTTAATCAAATTGATAAGATTGCACTTCTCCATCACCCCTGAAAGTTTACAACACGGCCACAGAATCACCCCGTATTTAGGAATCACAATGCGGAATGATTAAGAGAAATGAGAATATTCTGGCTCTTCTTTCTCAGCTGGTTTTAGATCAAGAGGTACAGGCGTAACGGAAAGAATTTATCTGAGTTCACCGTTGCATGGAGACGAAATCCATCATTACCTCACTACGACCAACTTCCATGTAAACAGGAAATATCAGCACCGTGGAAAGGATTTTTCTGTGATGTTCACTGGAAATAGAGGAGGTACATAGGAGCGCTATTTCAGTTGAAGCAAAATAGGAGAAAATAACTTTATGGCATTCAAGAGACCCTTCTTCCATTCACCTGAAGTGATTTGCAGAGACTGAACTGAAAACTACGGACAGTCTTCCTGCCGAATACGGGTCCAGTGTCTTTGATAAACAAAGGTAGTAATTACTACAGTTATACGAGGTTAAACATAACTTTTTAATTGTAACCTCTAAAAAAAGTTAGGTAATTACTTTGTTTGCAGGTACATGTCTTCAGTCCTGGTACACAAAGGAGTCCCCTGCGCCGGCCGGTGTGGCCGAGCGGTTCTAGTCGCTTCAGTCTGGAACCGCGCGACCGCTACGGTCGCAGGTTCGAATCCTGCCTCGGGCATGGATGTGTGTGGCGTCCTTAGGTTACTTCGGTGTAAGTAGTTCTAAGTTCTGGGGGACTGATGACCTGAGATGTTAAGTCCCATAGTGCTCAGAGCCATTTTTTTGAATCCCCTGCGCCTCAGTATCTTAGTACAACGCTATAGTAGCCACAACAAAATGGCGCACGCGAGTGATAACGTGGAGAGGGAAAAGCTGGAGTTACTCGACGCTTACATCGATAACAATCGAGGCGACCACGAGACACCATAGCAGTCGACAAATGAGGAACTCTGGAGACGCCGTATTGGATTTTGTCGTTTTTACTTCAGAGCTATGAATATCTGCTGTCACAAACACACCATTCTTGGTACGAACAGTTATAATTTAACCTCACTTAACCACATATCGGTGGTAAAAGCCTTCAGGAGATCCTAAGGTGAAAGTGTAAGATGAAATCGCAAGATGAAAGTTAGAAGTTGTAAGACTTCACCAAAGTGTTGTTGTAGGACAAAGTGTTGTTGCTGGACAAAAATTTGAAAATACCGCGAAAAATGCATGCTTGAACATAGACGCAGATGTTAGCCAAGCCTGCTGGTGGCGCTGTTGTATTTGGCCACGAACGACATATGTCCTCAATATGCTGCAAGTGTCAGTCATGGTCAGAGCAGTGTTCTGTGTAGTTGTAAGTGTATTATGTCGGTGCTAAGTGAATTCGAACAGGGGAAATTTGTTAGTGTCCGTATGGTGCGTGTTTACGTAACCAAGGCAGCCGAGGTGTTTGGTGTTTCAAGAGGCACCATATTGAAGATCCACACGGCATACAGAGAAATCGGAAAACATCACGCACTAAGTTAAAACGCTGACGAAAATGTGTGTTGAGTGGTCGTGACAGACGGTCACTGAAGGGATTGTGACATAAAATAAGATGACTGAAAAAGTCACTGCAAAACTGCATGTCGCATTAACGAACCCAGTAAGCACCAAAATAACACGAAGGTAGCTCCGTAAGCAGGGAAATGCAGGGCGAACTGGTATTCCAAAAAGAGTCATCAGTGACGTAAATGCCCGTATCAAGGAAACGTGGTGCCGAAGGTACACAAATAAAAAAAAAGTTTTGCATCACTTCGGTTCCCAGAAATCCTCACGAAAGACGTTGACTGTGGATAGTGTATCACAGACACAGTTTCTTTGACTGTTCAGAGATCTCACTAAACCAGCACAAAGATGTAAACAACCATGCATAAGCAGCGCCTATTAGACGGAGGGGGTCCGACAGCCGATCAGTTGCAGTCATTCCACCAGGAAGGAGGTACACGGCTCGTGTTGTCTGTAGTTCAATCATGCCTACATGGTCAATACCGCGGTCCGATCGCGTCCGCATTGTTACTTTGGGCCAGGAAGGGCTCTCAACAAGTGTTCAGGCGTCTCGAAGTAAATCAAAGCGATGTTGCTCGGACATGGAGATGTTGACAATGCTTTTCATGCATCTACAGGACGCCGCGTTACGACTCAAACTGTGCGCAATAGGCTGCATGATGTGCAACTTCACTCCTGACGTTCACTGACAGGTCCATCTTTGCAACCACGACACCATGCAGCGCAGTACAGATGGGCCCAACAGCGTGCCGAACGGACCGCTCAGGATTGGCATCACGTTCACGTTCTCTTCACCGATGAGTGACACATATGCCTTCAACCAGACAATCGGCGGAGACGTGTTTGGAGGCAACCCGGTCAGGCTGAACGCCTTAGACACACCGTCCTGCAAGTGCAGCAAGGTGGAGGTTCCCTGATGGTTTAGTGTGGCATTATGTGGGGCCGACGTACGCCGCTGGTGATCATGGAAGGCGCCGTAACGGCTATACGATACGTGACGGCCATCCTGCGACCGATAGTGCAATCATATCGGCAGCATATTGGCGGGGCATTCGTCTTCATGGACGACAATCCGCGCCCCCATCGTGCACATCTTGTGAATGACTTCCTTCAGGATAACGACATCGCTAGACTAATGACCAGCATGTTCTCCAGACGTGGATCCTATCGAACATGCCTGGGATAGATTGAAAAGGGCTGTTTATGGACGACGTGACCCACCAACCACTGAGGGATCTACGCCGAATCACTGTTGACGAGTGGGGCAATCTGGAGCAACAATGCCTTGATGAACTTGTGGATAGTACGCCACGACGAATACAAGGATGCATCAATGCAAGAGGACGTGCTACTGGGTATTAGAGGTAGCGGTGTGTACAGCAATCTGGACCTCCACCTTTGAAAGTCTCGCTGTATGGTGGTACAACATGCAATGTGTGATTTTCAAGAGCAATAAAAAGGGCGGAAATGATGGTTATGTTGACCTCTATTCCAATTTTCTGTACAAGTTCCGGGATTTTCGGAACCGAGGTGATGCAAAACTTTTTTTGATGTGTGTGTAGAGCCTGCACTATGGGGCAATGGAAGAAAGTAATTTGTCGAATAATTCTTGTCGCACACTGCTTACAACTTCTGGCCGAGCTCACGTCCCAAGAGAGAAACATGGCGGGCGTTGGGTGCTGATTTAGGTATTCATATTCTGGTGTTCCATGAACCGCATGGTTACTTTGCGATGTCGCATTACTGCCAGAGATTGTGTAACTATTTTACTGATCAGGTCCATGCCATGGCACAACGTTTATTGCGCAAAGCTGTGTTTCAAGACGGCAAGGTCCCCGCTCACACAGCTCGCATCGTGTAGGACTGGTTTTGTGAAGACGAGGATGAATTGTCATACCTCTCCTGGCCACTACAGATATCAATATTATTGAGCGTTTGTGCCCTACTTTGCAGAGAAGGTTTGTGCGATCGCTATCCATCTCAATCACCGTTACCTGACGTTGCCATTTGTTTTGTAGCGAGAATGGTAGAAGATCCCCTTGAAAACCATACAGGACACATATTTACCCATTTCGGGACGATTGGAGTCAATTTTGAACGCCAACGTGTTTCGTGCATCGTATTAGGCATGGTAATGTGTTTTTGGTGTTCTCATATTTTGTCCAACCCCTGTATAACACACAATAACAGCTGTTAATACAATATCCACCAGAAGACCAATGTAGGGAGGCACCATTGTGCCGGCCGGCCGAAGTGGTCGAGCGGTTCTAGGCGCTGCAGTCTGGAGCCGCGTGACCGCTACGGTCGCAGGTTCGAATCCTGCCTCGGGCATGGACGTGTGTGATGACCTTAGGTTAATTAGGTTTAACTAGTTCTAAGTTCTAGGGGACTGATGACCATTTTTGAACCATTGTGGCGAAAACGCGGAAGTGTGTGCGTTCAAGCTAGTTTACCTCGGATTATACCTGTTACGCCAAATATTGCAGTTACCAATTAGAATAGTTGAATATAATTGTTTCAGCTGAAAGTCAAAGTTAGGCTAACCATAAATCCCTACTCATGGGTGGTTACGTCAGACGCGAACTTTTTGTGGTGTTTACTGGGCTATGTTTTACTATTAAATTAACTACTCTAGAAGTACAACATAACACAGCAGCTGCTTCACCGTGCAAAACAGCACTGCTAGGCACTGCGCCAAGAATGTTCGCTTACAGGACAAACTTCTGTGTGCTCATCACTGACTGGCTGTCGTTTCATGGCCTTAGTTCCAAAACGCTGCGTTTCCGACCAATGGACATTTCGGAAAATTTTCTTCGATTCAATGTCACCTATTTAGTATATTATGACGTTGTTCCTCTCCATCCGGCAGAGGCAGATAAAGGTCTCTATAAAATGCAATTAAATGAGTAATAGTAACGACCATACCTCATCCTACAAGAGAGATTCTATTCGCTGATTAAGGTACAAGACAAACGACAAGCATAGGTGATGCGAAGTCAGACTGATCAGGAGCAAACGCGAGAGATGTGACGTGGTGCATGTCCGCGGGGATTGAATGCGAATCGAGCGAGCAATGTATCCTTAAGACATGTCTTTGACGGCGGTCAAAGACTTCCGCTCTATTTTCGCAGAGTACAAGAATTTGAAATATTATCCGACTTATGACCAGTACGAGCACCTAGCTCGTGTTCATGCAGTAGATATGGAGGATGAAGGTTACAGCGTCATGCTGGGCTCCGTAGCAAATGACGGTTTAACACTACAGCCTTGAAGGAGGCATTTAAATCTACGTACATACACTGCACACCACTGTGAAGTGATTGGCAGAGAGGACATAGGACTGTACAACACGTTATCGTTTCTTCCAGTTCGAACTCCTAATGGATGACGGGAATATTAACTACTTACATTCCTCTCTGCAAGCTGTAGTTAGTCTAATTTTGTGTTTACAGTCCCTATGGGAGCGACACGTTAGCAGCGGAAGAATCTTACATATTACATTTTAGCCTGTTATCTATAATTTGAACACAGGTTGTATTCATTCTAACGCAAATTATTACTATCAACAGCAATTTTTTTTCTATACTTCGGCAACAAATGAAGATGAAGAATATCCCCACATTCTTCACTTACTACTGGATCTTAAAATTTTGCTAAGTAGGCTTATGATGATGATGATGATGATGATGATGATGAGTTTGTGGGACGCTCAACTCCGCGGTTATCAGCGCCCGTACAAAGTCCCAATCTTTACACAGTCCAATCTCGCGACGTTCACGAATGGTGATGACATGATGAGGACAACACAAACATCCAGTCCCCGGGCGAAGAAAATCCCCGACCCTGCCGGGAATCGAACCCTGGACCCCGTGATCCGGAGAGCAACGCTAGCCACTAGACCACGAGCTGCGGACAGAAGGTTTCGGGTGACACTTTGCGTCTGTCTTCAACTATGCTCACCTACGACTTAAAAAGAAAAAAAGACATGTGACCATTCGGTGCCGCCTTTCTTCGTATACATCCTATATTCCCTGTTAGTCCTATTTGGTATAGGTCACACATGCGTGGGGAATAATCGAAGATGGCGGGCAGGAGTGATTTGTAAGCCGTCTTCTTTGCAGACTCACAGCATTTTTCCAAATTTCCTCCAATGAACCGAAGTCTGCCAGCTGTCTTACCTCCGACTAAGCGTATGTGATCATTCCCCACGCCATATCCTTATAAATTGTTATACCCAGGTATTTGTATTAGTTGACTGATTCTAACTGTGAATCGCTGTTACTGTAATCATTATATACTACTATTTCGTTTTGTGAAGTGCATAATTTTACATTTCTGTACATTTAAAGTTGGTTGCCAACCACATCAACCCTTTGAAATCTTATCAAAATCTGTTGAATATTTCTGTACCGTTTTTCAGAGAGTACTACATCCCAGATAACGCCAACATCTGTAAACATTAACAACAGGGGTGCCAACACACCTTCCCCTCGGGTTACTTCTACTTTTGTTGATGACTATCTATCAAAGATAACATGGTAAACCGAGAACACCAAGAAATACTCAAGGTCAGTCAAATTCTGTACGATACCCCATAACGATTGCGCTTTAGTTAATAAACGTTGGTGTAGTACAGAGTCAAATGCTTTTCGGGAGTCAAGAAATACTACTTTTACCCGATTTCCTTGATCCACGGCTTTCAAGATGTCATGTGAGAAAGGCGGAAGTTGTGTGTTGCATGATCGACGTTTTCAGAAGCCATGTTGGTTGGCCGGAGGAGATCATTCCGTTCTAGATACGGACGAAGTATTTCTGTTGGAACGCTACACAGGTCAGAGCCGGTGGCAAGGTAACCAGTATGGTGACAGTTGTTTACGTAATTGAGTATAGTGAAGCTGCAGCTGAAAGCGCAGAGTGGAATGATGAATGAAGCAAGAAAGAAAAGCCATAGCGAGAAGAAGACGGGAGAGCCGGGCCGCGTGAGAACTTTTCCCTGGCGACGAGCTTTCACCCGACTGGCCGGCCGTGCTTCCATCACAACTTTCCCGCTCCCATTCTCCCTTTCAGCCACAGAAGCGCGCGACGGCTTTCTGCTTGACCGGACTCCGTTCCCGAGCATCGAAATGGGGCTCCTCAAAGCCTGTGACGGGCGAGCCGGCGGCGACACCGCCGAAGCAAACCACAACTTGTAAACAGCAAGAGCTATCTCTTGAGAAACTTCTGTTTCACGGTTCCTGTCTCTATCTCCAAAGAATCTGGCACTACTCAATTGATAGTGATTATTTTTGCAAGTTTTCCTCAGTCTTTTTTTTTTTTTCAATCGCCAACCATGAGGTCGCAATATACATACAGTAATAGACTTCATAAAAGCATTCGATGCAGCCAACTTTGACACATTGCTACGAAAAATGTGCCAGCTACAATTTTCAGACAGTATACTGAAGTGGTTTGAAAGCTACTTGAGAAACAGAAAGTAGTGTGTTGTTTGAAGGACTGAAGAGTCGTCCTGGAAGCTTGTGATTCTATTTAAGGCATTGGTCCAAAACTTTATCTATACCGTATTTAAAAATGATTGACTACATAGAACAAACTCGACAAATAAAAATTTAACCGTCTACAACAAGCCAAACATTCCATCTGTACGCAAGGAGTAGCCATTAACAAATAGTATATACGTTGGCAATTATTATTAAATTTTTGGGAGTAGTTAAGATTGCAGAAGAGCAAAGCGATTTTTTTAAGGGTCGACTATGGGAAGTCGGGAATGTTTGATCTCTAACTACGCAGTGCCTAATACAGTGACAATCAGACCCTTGCGTTTCAGCATGAAGATTATGCAGGGGAAAAGCAGTATTAAAACGGACGACTAGACAATAAGAATGGCCCAGACCGGCCACTTTTCACGAACAACAATTGACAAATGCATGAAATGTGTTCGCAGTTGCGAATATGGACAACATTCAGCTGCTAAATGGGAAGACAATGACAACTTGTGCCGGACCTGGACTCGAACCCGAATTTCCCGCTTATCTGCATATCCGAGGGAATATTGCATCGTACTTGAGAGCGACGCAGGAACTGCAATATCGTAAATTGGAAAAGGTGTGCTAACATGTTTTGTAGACTCCGTGTCTTGTAGTCAATATAAATTGTTTAAAGGACACCATCTTCAGACACCTTGGAAATACGTACTTTTAACAGTCTAATAACAAGGAGAGGCCCCATGGTTGTCAGATGTAATATACATATAGGAAAAAGTGGCAGCAGTGAAGATGATAATGAATCTAAACACGAACAAAAATCACGTCATACAAAGTCACAAACTTGCTATAGTTTTTCATATCTTTGTTGAAAATGGACTTTGGTCCGAAACATGTGGGAAATAAAAATTTATAATATAGTTACAGGTGTTTGAAGATAGCGTAGCCGACGGGAGTGGCCGGGCGGTTCTAGGCGCTTCAGTTTGGAACCGCCCGACCGCTACGGTCGCAGGTTCGAATCCTGCCTCTGGCATGGATGTGTGTGATGTCCGTAGGTTAGTTAGGTTTAAGTAGTTCTAAGTTCTAGGGGACTGATGATTATCAGTAGTTAAGTCCCATAAAGCTCAGAGCCATTTGAACCATTTTTGAAGATAGCGTAATTTAAACAATTATCTAATAAAGTGTTCGCTTCTGGACAGAAATTCAGCTTATATTTTAGTCCCAACAAACCACAAGTAACAGACTGCGTCAAAAACATCCCGAAACAGTTCAAGTTTTTTCTTTTTTTTTTAACCCAGGGTATTGTTCACATGATAACTTTACTTGGTTCGTATAGAGCAGGGAGACTAACGTAATTTGTCTCCAGTGATACCAGCTGTATCAAACGACAGACGCATGGTCAGATTCATTCGCAATCCTGAAAGTTTCTACACCACGCACTAATAACTAAGAAGAATTGAAAAAATGCTTCCTCCCAAATCAGTCGAATTACCAGCATAAAATTAGTTACCTTTGAAGTCTTCATATGCTGTTTCGATCCTAGTTCACCGTATGTTGGTATCGATAAATGAACGATAAAAATAAGGTGGTTACCGGGGGACTATATACCACACAACTACTTCAGATTTAACTACGGGGCCAGAGTAGAATACACACACGTCGCAGTTACTTCTACAGACGTCAGGCACTTAAACAGCTGGTGGCACGTCCTTCTGCTGTTATTACAGTGTTTTCTCCTTGGGGCTGGATTTACAGAAAGTCTGGATAGAATGAAAATGAGATTTGTTAATGGCCTGAGTCCAAAGCAGGAACACTAGCCCCAGAACATGACACCAACTTGATTGAATTCCACTTTCGCTAGACACGCAAGTTAACACCATTCGCCAGGCGCCTACCAGTTCCACACGCGAGTTTCAGAGTGCCAAATCATGTCGCGTGACTCGTCAGTCCACGAAACCTCTTCCTACTGCTCTACTGACCAATGACGGCGTTGTTACATCACTAGATACGACGTCGTGTATTCTTTCTTGTGAACGCCATTATTACTGTAAAATCGAGGCACTACCCGAATTTGCCGAATTTGACAGTCCTGTCAGTTTCCTAAGGCTACATCAGATCGATGAATGGGATTCATTTTCGTAACATATCCGATTCATACTATAACTTCAACGACAGGAGACCTTGTTATATACCAGGGTTGGAACTTTAATAGTGGCAACTATTTATTTACTGCTCGTACAAAATAGATACGTGTTTCAAAGTTTTACTGACCTTCAAAGTAGCACTTAGCAGCCCCACCAGTCAAACAAATCAGTAACAGCTTGCACTGTACGTGCTTGAGCATTGTCCTGCAAAATGATGGTCAGGTCCTGCAGAAAGGGTCATCACTTCTGTCTCTAAGCTGGTCGTAGCTTGTGTTCCAAAAATAAACAGCAGAGAGACAGAAGTGATGACACTTTCTGCACGACCTGACCATCATTTTGCAGGACAATGCTCAAGCACGTACAGTGCATGATGTTACTGATTTGTTTGACTGATGGGGGCGCTAAGTGCTATACCACTTACTGCACTCCCCCGACTTAAGCCCTTGTAAGTTCAACTCGATTTTTAATCTGAAGGAAATGCCTCAAGGCATTTGCTTCAGAACTGCTACAAATTCGTCGGGCAATAGACCGCGCCGCTCGAATTGTCAACACAACTGGCACTTCAAGAGTATCCTACGACTTCCCCATCGCTGGCAACGGGTTATACACAACGCTGGTGACTACTCTGAAGGTCAGTAAAACTTTGAAACCCGTGTGTATTTAGTACAAGCTGTAAATACATAGTTGCCACTATTAAAGTTCCAGCCCTCGTATAACTAGGGTAAACTTTTATGCTGGGAAAACGTGAGGGACCTTGCAACCTCCCCGTTCGAACTTAATTCTTTTCGTTGACTTTTTGTGACAGGAAACAAAACCGCACTTATAGTTCGGCAAGCAATGTGAGCGGAAGAAAACCGACTGAGACGTTTATATAGCAAGGTACATCATCATAACAGCAGCACGACGTATAATTTTTATAGCTGTTTATATTCTTCTATCCCAAGACGGGATATTAAAAAGAGGAGGCGGGGGAGGAATATCACATTTGCATATCGTATTTCATTTATCTTCTAAACGAACTGTTGCCCTTTCGGGTACACACTTTGTTTGGTTAAGCTACATACCCTCGAATGTTAAAAGAAGCTCCTTGAGTCGGATACCTGGGGACTTTTGCCAAACCAGTATCACAAGTGACAACTGAAATACCGAAAATACTTAGAAGTCATATGTTATTTATATCTAAAAACATTTCATATGCAAGATCACCTAACACGCACTCAAGAGTTCGATAGCAGCACAGTTAAATATTTGTGATTAATGGTTCACAGCGCTACAACCGACGGGAAAATAAAAAGACGATTGAAAGGAGACAACTACCGGAGAGTTATAAATGTATGTGGCACGATACAGGATACAAATTTTTGTTCTGCTATCACTTTGATGACTTTAATACCAATGTTCATGTTTTTATGTAACACAGCAGCTTCTCACTTGGGACTTTAAGCTGTTTTCTAGTACGTTATAATCGCGAAAGCGGGACAGTCTAAGTATGTCGCACGTCGAGTACTGGTGTCGGTGGTGAACTACCTTACTGTACTTGTCACGCACTGCCAAGGTTCAGTCTAGTATCAAAACAGAATGCTTACAAGCATTAGCATAACAACCACAAAAGAACTGTGACGATGCCGAGGAAACACTGGCAAGGTAATGAAGATCAAAATTTTTTGGAGAAACTGGCCTTACGGCTATCAACTGCATAAGACAATTTCAAGCAATCTGCACAGAAAACAGGTAGGAAGACAATAGGAATACACTGCAGAAAAGTTTCTGTTTTCCACAGTAATAGATTAGCACTGAGGTGTTGCTTCAGAGAGCTATAAAATATAGACCAGATAGAAAACCTGAAAGAAATACTTCCTCCATATAAAGGAACGAAACTGCTTACGTTACCACGGATTTATTCGGATGAAACTGGTCACAACACAATTTCACAGTTCGAGGTGGAAAACCATTCGCGCTCTAATACACCGCAGCACGTAGTAATTCTAACGGTGTGGATGTTTCTGCCTAAACATAGTAATCAAGAGTAGACACGTACAGCTTTTAGTTTACGAGAGAAAAGTTTAATTTCACCACGAACCGAAACCGAATTTCTGGACAATGACCGGTGAACGCATCGTACGGAGAACTATGTTCCCAGAAGGATATCCAGGAGGAGGTTAGAAGCGTTAAGGAAGGCAGTACAAATAAAACGTTAAAAATCACGAGGCTATCACAGACGAAATAAGATTTCAGTCTGTGTTACCATCTAATACTTCCTTCTGAGACGGCCAGACTAGGTCCTATACTTTTATCGTTAAATGTATCATAAATTAGGAGCAACACCAACAGCAGGAACACGTGCGCTGTAAATTAGTACATGACACAGTTACATTAAAGCACGTACAGCTGTGATTAACCCGGAAGTTTGTTTTGAATGCCACACAAATCAGGCATGGTTCTACAGCAGGTGGTATGCTCCTGCCTTTCTCCCAGCTTTTGACTGACTTACTCAGCCAGATTTAGCGAGTTTTAGTTTTAAGGTGGACTCCGAACCACAGTTCAACTCGTTATTTTTCACAATAATAAACATTTCCAGAGGTGAAAGATTTCATGAGCGACGGATAAAAATCCTAGGACTAACCTGAGATTGAACCAGTTACCTTAGATCTGCAGTCCGCTACTATCCCTGAGCCACACCAGTTAACATTAACAACACAATTAGTGTCTGATGGAGTAAGCGCTATCGCAATGCAGTATCATGTTGTGTTTTCCTTGAGATTAACATTGATTGCCGTGTTAATTCCAATTTAAATGTAACAGTATAATATGAAATCGCACAAACTAATGTGTGTGATTTTTATAGAGTTAAGGCAGCCTTTTTGCTCCATGAGCGCTTAACTACTGCCAACAATTCGCGAGGTCCCGGCGGAGGTTCGAGTCCTCCCTCGGGCATGGATGTGTGTGTGTGTTTGTCCTTAGGATAATTTAGGTTAAGTAGTCTGTAATTTTTTGAACAATTCGCGAAGACTGGTCATGCCTGGGTCCAAGGCAAGCAAATATCGCGTAACTTCATAGGAATTGTGCTCAGTAGGCGACATAGCTGGACAAACAAGCATTCTCATACCTATGGACCGTTCCTCAAAACGATTTAGACTATTCGGGAGCAACAGGGTGGGGAAGTGTTTTGCTGAAGGTATAGGCAGCTTGTAGGGTGCAGAAGGCGTAAATCCAGATGCACGTGATCGTACGTTCCGGTATCGTTCGCCGCTGCGCGATAACGGCGTACTATCAGAGGCACCATTTCATGCCGTGTGGACATCCCTTAGACGAGGATACCCACGCTACGATTGCCCAATGGCGATGCTCCTTCCTGCTGATCCTCGGAGACGGTGACGTGATCAAAGCCAATATATACTGCTCCCCCCCCCCCCAAATATATATTATATATATTCTTTGGGGGTCAGTTTCTATACACCAAAACAAGAAAAAAGTCTAGTAAATACGAGCTCTAAAGCGCATACCTTAAGAGATAAGCGTACATTTCACACTAGCCAAGATGAAGAAGCTGTGGCCGAGCTGTTCTAGGCGCTTCAGTCCGGAACCACGCTGCTGCTACGGTCGCAGGTTCGAATCCTGCCTCGGGCATGGATGTCTGTGATGTCCTTAGGTTAGTTAGGTTTAAGTAGTTCTAAGTCTAGGGGACTGATGACCTCAGATGCTAAGTCCCATAGTGCTCAGAGCCATTTGAACCAAGATGATGAACACGGGCTCATATCCCTTAAGGTATGCAATTTAGAGACCATGTTTACTAGACATTTTACTTACTTCTTAATAAGGAACCTGTCCATAAAGTTTGTAGTTCTTTTTTGGGCACTAAATATACATGCGCGTTTTTTAGGTGCTAAAATTAAGAAGTTATTTATTTTTATGTTTTAAAAACATATTCAACTATAATTCTATTCATTGATGTGAATATGAACAATATGCAATACTCAAGAATGCAATTTACGCTACGCCTCCCTGATTGTTGAAGAGCTACTACCTCAAGTTGTACATCACAAATGACAGGCGATTATCCTGAGAGACTACCCTACACTGGGAAAACAAGCGCTCCAGATCAAAAGATGACAGTCTGGCAAATTTATAGCAGAGCACGTCGTTCATATTCACATCGATATCCTCTTCTCGATGGCTATCTCACACATCTGAAATTTTGCACACAGTTTGAAACCCACTATTGTTTTCAAACACACATCCGAATTTATTTTGTAGCGTTTGCGCTGTAGATCCCCTAAGACTTAAGTTTCTTGAAACATAATGGAAATGCTTAATTGTTTCTGACAGGAGGATTCCTCTCTTTACAAGTTTGATGCCAAGTAATTTTTTAAGACTGTGTCACTAAAAATCTCCTGGAGGGTTTCAGACAGAGCGAGGTGGTGCAGCCGTTGGCACACTGTAATCGCATTCAGGACGACGACGGTTCAGTTCTGCGTCCGACCATCCAGATTTAGGTTTTCCTTGATTTCCCTGTGTGGTGTCACCGACAGACACCACACTTGCTAGGTGGTAGTTTTAAATCGGCCGCGGTCCATTAGTACAAGTCGGACCCGCGTGTCGCCACTGTGTGATCGCAGACCGAGCGCCACCACAAGGCAGGTCTCGAGATACGGAATAGCACTCGTCCCAGTTGTACGACGACTTTGCTAGCGACTACACTGACGAAGCCTTTCTCTCATTTGCCGAGAGACAGTTAGAATAGCCTTCAGCTAAGTCAATGGCTACGACCTAGCAAGGCGCCATTAACCATTTTAAGATAGAGTCTCACTTGTATCATCAAGGAATGCTGTATACAAATGATGGATTAAAAGTTAAGTATTATAGCAGCTACGTACTTTTCTTGCTACCATTCATTACGTATCCTGTTTCAGACCTCTCTCTAGCCTACGTGAGATTAACGCGTGCGTTTCGGCTACTTCAGTGTGGCGTAGCTGTCTTGTTACGCCACAACACCCTGAATCACTTCCGGGTGGTTCCTGTGCCTCGTCTCTAACCACTACAAGTTGCACACTCTTTGACCAGAACATAAGGATACTGAAAACCAGCGAAATTTTCTGCATAGTACTGGCTTGCACTGGGTCAAGTTCCCACTGTGTTATTACTGGGGTGGGTGGTTATAGTACGTTGGGACTTTTAGTCTTGAATACGTGAATTATTCTCTGCGATTTAACGAACACACTTTTCCCATTAGAAATCAATTTATCCACATCAGGATACATAGCTCTAATTTCGTCACACAGTCCGTGTAAACGATGCTCAATGCACGTAACATGGATCATTTTAGGTTAAATAACAACAAGACCTGCCGCTGCCTTCTTCATATATATGCTGCAACGTCAGTTATTGACAGGAAAACATTTTCAAGCTTTACACCCCCTGGCAAAAAAATATTGCAACAGTCGCATGGTTAGTAGAAGCGAATTCGTGACTTGTTAGCAGAAAACATTTCTTTGAAATCACTTAATCGTTTTTAATAGCCTAACAATGACGCTCCCAATGTTTTTCTTAGTTGAGTCTGAACTTTAGTTAAACATACCCAAGTTCTCTCATTTCCACACAAGAAACAAATTTGTTGTAAAGTTTGTTGGTAGCACATCAGAAAATACTTTTTTCTCCACGTTGAGTCTTCAGGAGTGTTAATATTTGAATATTTGGAAAGAAACTTCCTTAACACTGGATTATTTACCTTAAAAATAGGTATGTCAGCTGACAAACTCCTTACATAAATTTTCATAATAAACTACAAATTTATAAGTTCCTGCAGCAGAACCTGGAACTGCGGCGCTAATTAGAGGTTGCTTTTTCCACCAGTAGCGAAACTGCAGAGATATATTTCTTGCCCTACAGGTGGTAACTTGAGATCGCTGTTCAGCCTTTATTGCTTTCCCTCATGGTTGGCAAAACAGGAGGCGCTCATGCGGACTAAAATTGTCCATAAATCGCTGCAGACGGTAACTTCTTGTTGCTTTCACTTTAGGCATTGTAGTATTGCCTTGCACTTTACGAGACAGAGGGAAAAAAGTAAGCAGACTGTTTATTATTCCAAAAGTAGTCGTCATAACTCTTAACACACTACTGGCCACTAAAATTACTACACCACGAAGATGACGTGCTACGGACGCGAAATTTAACCGACAGGAAGATGCTGTGATATACAAATGATTAGCTTTTCATAGCATTCACACAAGGTTGGCTCCGGTGGCGACACCTACAACGTGCTGACATGAGGAAAGTTTCCAACCGATTTCTCATACACAAATAGCCGCTGACCGGCGTTGCCCGGTGAAACGTTGTTGTGATGCCTCGTGTAAGGACGAGAAATGCGTACCATCACGTTTCCGACTTTGATGAAGGTCAGGAGGGTAATACGGAACGCCGTGCTGGATCCCAACGGCATCGTATCACTAGCAGTCGAGATGACAGGCATCTTATCCGCATGGCTGTAACGGATCGTGGAGCCACGTCTCGATCCCTGAGTCAACAGATGGGGACGTTTGCAAGACAACAACCATCTGCACGAACAGTTCGACGACGTTTGCAGCAGCATGGACTATCAGCTCGGAGACCATGGCTGCGGTTACCCTTGACGCTGCATCACAGACAGGAGCGCCTGAGATGGTGTACTCAACAACGAACTGGGTGCACGAATGGCAAAACGTCATTTTTTCGCATGAATCCTGGTTCTGTTTACAGCATCACGATGGTCGCATCCGTGTTTGGCGACATCGCGGTGAACGCACATTGGAAGCGTGTATTCGTCATCGCCATACTGGCGTATCACCCGGCGTGATGGTATGAGGTGCCATTGGTTACACGTCTCGGTCATCTCTTGTTCGCATTGACGGCACTTTCAACAGTGGACGTTACATTTCAGATGTGTTACGACCCGTGGCTCTACCCTTCATTCGATCCCTGCGAAACCCTACATTTCAGCAGGATAATGCACGACCGCATGTTACAGGTCCCGTACGGGCCTTTCCGAATACAGAAAATGTTGGACTCCTACCCTGGCCACCACATTTTCCAGATCTCTCACCAATTGAAAACGTCTGGTCAATGGTGGTCGAGCAACTGGCTCGTCACAATACGCCAGTCACTACTCTTGATGAACTGTGGTATCGTGTTGAAGCTGCATGGGCAGCTGTACCTGTACACGCCATCCAAGCTCTGTTTGACTCAATGCCAAGGCGTATCAAGGCCGTTATTACGGCCAGAGGTGGTTGTTCTGGGTACTGATTATTCAGGATCTATGCACCCAAACTGCGTGAAAATGTAATCACATGTCAGTCCTCGTATAATATATTTGTCCAATGAATACCCGTTAATCATCTGCATTTCTTCTTGGTGTAGCAATTTTAATGGCCAGTAGTGTACATGTATCTCACTGAGACAAACGGGCTATGCCTTCATGGAACAAAAATGGTTGGCTCTGAGCACTATGGGACTTAACATCTGAGGTCATCAGTCCCCTAGAATTTAGAACTACTTAAACCTAGCTAACCTAAGGACATCATACACACCCATGCCCGAGGCAGGATTCGAACCTGCAACCGTAGCAGTCACGTGGTTCCGGACTGACGCGCCTAGAACCGCACGGCCACCGCGGCCGGCTTCATGGAACAATGCCTGCGGTTGCCTAAGCGATCGTGATTTTACCCAGGCGCGCACCACTTCGTCCGAAGCAAATCGACGGCCACCCCCAGGACATCAAACACTGTCCTGCTTCGATGGCGTCGAGCTCAGTCTTTCATGAACCACATCTTGTCGAAATCAGTGCCACTTTGGATAATGGGGATGAAATCATCTTCCAAAACCTCCACGTACCGTTCGGTAGTCAAGGTGTCATCAAGAAATATCACACAAATTATTCGGTGACTGGATATTGCACGCCTCACAGTCACCCGTTGAGGTTGAAGAGACTTCTCGATCGCGAAATACGGATTCTCACTCCCCTGTATGAGCCAGTTTTGCTTATTGACGAACGTATCCAAATGAAAGTGGGGCTTCGTTGTTAAACCATACCATACAGCGCATACTAATTCCCATCATGCCGGGCGGCCAACCGTGCAGTTTGAACACCCTAACGTAAACCGTTCAGAAGTTATGACGATTCTATTTCATATAGTTCAATAATTGTCAGCCTGTGTGATAATGATGATGATGATGATGATGATGATGTCCCATAATCCGAGGAGCGTAGGGGAGACCCGCACCGCCGACTAGGCAAGGTCCTAGCGGAGGTGGCTTGCCATTGCCTTCCTCCGACACCCTGTATGTAGATGTATGTTATTCTTTTTCTGCATATCAACTGGCAGTTGTGTGTTTATCATCTTACTGGTCATACTTACCATAGAAGCCGAGGATTTCCTTGTCAATGCCCAACATGTCTCATCTACCTCCTAACTCACATGTATAATAAATTATTTCTTATTTAAAAAGTAATCGCCATGCGTTGATACATTTATCCCACTGCGAGACAAGACGGCCAGAGCCTTCGTGGAAAAATGTTTGCGGTTGCCTACGGAACGATGTTTGTATCCAGTCGTGCACCTCTTCGTCCGAAGCAAATGGACAGCCACGAATCTCTATCGTCACGGTTCTAAAAACACTGGAAGAGATCGCCGCAGTTACGCACAGCGGTACGCGGACACTGCGCAAAAATGAAGCTCGCCAAGTTCAAATGCCTAGGAATGTTTATGGACAGCATCATGCTGTTGCAGGATAATACCTGCGCACATGTTGCCAAGTTTGTTTCGACTCCGCTGCAGAGGTTTCGCTGGGAAGCCCTTACACATCCTTCATACAGTTTCGATGTCTCCCAAAGCGATTTCCACATTTTTGGAGCCCTGAAGAAAGAGTGTGCATGCCGTAGTTCGTAAATAATTTACGTTTTTTTTCATATAGTTCAATAATTGTCACCATATACATACTCCGCAAGCCACCGTAACATGCGTGGCGGATGGTACACTGTACAACTAATAGTCATTCACTTTTGTGTACCCTCGCAAATTGATGGAGGAGAAAAGAACTGTCTATATGCCTCTGTACGAGCCCTAATCTATCTAATCTTATCTTCATGATCCTTGTGTGAAATGTACGTTGGCGGCAGTAGAATCGTTCTGCAGTCAGCATGAAATGCCGGTTCTCTAAATTTTCTCCACAGTGCTCCTCGAAAAGAACGTCACATTCCCTCCAGAGATTCCCATTTGAGTTCCCGAGGCATCTCCGTAATACTTGCGTGTATTTCAAACCTACCGGTTACAAATCTAGCAGCCTGCCTCTGGCCTTCCTTTAATCCGACATGGTGCGGATCCTAAACACGCTAACAGTGCTCAACAATGGGTCGCACTAATGTCCTATATGCGGTCTCTTTTACAGATGAATCACACTCGCCAAAAATTCTCCCAATAAACCGAAGCTGACTGTTCACCTTCCCCACCACGACCCCTAACACCCTCATTCCATTACATATCGCTTTGAAACGTTACGCGTAGATATTTAATCGTCGTGACAGCTTCAAACAGCACACTTCTAATACCGTAATCGAACCTTAAGGGGTTGTTTTTCCTACACATCTGCATTAAATTACACGTTTCTACATTTAGAGCTAGCTGCTATTCACCACAACAAATAGAAATATTGTCTGAGTCATCTTGTATCCTCCTACAGGCACTCAACGACGATACCTTCCCATACACCATCAGCAAATAGCCATATACACACTATGTAATTAAAAGTATCCGGACACCTGGCTGAAAATGACTTACAAGTTCGTGGCGCCCTCCATCAGTAATGCTGGAATTCAGTAGGGTGTTGGCCCACCCTTAGCCTTGATGACAGCTTCCACTCTAGCAGGCATACGTTCAATCAGGTGCTGGAAGGTTTTTTGGGGAGCAAGTGACACCCGATCACCTGACCACGTTCCAAGTCCATGAGTTCCGTGGAACACCCCATTCTGCTCTCTTACGATGTCTAATACCTACTGACGTCGCTGATATGGAGTACCTAGCAGCAGGTGGCATCACAATGCATCTTATATGAAGAACGTATGTTTTTTTGGTGTCCCGGATACTTTTGATCACAATACATGATAACAGCGGTCCTATCACACTTCTCTGGGACACCCCTGTCTCTGATGAACCCTCGCTGTCGAGGACGTAAACTCCGCGTTTAGGGCAGCGGATGTGTATAGCTCACAGGCTCTTTCCCACTTTAGTACCATAAACAGTAATGAAATAAACTGAAAGATCTAGCATACTGAGAAAAAATATCTGTTTGCTAATAACTGAAATACTGGAATTTACGTAATTGTAGAAAAAATGTTTAAAATATCCATTTGGATAAAAAATTATTTGTGATTCTTGAAGTTTTCCCGGCGTACTGAATATTCTATGAGGTTCCGGGATTGCAGCCGGATCATGTCGACTTCTTACCACAATATTTTGGCTGGCGGGTGTTCAGGCATCTTCAGGTGTCCCCCAAGGAATACCTGAAGGTGGCTGAACGGTTGCCAGCCGAAATATAGTGCCAAGAAGTCAACATGATCCGTCTGCGCCAAACCCCATAAAATATAAAAGCCCTAGTTATTATTATTATTATTATTATTATTATTATTAGTAGTAGTAGTAGTAGTAGTAGTATTGAATGTTGCATGATGAGTTACACAGCTATTTTGGTACAGGAGATTAAAAAAAAAAAAGTAATTCTCATTCGAACACTTGCAAGCATTTACTGAGGCCTTATCTGTATGATCAGGCAATTGGCTGTGAACTGACATTTCTGGCACGCTTCCACTGATGATTCTGCCGTTAATTAGGTCGAAGTGAAAAATCGTTGGCAGTAGCTTCCGTTCTTCCATCACTTACCTGTAATTTAAATGTTGCAGGTACCAATGTGAAAAATGCCTAGCACCGTCGTACGTTCTGTATGAGGTTGGGTAAGTCAGTTGAAAGGTCGGAGGAAGGCAATGTCAAACCACCTCCAATACTGCCAGCTTAGAAAAGCACTGTTGAAATCAACCTTCGGGTTAACGACATCTTTTCCTTTTAGGATATAAGTGATAAATTGCTTGCTGGATCACTCACTACCTGCCATTTAGCTCCTTGTTCTCCGCTATTTCTCATTTTTTCTTTTTTCATTGTATACAACGCGAACTTTAAAAGTTCATGCTACGTTAAATATGCTCCAGCTTGAAATCAAAATCGAGGCCTTACAAAGTGTACACTATCATTACGGAAAAGATAAATCTCGGACATTTCAACTTTACAGCTGACAAGCTATTTAAAGAGCCTTTCAATCGCTGTATACATATACTGCAGCTCCTTGAAAGCAAAGTCGTAATAGCCTAAAATAGGAGTGCCGTATGGTAGGGTGATGCTTGTTAATGCCGGTCAAGGCGGCGAGCGTATGGCGCAACACATCCTGGCCAGATGCCCCTACATGGTGGCTCCCCGTTGCTGCTTTAGCAACCGGTGCGCAGCTCCGTGCTGTGATTCGGATAGCACAACACAGCTGGAGGTAAAGATTAAAAATATTCCACAGCAACAATAGTAACACTCCTCAGATAACTGTACTACCGTTTGAAACTCAGATAATTTCTCACTTTAGGTTAGCGGGAGATTTGACTACAGGGAGATCGTCTGTCTTTTTAATTAGTTAGCTTCTTACGTAAACTATACATTCTGGCTTATATTCCAGCTTAACTATCGGTAAGGTTTCGGCACGGGATCAGTTGATATGTTTGATCAGTTATTTTTGAACTGACATTACACGCGTGTATCTATTACAAAAAAATAAAGCTGTGTGTTCCCAATTTTACGTTATCGCCTACGTCAAGTATGGACAATTACCATTCAGTTGTTCTTAATTTTAAAAAAAGAACGATCTGCGAAACAATCAGCCGCATAAGGACAGCTACTGAAGCGCAGATCTTTGGGGTTCTATATGTATCTCTGCGTTTATGTCACAAATCTGAAAAACAAAGGCTTTAGGCTTGGATATTTTTATTATCGTCCATGGGTCCGCGCCTTGATGAAATTACTATAGAAAACTAATTTTGCTGCAAAGCTGTTTCCTTAAGCAGAAACATTTACTACGGCTGTACGTGCTTTACTATGCCCCACCAAAACTTTGCATGTACTTCATTTAATGTTATGTTGGGGCTATGTTTTAGTGACCTTCTCGAACAAGACATTTTTTAAATTTAACTTCCGACAATAATTTCGATTCGTATAGTGCCTGAATGCGAGGAAATTAGAATTTATTGCTTATAGGAGAGAATCATGGTAATCCAGTTCATGTATGTTCTAACAAGCAAGGACTTAGTTTCAAGTGTCTGTCATGTGAAAGCACTAAAATGTTCAAATATTCTGCTAGAAACAGTTTATGCACTGTGTATATTTTTTATCATACACTCATTTACGCAAACATTTATTTCCACAGCATTTTTCGGTCTTTACTAAGACATGTTTGTATTTGTACCCCAACTGGTCTTGCTGGGATTTCATCTACGGATACTGACAATTAACTGTTTGAATTAATGCCATCTTTAGGTATTACCAGAAGCTGTTCCCTTTTGATTACAAAATTAATTATTATATTGGAGATAATACGAACTCAGCGCCTTATATCGCCCTAGTTTTGACTTTCGCGTTTTATGCAACTCCAGTAACACTTTTCTTTGGAAAAAACAAAAAACGGTTGCGTATGTATAACTATGCGTCAGTAGAAAGATGAGTAAGTTGACGAAAATGGAAAGCACCAGTCCGATATTTGCCAAACTTTGTGGAGATGTACATCACACAACTGGCACTAAATGTGTAGACTTATATTCGATTCGGAATTGATATCCATCATCATCATCATCATCATCATCATCAACAACAACACGAAGTATGACCACTACATGCTAGGATACGCTCTTTTATTCCTTGTGACATCGAAGCAAACAGCCTGCGAATACTGGCATGAAATAACGTCTCCCCATCGCACTCCAAATATGCTCCACAGCTGAAAAATCAAAGTACCATTCACTCAAGAATCCGTGGACTCCCCAAGGAGGAATATGGGGTTTTGCATTATCCTACTGGAAGACGCAATTTCATACCCTGCTCATCAAGGATATGACAACAGGGTTTGGTATTTTTTCCCCCACATACTGGCTAGTGTAGACTGTATATTGAGCAAGCAGTAAAGGAAACAAAAGAAAAATTCGGAGTAGGTATTAAAATTCATGGAGAAGAAGTAAAAACTTTGAGGTTCGCCGATGACATTGTAATTCTGTCAGAGACAGCAAAGGACTTGGAAGAGCAGTTGAACGGAATGGACAGTGTCTTGAAAGGAGGATATAAGATGAACATCAACAAAAGCAAAACGAGGATAATGGAATGTAGTCAAATTAAATCGGGTGATGCTGAGGGGATCAGATTAGGAAATGAGACACTTAAAGTAGTAAAGGAGTTTCGCTATTTAGGGAGTAAAATAACTGATGATGGTCGAAGTAGAGAGGATATAAAATGTAGACTGGCAATGGCAAGGAAAGCGTTTCTGAAGAAGAGAAATTTGTTAACATCGAGTATAGATTTAAGTGTCAGGAAGTCGTTTCTGAAAGTATTTGTATGGAGTGTAGCCACGTATGGAAGTGAAACATGGACGATAACCAGTTTGGACAAGAAGAGAATAGAAGCTTTCGAAATGTGGTGCTACAGAAGAATGCTGAAGATAAGGTGGGTAGATCACGTAACTAATGAGGAGGTATTGAATAGGATTGGGGAGAAGAGAAGTTTGTGGCACAACTTGGCTAGAAGAAGGGATCGGTTGGTAGGACATGTTTTGAGGCATCAAGGGATCACAAATTTAGCATTGGAGGGCAGCGTGGAGGGTAAAAATCGTAGAGGGAGACCAAGAGATGAATACACTAAGCAGATTCAGAAGGATGTAGGTTGCGGTAGGTACTGGGAGATGAAGAAGCTTGCACAGGATAGAGTAGCATGGAGCGCTGCATCAAACCAGTCTCAGGACTGAACACCGCAACACACACTGGCTAGTATTCACGCTCCTTACGCCAATTGCCGAATCAGACCTAGAGTCACATCCTATAGGTCCCTACATCATGATTACAGGAGTTAGAGATGTATGGGTCAAGATGACAGCTGTTTCCTGTTATCTTTCACCAGGTAGTCTACAAACACATTGACATCGATCTGACCGGCTCATAAACTGAGGCTCATCGCTGAACACCAAAAATTTGCCATTGAGTGTCCCAGGTGACTGACTCTACACCATCAAAGCCCGTGTTGTCTGTGATATTTCACTGATACACGATGCGTGCCAACACGATATTCCAACCCAGCTTCCAGTAATCTGTTCCCCAAGGTTCGTAGTGACACGCTGGCTGGAACCTCTTTCCGAATTTCACCTATTGTCACCTGTCTATCCGTTAGAGCCAGTCGAAGACTCTTAGGATCTTGTCGCGCTGTAGTCCTTCCAGAAGTACCAATGTTTATTCTTCTTTCCGCACTGTTACCCCGAGTCAATCTCGTTAGTACTCGTTCTGCAGTCACTGTACTAGAACGAAATGTCTGCGCGATCTGTCGGTATAATACTCCAATGTGCCCCAAAGCAATGATTCGACCCTTCTCAAAGTCTGAAAGATGGAAAAAAAGTCGCACGTGTGCGTCATCTCAGCATGTTGTATTGCTATCTCCATCGAACACGTTCCATCGGTCATGGTGTACAACATTCCATTTATGACAGGACCAATCTTAGGTTACACCTGCTCCAGATATTCAGTAACACAACTTGTAAAATAATGGTTGGACACACAGTACGCTTAATTTGTGTAAAAGACTGTTTATCAGTCTTCTAAATGTGAGCACAGCATTGCATAATTTGGATTGGATCTTTCGTACGCTCCTGCTGAAGCAACCGACCAGTCAGCAAAGTACTTCTTCAGCCCAATTGATTCGAGACTGAATTAATAAAGAATTGAGAAAAGTGAAATGGTTCAAATGGCTCTGAGCACTATGGGACTTTTAACATCTGAGGTCATCAGTCGCCTACAACTTAGAACTACTTAAACCTAACTAACCTAAGGACATCACACACATCCACAACCGAGGCAGGATTCGAACCTGCGACCATAGCGGTCGCGCGGTTCCAGACTGAAGCGCCTAGAACCGCTCGGACACACCGGCCGGCGAGAAAAGTTAAGATAGTGGTTTTAATGCTTCAGGTATTCTGCACAGCATAGTACAGCACAGCACACAGAACATTCACATAACCACGTGAATCTGTCAGAGATGTCCTCCTCTGCGGTTTTGTTCAACTCGCGCGTCACAGTGGCTTGCATGTCAGCTACGTTGTCAAAGCGTTGACCCTTCATGGGAATTTCTGCACTTCGTCGTTTTGTGGTATGTTCGTACTGATAACACCAAGTCTCATCAACCACTACAATTTTTTCAAGAAAAGAACTGTCAGCATTTTGCATTTCAATCAAGTCACGGCAGGCTTTTACGAGTCGTTTTTGTTTGGGAGTCAAGGCGTGCGGGACGAACCTTGCACACACTCCTCTCTTCTTCAAAACATTTTGGAGCATGTCTCGATACTTGATTTAGAGATGATGTTCAATTGCGATTTGTGACCCAACAACATTAAACATTAGGGTCGCATGTCCACTACTTAACAGTGCTCACAAGTGACTGTCGAATGCATATATGTTGTTTACAGTCGTTAGTTCAAGCTGCCACCGATGTTACTGCACTGACGTCGCTTATACGCCAGGAATAAAATCAGTCTCTGAACTTTTTAGACGGAGAGGATGTATTTCAGTTTGCCAGTAGCACGACTATAAACCTCTACCGCAAAAATTGGCTTTTGTTTTAAAAAGGCCTGAGTAGCAATATCCTTTTCCTGTATCTTACTGAGTAATTTGTACCAGACAGAGAAATGCTGACTACTTGCCAGAACCACAGGCCAACAGTACCCGCTCTGAAACGGTCTAACAGAGTAAGAAACCTAGCAAATAAGGAACCTGCCGATACAACATGTCTGCTTTGACCCAAGACATCATCAATATCGCGGAAATCTCTCATCAAAATCCAATACGGGTAACATATGCGCCATAGCCATAATTATAGTCATTCACTTGACATTATATCCGTTAGTTTGGCCAACTCAGAACCAACCTAAGCTAAACGTTGGGCTACAAAATGGTTCAAATGGCTCTGAGCGCTATGGGACTTAACATCTCAGGTCATCAGTCCCCTAGAACTTAGAACTACTTGAACCTAAGTAACCTAAGGACATCACACACATCCGTGCCCGAGGCAGGATTCGAACCTGCGACCGTAGCAGCAGCGCAGTTCCAGACTGAAGCTCCTATAACCGCTTGGCCACACCGGCCGGGTTGGGTTACAGATCAATCTGTAGCCTACATTCCAAGAAATACAGAAGAAAAATAAATATTGCCAGCGTTCTCTCTCTCTCTCTCTCTCTCTCTCTCTCTCTCTCTCTCTCTCCCCCTCCCTCTCTGTGCTACACGTATGATATCATATGCTAAAGGCGACGTCTAGTATCGGTAGGTGCTACTGACCGACTGGCGAGAGGCTGAAGTAATTACTTGCATTGTCATGTTAGGTCTTACCTTTCTTTAGTGTCTAATTTGAAGCATTCTGAGAAATTCTGAAGAATAAAAAACAAACTATTCTGTTGCTCTGGAAGTATGGCATAAAAGTTTGACGATAATTAGGATTCTGACGATAATTAGGATTCAACGTACCATCGACAATGCGATCACAGGCAGACCACATGACCGGATTTAGAAAAGACAGGAAAGGAAATACGCCGTGTCTTTTTCAAATGACATTTGCCTTAAACCATTTAAAGGAAATCACGAAAAACCTAAATGCAGATGGGCGGACGGGGGTGTAATCCCCCGTCCTCACGAATGCACGTCCAGTGTGTTACCACGGCGACACTTCTCTCGCTCGGGTAGTAGAACGACAGGAGTCATCAGCACGTGATGTGCTTCACTGATGGCGCTTATTTTTCCAACAGGTGCGACACCACACGATTTTATCACATTTACTCTGTTCCTAGATATTTACCTATTCCTATACGCATCCGTTTGGGAAGAAATCGCCATCGCGGGTAGCTGTAGATTTTTCGCAGTCCACGAAGGCCAAAGGAAAGGAAAATTTATATTCGACGTCTCACCGAGAGGAATTTCCTTCATTTGTCTGCAATTACTAACCTACTCGTGTGGCTTTCAGTTTCCTGAAAGTTTTTCTAGTTGTCGCCACGTGGGCGGTTTGCACGCCAGTGTCTTATATGCAGCTGCTCTTTGCATGTGAAAGATGAGTACGCTTACAATGCATGTCCCCGTGCTGTATAGGCTTCGTCACCTAGCCTACTCCTTTCGAATAACAGCTAAGGAGGTTCCAGAGTTTAACGTACCCATGCGACGTTCGGGATCATCATCAATAGTGTAACATGCCCTCATTCTAGAAGACACTGTAAGAGGTTTCAAATGTAATTGATGACCTTTGCGCAAAGTCTGGTAATGATGAATTTTACGCACTACTTTCCTCCATTGAATGCCACCTCAAAAGAGTCTGTTTCAACTGGTCACCTCCCTGTCATTCTCAGGTGAGCCATCGAAGACTGACGAGGATTAGATTTTGTTTTAAAGCCCCATTGCTTCCTTCAGCGATCTCCGCTTCTTGGTGACAGGATAAGGTTTAGTTTTCACCTCTTTTTTTCACTTGGGGAGGACTTTTAAGGGCCACAGGTCCGCAAGTCTCTCCTCCGAGCATTTGTTTCTTTACTTGTAGTGTCTCTTTTCCTATTCAACTAATGCCCTAGGGACTCTGTAGCGATACCAGCCAGGGTTTTCGAATGTGTCGAATGCAATGTCGGAGTTGGTATAATTCCTCTTTTTTTTTGGACCTTCTACAACAGGTTCCATATTGAGCTCCTCATGCAGTATCTGGATGCGCATCTATCGTGAAGCCCTAAGTTTCCACCCAAGGACTTGATTTTGTAATACCTCGACGTGCTGCATTTGTGTCTTCCTAGGGAAGTCCCATGATGTGTTCCCATAAAGGATTTTTGATAGTACAGTTGCCTTGTAGAGAGTAACTTTTGTTAAATACTGAGCTGCCCACCGCGGGATAGTTGCATCAGTTCCCTCGCCATGCCGGAGGCTTTAAGCTTTAGGTGTTGCACGTGTCTAATAAAAACTTGACAGTTGAGTTCCATCGTACCTCTTGCCTCTGGATAGTAATATTTATGTCTACTAGCGGACTTTTTTGGTAAAGTCTATTGCCGTTGTTTTGGCCGGGTTAATTTTAATCTTGTTATGTCTGCACCATTCTGTGGTCTTCTGATGGCGTCCACTCGTATAGTACGTAGTGTCATCAGCGAATTGTGCCAGTTGAACGTATGCAATAGTCGGCATGTCATTGACGAAAATGTCCTGCGTTCAACAATATACAGCACGCTGTGAGTATTCTGCGCATGCGTCAAAATCAAGTTGACAGACGGACGGCGACAGCGCCCTCGCTGGTGCAACCGCGGAGCTCAGCTGTTCTCTTCAATAGCGCTTGCCGCAGCCGTCGGCGCACTCTGTTGACTTCGATTAGAGCTAATCGCGGAGATAATAGGGTTCCACGCACAGTCCAACTGGTAGCGGCTATCGCGGTTCATCAGATTTTCCACCAGGCGTATACCCACGGGTTCTTTAATAATGGAACCCCAAAAAGATGCTGCTGTCTTCAGAATCATTGTTTTATCATACTCCACTGAATATCCATTGGTATACAATGCTCGCCAATAGCGGACTTGCTTGGTTGCAAAAGGCGAGTGCAGCTTTGATGCTCAGTGCAGCGTCCTTTCAACGTGCGGGTGGTCTGACCTATGTAAGCCATACCACAATGGCAAGGTATTTTATAAATTCTGGCCTTTCGCCAACCATTTACGATTGCAGACCTTCTGGGGTCAGTGAAGGACGATTTGTTATGGCGAAAGGCCGGAATTTACAAAATATCTTGCCAGTGCGGTATGCGTTACATAGGTTAGGCCACACGCACCGTGATAGAACGCTGCGCCGGACGGAGTGGCCGAGCGGTTCTAGGTGCTACAGTCTGGAACCACGCGACCGCTACGGTCGCAGGTTCGAATCCTGCCTTGGGCATGGATGTGTGTGATGTACTTAGGTTAGCTAGGTTTAAGTAGTTCTAAGTTCTAGGGGACTGATGACCTCAGCAGTTAAGTCCCTCGCCTTTTGCAACCTAACAAGACCGCCAGTGCCGAAAACATCATTTCCACTGGACATTCAATGGAGCATGATAAAACAATGATTCTGAACACAGCAACATCTTTTTGAGACTCCATTATTAAAGAGTCCGTGGAAATATGCCAGTGGGAAATCTGATGAATCATGATAGTGGTTAGCAGCTGGAGAGTGCGTGGACCCAATCACCTCCAACATTAGCTCTAACCGAAGGCGACAGAGTGCGCTGACGGTAGCGGCGATCGGTAATGCAAACAGCTGAGTTTCGCGGGCCCACCATTGAGGGCTCTGTGGCAGGTAATGTGGTCCGTCTCTTCGACCATAGATACTAGTAGACTGGCCTTGCTGTGCAGAAGCTATGGGGCTAGTGTGGCTCCAACATAAACCACGTGACAGTTGGCAAAACGTGGCGGGATTTCAAATCAGCGGTCTGCCATCCTATGTTTGTATCGGATTTTCCCCACATTTCTCAATTGACTGCCAAACGCTTCGAACAAAAACTACCTTTTTATTTGTGAAAAATTATGCCACAACTACATTTGACCTGGATTTGTTCAAAGTACCATTTATAAAATCTAACAAATACATCGAACGCCATTCTGGTGGGCAGCGGGACGAAATTACTATAAACTATCAATTACACTAAAATGTCGTTAAAATTCTTTTAAACAGTAAGAGTGGGCTCGTGTCAAAACTTTAAACATTGTATTCGCCCCGTTTCGAGCTCTAGTCACTTATAAAAGAAAATGGGCTCTGGGAATTATGTCAGCTATAGGTGTCAAAATTGTTTACGTTAGGAGCAGGTCCATTTTAGAGAATCAATTTTAGGTGCACTTCAAAGGTTCAGTTCCCACTATTTTTACAAAAGTTTAAACTATCAGTTTAAAAAAATGATATTTTAGATGAAAGGTGAGACTTTGCAGTTTTAGAAAATAATTTTGGAGCCTAGGTTTAAAAATGATAGACACTGTAAATACAAATTATAGATATACATTGTAAATAATAACTAACCTATCAAAACACTTCTCCGCGAAGTGCTTCGAGCAAAGGCGCGTATGTGCAAACGGCTTAAAGTTTTTCCGTTTCAGTGCCCGTATCCAAAGCTGCCTTCGGTTTTCATCCTTACGGAACCTATGAGTAGGAACGAGAAACGATTATACTTACTTCTGTAACCGAATTATCACTGATACTTTCCAAAATGTAATATGAGTCTGACTTTACAGGCATCACTTTCAACACTTTAATTTACGCGATACTCTATTTCAAGTGTAAAAAACATATAAAAGTCACTTCAGCAGATTTCAATAAACGCATCTGCACTATCATATAAACACACGTGAAATGTAATGCCATTTCCCCCACAAAACGCTGAGTACAGCCATAAGCGCAACACGAAACAACCATGTTTTGCCATTTGACTTCAGCCCAGAGATGTTGGAGCCACGAAAATGACGTCAGGGCCAGTCTATTATATTTATGGTCGAAGGTCCGTCTGCCAACTTGATTTTGACACAGCACGCTATACGTGTATTGATGGCGTACCTGAGAGTGACTGGCAGATGATCAGTTGAAACATCGTAGAATGTGTTGAACGACGGCCGACTTCAAGCCCAAAATTTGTTTGGACGTTCAATTCGCCGGGAAAACTTTAAAATTCACAGTTTATCTGTTTCGAACGATTTCGGGAAAAATTCGAAAATCAGTAGTTCACATGGTAGCAATTATTTATCTGGTGGTGTAGTCTCTATGTCTGCAGTGGTATATTTACCATAGGAGAAAACGCCCTGTTAGAATTCATTGACACGGAATTAATAACCGCAACCGGGCAAGATCGCGTGTCCCAAAACTTCCAGCGTATCTTGTGATGTAATTTCATAAATGTTTATCGAAGCAAAATCTATCGTGACACCTAACAACACACACTGACCCTAATCAAGGTTTATAAAAGTGAATTCGGTTTTTTCGTATACTGGAGGCATTTAAGACAACAGCACTGATTGCTTACTGATACCACTACACAATCCTTCCGAAATTGCATTTTACAATTCCTGTAAGAAAACCATATTTCGAATGTTGAAACCATTTTAATACCTTTCGCCACATTCTGCTATCACGAACTGAGGGTAGATAACTAAAGATCAGAATAGGATAGTAGATTTCATGGATGACCAACCATTTGGCTAATTCCAAAATTGTATCACATATTAACAAGGGAAACAGATGCGACATATTCGGATTCAATTAAAAGACTGTTTCGAAAAGTAACCGTTATTCAGCAGATGCTGGAGGATTTTTACGTATACAGCAGTAAGCCTAACGCATCAATTAAATTAAGAATACTAAAATATAATCCTATTAAATTCTCCCTAACTTCGGAAATACTACAGACTCGATAAATCTAAGATTAGTTTTGAAATCGCCACAAAATTCTTTTAAGATGAAATATTTTATACATAATTCCGCAATAGTTTCAAATTTCGTAAAAAAATTTGCTTATTTTATTCTGCAAAGAGGGCGGAGAGTTTCGTAGAAATAACAGTGGACTCACGTATGGTTCCTACCACAGTAATATACATTCATATATATTTAATATACTACAGTAAAACGCTCAAGTTAATACTAAAATAAATTAAAATATAGCGGGCCTTCAGGCAGCTTATTTCTATTATTACACAAACTTTTGTGTTTCGCTTTGTGTCATCAAATCCTTTAAACTGTTGGGGAGAGGGATGTCTTTAAATACATTTTGCGTAGACGGCAAGCGTCACTTGAGAGTGAGTTGATGATGTGGTTGGTCATATGGACTTGCGATACTTTTATTAATACCAACCAAATCTCGGTTGGCAACAGTGTATAAACATGTATGATGTCAGTCATGAGCATTTTTTGCGAGTTATTTACAAAAAAACTGACAGCACAAGTACAATTCGGAGGCAGAGGCCTGGACTCGGTCGCAGTCATCAAATTCGTTCATATTACATTCCACAAGGCGCATCTGTGGCATGCTATACTGAATGTGGGTTTATACTATTTTTATTGATACCGAGCAGAGGTAACGGCACAACCTTATCACGAACTCAACACAAGACTGCAGCTTTGTGGAGGCGGCGGAGAGATTGAGCCCCGCAAGAAGTGAGAGGTAGCTTTCTAACATTCGTCTTCATCGATTTTTCATTTCGGTCGCGCTTTCGAATCTGCAGCAGAAGTTGGTGGGTCCTGCAGCCAGCTGGTCAGCCGATTGCATCACACCACCGCCTGCCAGCCATGTCACGGAGAGCTTACTTAACACACCGCATTTGTGTGCATTACTTTGATAACTCAGCAAAGTTAGAGAATAACTTCACGTCAGAACAGGCTCGTACTGGACAACGGCTGGGAAGAAATCAGTCATGGTCTCGTTGAAGGAATCAGCCACGCATATGTCTGATGTGGTTCAAAGAAACCTACATTAGAAAGGACCAATGGGAATTTTAAGTCCTCTCCTGAATGCAAGTGTATTGTTTTAACTGTACTCGGTTTCACGACTCCGATTTTGATTACAATAACCTTTTAAAGCTGGAACCGTTTGGAGGTAGGTTCTCGGGACTTATGAAGTGTTACAAAAACAGTATGTTCTTCAAGGATACCTAGAAATAAATGCGGGCTGGGCGTAAAGCCTAGATAACAAGTAAAAGGAAAAATCTCGAAAAACATGATCTCTTCATATTCCTTTCTGTTACTGTTGCACAAAGGCAACTGCTGTCCGACAATACCTCCGACGGTACCTCTATTAGGCAGAAAAACATCAGCAGTTAGTTGACAGATGCCAGCATTAGTATTTGGCATGATATGGGCAGTTACATGTAAAGGTGCTCAAACATGCACCGCATACTTCTCATGCGTTTGAAAACATCTCGCACCGACTAAACTCCTAAGTCCACATATTCTGCAAAAAGAATCTCGAGAAAGTAACAAACAATATTTCTCTGACAGGGAAACATCACTAGCTTGACCTCATATGTTAAGGAGAAAAAAAGTACACATGCCAGATACAACCCCAGCAAATCCATCTCGCGAGGAAATTTTGGCCTAAATTCTGATAGTACGCAGTTATGACCTTCTGTAAGTACAGCTTTGAAGCTTTCGCTTGCATCGGTTGTGTCTCGCTTCGCCCTGCTGCATCCGTTTATTACGCACGAGCGCGCGTACTGTGCAACAGAATGAATAAGAAGCTTGTGAAACACTGTTTTGACACTAGTAATATGATGTGTTCATTGTGTCAAAGTGAGCGGCGTCTAACCTACGCCAGAGATATCTTTGGTTTGAATATTTTTAATGTGGCGACACACAAATGCGGTGAAAATGAATGAAACGAATGAGTGTGTCACTAAAGAAGTAGCATACCGCTACGTAATTATTAACGTCGCTATTGTGCGTTATTTTCTTTGCATTTTAAAGCTGACATAAAGCGAAGTACATTTGCACGATATGTGCTATTCTTCAACGTAATTAGCATGATTTAATTACAATGGAAACTCATTAACATCGTTTCATAATAATTCTTCAGTTGCTAACGCTTATTCATTTTGATTTTGAGGGGTATATATAGCCGCAGAATATCAATACGAAATAGTTTTAAAATATTGACTTTATACAGGGTGTTTCAAAAATGACCGGTATATTTGAAACGGCAATAAAAACTAAACGAGCAGCGATAGAAATACACCGTTTGTTGCAATATGCTTGGGACAACAGTACATTTTCAGGCAGACAAACTTTCGAAATTACAGTAGTTACAATTTTCAACTACAGATGGCGCTGCGGTCTGGGAAAAACTACAGTACGATATTTTCCACATATCCACCATGCGTAGCAATAATATGGCGTAGTCTCTGAATGAAATTACCCGAAACCTTTGACAACGTGTCTGGCGGAATGGCTTCACATGCAGATGAGATGTACTGCTTCAGCTGTTCAATTGTTTCTGGATTCTGACGGCACACCTGGTCTTTCAAGTGTCCCCACAGAAAGAAGTCACAGGGGTTCATGTCTGGCGAATAGGGAGGCCAATCCACGCCGCCTCCTGTATGTTTCGGATAGCCCAAAGCAATCACACGATCATCGAAATATTCATTCAGGAAATTAAAGACGTCGGCCGTGCGATGTGGCCGGGCACCATCTTGCATAAACCACGAGGTGTTCGCAGTGTCGTCTAAGGCAGTTTGTACCGCCACAAATTCACGAAGAATGTCCAGATAGCGTGATGCAGTAATCGTTTCGGATCTGAAAAATGGGCCAATGATTCCTTTGGAAGAAATGGCGGCCCAGACCAGTACTTTTTGAGGTTGCAGGGACGATGGGACTGCAACATGGGGCTTTTCGGTTCCCCATATGCGCCAGTTCTGTTTATTGACGAAGCCGTCCAGGTAAAAATAAGCTTCGTCAGTAAACCAAATGCTGCCCACATGCATATCGCCGTCATCAATCCTGTGCACTATATCGTTAGCGAATGTCTCTCGTGCAGCAATGGTAGCGGCGCTGAGGGGTTGCCGCGTTTGAATTTTGTATGGATAGAGGTGTAAACTCTGGCGCATGAGACGATACGTGGACGTTGGCGTCATTTGGACCGCAGCTGCAACACGGCGAACGGAAACCCGAGGCCGCTGTTGGATCACCTGCTGCACTAGCTGCGCGTTGCTCTCTGTGGTTGCCGTACGCGGTCGCCCTACCTTTCCAGCACGTTCATCCGTCACGTTCCCAGTCCGTTGAAATTTTTCAAACCGATCCTTTATTGTATCGCTTTTCGGTCCTTTGGTTACATTAAACCTTCGTTGAAAACTTCGTCTTGTTGCAACAACACTGTGTTCTAGGCGGTGGAATTCCAACACCAGAAAAATCCTCTGTTCTAAGGAATAAACCATGTTGTCTACAGCACACTTGCACGTTGTGAACAGCACACGCTTACAGCAGAAAGACGACGTACAGAATGGCGCACCCACAGACTGCGTTGTCTTCTATATCTTTCACATCACTTGCAGCGCCATCTGTTGTTGAAAATTGTAACTACTGTAATTTCGAAAGTTTGTCCGCCTGAAAATGTACTGTTGTCCCAAGCATATTGCAACAAACGGTGTATTTCTATCGCTGCTCGTTTAGTTTTTATTGCCGTTTCAAATATACCGGTCATTTTTGAAACACCCTGTATCTGCGTGAGGTCGACGTATTACGTACTCATATGAGGGTCAGTCAAATGAGAACCTTAAATCTCTAATAACAAACCGAAATTTCGCGAGGTTATCCTGTAAGTTGGTAAGCGTGCTACAAACAGCGTACAGAATGGTCTGTAAGCAGCAGCATAGTGCAAATGCACACATACCGTCGTAGTATCAGTATAAAGATGGCCGCCCCACTTGGGACTTGCACCACGGAAGAACAGCATTCTGTTATTCGATTTTTGCGTAGTGAAAGTGTGAAACCTATTGAAATTCATCGACGAATTATGGTTCAGTACGGTGATGCATGTTTGTCACAGCAGCAAGTCTATGAATGAAGCAGGAAGTTCGGAAATGGTGTGACTTCAGTGGAAGATGCTCCTCGTCCAGGTCAGGCACAGCGAGTTGTGGCTCCACAGGACATTGCAGCAGTTGAAGCCATAGTGAAGGTAAATCGCCGAGTGACACTGAATGACATTGCACCATGTTTACAGATTAGTCATGGGTCAGCACACCACATTGTGCGTGATGTGCTCCAGTTTCACAAAGTGTCTGCAAGATGGGTGCCACGGCAGTTGACTGCTGAAACGAGAGAACGACGAGTTGATGCTTGTGAAGAACTTCTTTGGCGCTTTGAACGAGGTGATGGCTTCCTTGCAAGAATCGTTACTGGGGACGAAACCTGGGTTCACTTCCACCAACCGAAAGCGAAGAGAGCGAGCAAGGAATGGCGCCATTCCTCATCACCAAAACCAAAGAAGTTTCGAACAGAACCATCAGCAGGGAACGTTATGCTGACACTCTTTTGGGACGAAAAAGGTGTCATTTTGGAGCATTACATACCCAGAGGGTACACTGTCACCAGTGCATCATACACAGATCTCCTAAAAAATCATCTACTGCCTGCAATCAAATCAAAGCGACGTGGATTGCTATCAGCAGGCGTCCTTTTGCAATATGACAATGCAAGGAACCACACTGCCCGTACAACAGTTGCAACAATCACAGACCTGTATTCTGAGTGTGTTCCTCATCCACCATACTCACCAGACCTTGCCCCAAGTGCTTTCCGTATGTTTGGACCACTCAAAGACGCAATGGGGGGGAAGAGGTTCCGTTCTGATGAAGAGGTACGCCACACGGTGCATGAGTGGTTGCGCGGACTACCAAAATAATTTTTTTTCTAAAGGAATTTATGCACTTTGTAAGCGCTGGAGGACTTGCATTGAGCCGGCCGGAGTGGATGAGTGGTTCTAGGCGCTACAGTCTGGAACCGCGCGGCCGCTACGGTTGCAGGTTCGAATCCTGCCTCGGGCATGGATGTGTGTGATGTCCTTAGGTTAGTTAGGTTTAAGTAGTTCTAAGTTCTAGGGGACTGATGACCTCAGAAGATAAGTCCCATGGTGCTCAGAGCCATTTGAACCATTTTGAATTTGCATTGAGCGTGGGGGAGATTATGTTGAAAAGTGATACAGCTTTGTATCACTTCTGCACAATAAATAATATTTAAAAAATATTTAATGTTTTCAATTGTCTCACCCTCGTATTACATACCTACACTGTCCAGTCACATTAATGTGACCACCTGTCAGAAGCCTGAATAGCCACCTTTTGCAGCGCGGACCGTTACGAGATGTGCAGGAAGAAAAGCAGCGAGGTTCTGGAACTACCGACAGGGATGAGGAGCCATGCCGAATCCAGTTCCGTGGCCAGCTGCGCTAGGTTTCTCGGTTGAGGATCCATGCCGCGAACACCCCGACCGAGATGGTCCCATATATTCTCGAATGGGTTTAAATCCTGGGAGTGTGGTAGCAAGGCGAGTACGGTATACTCATCCTGGTGCTCTTGGATCCACGGACGTACGCTGCAAGCTGTGACACACATTGCACTTTCCTGCTGGTAGATGCCGTTGTGCCGGTGAAAAACAACCTGCGTGTAGAGGCGGACATGATTCCCAGGGATACATGCATACTCGTGTGTATATGTATTGCGTCTTCCTGAGTTGATCCACTGTGCCTTTCACAATAACGAGATCACACAGGGAATGCCTCTCGCCTCCCGATGATTGTTGCAGAGGGGTTTGCTTTCAGACGTTTCACCCCATACGCGCTGACGGCCGTTTGTCCCATGAGGCATACAACATGATTGCCGGCCGGTGTGGCCGTGCGGTTCTAGGGGTTTCAGTCTGGAACCGCGTGACCGCTACGGTCGCAGGTTCGAATCCTGCATCGGGCATGGACGTGTGTTAGGTTAGTTAGTTAGGTTTAAGTAGTTCTAAGTTCTAGGGGACTGATGACCACAGATGTTAAGTCCCATAGTGCTCAGAGCCATTTGAACCATTTTTGAACATGATTCATCAGAAGAGGCCAGCTGTCGCCACTCAGTGAACGTCCAGTTATGGTACTGGCGTGCAAACCCCAGCCTTCGTCGTCGGTGAACAAGTCAGCACGGGTGCACGAACCAGGTGCCTTCTGCGGAGGCGGATACGCAGCAACGTTCGCTGAACAGTCGTTGAGGAGAAACTGATGGTAGCCCCTTGGTTCATGTGGACGGTCAATTCTCAACAGTTGCACGTCTATTCGCCCGTACACATCTCCGCACCCGCCGTTCACCCTTATCTGTGGCCCGTTGTGTAACACAGTTGCCTCGGCACTGGTTTTGGATAGCGCCATTTTGCCATGTACGGTATCCTTTAGCTAAGGCGGCAAGCGAACAGTTTATAAACTTAGCATTTTTGGAAATTCTTCTACCCTTGATCCGAAAGCCGATGATCATGCCCTTTCGGACGTCAGATAAATCGCTCCTTTTCCGCATTACGACAAGGACTGCGCTACTTCTCATGTCTCCCCAACACCCTTAGTATATCATTGTATGACACAAAGTTCAGGAAAAATGACGTCATAAATATTTAGATGCGTGGTAAACTAGCTTTTGCTTTAAAATTGAGCGAAAATTACCCAGACTATATTCATCCAGTGTTTCACAATGAGAGCACCTGGCGATTCCCGTTAACTTTAAGCTTAATTTTAATCGTTTTCTGAGCTTTTTCTCACTTACATGATTAACGTCAAACATTTAACACATTCATCTACATGGATACTCTGCAAATCACGCTTAAGTGGCTGGCAGGAGGTTAATCGAACCACCTTCACAATAATTCTGTATTATTCCAACAAACCGCGGAAAAAGCAAACACCTATATCTTTCCGTGCGACCTGATTTCCCCTATTTTTATAAGATGATCGTTTCTACCTATGTAGGTCAGCGTCAACAAAATATTTTCGCATTCTGAGGAGAAAGTTTTCGCCGCAACGAAAACCGTATTTGTTTTAATGATATCCACCACAAATCCTGCATCATGACAGTGACACTCTCTTTCGTATTTCTCAATAATACAAAACGTGCTGCTCTTCTTTGAAATTTCTCGATGTACTCTGTTAATCCTATCTAGTAAGGGTCCCAGACCGCACAGCAGTACTCCAAAAGAGGACGGACAGGCTTTGGGCAGGCAGTCTCTTTAGTAGAGCTGTTACATTTTCTGAGTGTTCTGCCAGTAAAACGTAGTCTTTGGTTTGCCTTCCCCACAACATCTTCTGTGTGTTCTTCTCAATTTCAGTTGTTCGTAACTGTAATTCCTAGGTATTTAGTTGAATTTACGGCCTTTAGATTTGACTGATTTGCCGTGTAACCAAAGTTCATTTGTAAAGTAACCAGACTTTTGAAGGTGTTTTATACATGGGAGTTCCATTCATTACAGAGTGGGGGTTAGTTTGTTCATACTAAGGGCATAATACTGGGTACTGGAGGTTGCTTCATTATGACAAAAAGATACAAAATAAAACAAGGGTGAAGCTATTCGTAGGTATATTTCATTTAATATACAGTTACGGTGTACTGCTATATCCATACTGAATAGTATTAAGTATCTTCCATGTTTGTGGTTGCTATGTTTAGTCATACTTGCACATTTTCATTGATTCGCATGCTTCACAAAGCCAGCTGTATAAGCACAAAAGTGTGCGAATCATACGCAACACTTGCAGTGCGTTTGTAGCATCCAGCAAGCTACAGATCACCAGTTACAGTGACCTGTTAATTTCCGTCATCTCTATCCTATAATACTCATGTGTCTATAGAGAGCAACGTAAGAACTGGGCAAATATGGTTTAAAGTACGAGAGGTGGCAAAAATTACTCTTATCAACACTGTATTATCTCGAGTTTACTTAAGCTGGGGACAGTAATCGATCTTAATCGATCTTTAAAAGATCCTGCTGAATCGACAAGACACGAGATATGCTGGAGACATCTCAGTGAGTTTTACTTTTGGAAATACTACCAAGCTACGAAAGAGAGTGCATTTTCTACCAAATATTGGTGCAACGAACATCAGCTTCAAGGAAAAATTTGCTTTCTAGTCTACTCACAGTGCCCTGAGGTTGAGTTTTCTGCACATTCACTTCTACGCGCGTCTTCTAAATCTTAATATTAACATCGCCGAACGATACGTACAGAAAACAATTACAACTATAGCACCTCTACGTAACAATGGCTGTACGAGGGTTATCCGTAACAAAAGCAAGTTCATCGGACAAAAAAATAAACTCCGAACAGGCCTCTGAAAGCCCAACGACACCGACCGACCGACCGACCGACCGACCGCCGTGTCATCCCCAGCAGTTAGACGTCACTGGATGCGCATACGGAGGGGCAAGTGGTCAGCACTCCGCTCTCCCGGACGTTGTCAGTTTTCGTAATCGGAGCTGCTACTTCTCAGTCAAGTAGCTCCTCAATTATCCTCACAAAGGCTGAGTGCACACCGCTTGCCAACAGCGCTCGGAAGACCCGGACAGTCATTCACCCACGCGATAGCCAAGCGCTTCAGTGCTTAACTTCGGTGATCTGACTGGAACTGGTGTTACCACAGTGGCAAGGCCGTTTGCTGTCGGATAAAAATTATTCAGATCTAAAACCGTGCAACAGATTTGATAACAGCAGCGATTTGCATAATGTTCTGGGAGTAGAAGACAAAGTCCTGACATTTCTACAACAACAACTTGGGTTAAGTTGTCCATAGTAGCATCCACCCTTGACGTTTGACGCCGGCCGGTGTGACCGAGCGGTTCTAGGCACTTCAGGCTGGAACCGCGCGACCGCTACGATCGCAGGTTCGAATCCTGCTTCGGGCATGGATGTGTGTGATGTCCTTACGTTAGTTAGGTTTAAGTATTTCTAAGTTCTAGGGGACTGATGACCTCAGATGTGAAGTCCCATAGTGCTCAGGGCCATTTGAACCACTTTTTTTGACGTTTGACCCATTGTTACAACGGATCGCAGAGACTCTCATTGGAGTTCAAACCCGGGAGCTGTGATGGTCAATCAAGACCCGCAATTGCTCCAGGACGTACCACGCGATATACAGATACGATGTTAGAGCAGCGAATGTGATAATGGTATCTTTGAAGGCAGGGCTGGCAATGTCTCCTTTAAGGTGAGGAGGCAAAAGTTAAGCCTAGTTATCCATCATCTTAAGGTAGCGGTTTTATCCCCAAGGCACATGTATTTACCTTACGCAGAGCACCCGTTTCAGCGTAATTAAAATATATGACAAGCCCTCCAGCTTCACCACACGTCGCATGCAGTTTCTTGGAAGGTTTACTGTCTACGATGCACGCGGTGTCGCACATAATTCACGTACAGGCCTGTTCGGAGTTTATTTTTTTGTCCGATGAACTTGCTTTTGTTACGGATAACCCTCGTACAGCCATTGTTACGTAGAGGTGCTATAGTTGTAATTGTTTTCTGTACGTACATTGAAGGCAGGGCTGGCAATGTCTCCTTTAAGGTGAGGAGGCAAAAGTTAAGCCTAGTTATCCATCATCTTAAGGTAGCGGTTTTATCCCCAAGGCACATGTATTTACCTTACGCAGAGCACCCGTTTCAGCGTAATTAAAATATATGACAAGCCGTCCAGCTTCACCACACGTCGCATGCAGTTTCTTGGAAGGTTTACTGTCTACGATGCACGCGGTGTCGCACATAATTCACGTACAGACAGAAATATGATTCATCTGATTACATTGCACATTTGCAGTTCTTTACGATCTGATGGTCTCTCGTCATTCACTCTTCTCTGGCAACTGTAAGTGCAAGACTAACTGTCGTCTATTTCGCATGACTCCAGTACAAATATCCATGTAATACGATTCCTTCCAGACTAATCACTCGACAGCTGACTTAGCATTGTGGCTCTGCAGGAGTTTTTACCATATAAAACAGAAATTTTTAGCGATAAGTCGCTAAACGTTCCTTTCCGTTCCGATCACCTTTCGTTCGCAATTCCGACATGAATTCCTTCTCGGTCATGTAACCGATATGACAGTCGGTACACTAACTATTTCGCCACTTACTTCCCCGCGTCACCTTCAGTATCACCCATTAATACCATTCTGTCGTAACAGAATTGCACCCGTGTTAAACGCTGAGAAAAATACGGCATTGCGCAGTATTAACACCGTGTACGTACTAAACAGTACTCTGCACTCATTAAACTGACAAATGTTCAATTGCGTTCCACGATAATTTCAAACGGAAAGGAAGTTTTGTGTTCAACGTCTCATCGACTACTAGGTCATTAAAGACAAGAGCACAGCATCTGTTAGGAAAAGCAAGGGACAGCAAGTCGGCCACTCCTTTGACAGGAAGCGTTCCGACGCTTACATTCTGCGATTTACGAAAACCAAGGAAAAATAAGGGTAGCCTGCTCCTACCGAATGCGAGTCCAAAGTGCTAATCGCTGCGCCAGGGGTTTCACGTTTACTGGTTCAACAGGTAAGCAGCTTACCAAGGCCAGAAAAGTAGCTCAAGGACAAAATATTAGTCTCCCCCTTACAAGAGCGCACTGGTCGCTTTGGAGAGGTGTAGATTATGCAGAGTGTCATGTGACAGTCTTCCGTTGACGTGAGCCATAGAAGTGAAGTGGAATGATTGGATTCAGCGCAACGCAGACACCTATACTTGACCAACACACAAGGGCAAAAACCATCGATTCTCTTACTGTATCAGTGGTTAGTGGATACGAGAAATTTTCTCTGCAGACTATTAGCCCTAACACGGTCAGGAAGTCAACTGCACGAATTCGTTCCGCAGCTGCAGGACGCGCTAATATTACAGTGCATATGATCAATTTTCTCGTAGATCCACTGCTGGCCACAATAACGTACATTTTTAGCAATTCTTTAACCTCTTACACCTTCTCACCAGACTTGAGGAAGGGACTCATAGAACATTTACCAAATAAGCTATCTTCCACACAACACTCCGACTACAGACCCATTTGAATTCCACGAGCACGACCCGAGGCTTTAGAATATATAGTTCACGGACACCTCAATCATTTAACATCACATAACATTTTAGATGAATACCAGTTTAGTTTCCGGCAAAATATCGGCACGACAACTGCTCTTACAAAAGTGACTAACGATTTAAAACAAGCTACGGACAAACAGCAGGCTACTATTATGTGCTTATTAGATTTCAGCAAAGCATTCGACACTGTGGACTTTGATATCAAACTTGCTGAACTCAAGTGCTTTAGAATGGTTCCACTCACACCTTACATCGCACCAGTAATGTGTAACGATTGGAACAAAACGATCACAATGGTGGAATGTAGTATCAGGAGTCCCTTACGGATAAGTATTGGGCCCGCTACTATTCTCATTATATGTTAATGACGCCTCGACTGTTCTCTCCCACTGGAATCTGTATCTAAGTGCAAACCCAACACTCTTGTGGTGGTGGTGGTGGTGGTGGTGGTGATGAGTTTGTGGGGCGCTCAACTGTACAGTTATCAGCGCCCGTACAAATTCCCAAACTTTGTTCAGCACAATCTCGCCACTTTCATCAATGATTATAAAATAATGAAGACAACACAAGCACCCAGTCATCTCGAGGCAGGTGAAAATCCCTGACCCCGCCGGGAATCGAACCCGGGACCCCGTGCTCGGGAAGCGAGAACGCGACCGTGAGACTACGAGCTGCGGACAACAAACGTGTGTACAGCCATCCGTCATGTAAATGCTGATTTACTTGCCTTGTCAGACTGAGCGCAGAAATCAGGTTTGAAACTTACTCCATCTAAAACACAAGCAGTCTTAGTCGCTCATAAACGACTCATTGCCCCTCAATGCCCGCCAGGTTAGCAGTGCGATCTAACGCACTGCTTTCCGGGCGGGAAGGCGTGCTGGTTCCTGGTACGAATTCGTCCGGCGGATTAGTGTCGAGGTCCGGTGTGCCGGCCAGCCTGTGGATGGGTTTAAGGAGGTTTTCCATCTGCTTAGGCGAATGCAGGCTGGTTCCCCTTATTCTGCCTCAGACTACGTCGGCGATTGCTGCGGAAACACTGTCTCCACGTACCGGTACGCGTAGACCATAAAATACTCTACCACGCAAACATTTGGGGTTTATACTCGTCTGGTGTGAAGCATTCCCTGGAAGGGGTGAGCGGCGGGAGGGGGGGGGGGGGTCCAGTGGGGGCCGAAACGCCGCACAATAACCCGGGTTCGGTGTGGGGCGGCGATGGGGTGAGTGGAATGCTGTAGCCTGTTGTGGGGTTGTGAATCACTGAGGGCTGCAGCGGAAACGAAGCCTCTCCGTCGTTTCTAGGTCTCCAGTTCAATACAATACCCCTCAATACAGAGAATCTCTTTTACCATTAATCCTAAACGGAACAGAAATAACCTTTTCTTCTTCTGCAAAGAACATGGGAATAATTCTGGACCATCACGTAGACTGGACTGAACACACAATTGCAATCTGTAAGAAGGCGTCAGCGTCATTTCACCCCCTACAGAAATATAAAAAAGTGTTTCCTTTTGAGGTTAAAAAGAAGCTCGTAGAGTCGCTTACACATCCTATACTCGACTATGGTGATGCTATTCTCCACGGACTTTCGTACGAAAGCTCACGCAGGTTGGAACTGGCGATGTGCGCGACACATTTGTGACATTCACTTTTTCGACCATATCACTCCTGCCTACAAACAATTATCATGGTTTGGTTACGTGCCAATATGCGTAGAGACACTTTTACCCTATCCTTGCTCTACCTTCTCAATCACTGCATCCCTTCTATTTATCGTCAACTTTTACACCACTATCTGAACAGCACAGCGGAAACACCCGCTCTAAACACAATAAAATCATCTGTGCAGCACATAACAATGCCATATTCTCCAAATCATTCTCTGTATTAGGAACCCGATTCTCGAACAATCTTTCACAAAATATCAGAGAAACCAAATCCCTTACAAGCTTCAAAAGACAGCTAATGGCCCACCTATCACAATAGCCATCTATCTCATACTCAGCTCTGCAGCTTTGTGTCGCAAATTCCATCTGCCCCACAACTCCCCCCCCCCCCCCCCCCCCATCTTGCCAAGCATAGTTTGCATTTTGTTTTCTATCTTTCACTGTCATTGTCGTTTCAATATTCTTCTTCATCTATATTCTTTTCACTCCTGATAACTCTAATCATAGACTCAAATTTACAAAAAGTAATTTATATAATTCCTTATGCCATTCACTATTATTATTATTATTATTATTATTATTATTATTATTATTATTATTATTATTAGTGTCAACTATTACTATTATTGTTAATATTATGACTATTATTACTGTGAACTTATTTGTGAAATCTTTGGTAACTGTTGTTGCTGGTCAGATGTGAGAGAGGCCCTAATCTGGTCAGGCTAAATAAGCAATATATAAATAAATAAAATGGGTGGACGTGGAGACGCCACAGAATGGCAGGAAGGAGCATTAGTTTTTAGACTTGCCCACGACCAACCCAGGAATGATGATGGCCGATTTGCTGATGTATCAAAGCAGAAAGTCCACCGTGTCTCCGGAATTGTGTATCACTCACAGCCATCAAACATGGCTTACGAACAGCGTTCGTCAAAAGATCGTATCCGCCAGGAGCTGGAGACTAGTGTCATGCCGTGTCAATGACAATCCGTTTCAACCGCAACAAGAACTGCTGCCGCTTGAATTTTCGCACGCAAAGGCCTGGTTGGTTAACTCGGAAACGGCGCAACGTATCGATTTTTTTCTTTAACGTTATTTCTCAGCATAGCCTACCCTGCAACACACGCTGTTTCTGACCATCCTGTATAATAATAACAATAATAATAAATACCGGAAAGCTGTAGGCCCTACTCCAATGCCCGGCTGTCAGCCTATGTCATTAAGTGTTAGACTGGCAGTTCTTAAAGAATGAAGGCAAAATAGATAAAGAAAAGACCTGGTCTTGGCTGACCAACGGAACCCAAAAGAAGGAAACTGAAGGACTGATGTTTTCTGCACTGGAACAAGCCACCAGAACTGATGCCATAAAATCCAGAATCAAGAAATCAGCGAAAACCCGAAGTGTAGACTCTGCAAAGAAGCTAACGAAACAACTGACTATATCTTGAGTTACACCCCTACATCTACATGATTACTCTGCAGTTCACAATTAAGTGCATGGCAGAGGGTTCGTCGAACCACCTTTAAGCTATTTCTCTAGCGCTGCACACACACTAAGAGCGCTCGGGAAAAACGAACACTTAACCCTTTCCACACGAGCTCTGATTGATTCTATTATGATGATCAATTCTCCCTATGTAGGCGAGAGCCAACAAAATATTTTCACACTCTGAGGAGAAAGTTGGTGATTGAAATTTCATGAGAAAGTCCTGCCGTAGCGGAAAACGCCTTAGTTTTAATGACTGCCACCCCAAATTCGTGTATCATATCCGTGGCACTCTCTTCCCTATTTCGCGATAATACGACGGTAACCCCGAAAGTAAGGCCTCCTATTTTTTTATAAGTACATAGGCCTGTTTATTTCTACAGTGGTTTACATCAGTTCACAGTTTGAACATATAGCTATTTTTCGACATAATCACCATTTCTGTAGACGCTGTGGCAGTTTTTATATGCCCATGTCATACCAGCTCGCCGCCATGCTGTTCTGAAAGTTATGAACCTCTTCTTTCACCTCGTCGTCGGAGCTGAATCGCTTTCCGGTCAAATGTTCTTTTAACCTAGGGAACAGGTGATAGTCACTGGACGCCAAGTCAGGACTATAGGGTGGGTGGGTGATTATGTTCCACTGAAACTGTTGTAGCAGAGCAACGGTTTGCCGAGCGATGTGTGGGCGAGCGTTGTCACGGAGAATGTGTACGCTCTTGCTAAACATTCCTCTTCACCGGTTCTGAATTGCCCGTTTGAGTTTTTTCAGAGTCTCAAAGTACCTGTCAGTGTTAATTGTGGTCCCTGCGATTTAGCTCCGATGACGAGCTGAAAGAAGAGGCATGGTGGCGAGCTGGTATGACATGGGCAAACAAAAACTGCCACAGCGTCTACAAAAATGCATCGACAGAAATGGTAAGGATGTCGAAAAATACCTAAATGTTCAAGATGTAAACTGATGTAAACCACTGTACAAACAAAACTGCCCTTCTTTGAACTTTTTCGATGTCCTCCGTCAATTTTATCTGATGGGGATCCCTAAGTATTTAGTTGTTGCAAAAAGATCGCTTAGACTGATTACAAGCATAAGCATAATGGTGTGGAACTAATTATACACTTGAACTTAAGCCAAAATTACGAGCTGCCGGCAGAAAGGAACTTGTGGGACCACAAGCCAGAAAAAAGTTGTCGAGAACAAACACGCCCATTTACTGTGGGACTGCTGACTTCACAGAAATCGATGCTCGAACACAATACACCAGACATCACAACTGCGGAGAAAATGAGCGTGTGAACCATTGACATTGCCTTCCCAGGCGACAGCGCAATCGACAAGAAGCAACCTGAAAAACTTGCCAGATACAAGGACTTGAAAATCGAACTACAGCGACTCTGGCGTAAACCAGTGAAAAAGTGATCTCGCCACAATGGGAGCAGAGGGAAAAGATTTTAATGGGCACGTTAAGACGACTAGCATAGATAAAATATCCATATGCCAACTACAAAATGCTACTTTACTGGAATTTGCACGCATTATCCGCCGATATATCGGGCAGTACACGCTTGGGAAGTGTCCAACTAGCGATAAAATGCTAAATCCAGTGAATGTATTTGCCGTTTTTACTATTACAGTAATAATAATAACAATAATAATAATAAATAAAATGGATTTAGCATACAAACTATGAACATCTACAATAAGAGCAATATTTCTATCAATGCAAAATTGAGATATTATTAGACAGGCATCCGCCGTGAAGCCTTATACACCGCAGAAACTCTTAACTTATTAAGAACATGAGTGTTTACGAAACTAGAACTGGTGGGACGAAAGATTCTCAGGTGGATATTGGGATTATGAAGAAGAGAAGATGGTCAATTTAGGAGACGACCGAACGAAGAGCTGTATACCAAGATGGAGAGAATCTCTGAAATAATCAGGAAAAGGAGCGTGTTTTCGAACACATCCTTAGAATAGACCAGGTGAGATTAATACATGAAATAATACAGTTTCTGGTGAACAAAAAACCAAAGTACGCTGGGTCAAAGATGAACAAAGGGATCTGGATGAAATGGGAATACACGAACCGGAGGTACGCAACAAGGTGATTTTTAAATAAAAAAAATTCAGGCTTTCACAGGTATCGAGGACAAAACTAGGTCCAGAACAAAATAATCATGGGCAGTGGTTCTCAGATGGATGGTCAAAGCGCAAAGAAAAGTAGTAGCAGTAGTAGTAGTAGTAATTATAATAAATAATAAAAAACACTGGGTTATTGAACATGAAAAGAGCCTTATACAGAACACAGGGTATTTACAACAAGAAATGTCTGTCTACCTGTACCAAAATTCGTCACTATAACACTGTAATCAAACCTGAGGTGTTATACGGCAGTGAGACACTGGTGTTACACACAAAAGCCGACCTTGAGAACGTTCTCACACAGAAAAGAAAAATCATTAGGAAAATTATTGGACCAAAACTCACGGACGAAGGCTATAGGCTTCACTCCACGGACACCACAGAGAAGTTCTCCAACATCGCAACGGATATTAGAAAGAGACGACTAATATTTTATGGACAAACATCAGCAGACTCCCACAGACCAAACTCACCAACAGAATCCTCAGGTACATCCAGGGACTCAATACCACTACATCCCGGATCACACAAGACAAAATTGATTTGGAAAGAACTCAGATCCAGCGGACGTTATGGACAAAGGCGTCTATAGACACAAGATGTACAAGTGGGAAATGACGTCAGAGAATGGCTCTGAGCAGAAATGGTTCAAATGGCTTAACTTCTGAGGTCATCAGTCCCCTAGAACTAAAAACTACGCCTGGCTAACCTAAGGACAACACACACATCCATGCCCGAGGCACGATTCGAACCTGTGACCGTAGCGGTCGCGCGGTTCCAGACTGTAGCGCCTAGAACTGCTCGGCCACACCGGCCAGCGACGTCAGAGAAAACAGCACCTAAAGCCCAAAGGCTAAAGTGCATTGAAGAAAGGAAGAGAGCCTTTAGTGAACGAATGAAGTAGTCATGAATGCCTCGCGTGGTCTGATAAAAGGCCTGTAAGGTGTGTAATAGTAATAATAATAGTCATAATAATATCCGTTAAATATACTTTTCTGCTATAATATGAATCTCGTGTTAGGTTCTCGTTTTGATAGTGAAGATATTTAATATTAAGCTGCAATGTGAACTGAAACTCAGAGTAAATAAAAATGTTTGTTACACAACTTTACGGCTTCATGATAAGACTATCGCAGAAAGCCCTCACTATCTTCTGGAGAAAGAAAAAAGTTCCAACATGATATTTTACTGAACCTCGTACCACACCTAAAATGAAAGCTGCCACGCCTGTCGGACACAAGATCAAAACCGCAAAAACGACATCAAAATGTGAGAATACAATCATGCAGATCTCTAAATTTGGAAGTGGCTCGACCAAGTGGATCAAGTTTCTTGCTTCGCAATTTATGCGGGTTCTTTTCCTTATGCATCCCTTTCTCTTTTGGCATTTATGCCATGCAGACGGACTTGCTCGCCCTTGTTGGAGGACTCGTCTTACACAGGTACAGTCGGAAGTGAGAAAAATGTTGCTGAGGAGAGGATGCTAAGGAAGGAACTCGGCCGCATACAAAAAGATGGCACGTACGAAGAAAATCCTTTGTGAGTTTTAACCAGGTTACTGCGGAAGGAGTGCGTTGACACGCAATAAAGAGAAGTTGGCAGCGGCAGGTGAAGGCACGGAGACAGCACTTTCTTCGAACCGGTTTGCCGGACACCGGCGGGCCGCTACAAAGGCCTACATTCCTACGCAGCGCTGGCGCACGCGAGAACACGCAGCTGCGACAGCTTCAGTTCGGCTGTCACATGTTTCCTGTCTGCGGCACCTCATTGCGGACCAGTACAGTCCCGGCGCAACGTGGCTAGCGACAGAGACTCACTTCCTGTACTGGAGAGCTTTCCTTAACGCTGACTTGAACAGCACAGTGCTTCACGTGCATGTCTTTAACAGACGTAGCATGACCTCACCCTTCTCTGACCTGTGAAGCAACCTAGTCCATTGGCTACTCGATGTGACGAGACATCTAGTCATCTCCTGTTCCTTCCTTGTATAGTGGGGTGACACAGAGGCTAAGGCACTGGAAGCATATTCGGGCCGAGCGGGTTTCAAATCCTCTTACGATCATACAACTTTAAATTTTCTCTGGTTACCCTAAACGGATTGCCGGCCGGGGTCGCCGAGCGTTCTAGGCGCTAGTCTGGAACCGCGCGACTGCTACGGTCGCAGATACGAATCCTGCCTCGAGCATGGATGTGAGTGATGTCCTTAGGTTAGTTAGGTTTAAGTAGTTCTAAGTTCTAGGGGACTGATGACCTCAGCAGTTAAGTCCCATAGCGCTCAGAGCCTTGTGAACCAAAATGGATTACGTGAATGTTGGAATGATTCCCATGGACCTTAAAGAGGAGGGGGAGGGGGAGGGGAGGGGAGGGGAGGGGAGGGGAGGGGGAGGATGAGGAGGGGGGGGAGGAGATTGGTGTTTAATGTCCCGTCGACAACGAGGTCGTCACAGACGGAGAACAAGCTTGCATTGGCGAGGATGGGGAAGGAAATCGACCGTGCCCTTTCAAAGGAACCATCCCGGCATTCGCCTGAAACGATTTCGGGACATCACTGTAAATCTGAATCAGGATGGCCGGACGCCTGTTTGAACCGTCGTCCTTCCGCATGCGAGTCCAGTGTGCTAACCACTGCGCCACCTCGCTCGGTTCCATGACATCTACATCTACATTTATACTCCGCAAGCCACCCAACGGTGTGTGGCGGAGGGCACTATACGTGCCACTGTCATTACCTCCCTTTCCTGTTCCAGTCGCGTATGGTTCGCGGGAAGAACGACTGCCGGAAAGCCTCCGTGCGCGCTCGAATCTCTCTAATTTTACATTCGTGATCTCCTCTGGAGGTATAAGTAGGGGGAAGCAATATATTCGATACCTCATCCAGAAACGTACCCTCTCGAAACCTCGACAGCAAGCTACACCGCGATGCAGAGCGCCTCTCTTGCAGAGTCTGCCACTTGAGTTTGCTAAACGTCTCCGTAACGCTATCATGCTTACCAAATAACCCTGTGACGAAACGCGCCGCTCTTGTCTATCTCCTCTGTCAACCCGATCTGGTACGGATCCCACACTGATGAGCAATACTCAAGTATAGGTCGAACGAGTGTTTTGTAAGCCACCTCCTTTGTTGACGGACTACATTTTCTAAGGACTCTCCCAATGAATCTCAACCTGGTACCCGCCTTACTAACAATTAATTTTATATGATGATTCCATTTCAAATCGTTCCGCACGCATACTCCCAGATATTTTACAGAAGTAACTGCTACCAGTGTTTGTTCCGCTATCATATAATCATACAATAAAGGATCCTTCTTTCTATGTATTCGTAATATGTTAAATTTGTCTATGTTAAGGGTCAGTTGCCACTCCCTGCACCAAGTGCCTATCCGCTACAGTTCTTCCTGCATTTCGCTGCAATTTTGTAATGCTGCAACTTCTCTGTATACTACAGCATCATCCGCAAAAAGCCGCATGGAACTTCGGACAGTATCTACTAGATCATTTATATATATTGTGAAAAGCAATGGTCCCATAACACTACCCTGCGGCATGCCAGAGGTTACTTTAACGTCTGTAGACGTCTCTCCATTGAGAACAACATGCGGTGTTCTGTTTGCTAAAAACTCTTCAATCCAGCCACACAGCTCGTCTGATATTCCGTAGGCTCTTGCTTTGTTTATCAGGCGACAGCGCGGAACTGTATCGAACGCCTTCCGGAAGTCAAGGAAAACAGCATCTACCTGGGAGCCTGTATCTAATATTTTCTGGGTCTCATGAACAAATAAAGCGAGTTGAGTCTCACACGATCGCTGTTTCCGGAATCCATGTTCATTCCTACAGAGTAGATTCTGGGTTTCCAGAAACGATATGATACGCGAGCAAAAAACATGTTCTAAAATTCTACAACAGATCGACGTCAGAGATATAGGTCTATAGTTTTGCGCATCTGCTCGACGACCCTTCATGTAGACTGGGACTACCTGTGCTCTTTTCCAATCATTTGGAACCTTCCGTTCCTCTAGAGACTTGCGGTACACGGCTGTAGAACCCTTTAAGTGTCACTGGTAAATACAAGGCGATGCCGTGATGACATTACAAACTTTCAGGGATGATGGAGATGGGTAAATGTATCAATATGAGGTGAGGGATCCCTGTCCGGAATCGACCGGGTCGTTCTGATACCACTGACAGCGGAATATACACTCCTGGAAATTGAAATAAGAACACCGTGAATTCATTGTCCCAGGAAGGGGAAACTTTATTGACACATTCCTGGGGTCAGATACATCACATGATGACACTGACAGAACCACAGGCACATAGACACAGGCAACAGAGCATGCACAATGTCGGCACTAGTACAGTGTATATCCACCTTTCGCAGCAATGCAGGCTGCTATTCTCCCATGGAGACGATCGTAGAGATGCTGGATGTAGTCCTGTGGAACGGCTTGCCATGCCATTTCCACCTGGCGCCTCAGTTGGACCAGCGTTCGTGCTGGACGTGCAGACCGCGTGAGACGACGCTTCATCCAGTCCCAAACATGCTCAATGGGGGACAGATCCGGAGATCTTGCTGGCCAGGGTAGTTGACTTACACCTTCTAGAGCACGTTGGGTGGCACGGGATACATGCGGACGTGCATTGTCCTGTTGGAACAGCAAGTTCCCTTGCCGGTCTAGGAATGGTAGAACGATGGGTTCGATGACGGTTTGGATGTACCGTGCACTATTCAGTGTCCCCTCGACGATCACCAGTGGTGTACGGCCAGTGTAGGAGATCGCTCCCCACACCATGATGCCGGGTGTTGGCCCTGTGTGCCTCGGTCGTATGCAGTCCTGATTGTGGCGCTCACCTGCACGGCGCCAAACACGCATACGACCATCATTGGCACCAAGGCAGAAGCGACTCTCATCGCTGAAGACGACACGTCTCCATTCGTCCCTCCATTCACGCCTGTCGCGACACCACTGGAGGCGGGCTGCACGATGTTGGGGCGTGAGCGGAAGACGGCCTAACGGTGTGCGGGACCGTAGCCCAGCTTCATGGAGACGGTTGCGAATGGTCCTCGCCGATACCCCAGGAGCAACAGTGTCCCTAATTTGCTGGGAAGTGGCGGTGCGGCCCCCTACGGCACTGCGTAGGATCCTACGGTCTTGGCGTGCATCCGTGCGTCGCTGCGGTCCGGTCCCAGGTCGACGGGCAGGTGCACCTTCCGCCGACCACTGGCGACAACATCGATGTACTGTGGAGTCCTCACGCCCCACGTGTTGAGCAATTCGGCGGTACGTCCACCCGGCCTCCCGCATGCCCACTATACGCCCTCGCTCAAAGTCCGTCAACTGCACATACGGTTCACGTCCACGCTGTCGCGGCATGCTACCAGTGTTAAAGACTGCGATGGAGCTCCGTATGCCACGGCAAACTGGCTGACACTGACGGCGGCGGTGCACAAATGCTGCGCAGCTAGCGCCATTCGACGGCCAACACCGCGGTTCCTGGTGTGTGTGCAGTGCCGTGCGTGTGATCATTGCTTGTACAGCCCTCTCGCAGTGTCCGGAGCAAGTATGGTGGGTCTGACACACCGGTGTCAATGTGTTCTTTTTTCCATTTCCAGGAGTGTATGTACTGGTACTGCCGTTGCTAAGACTATTGGCAAGGCAACTTTCAGAGATGGTAGTATGGACCAAAAAAAGGAAGGAAGTCTAGAAAAACATGGGCTCTAAAATGCATACCTTAAAAGCTATGGCCATTGTTCAGCAGAAGAGATGTGTTTCACTGTAGCTAAGACGAATAAGTGCTCATAGCTCATAAGAAGTGCGTTTTAGAGCCCATAGTTACAGGTAATTTTTTTTCTTTGTTTAGTCAATACTACCTTTACCAAAAATATGGAAACCAAAGAGCTTGCAGCAGAAGACATTTATTTCACAGTGATCATGGTACAACAGTCCCGGCTCATGTATTCCACTGTCAGAGGCATCAGAACCATTCTCGGTTGTAACTTTCGACTCTGTAGTTTCCCGACAAGGGTTCCCTACCTCAGACTGATACATTCATCCGTCTCCAACATCCTTGAAAGTTTGTAATATCATGATGGATCGCCTGTACGTATATAATACTGGTCTTAAATGCTGTTTGTTTCTTTATTTACTACAGACAATCCATTTTACTGGTATTAATATATTCACAATTGTTTCTCTGTAATTACCAATACCTTTTCCCATTTGTATTTCTAGGTGGGTAGGCTTCAGAGACCACAGAAGAAGTGGATAACGATGTGAATATTTATTGAAGGTCTTTGAGGCACCCGTCTACAGAGTTGGTTTTGAGTTCAACTGGCATTTGTCGCCTGTGGATTTACTCTCCTGACATAAACGACAGTACGTGTAATTTACAGGAACATTTCTTACATTATAAAGTATAACATCAATATAGGAGCCGTATGTAAGCATATTTGCATATGGTTTTCTTCCGCGTCGTACATGGAAGCAAATTCCTAGTTACATCCAACTGTACTGATTATATGCCGTGAAATCCTGATTCTAACGGAGAATGAACATTGCAGGTAATATTTCACAAATTAATTTGAAAACGTTAGCCGATGAGGTAATATAAATTATTCCCGCTGGCAGTGCACATGCAGGATGATTAATGAAAATAAATAACACGATGAAAATAGTTTACGTACACACTCGAATGTAATAGATATACTATTTGCGAATTTCTAATGGTTTGTTAAATTGGAGCGATCATACTAACATTCGTGAATGTTTCTTTTAGATCTATAATAATGACGTCACGGAGTTGGAACAGGACCATGGTGGATGAAGTTCTGGCTGATCATGTAATGGAGTGCTGGGAAGAGTTTACAGGCGGCCGTGGTAGCCGAGCGGTTCTAGGCGCTACAGCTGGAACCGCGCGACCGCTACGGTCGCAGGTTCGAGTCCTGCCTCGGGCATGGATGTGTGTGATGTCCTTAGGTTAGTTAGGTTTAAGTAGTTCTAAGTTCTAGGGGACTGATGACCTCAGAAGTTTAGTCCCATAGTGCTCAGAGCCACTTGAACCTTTTTTTGAAGAGTTTACAGAACAGCACGCACAAGATTCAGGATTTTCAGGAGACTCTGATGCAGATGATGTAGCTACTATCTCTACAGTTTCAAACACTACTACAGCAACTGATGGTAGTCTGGGTAACACGGTGTCAGTTGGACCTATGGGCGAAACGTCTTGTTTAAATTCAGTTAAGTAGCGCAGGCCGAATGGCTGCGCTTGAAGAAACATTTCATTAAAGTCGTGAAACTGACTCTGATACTACATTGGCTGCAAATTTAGATCCATATGTATGGTCTAAAGTTGGTTATGAACACCTTTTCTCAGGGATACATGTTCTTGCTAAGGTCACGTGTGTGCTCACAGAAATTGATGTTGATAATTCCCTGCAGATGTTTCCAAACTTACCATTGAAACTATCCTGTATGATTTTGGCTCCTGGTTAATTGGTGTGAATATTTACCACTCCATAACTCATGGTGACCTTGCAAATACAAAATAAATTGAAGTTTTACTGCTTATTATTCCGAAAGAGAAGATACCGACATATTACATTATTTTGCTAGCCACGCCATTTCGTTACTTAAAGGGTCAGATTAAAAAAAAAATACTTTGCAATGCCCGTCCGATTCAAGACTGTGCACAGCCTCTGATGCCCTCAACGTTGACTGTACGTTAAACGTAAAGCTTCCTTCTTTCCCGTTGTTCGTTCCAGTTTCTCCATTCACTTAATAACTTTCAGCGCCACTTTTTGCTAACATTACAGAATTTAGTCTCCGGGGGAGCGTTTAAATTAAGTTCTGATACGTTAAGTACGGTAAACCATCATTGCTAGGCTTCGAGGCGAATTGTAATAGCGAATGAACGGTTGGAATGGCTCTAAGCACTATGGGACTTAACACTGAGGTCATCAGTCCCCTAGGTTTAGAACTACTTAAACCTAACTAACCTAAGGACATCACACACATCCATGCCCGAGACAGGATTCGAACCTGCGACCGTAGCAGCAGCACAGTTCCGGACAGAAGCGCCCAGAACCGCTCGGCCACAGCGGCCGGCCGAATTGGAATAGCACGTTACACTAAAAAATGTTTGCCTCAGTTCAGGTCTGGGCATTGAGCAAGGAGGGCCAACAAATAAAACTTTGGATCATGAAGTTGCTTTGTGGACGCGAGCAACATCACAGTTATAAAGGAAAGGCCAGATTCCAAAGAGAGGGTGAGAAGTAGGACATTTCATGAAATGTTTATAAAAACAGCGTTTATCACGCATTCGTTTATTAGGTGAGTTGCTTATGGACTGCAGAAAAATCATGAAAATCTAGTCACGTGATCCACAGACGGTTGTTTTTGGCGTGAAGCTCAGAACTAGAATTGTAACGAGTATCCTCTGCACTATTTGTCAAGGATGCCTAGCGTTTGGTCCCTATCGATAAGTACACTATTCCTAACAAAGCGACAGTTGGTTTCAGTGCTCCCTTGAAGTTTCTACTTCGCAGAACGTGGATGTGTATACGTGTATCTCGCATGGAAACGCTGACTGAACGGCCCAATAAATATGCCCAGTTGTAAAAACCTATCTCTATTGACTCTTCATCATTCCGCCAGAAAGCACGTTCAATGGCGCTAACAAGTCGTGTCCAGTCCGATGCAAATCGTAGATGCCAGATGGCCATCAGTGATGTGTGTGTGTGTGTGTGTGTGTGTGTGTGTGTGTGTGTGTGACACCTTGTCCATGTGGTACGAGAATGAATCTACGGTTTAACGCACAATCAAAACGGAGGTGCCACAGATGATCATCACTTTACGAGAGAAAAAATTCTCTTAGCCTAGGCGCGTCATACTCTGCGCCAATCGTCCCAGGAAACAAATTGTAGGGAAAGAAGATGTAAGGCTGAGATTCATTGACAGAATCTTAAGGAAATGTATTTCATCCACTACAGAATGGTTTAGAAAACACTTTTAACTCACACTTTTGAGTATTGATCGTCGGTGTGGAATCCTTACGAGACTGAAGACACAAGATCCAAGGAAGAGCGGTACATTTGGTCACGGGATCGTTTAGTGAGCGCGAGAGCTATACTTGGAAGCTCAACAAACTCGATAGACGTTACGAGAGAGGCGTTGTGCAGCACCGAGAAGTGATAAAATTCAGGGAAAGTACGCGTACGTTACAAGAAGAATCGAGCAAACATATTACTTCCACCCATACAAGTCTCGCGAAATGATAAAATCAGAAAGCTTAGAGCTCATACGGAGGTTACTTACAGCGGTTGTTCCCACATATAATTCGCGAACAGAACACGGAAAAGAACGAGCTGTATGTAGAGGGGGAGGAGGGGGAGGGGGGAGGGGGGGGATGGTACTGGAAGCACAAGTAGCCTCTGCAACACACTGTTAAGTCGCTTTGCGGAGTAACGATGTAGTGGTATCTTTGTGGGTAACGTTCTTCAGATTGAACCAGTTAAGCGCATCTCGCGTTATGACTCGAAAGCTTCAGTTTGCCCCTGGGTTAACCTCTGCTCCCTACTAGTTTCGCAGAAGTCATCCCACTATTCTACATACGTCTCGTAGCCCCAAATGAATATTCAACTTCACGAAACCCTTGGGGTTTTAAGCGATAAGGAGTTATTTTGAAGCAGAGTGAAATCTATGAAATGTGGAATTAATGGGGAAGATCAGGGGTAAGTTAGAGATGTAAGTCGATCCGATGAGCATGTCTGGACCACTCAGTTATGTTACGTGGTAGAGGCCCGGAAGTTTTCTAACTGAGCCATCATGTCACATTTACTGTACATACTGTGACTAGAAACGTACTGGTTTCATCGCTGTCCGCAGTTCTGGTACAGAATGTGCACAAAATATTTCTTATTATTTAAAAATATTCAGGCTCAGGTTTTTAGCCATGCTAGAAATTTGTCTTTCCTGGTGGTCCAGAGTAGCGAATGAAGGAAACAAAATAATTCGTCAGTTTCTCGTCACTTACCTAGATACCTCTGGCGCATCAACTAGCGTGTGTTCCAGTTGCAACTTTCCCGGTTGATCCAGACGTTGCAGCTTTAATCACCTCCATGACCTACTCGGCGTTACACGTTCGTAGAATAGCCTGGTAACAAGGACAAGGTGAGGTGGCCAGAGGGCCTTCGGGCTGAGAAAGTATATTGGCGATTCCATCAAGCTACAAGGGGTAGTCAAATGAAAACGAGGCAGAAGGAAAAAAAGTAAGTTAACTTTTTATTACTTCGAAAATAATAACCACAACTGTTCATAAATTTATTGCACTGTGAGACAAGACGGTCAATGTCTTCATGGAAAAATGTTTGCGGTTCGCTATGGAACAATGATCGTATCCAGGCGTGAACCACTTCTTTCTAAGCAAACCAACGACCACGAATGTCTTTATATTCAGAGCTCCAAAACTACGGAAACTGTATGGGGACAGATCGGGATTACCTGGTGGATGTGTATGTGCTTCCCAGCGAAACTTCTGCAGCGTTGTCGAAACAATCTTGGCATTGGGCGTGCATTATCCTACGACAGAATGACGCCGTCCGACAACCCGCTGCTCACTGATTTTATGGAGCACGGCGCCACTATTAGTTGAAGCGCTCCATGAAATCCAAACGCCCAGAAAATTTGTCGGGCGGTCCCTTCTGTTGCAGGACAACGCCTGCAACATGTTGCCAATAATGTTTTGAGTTCGCTGCGGAAGTTTCGCTGGGAAGCCCTGACACATCCTCCATACAGTCTCGATCCCTCCCCACAAGATTTCCACGTTTTTGGAGTCCTGAAGAAAGACATCCGTGGCCGTCTATTTGCTTCGGACGAAGGAGTGCACGCCTGGGTACAGTCATGGTTCCGTGGGTAGCCGCAATCATTTTTCCTTGAAGGCATTGACCGTCTTGTCTCACAGTGGGGTAACTGTATTAACATATACGCCGATTATTTATGAAACAATAAGTAGTTTACTTACTTTTATGCACCTGTCTCTTCTTCATTTGGCTGCCCCTTATATTAGGATTAAAAATGTGTGTTACACGTGTCACAGAAATTACGTATCATAGTTTGCTTCCAGTACACAAGACGGATCTACTGCTGATAGCAGGAGCAGTCGTGGAGTCTATTATAAGCACTCGTATATTAGAGCCATCCCACGAGGTTATATCTTAGATCCAAATAAAAAAAATTAACTTAGTCAAGAAGTTTAGGTGTACTACAAAATAGAGAACCGAGAAGAAAAAATTGAGAATGTTGGGGTAACAGTACTCTGCGCTCTTTCAAAGATTTAGAAAATAAAACTGCTCACACAGTTACATAAGACTATTTAAATACTCAACAACACATTTTACTAAAATATACGACAGACTGCGGCACCTGCGCTTCGATTATAGAATTCAGTTTGAAAAGTCGGGATAATGTGTCATCGTCGTTGAGGTCTACAGAGATGCATCACAAGTTTGGACTGGACAATTCGGGCAAGAACGAGAATAAACAAACATGCCGTGGCCTTGGCTGTCAATTTATTTACGGAAATCATGGAAAACCTATATTATGACTGCTGAACTGGGATATGAAACCACCATGTCAGTCTGAGTTCATTGTGCGATGAATTTTACCTTTCTGCTGTGTTTAGATCGTGTTGACTTCAACAATAGAAGTTTTCAGAGGTTTTGTATTAATTGGAAAAGCATAAATTAGAGTATGAAATATTTCACCTTTAAGCAGCTGCATTTCATATTTATCTATTTACATATTTGGGGAATTTTTCAAATGTCCGGAAATGCATGAATTTGGCATTACCTTTTCTAATTTTAACATAAGTTAATGCAATGTCTAATTGCATAAAGGCTTCATAAAAATATGGCGTTCGAAAATAACGGTGACAGAACTGAATTGCAGCAGTGACCATATTATTAAATTGTCCGAACTACCTGAAATTTGGAACAAATAATGGTTTTTAAGTCACCGCGGATAGATATATAGCTACTTGAGAACTTCCAGATCCTTTTTGCTGCGTTCCAACAAGAAACTAAATACTGACGCAGAATGCACAAAACTTAAACAGCTGTCTGCAGAGACGCGTCATTTGCTCCATCGTGTACAGAATTTACAAAACCTGCCAACCCATTGTTACTATTTGTGAACGAATGACCTGTCGCAAACAGAAAAAGGAGAAAAAGTCGACAATTCTGAATATTCGTTGGTTTCTGCATAACCCTACTGTGGTCTGCCCCAGTAGTAAGAGTCCGGTGAAGACAAGCGGCGGCGCCTCCCCTACGAGAAAGACGTTAAAGTAAATGCCAAGTCAAATGAATTATTAAAACGGTCTTAAAATAGCGTAGTTTTACTCGCTGTTATGAATTTCGAAGTAAATCGTAGCCGTCGGGTGTTTAGCTTACTACTGAGGGACCTCCTCCACAATATCACCGTGTATCGACGAATGGTTTGTTGCTTCCTCGCAAGTGTCATTTTACTTTTATACATAGTAAACGTACTGTTTTGTACACAACACTGGAGCGTAAGGAAGCACACAAAAAAATGTTAAATAGCACCGGCATATGCGATGAAGCAGCGCGTCACTCATAAAATAAGCCACTACCACGTTGACACGGCAATAAAGGTCTCTCAATAGAAATATGAGGCCTTAATGATCTTGTTTCGTAATGAACATTGCGAATAATAATACGTTACTTTAAAATACTTACAAAATATTCCCCTCTCACCACATACGCAGACAAAGAAAACAATTTTACAATCATCAGTTTAATTTTATAAATATATCATGCACAACAATAGAGTACATCTGTCTCTAGGCTGTAATAGCGTACTTGTGAATGAGTGAATGACAGGATCTTTTACTGAATCAAGTCTGAAAGACAATGCATTTGAAATAATTTGAATATATTAAGCTTCGTCCTCACGAAACATACTTACAAAACAATTATATTTGGTTAAATGGATTCACAGTTTTCATAATGATAATTGAGACTTCCATAAGGCTCTGTATTTTACTGATATCTATTCTTTTAAACACTTGGCTGTGTACCATTTAGCACAGGAATAAAGGAGTTACAGTACGTATCGGAGCAGACCTTTGTCGCCAACAAGGGTTCCGTTGTGCAATGAGGCTGTGGTTTCAACAAGCACAAGTTTTATGTTGGTAGCACTTTAAAAAACTGCACACACGACAGTCATCTATTTATAGTTTTGTAAGAAGGCATTCGGGAGTCTGGGCGTATTTTGTGTTTCTGGCAAAGATTTCAATGTAGATTATCTGTATAGAAGAAAACACCTTAAACTTCATTTTCTTTGACCTTGTCAATGGTAGAGAAATTGCAATTTAAGTTGTGCAATAAGTTAACCTACGTTTTCGGGGCTTTCGGTCGGGTGTCGTTACTATTATTTTACTAAAACAGTGGTACGCACATTACAAAGTTTTTAAGCACACGAACCGTTAGAGAAATCATGCCACCGATCCGATACGACTCCTGGGAATTTATAACCACCAGCACGGGAAAATAAATCCGGCATTGATTTCGCGTTTCTGCTAAAACGCTCACATAAACTGGTAAAACAAATATAGCAGACTGCGTATGAATGGTTCCCAGTACCCTGTCCAGTGGATTTCATTTCACGAACTGTCTTCAACAAACGTTTCAAGTACGAAACTTTCTAAACTTAATATATGGCACATTTTTCCATGGTGTAGTGATTAACGTAGTTGACTAATGACATAGAAGTCCAGGTTCGATTCCTGGTGATCAACACGGACATTTCTGACTTAGGAATTCTGGTACGAGAGGGTCTACAACGGGGTTCACCTAGATTCTTGAAGCCAACTCAGACGCTGCTTTAATAAATAAGCAGTTGCACCGAAACAATCCGATGAAGAGGCGTAAAATCTAGCTCTTGCCCTTGGTTGGGAGTCACACGAAATTTGTCTAACGATATCGTTTCGAAACACACAAAACAATGTTACGTCTATCCGCTACATCAAAGATACGAGGGTTGGAACTTTAATAGCGGCAACTATTTATTTACAGCTCGTACAAAATAGATACATGTTTCAAAGTTTTACTGACCTCCAAAGTAGTCACCATCATTGTGTATAACCCGTTGCCAGCGATGTGCCAGTTGTGATGACAGTTCGAGCGGAGCTAGGTTGTGTTCTAAAAATGAACAGCATAGAGACAGAAGTGATGACCCTTTCTGCAGGACCTGGCCATCATTTTGCAGGACAATGATCAAGCACGTACAGTGCAAGCTGTTACTGATTTGTTTGACTGATGGGGCTGCTAAGTGCTATAGCACCAACTGCACTCCCCTGACTCAAGCCCTCGTGAGTTCAACTCGATTTTTAAACTGAAGGAAACACTTCACGGCATTCGCTTCAGAGCTGCTACAAATTCGTCGGGCAATAGACCGCGCCGCTCCAACTGTCAACACAACTGGCACTGCTAAGACTCCAACATCTCTGGCAACGGGTTATATACAATGCTGGTGACTACTTTGAAGGTCTATACAGCTTTGAAACACGTATCTATTATGTATGAGCTGTGAGTAAATAGTTGTCACTATTAAAGTTCCAACCCTTGTAGTAAGGGTGCCTCGTCAAGAAATTTAACGTGTTTGACACAGCTTTCCCATCCTCTGCAAATGATGGAGTTTCAATTGCACAGCCATACCAAAGCGTGGCGTCGTTAGGGAATAGAACCCGAACTTTATGCGCGTCAAACAAACGAAATAACTAACGTTCGCTTAACATATTAAGTAAAACACTTTTTCGGGCTTTTAATTTACCCATACCCTACGAAGTAATTTCTTGGTATCTCGACAAAAGGAAGGGCACTGCCACGAAAGGTAAGGGTTTGAGTCGATAACAGTACACAATTGTTGTTTGTCACAATGGTTCATTAATTCTGGAAGAATGTACTGAAATTAAATCGTTGGCAGCAACACTGATCTACCAGTGGAAAACTTGGAAATACAGCTCATCGGTGGTGAAAAGCAACGGAAACTTGACAGCTAAAGCACCAGGCTCTGACAATTTCAGTCGTACTTTCACCAAATATTCTGCAGCATTTGTTTCTTTCTTACCTCACACTTAGTGTGAATCCTTCTCACAACGAACAGTGAAAATAACTGGGAACAAGCACAGGCTAGAAGATCTGAAAAAATTTACACCCAGCATCATTAACGGAAGTACGATGCAGGATTCTAGAACATATTCTGTATTGTAATACATATCCTCTAACAGCAAAACGTTTCACTCCAAGACGATACAGAATATATTTTTGAGACCTATTTCTGGAAGATGTCGCATCACTCTAATACAGCGTGTTCTGTCTTGACACTCTAGAGGATATTTTCGCGTGGGAATCAATAGTATTGCGCGTAACTGCAGCAAAATTTTACGGTCTTTAAGTACGACGAGACGTTTATAAAAATTGTTATGTACGGAAATCAAGTAGACCAAGAGCGGTTCCTCTCAAATGTGAGTATACGATGTCACTACTGCGCTATAATCATCTTTGAGAGCATTATGGTGTACAGTGAAACATCCAAGACCCTGGAAGAGATGCACAAACGCTTATGAACGAGGGCTCAGAACAGGCCAATACCTGTACCATCTTCACAAAGGCTAATTTGACCGTGGAAAGAAATTCCGTTCTCAAGGAGAGGCTGTGACAAACTAGCAACGCCCACAAACGCTACCACTGCGTAGTAAGTCACGTTGCGAGGGAGAATTAATGAAGCCGAACGAACGCGATAAGTAATACAAATCCATTATTCCAGCTCTTGATGTTCGAAACTTCGTGCGACTATCTGAAACAGACTCGCCATTACCTCCCCCGTCCACATGCGTTCTAAAAAAAGTACACAAATGACTGTTAGTACCTTGCTCACCGGCCAATCCACGATAAGGACTGAAGTAACCATTAAACCTTTCAAGTCCAATACGCCCTGTCTGTGTGAAAGCTTGTTGAGCATTCTGAGATAGTACGACTGATAACAACTAAAAGTGTCTTTTGTGTAGTAACACTAGCTTTGGGAGAAAGAAGGATCGAGAGCATTGTCAAATCTTCAGCATATCGGAAACATCTATCGTTGTTACCACACCTAAAACTGCTATTGTTGTCAAAAGGCCGGAATGTCTGTAGAGCGGTTACGAGGCCACGGTCCTTATCTTGCTTCTCCACACCATTCTCATTCGCGTCTTTCACAATCTCTTCCGGACGTTCAAACAAATAGGTATTTACTTAGCCTTGTTTCAACACACTTGATGCTCCTCGTAAGCAAAGGCTTGCCAGGGAAGTGACTGTGCAAAACAGCGCCGCTGCGTCAACGCGTTCTCTCTGCTATACCTAAGAACATCAACTGAATTGAAGATGAGAGAATGAGAATGTTAGAATCTAGCGTCCCGTTGAGGACGAGATCATTAAAGCCAGAGGAACAGTTGAGTATGACTAGGATGCAGCAGCAAATCGGCCATTTACAAACTACCCATCTAACACTGTTATAACCTCTTCACTGGCCTGGAAACGTTTTCCAGCCACTAAAACTTTTAGATGTGGGAATAGGTAAGAGCCAATGGGTGAGAAATATGGTGAATAGGTTGGATGTTACAACAATTCGTACATCAAATCCGCCAGTTTTTCCTTTGCCAGAGCATGTGTGCGGGAATGCGCGTCCTCCTGAACATATAGAATACCTTCTTTGCACTCAAGCAAGTTCCTTGCATAGTTTTTCCATCCAGATGGTAAATAAAACTAGTATGATAGCAGCCAGTTACAGTTTTTTGCTTTGCGACAAATTGCAAGAAAAATCTTTTTTACATCTCAGAAAACACTGATCATAACCACTACAGCAGATGAAAACGATTTCGCGTTATTTTTTGTGAGCTGTCACAGTCATGCACCTACCGCTTTGATTGCTGTTTCGTTTCTGTTATGATGCGGAGAAGCTATGTCTCCTAAACAGTATCAAATCTGGGCACAGTATCAGTTGGATTCTTTTTGAAATTGTCCAAACGACGCTGAGAGATCAGTTTACGCTTATGAATTGCGTCAGGGTTCAATAAATGCGAACCCATATCGAAAAAAAAAACTTTCTCATAGTTAATTCTTTGTGTAAAATACGCTGTATTCTTTTTTCTGATATGCCTATAACGTCAGAACTGTTGCTTGTCCAATTCCGTGTTATATACTTTCGTGAAGTTTTCATCCGTGATTGCAGTTTTGGGAATTTCCTTTACATGGATTACATTTATGAGAAGGATGGACACGTAGGAACTCTGCTTACAAATTCTAAACTGTTTAAAATGACGGTGCAGACTGCTTAGAAACTTTCATTATCATATAAACTTCACTTGCCGTTAAAGACTTATGGCGGTAAGGTATTTCAGATCATCCATTTGAACGAAAAACGCAAATAACCGCTACAAATAACCGTAAAAAAAGGACGACCAAAAATCGGTTAATAGCAACTCCAGCTCTGAGCCAAGTCAAGAGATTTATTCCCTGACCTTCCAGGTGAAATGCCTAGTGAAGTTAAATAAACACTGTACAAAAATTACATCGACCGGAGGACCACACACAGAAGAATATGTCTAGCATAATGTACAGTCACGCATTCGATACCTCAATCACAGTAGTTTGCAATCTTGGCAATCCAAAGTAAACTGTTAACAAAGGAATTGTCCGTAATTTTTGTGTTCCCCAGAGAGGGTGCATACTTTTCTAGTAATAGGAGCGGTGCGGACCAACCAACTAAAATAAGCAGGGACCAAATTCACGAATATTAGTTAATACTTTTTCTTTGTTGAAAAATATCTTGATAGTTCCAACCATAGGCGTCCACAAGGTGGTGGTGGTGGTGGTGGGTGAAGAGGAGGCACTTGGCCTCTCTCGGAGTCTAGGGAGACCGACTTTTATACGTTACAAAATTCTCAAGTATTTCTGGCAGTGGTTGTTTGCTATTCTACCAAATCACAGAGTTCAGCATTTCGGAGAGAGGCGGAAAATACTGTGGCTTTAAGAACCACAACTTAGGGTTGATTGTCACCCGGTTAACAGGAAATTGCAGTTATTTTTTTGGTGCAGTGGCGGATTTGGAGCTGCCCAGGAGTCAAGGTGAATATGATCCTTTGCTAAACAGAGCCAAGACAATGTACCCTATGTTTTCTCTGTTGCGTACTGTTACAGCCATTATGGAGTTGCCTAAAAGGACCGGTCCAAGAGCATTGCGCAGTTTCCAGCACAACGTAAGTGTGCAGTGTACTTGCCCGACGTCCGTCCACAACTCGCACAAGGACGTCCCCTCCCACTACTGCACAACTTAATCGCCACAGTAGTTTATCATTTGTTGCGGACAGAGAAGATCCGTAGCAACTTCCTATGTTACACTGGAAAGCTGCTGTAGTACACTGAAGAACTGGGTCATGCTACATAACGCCAGTGTTTACATGTATTCAACTATGGGCCCAAAGGCATCATCAACAAGAGAGGGCTAAAGTGTAAAAATTTTAAGCTCGCAAAACCTCTCCTCTCCAGTAAATGAAACCTTCCCAACAGTTGTATGTGGTGCAACGGAGCGCAACATGCAGTCACACGTACGAACCCTGCAATTCATTTAGCATTACAGCACAATAATGTATCGAAGTGGGAAGGAGGAGGACGAGGTGGTTTCGTCTCGCCCCATGCTTGACTATTAAAAGTTGATTCCACTAGCTAATTAAGGGCGGTTGTAGGAGGTTTTCCACCTCGTCTAGCTCTGAGTTACGTTTTACTCAAACAAGCCATAAAACACAGCTCCCAAAACACATTTTACTCATGCCATTTTGTCAAAAACTGTGTACAAAATATAGCTTGACTCTTACACAGAAGATTACAGCAACCAGCCACATTATAAAATGCTATTTATTTGTTTAAACTGCCCCGTTACCGGTTTCGAACCGATAGGTTCACCTTCACACGGTTAGGTCACGTTTGTTTCACCACTTGACGAAACTTCCTTGGGGTGGGAATGCCTTACAATCAAAAAAAGATATGAGACAACGTCCTTTTAATTGTAATTGTGCCTCACGACGATTTTTAAGTGATGTAAACAAATTATCTGACCAGGAGACGGTTTTAAATCGTCTAGGGACCAACAGATATGGTCGTGAGCCCAGGAGAGGCTTTGCAATCGATGTCGTGCTGTTAACAAAGGCACTCGCATCGGTCGTCTGCAATAGCCCGCAACGCCAAATTACGCCTCAGTGTGCTAACGGATACGTTCGTCATACATCCCACACTGATTTCCGCAGTTATTTCACGCAGGACTGCCTGTCTGTTAGCACTGACAACTCTACGCAAACGCCGCTGCTCTCGGTCGTGAAGTGAAGGCCGTCGGCCACTGCGTTGTCTTCGATGAGAGGTAATGCCTGAAATGTGGTATTCTCGGCACACTCTTGACACTGTGGATCTCGAAATATTTAATTCACTAACGATTTCCGAAATGAAATATCCCACTCTTCTAGCTCCAACTACCATTCTGCATTCAGAACCTGTTACTTACCGTTGTGTAGCCATAATCCCGTCGGGAAACCTTTCCAATGAATCACTTTAGTACAAATGACAGTTCTGCCAATGAACTGCCCCTTTATACCTTGAGTACGCACTACGATCACCATCTATACATGTGCATATCGTTATCCTATGACTTTTGTCACCTCTCTGTATCTAGGCGTAACCATCCTGGGCAACCTAGTGGAATGACCACATAAAACTAATTGTTGGAAAATCAGTGGAGAGGGAGAGACCTGACGAAGGTGGGCGTGTTGCGTCACCGGATCGTTTATTCGGTACGCGAGCATTACGGAGGTGCTCAACAAACTACAATGGTAGACGCTACAAGAGACGCGCTGGAGTCAAGGAGAGGTTTACTGCTGGGATTAAGAGAGCGTATATTCCAGGAAGAGTCGGGAAATATATTACTTCCTCCCACATACGTCTCGCGAAATGGCCACGATGATAAATTCAGTGAAATTAGAGAGCTCATACAGAGGTTTGATGACTACCATTCTTCCCATGCGCCATTCGTGGATGGAACAGGAAAGGGTGGTAAAGACAATAGCATCAGACAGGCCCATCATCACACACGTGAAGTGCTGGAACGGAAAGATATACGTGTTTGTTTTTTCCGTGTGCTGTACGAGATTGGAATAATAAAGAATTATTGTGAAGGTGGTTAGATGAACCCTCTGCCAGGCTCTTAAATGTGATTTGCAGGGTATCCATGTAGATGTGGCTTCTACAGTACAGACGTCTTTAGGCTTTGGTGGGGTTGACGGTTTCATTCTGGGCACCGACGTAACTGTCTTCTTCCGGTGTTCCTATCAGTGGGCTAGTGTGTTCTCGATGGTTCGACTCCCATTAGAGGTCTCCCAATAGTCTGGCCGGAATCCAGGCAGTGATCACAGACAGACCACTGCTGGGAACACCTCATGAAGACTGGACCAGTTGTCGAAATACAGCGTGGTTGTAATTAACTTTCGATACTTGAGAGGACCCCTCATGAAAAAACTAGGACAATGAAACTTGAATTTTGATGAGGACTGGGTCCACAGTTTTCGTGAAATTTTTAAATGAAGCTATTCCGCTTGAGGCTGTTAAAATATTATTTACTGTGATTTCAGTTTCGAGACATGGTCCTTTTCGAGTATACAGTAAGCAACTAAAATACGTGTCATCACAAAACTGACAAACGTTGAAAACAAAACGTTAGGTCTGACTATACGTCAGACACACAGTATAAGGTTTATAACGTTAACTGTGGGGGAACTTAGTAACTTTTTTTATAGGGCAAATTAGTAGAAGTTTTAACATTCGTTTTAGAGAACGCACTAACACCAGTAACAATAGTTGATCGTCATTTGAGATTCATATTCGGACGACTAAACACAAGTTACTCTAGATAATATACAGGGTTATTACAAATGATTGAAGCGATTTCACAGCTCTACAATAACTTTATTATTCGAGATATTTTCACAATGCTTTGCACACACATACAAAAACTCAAAAAGTTTTTTTAGGCATTCACAAATGTTCGATATGTGCCCCTTTAGTGATTCGGCAGACATCAAGCCGATAATCAAGTTCCTCCCACACTAGGCGCAGCACGTCCCCATCAATGAGTTCGAAAGCATCGTAGATGCGAGCTCGCAGTTCTGGCACGTTTTTTGGTAGAGGAGGTTTAAACACTGAATCTTTCACATAACCCCACAGAAAGAAATCGCGTGGGGTTAAGTCGGGAGAGCGTGGAGGCCATGACATGAATTGCTGATCATGATCTCCACCACGACCGATCCATCGGTTTTCCAATCTCCTGTTTAAGAAATGCCGAACATCATGATGGAAGTGCGGTGGAGCACCATCCTGTTGAAGGATGAAGTCGGCGCTGTCGGTCTCCAGTTGTGGCATGAGCCAATTTTCCAGCATGTCCAGATACACGTGTCCTGTAACGTTTTTTTCGCAGAAAAAAAGGGGCCGTAAACTTTAAACCGTGAGATTGCACAAAACACGTTAACTTTTGGTGAACTGCGAATTTGCTGCACGAATGCGTGAGGATTCTCTACCGCCCAGATTCGCACATTGTGTCTGTTCACTTCACCATTAAGAAAAAATGTTGCTTCATCACTGAAAACAAGTTTCGCACTGAACGCATCCTCTTCCATGAGCTGTTGCAACCGCGCCGAAAATTCAAAGCGTTTGACTTTGTCATCGGGTGTCAAGGCTTGTAGCAATTGTAAACGGTAAGGCTTCTGCTTTAGCCTTTTCCGTAAGATTTTCCAAACCGTCGGCTGTGGTACGTTTAGCTCCCTGCTTGCTTTATTTGTCGACTTCCGCGGGCTACGCGTGAACTTGCCCGCACGCGTTCAACCGTTTCTTCGCTCACTGCAGGCCGACCCGTCGATTTCCCCTTACAGAGGCATCCAGAAGCTTTAAACTGCGCATACCATCGCCGAATGGAGTTAGCAGTTGGTGGATCTTTGTTGAACTTCGTCCTGAAGTGTCGTTGCACTGTTATGACTGACGGATGTGAGTGCATTTCAAGCACGACATACGCTTTCTCGGCTCCTGTCGCCATTTTGTCTCACTGCGCTCTCGAGCGCTCTGGCAGCAGAAACCTGAAGTGCGGCTTCAGCCGAACAAAACTTTATGAGTTTTTCTACGTATTTGTAGTGTGTCGTGACCATATGTCAATGAATGGAGCTACAGTGAGTTTATGAAATCGTTTCAATCATTTGTAATAGCCCTGTAGAAAACTCTCTAGAAATTCTGCACAGAATCGGAAAGGAAGACAGTTTGATTATTTAGAAAATATTCATATTTATAGGGCATTTAGAGACCAACATGAATACATTTTGAATGAACAGGACGAACTTAAAAATATGTGATTCTTAGATTGATTCAGGAAATTCTTATAAGCTCGTGTTTCTTGATACTATTAACGTCAACCACGTTAACCCTGGCAAATATTCTAGACCACGCTACGTTTATTGATAATTAACAACTACCCGTTTGTTTCCTGCATCGTATGTTACTTGATTTTTATCAGACTCCGATTGCTTGCACTTGGCTTGCATGCGTGAACCGCTGCTTTCGTCCATACCTGCGATTTTAAACCCTATTCTATACTTATATTTCAGGGGTTTCATTGTGTCTTAATAGTAGATCTTTTTATCTAGTTTAATATACATTCTCAGTATCATTCATTGATTTCGTTTCTATTGAACATATATTTCTGTTGCTTTTCTCCTTTCTGAGCACAAATTTTACAAACATATCAACTCTATATGCTCGCATCTTTGCATTCTAAGCCTCATTCTCTTTGTATGTTTATATCTTTGCGACCACTGCGACCCATCTACCACGCATGTAACATGGAAATTTTGACTTAAATGTTTGTCGTATATGGTATATTTTCGACAACTTCATAAAGTGTGCTCGCATTGTGTATGGAACAGCGGATAAATTTACACAATCACATGTATTGGTGTTTACACTGCTGGGAACTATGTTCCAGCACGTCACAGCTTCATGTTAGTGAGTCAGTTACAACATCCCACGTAAGTATCTTGCAAATTTTCATTTTTCAACGTTTGTCAATTTTGTAATTAAATATATTTTATTTGGTGACTGCTTTCAGAATGCTTGAAAATTGTCATGTTTCGAAACTGAAATTGCAATAAATAATATTTTAACAGTCTAAAGTAGAATAACTTTATTTAACAATGAAACTTGGTGGAAACATCTGTAAGGACATGCGAAACAGAAATCACGAATAAACCACTGAAAGAAACACATTTTAATTTCCACATGAGAGGGTAACATTTGTTGATTGGGTATGATGTTTAACTTCTAGGTTGCAAACGTTGCACAATGTGACGGCCATCTGCATCCATTACAGCCTGGAAGCGCACTAGAGACTGCTCTACAGCTACCCAAAACATCTCAGGAGGAATGTTGGTTACCTCCCTCGCTCTGCTGATCAACCTCCAACGCGTGTCAGTTTCCCGTTGATAAACCCTGTTCTTTGGTAACCCCATGCCCAGAAATCAAACGGTTTCCAATCTGATGATAATTGTGGGCACGCAGCTTGGAATAACCGGTAATTTGAACTTCCGAATCGTGTTCTTCAGCCTTCTTCGTATACTCATAAAGAGCAGCAGCATTATTGCTGTTGTTTTGATACAACAGCTTTATGGGTAAAGCCCTGCTCACCCTGTCCAGACAGATGTTGACTGACTGCAACTGCAATGCACACTGATGCTTGTGTTACAAGCCTATGTCGCCACACCATTACAGGTGCCTAACGGTAAGTCATGTCACTAGCACTCCTAACAACGCAAATCCTGCAACGTACAGTCTGACCATCATTCCTGTAAAATTGGGTACCCATACTGTAAACACTTTGCCACCTACACTGACTCAATTAGCGAAAATTTAATTCTAAGTACCCTGTATTGTGCGCAAAATGCGATCGTCAATTAGGATATGAGCCCCAAATTATACCATCAACATTAGTTCTCACACGGTTTGTAAAAAATTAAACGTTATCCTTAAGCACACCTGATTGCACACAAAATGGTCGAGGATTAAATTTGAGCTACAGTCATGTTCAAATGGCTCTAAGCACTATGGGACTTAACATCTGAGATCATCAGTCCCCTAGACTCAGAACAACGTAAACCTAACTAACCTAATGACATCACACACAGCCATGCCCGAAGCAGGATTCGAACCTGCGACCGTAGCTGCAGCGCTGTTCCGGACTAAAGCGCCCAGAACCGCTCGGCCACAGCGGCCGGCTACAGTCAGGTTACCGCAAGAAAAATAACTGCTAAATCAGCTTGTCCGAAAAACAACAGCGCAGAAAAAAGTCACGATCTCAAGAAAGACGATCCACGTGCAGTGTTACAGGAAACAGTGTTATCGGGGAAATGTGAAAATATGGTGGAGAAAATATGTATAAAGAAACTCAATTAACAAGGAATTTCACGTTATGTAACATTCAAACTGCTTATTCACAAAAACAAAGTGAAAACTGCCGACTGATGTGGATACGAATAAATGTGTTCCTTCAGTACTTTTTACATGTTTCCTCTACGGATCCATACAGAAAATTGATACTAATCATTCCATTATTTGTATCCATAATGTGACCCTATTGTTTGGTTCCTAAAAAACAAATTTATATCTTTTTGGGTTTCCGTACCTCTGTCTGTCTGATTGTTGAGACCACTTTTCCTCAGGAACTAGTAGTGGTATGAAGTTGAAATCTATTTCACATACTGGGGTCTACGGTCTCTCGAAAGTGTAAAAAATAAATAAACAAAAAGTCAAGCTTCTAAGACCTAAGTCAATGCAATCAATATACACGGCCATTGTCACATATTTCAATACTCTCAAACTCATTCATCAGAACCTATAGGGTATTTCCCGTTGATCTAGAATCATAAAATTTGTTAAGAAGTAAGGATTCACAGTACAAATAAAGGGGAAAAACTCGACAATTTTTTTTGTAATTATATCATATAAAAATATTTTTGCCGTTTGTTGTCCTTCGGTCTGTGTGTCAGTGAGTCAACAGGTAGTGGCTACAAGTTGACATTTATGTCAGGTAGTAAGATCCACAGTTTCTTTGCGGTGTAAAAAATTTAAGCTTCTAAGTTGGGTTGGGTTGTTTTGGGGGAGGAGACCAGACAGCGAAGTCATCGGTCTCATTGGATTAGGGAAGGATGGGGAAGGAAGTCGGCCGTGCCCGTTGAAAGGAACCATCCCGGCATTTGCCTGGAGCGATTTAAGGAAATCACGGAAAACCTAAATCAGGAAGCTTCTACGTCAGTGCAGTCAAAAGATATGACTGTCTGTAAAGAGCCCTTTTTCTTAGGAACAGATAGAGGTACAACGTTAAAATTTATGTCAAATACTAAGGTCTACGGTCCCTTGGAGGTGCAAATAATTTAAGCTTCTGAGTCAATGCAGTCAAAAGATACGGCCCTATGTGACATAGATTTTGATACTTGCACCTCACTCATCAAAACCTACAGATGAACTATCCATTTACATGCCAGGCCTGGTGATCTAGCGATAAAGCGCGAGGCTGGAGACCGAGAGGACGCGGGATCGAATCTCGGTCGAACCATGGACTTTTCAGTCTTCGTTACAAACCAGCCTTCACCTTTCAACGATTTGAGGTGTCACCAGGCACAACAAGTGGTTAGTATTCTACCTAAAACTGTAGGTCCCTTTTTCCGCTTGGATAACTGGGGTATGTTAGGTTGAAATGGCTCTGAGCAGTATGGGACTTTACTTCTGAGGTCATCAGTCCCACAGAACTTAGAACTACTAAAACCTAACTAACCTAATGACATCACACACATCCATGCCCGAGGCAGGATTCGAACCTGCGACCGTAGCGGTCGCGCGGTTCCAGACTGTAGCGCCTAGAACGGCTCGGCCACTCCGGCTGGCGGTATGTTAGAAACAACCTAGTCGCCGATGTGGCGTCCAATACAAAGACTTGTATCAGGCCACGATTATTACCTATATACATAATTAAGTTTGCACAGAACCTACAGAGCGAGAGTACTCGCACTTGTCTTTTTTTTTTTTTTTTTTTAATTAGTGAAATAGCTAGGTGTTCCACAAACAGATTCCTATGAATACTCATGAAAGGTATTGAAACAAGGTCAAAGCATTGTTTTGGACCAGGAGGGGTTGATAGTACAGACGAAAAAGGAAAAATTATTTATAATTTTCTTGTCCACTACCTAATTGCTTCACAGAAATGGAAAAATTGGTGACTTCGATCCATCGCATATATTCCCACCTGGGAAGCTACGCCGTCATTTATCTACATCTACATGGATACTCTGCAAATCACATTTAAGTGCCTGGCAGAGGGTTCATCGAACCACCTTCACAATTCTCTATTATTCCAATCTCGTATAGCGCGCGGGAAGGATGAACACCTATATCTCTCCGTACGAGCTCTGATTTCCCTTATTTTATCTTTGTGATCGTTCCTCCCTATGTAAGTCGGTGTCAACAAAATATTTTCGCATTCGGAGGAGAAAGTTGGTGATTGGAATTTCGTGAGAAGGTTCCGTCGCAACGAAAAACGCCTTTCTTTTAATGATGTCCATCCCAAATTTCGCGATAATACAAAACATGCTGCCTTTCTTTGAACTTTTTCGATGTACTCAGTCAGTCCTATCTTGTAAGGATCCCACACCGCGCAACAGTATTCTAAAAGAGGAGGGACAAGCGTAGTTTGGGCAGTCTTCTTAGTAGCTCTGTTACATTTTCTAAGTGTCCTGCCAATGAAAAGCAGTCTTTGGTTAGCCTTCCCCACAACATTTTCTATGTGTTCCTTCCAATTTAAATTGTTCGTAATTGTAATTCCTAGGTATTTAGTTGAATTTACGGCTTTTAGATTGGACTGATTTATCGTGTAACCGAAGTTTAACGCGTGGCCGACACCCTCCCCTCGGCGCCCGATCTCGTCTGGTTAGTATGGCCCACGGTACATGACGGACCCATCCAGCATCGACTAAAGCTATGGACACGTGTTCTTACTGCTGCTAATAAACTAGCAGCAACATCGTAAGAGACGTTTGGCAACCCTGACTGTCCACTTATTTCTGGGTGTGGCCCCAAATTATGCTAAGATCAATTTTCATCTTAGATGTGATACGGAGGTAGTAAATTTGATTTTGTGTCCCCAGAAATGTCGTCCTTAAGAAAAGTTACGGCTATTCTTAATCTTAACGGTCGAAAGATATTTCACCATTAAAGCAATGAAAGTGTTCCCAGGTACCAGAGACTCGCTGGCTTAGTGCTCCTACACGTCAAACGAAGGTTGCGCAGTCAGTCCATAATTCGTTGGAGAACTAACACATTTTGAGTCAGTTGCTTTCAGTCATTTTTGATTCGGTCGCAAGCGACCAGTACGAAATTCATTAACATAACCATAAGATCTGGTGTTGCGTAGACGGAAAATTGAGATTTTGTATGTCTATCCTTGTGACTGGAGATGTGAAGGACTTTGGCCGCTCACTTCTGTAATAAAACACCTACAGCCTTGTGGAAGTTGATAGTTGGAGAGACATCATCAATGTTGCAGGTAGTCTAAAAAACCAGTTATGGATGTTGGCCACTGATGAATCGTCCATGGTGTTAACCCCATCTGCGTCAGTTACCACCTGAAGATGGTGCACAGAAGCGCCGAAACTGGTAGCCATACAATAAATAACGTCGTGAAGACCGCTGTATGTCTCCCATTTTATTACATAATGAGTTTTTGTTATCTTCAACTTTGTACTATTGTCGCGGGCTTATTATTTTGCAGAAGTCAGAGCAATCTCATGAGTGGTCTAATAGAAAAATCTGCCGCCAGTTTTATCACATCTGTCACTGGAAGTGACCGTCTTTGACTTGCAGTCCAGGCACCACCTATTTTACTGCTGGAAATAACTGAATACTATCGTAAACGAGGAATGTTTCCCGTCTGATATCACATGCACATAATACTCCACCTACGAGAATGTGTGTGTTGACCATTCAGCTGCAAAGACCACGGACTGGACTTCTCTATCTAGTTACTATGAACTATAACTGCAAACAACATTAGCGCATATCACTTTCTGCAAAGTATTTGTTATCCTATTACGAGGAGGTATAGAATACTGACAAAATCTGTACTGAGAAATTTTGAAGTAATTATTTCCTCTTCCGCAGGTTCCCAATGTACATGGAAAAACTGAGATATACATTTGTATTCGTGTCAGAGCTGTAAATATACTTTTGTTGCGACTGCCGACGACCAATTTTTATGCTGTCAAGTGTACAAGAACAAGCTACTTCTGCAACAAATATCATTCTATGGCAAAGACCCAACACACCGAGAACAACATTGGAAAGTAAATGTGGGCTATCGGCTGCTCGTGCAGTCGTCGTCTGGAATGTAGGCGCCGAGTTTCGCTCACCGTCCAGGCAGTGAAGAATTCAAGGCGGTCTCTTCCGGCGGCAGTTGCGAAAGCGGGAGGCGGCCTCGACGGTACCAGCCACCAACTTCCTCCCGACAGCGCGCTGCCGAGTCACTTGATTGCACAGGCTACCCCGGATCTCCACTTCTCACTACCATCGAGTCTTTATGTAAGAGTCTCAACTATTTAGTTACAAGATCTCAGGTTGGTACTATACCTTGAGTGTAAACTGGTCAATAGATAGCCGGTTGCTTAAAAGAGCCTGCGAGCCGATTGCCTTATGTATACACCAGTTTTGTATCCAGCTGCGGCGGTCTACTCGACCGTTCATTCCATTTTTCTAAAAGGGCTACCTCTTTCAGCACATCAGCTTTTGCTCAGATCAGGCTAACAAGCGTCGTGCAGTGTGTTAAGGAGATTGGCTGTGCCTTACCGAGATCACTGCTGCAGAAATTACTACTCTGGCTACTAAAAAATAAAAAAATAAAAAACTGACTAGAACGTGAAAGATGGTTTACACATCATTGAGCATTACTACTCATCTTTGCACTGCATGTGCTGTGACCTGGACTTATTCCAACCTCAGAACCCTATCTCCAAGCCTCCTACAAGGGCCTATTCACATACACGGGTTGGACAAAAATATGGAAACACCGTGAGAATTTTCAAATAACTTACGGGTTTGCTGCCGGGTGACGTCGTCGAACACCGCCGATATTTCGACCGGAGCACACCCTGCCATTCTCAAGGCACAAATGCAAAGGAAGAAAAAAATGTGCAAGCAAATTTAATATCTCGGTTCAGATGTTCAATCCATCCGAATACTCAGTTCACTATGGAGGTGGAAAAGAATGGATGCCTTCCCTTTCTTGATGTGTTGGTCAAAAGGAAGACTGATGGTACGTTGGGAAATTCTGTTTATAGGAAGCACACCCACACTGACTTGTATCTGCGAGCTGATAGTTGTCACCATCCAGCTCAGCGTGAAGGAGTACTTCGCACCTTGGTTCACAGGGTCCACGTTATCTCAGACCCTGTAAGTTTGGCAGCTAAGCTAGCACATCTCCAAGTCACCTTTCGTCAGAATGGTTATAGTGAGAGGCAGATCAAACGTGCGTTGCGCCATCAGCCTTCTGTGCAACGGGTGAGTGACGATAGCAACGAAGTGGCACCTAAGTCTACGGCCTTTTTGCCTTACGCAGGAAGCATTTCCAACAGGATTGGCCGTATTTTGCGGAAATATGATGTGAAATGTGTTTTTCGACCACCTTCTAAGATTAAGGCCCTGTTGGCGTCCGTAAAAGATGATCTTGGTTTGCGTAAGGCTGGGGTCTATCGTATTCCTTGCAGTATTGGTCAGACAATCAGGACTGTGGAAGACCGGTGTATTGAACACAAGCGTCACACACGCTTACAACAGCCGAGCAAATCCGCTATTGCAGAACATTGCCTTGACACCGGTCATCCTATGGAATACAACAACACGGAGATTCTGGCTTGCACGTCCAGCTATTGGGATAGAGTTATTAAGGACGCTGTTGAAATCAGACTATCAAGCAACCTTATTAACAGAGATGGTGGAGTTTGTTTAAATGCTGCTTGGAATACGGCTGTCTCTCATCAAAAAACAGAGGGACACAATTAGTGCTACCTCACCTGTTGATTAATAGTAACTATCGGTATTTCTGATGATGGTTATCTTTGGTTGTGTTGACACTTGTTCTGTGTGGTGTCTTCCTTGTTTCTCCTCTGTGAACCGAGGTATTAAATTTGCTTGCACATTTTTTCTTCCTTGCATTTGTGCCTTGAGAATGGCAGGGTGTGCTCCTATCGAAATATCGGCGGTGTTCGACGACGTCACCCAGCAGCAAACCCGTAAGTTATTTGAACATTCGATTCGCCGGGAAAAGTTAAGGTCTCACCGTGAGAATTGCTTGTCTGAACATAAATGCAGATCCTAGCATAGCCTGCAGGTTGCGCTGTTGTATTTGACAACGAACGGCACCTTTGCAATGTCCTCTATACTTTTTAAGTGTCAGAAGTTATCACAACACTATACTGTGTTGAGTGTGCAATTAAAAATGGTTCATCAAATGGCTCTGAGCACTATGGGACTTAACATCTGAGGTCATCAGACTTAAAACTACATAACTTAACTAATCTACAGACACCGCACACATCCGTGCGCGAGGCAGGATTCGAACCTGAAACAGTAGCAGTCTCGCGGTTCCACCCTGAAGTGCCGAGAACCGCTCGGCCACTGCGGCCGGCTGAGTGCAATTATGTCAGAGTTAAGTGAATTTGAACGTGACCATATTGTTTGTTCTCCTATGGTCTGTGCTGAAGTAATCAAGGTAGCCAACGTATTTTGTGTTTCAAGAGGCACCGTATCGAAGGTCCATACCGCATATAGGGAAAACGGAAAATCATCCACTACGTCAGAGTTTCCCAAACTGTATTAGGCAGAACACAGACGTCCCGCGGAAGTTGGTAAGTACTCCGTGAGCACTTAATAACATGGCGTTTTTTCGACATTTTGACGATAATATGTTTTAAAATTTTATTATGATTTCTGTGTTATTAGTTATGATTTAAATTTTAAGTAATCACTGAATAAAATAAGTTATCCTCTTTTTTAAAAAAATTATCTTCAAAATAAACAAGATCTTCCATCAAAGTACTAGGATTCTCTAAGTGTTCCGTTAAGTCATAACGCGCATGAAAGTGTTGAGTGATGGCGACAGACGGTCAATGAAGACGATTACGACAAAAAATAAGAGGACGACAGCTGCAAAAGTCACTGCAGAACTAAACATCGCACTTGCGAACTCTATTAGCACCAAAACAACACTTAGGGAGCGCCATAAGCTGCGAATTGCATAGCGAGCTGGAATTCCAAAATCACTCATCAGTGATACAAATGCCCGTGGCAAACAAACCTGATGCCGAAACCATAAAACCTGCACTATGGAGCAATCGAAAAAAGTCATTTAGTCGGATGGATCTTTTTTCACACTATTTCCAGGCCGGCCGGGGTGGGCGAGCGGTTCTAGGCGCTACAGTCTGGAACCGCGCGACCGCTACGGTCGCAGGTTCGAATCGTGCCTCGGGCATGGATGTGTGTGCTGTCCTTAGGTTAGTAAGGTTTAAGTAGTTCTAAGCTCTGGGGGCTGATGACCTAAGAAGTTAAGTCCCATAGTGCTCAGAGCCATTTGAACTATTTCCAGCTTCTGCCAGAGTTTAAGTCCCAAGAGTGAAACACGGCGGAGGTTCAATGATGATATGGGTAGCCATATCGTGGTATTCCAAGGTCGCATTACTGCCAAGGATCATGTGATAATTTTGGCTGATCACGTCCATCCCATGGTAGAATAGTGATGTGTTGCAAGACGACAGTGCCTCTGTTCACACAGCTCGCATCATACGTGACTGGTTTGTGAGCACGCGGATGAATTGTCGCATCTTCCTTGATCACCAGATCGAGATATTATTGAGCCTTTGTAGGCTACCGTCAAGAGAAAAGTGCGTGATCGCTAACCATCTCCATCATCGTTACCTGACCTTCCACTATTTTGTAGGAAAAATGGTGTAAGACTCCCTTGCCTTGATAGCCATACAGGACCTACATTTGTCCATTACGAGACGACTAAAAGCATTTGAATGCCAACGGTCTTCCTACTCCGTATTAAGCACGGTAATATGTTATATTTTTGGCTACATATTTCGTCCAACCCCTGTATCCAAAGCATTACTAGAATTAAAAGGAGTAGAAAAAGCCAGAAAAAATCCTACAGTAACCAGGATCAAACCTCGTATATTTAGATTTCTAGACTGACAATTAAGGCTTAGCTTAATGACTTACATGACCTACAAAACTGATTCCAATGTCATGTGGTGGCCTTAGGACGTAAGACAAGTAAGGTTCTACATTGCGTTTCCATAATATGGATATAGATTTTTTGTGATAAGAACGAGCAGTCTAAAAGTGCCTGTAAGCCTGATAATGGCTGTGAGTTGATTTTACTTCATACTGACTCTTACGGTTTGGATCTATTTAGTACATCTACTTAAATATTCCGTAAACTACTGTATAGTCCAATGCGTAGGATACTTCGTACCAAAACTAACGACTTTTTCCTACTCATTCGCGTGTGAAGCGATGGAAAAATGAGTCGCTACGCCTCAGCAGCCACCCAAACCTTTTATTTTATTCTCGTGGTCTCTACGCACAATATACAGGGCGTCCGTGAAGTCTCGCTATCATTTCAAAAAAATCTTAACTTGGAAACTATTAGAGATATAGAATAGTGATTTTTTAAAACGTTTAGCAAATATCATAGTTCTTTTTCTTTGTCCTTTGTAGCATAACTGATTTCGATTGCATCAAAATGGCGGCCAACCAGGAGAATGTGCAATGTGTCATCTGGTATGCTGAATCCAAATCTGTGACTACGGTACTGCGGAACTATTGACGACAGTATCGATAGGCACCGCTGGCAAAAACAAGCATTCTGAGGTGGCTCAAAAACTTTTAACTGACGGCTGTCTCTAAGACCTTCCTCGAAGTGGACGTCCCCGGTGTCTCAAGTGCGTGTTGCGTGAGTGAATTTCAACCCATCCCCCTGAAACCAATCCGTCGCACATCACGCGAATTGCAGGAAGCAAGATGAATTCTCCATAAAGTATTCTCCGCATTGCCCCGCAACGTGATATAGGTCACTGTAAGACATTTTAATGAATAGTTAATTCCTGTTAGGTGCTTAAAGTTTATTATTCTTTCGTTCTATAAGCTTATTTCGGCGTTATTGCCATTTCCTAGTACAACCCGCAATCATTATACACAGAATAAATGTCGTCAATTAGATAGTATTTTACGTACGATATATACGAAGGGACACTTACGTTAAGTTGTTTATAAGGTATGGTTCAAATGGCTCTGAGCACTATGGGACTTAACATCTTAGGTCATCAGTCCCCTTGAACTTAGAACTACTTAAATATAAGGTATGTACATACTGCATTTGTGTCTGGTCACTACGTCCTTGCTCTCTTAGACTATGAACAAGTATGTAGTTTTCAAAAGATTTGACAGTGGTTTCTATTTTGACAGCTTATTAACTTGATCCAGGTTTACATACGTTAAGTCGTTGTAATAATGGATTTCTATATGCTTGTAATTTTCTTGCTGTCATATTATGAATAATTACGTATTTTTCGTAAGCAAGAATAAACTTTAAGCAGCTAACAGGGATTAACTATTAATTAAAATCTCCATAAAGTGTTAAATTAGCGGTTACGCCTTTTTGTGTACAAAGTACAAATTATCCAAGCGTTGCTTTCAAACAATCGTCCTCTGCGGTATGCATTCACGTGCTTCATGCTAGACACCGTAGAGGGTGACAATGACTACCTGAAAAAGTGCCATTTTCAGTCGATGCAACGTTCCACATTTCTGGAGACATGGACCGGCACAACACAGAGATTTGGGGCTCTGAAAACCCCGCACAATATATGTGGAGACATCCGTGACAACACGAAGCCCAATGTCTGTTATGACCCAATTTCTTCGGTGAGAAAACAATAACGGGAAAAGTTTACCTTTTCATGCTCGAGCAGTTCCTGCAACCACAGACCGCTGAGTTGCAGCCGTCCATCATCATCCAGAGCGATGGTGCACCCCCGCACTTGAGTTTAAACGTGTGGGATGTGCTAAATGACACATTTCCTGAGAGGGGCATGGGTCGTGATGGTCCTAATGCTCTCCCAATGTCACGCGTTTATATTTCTTTTTGTGGGGTTACGTCAAGGATACCGGTCACTAACATTGCTATCCTTCGTGCACAAATCAATGAAGCAATCAGCACTGTTCATGCTGCAATGCTGAGCCGTACATGGGCAGAACTCTATTATAGTCTTGACGTTCTATGAGTGATGTGACGGATATACTTTGAAATTCTGACACGTAAGAGAAAACTCTGATAGCTGTTAAACGTTTTACACCATATCACGATACTCCGTCTCTAATAGTTCCTAAGTTATGAATTTCCTTAAATAATAGCGACGCTTTATGGACACCCAGTATGATTGGATGCAGCATAACTGTTGCACAGTCTTCCCCGAATCCTGACTATATGACTACCCAACAGTATTTCACGAGAAGCATGTCTTCTTATTTTCCCTGAGCTCACTGCTACACTTTTGTTTGGGATGTACTGGTCGTTACGACCAGAGCACTGTAGTTCTGAATTCGGCGTCTGCTGACATGTCAACTTCAAGTGGATTCCAAAAGCTTCGGCTTGTGTGTGGCTTCCTTTATAAACCACTCATCTATCTCACCCTGATTGTTCAGTTTCAAATCACTTATTAGTACCGGGTGGTTACAATTAACCCTGTCAGACCCTAGCTATAACTGTGTGCATTAACTTCTACTTTTCTTCCCGATAGCAACCTGAGGTACACATTTGTGAATGAACAACCCTTTAAAACTGCGCAAGCGCTGTCAACTCTTGGAGGTCATTATGAAAATATCAGCAAGTCAATGTAGCAGTACGCAGCAGCACGTGACTGCCAGACTACATGGATATGTGTGGTTAGCTATATTCCACTGTATAATTGGATATTGTTATTTTGCATGGTAATTATTGAATATTCATTTTACTATTTATTACAATACAGAATATTGCGTAATTGGTTATTTTAATCTATAAAATAAAGTCAAATGTACAAAGTATGTTTTGGAAATGGGTACATATTTTTGTATAAATCTTGCATCTAAAACCATTTTTAAAAACATTACCTAAGAACATAAACAAAGAAAAATTTTCCTTCCTACAAAAAAAATTCAGGTCAGAAAACTTAAACTCACAGAGGTCCAGGGTGGGTTGTAATTATCATAAGGCAGCGACACTTGGTACACACGCTAATGTGTTAATGCGGAACCAATTTACAATGGAAAAAATTAGTTCCAATTTTGGCCACCAAGTGCAAATCTGGCGCTGTGTAGCATTTCGTCGACGTCTCTGTGCTCGTAAACAAATTATGTAAGCAGTGGTTAATAATAAAATCAACAGTGTGCCTTTTTCTCACTTGTTTGACCTTTATAGCCCACATGCCGTTCGGAATCCACTACATACAGAAACATTTCTATACGTCTTTCTTGCATTCACAGCACCAGATTTGCACCAGGTGACCAAAATAGGGACTAATTTTCTTCCAGGGTGATTCGGTTCCGTATGACCTTGTCAGAATATCTACCAAGTTTCGCTGCCATCCGATAATTACAGCCCACACCGGACCTATGTGAGTAGCTGAACTTTAATTATAACCACCTGGTATTATTATTATTATTATTATTATTATTATTATTATTATTATTATTATTATTATTATTAGGTATTTCAACTGTGTGACGCGCCCCAGAAGTTTGCCACTAATATTGCAATCAGTTACTATACGACTGCTTCTCGATGTTATATTTGGAATTTCACCTTACTTGTAGAGTGGTGACATTTCACTCGGCGTGGAAAAACCGTCTTAGACGCGAAGAGGTCTTACATTTCCTCGCGATAATCTAGGGATGATCATTTCCCGTAAGCAAGAGGAACGAAGGACGATTAGGGTTTAACGGACTGTCTACGACTACGACAACGACGACGACGACGACGACGACGACATCAGACACAGAGCACAAGATCGGACTGGAGAAGGAGATAGAAGGAATACGGCCGTTTCCTTTTCAAAGACATCGTCTCGACAGTTGCCTGAAGTGAACAGTTTCGTCAGAGAACAATCCGAGAATGCCGCTAGCACTAGCCGATAAATCATCGATATGATCGTATCTTTGTTACCCGTTGACAGTGTGGGACAGTGTTCAACGCTTTCGGAAATCTAGGAATCTGCCTGTTTGCTTGAATCTACTATTTGCAGTTCATCGAGTTCATCGTGGGGAAGAAAAGCTAGTCATGTTTCATTAGGGATTTTTTTTTAACGCACGCTGATTCTTTGAGAACTTCGTCTAAGTAACGTCATAATGGTTCATATAAGATATACTCTAGGATCCTTGGAGTGGGCTGTAGCTATGTTGTTTTAACCGTCTAACAAACAGGAATGTTACTGGGTCTTTCTCAGTCACACGGGGCTATTCTCTGTACGACAGATTAGAGATAAATACGAGCCAATAAAACGGGCTGATCCCGCACCGTATTTATTGTGAAATCTAACAAGCCTGATGATTTGTCCGCTCTAAGCCATCACTCATTTGTGGGAGTGTGCAAAAATCAAACAGTGGTACGGTGGTGGTGGTGGTGGTGGTGGCGATGGTGGCGGTGGTTGTCGCCACAGTGACGGATATTAGAAAAAAAATAAATAAAAAATATTTCATACTCAACTTGCTAGTCCTATTCTCCATTATGTTGGAACTTTATAATCCTTTCTCTTCTGGCCGTGAAGTGACCCCTTTCTAACTTAACGTCTTTAAAGACATGATAATCTCTACTTGAAAGGACGGGGATAGAAATATTGCAGGGTCGAGTAAAAACCCTTATTTACGGGTACTGCTTTCAACTTCCTTTCTCACAGTCGTCTAGAATATGGGTCGGTGGAGGACAGTTATTCAGCGCGAAGAATTATTCCAATCATTTAGTCTATTTACACAAGTCACATTGCGTCCAGTCACGTTACTCGAGTCTGTAAACCTACTGTAATAAGCGGCATATTTGGAATTATTTCTTCTTGCTGTGAAGACATCAAAATTTGTTTAGACAGCCATACTCCCGTGTTTAAGTAAATTAGTTACCCCAACAGTAGTTTACAGTGTTTAATACAGATGTGGTCGTGTTGAGGAACGGTGGTGTAGCGTATGGAAAAAATCGAAACGGTGATTTACTCCACTACTAGTTACGTCGTACATCTCTTCTCGTGACCAGGGGCTTGTAGCTAGTAGCACGATCAAGAACACTGTTCAGTCAGCTTCTGCAATAACTGATACGGGTGCCTGATGATTCGTTCCTATTGCACGCTTCATAGTCCGGCATTCTCTATCAGCTGATTCACTAGGTCTCCGATAGTGAGGTGCCTAGCAACTGTTTCCTACTGTAGACTTTATAGTTTGTCTTCCCCTATCATTTTATTTCATGGGTTTTCGAAAGCGTGGTGTATGTTAGGTGTTTGTCTAACATTTCCACAACAGCAACTTCAGTAGACAGTATAATCCCTTTGACGAGTTGTTCCATCTACGAGGGCGTGCTGAAAAGTAATACCTCCAAGAACTCAAAGCTTTTAGAGTCAAAATGTTATTAACATTCTAAATCTTCATTCTTCATGTCTACATAATTATTTCTCAATATAGACACCCTGGTGACGAGCGTATTTTCTGCCAACGAAAGACCAGTATGTTGTTACTCTCACCGTAGAATGTCTGACTACTGACGAAGCCACAACCTCACCTGTACTTGCACAGCTTCATCACGATCAAAGAGAAGTCTTCGAAGATGTTATTAAAGTTTAGGAAACAGATGAAATTCGGATGGGGCCAAATCGGAGTGACAGTGAACCCAAAGGGTCGGATTGTTGCAGATGTCGCAGCCCTCATAGATGGTCTGGCATTGTTATGCTGAAGCAGAGGGTGCCCCACGTGGGTTCATGAGTGGTCTGGCATTTTCATGCTGAGGGAGAGAGTGCTCCATATGCGGACGAACTCTTCGAATTCGAAACTCGATTACAGCGCGCTTTTTCTTACGCACCGACATACGCTGACGGAAAAAATCACAACACCAAAAACAAATACTGTAGAGGAATGAAATTTCGAGGACACATTTGTCTAGGTTGCATATTTAAGTTGTTAACATTGCAAGATCACAGCTTAATATAAGCCCGACATTAGCCATTGAAAATATGAAATGCTGGTACATTAATAACAGGTGTAACCACCAGAATGTTGAATGAAAGAATGCAAACGTGCATGCAGTCTGTTGCACAGGTGCCGGAAGTAAAAAAATGGCTCTGAGCACTATGGGACTTAACTTCTGAGATCATCAGTCCCCTAGAACTTAGAACTACTTAACCCTAACTAACCTAAGGGCACATCCATGCTCGAGGCAGGATTCGAACCTGCGACCGTAGCAGTCACGTGCTTCCAGACTGTAGCGCCTAGAACCGCTCGGCCACTCCGGCCGGTGCCGGTGCCTGTTGCACTTGGTCGGTCAATACAGGAAACGGTTAATTGCTGTCTGTGGATGACGCTGGCGTTGTCCAGTGATGTTCCATACATGCTCGACTGGAGACAGATATGCCGATCAAGCACGCGACGCTCTGTACAACATGTTGGGTTACAACAGCGATATGTGGGCGAGTGTTATCCTGTTGGAAAACACCTCCTGGAATACTGTTCATGAATGGCAGCACAACAGGTCGAATCACCAAACTGGCGTACATACTCTCAGTCAGAGTGCGTGGAATAACCACGAGAGTGCTCCTACTGTCATACGAAATCGCACCCCAGACCATAACGCCAGGTGTAGGTCCAGTGTGTCTAGCAAGCAAACAGTTTAGTTACACGACCTCAATTGGCCTCCTCCTAACCAACACGGCCATCACTGGCTCCGAGGCAGAACTGAAGTCGAAAATGGCACTGATTTAGGGTCAGTTGAATGCACGCTATAGGGCCTCTGGCTCTGACATGTCTTTGAAGTAACCGATTTGTAGCAGTTTGTTGTGTCACTGTGGTGCCAACTGCTGCTGCAGATGAAGGACGATGCGCCAGAGCCACACACCGAACACGATGGTCTTCCCTCTCGGTAATGCCACATGGCCATCCGGAGGCGGGACATATTGCGACCGCTCATTCCTGTGACCACTGTTGCCAGCCATTATGTGCAGTGGCTACAGCCCTGCCAAGTCTCTCAGCAGTATCGCAGAAGGAACACCCAGCTTGTCGTAGCCCTATTACACGACCTCGCTCAAACTCTGCAAGGTGTCAATAATGGCGGTTTTGTGACCTTAAGGGGGGTAGGACGTCAAACGGGCAGACTTGAAGCAGGAGAGGCATCACAGGACATTTTAATTGCCACTGTCTATACTTTTACAAATAAAGTCATAAAACTTTGTCAGCATGACCAGAAAGGATTCGGAATTTACACTCAACAGTGGAAGTTCGAAAACATTACAAAATAATTTTTTTTTACATCTGAAATTTCATCATTTTTTTCACTTACTAATGGCAGCATTTGTTGCTATAGGTACACTTTTCTTCCTAAGTAAGAGAGATTCTTCGATGAATTTTGCACAGCATATAAACCATACTCAAAGGTGTAAGAAACTCTAGAATTTTACAAATCTATTAAAAACTGTGGTAAAAATTGAGGTAATTAACTAGAAAATTTGTGTTTTTTCTAAACATGAAGTTTAAAATATAACAGCTCATTCCTTTTTCATAAATTAAATAAATTCTATAATTTCATACACCTGTAAGTATGGTTTGTATTCTGTGCAAAATTCATCGAAGAATCTAACTTATGAAGAAAAGTGTACCTATAGCAACAAATGCAGCCAATAGTAGGTAAAAGAATGATGAAATTTCACACGTAAAAAAAATAAATTTTTTCTGTTTTCGATCTTCCACTGCAATGAGTGTGAATCCTGAATCTTTCCTGGTGATGCTGACAAAGTTTTATGAATTTATTTGCAAAAGTATAGACAGTGTGATGCCTCTCCTGCTCCAAGTCGGCCCGTTTGACGCCCTACCCCCTTGAAGGCATTCTTGACGAACATCAACTCACCACGTCCAATCTCAAAGGTAACTAACGCTCACGACCGTTACAGCGTGTGTTTAAAGCAAACCTGATTTGCATCCTCATAGTAGCGCTAACAGTGCCACTCTTATGCGATTGGCGCTAAATGGTTCAAATGGCTCTGAGCACTATGGGACTTAACATCTGAGGTCACCAGTCCCCTAGAACTTCGAACTACTTAAACCTAACTGACCTAAGGACATCACAAACATCCATGCCCGAGGCAGGATTCGAACCTGCGACCGAAGCGGTCGCGCGGTTCCAGACTGAAGCGCCTAGAACCGCTCGGCCACATCGGCCGGCTTGGCGCTAAATTTGAATAGACATCCTTCAGGTGCAGAAACACGCCTACTAACTTTCGTTTATGTCTTGGTGTTGCTATTTTTATTTTCGTTAGTGTAGTTTGGTTACACACCGCCATGTTACACGGTACAATTCGGAGACCTCTAACGGCAGAAGGCTGTAAATATGTAGATATGAAGCATAAAGATGTAAAATGTTAATGTTTGTTTTATTTAAAAAGCTTTAAAAGTTTTCATATAAAAATTCGGAAGCATTACTTTTCGGCACGCCATCGTGCAATCGTTTGGTTTGTTGTTTAAAGGGACTAAACTACAAAGGTCAACAGTCTCGTACAATCGGGATCATTTCAAATCCAATTTTCTCCTTGACTCATTCCGACAGGCACCACGTCTACGATGTCGTCGCATCGTGCCTAGTTATACGACTCTGCGACGTACAGTCTGAAGTCGGTGGAGTTTCCGCATCGGTATTCCTTTCGGTGGCACATCACCCGATCATCACTCCATACTTCGGTTTCCACAGGTGCTCGTGAAAGTTAAGCTCCGCTAGCGACGCTTCCGTCTCCGTCAAATTCACAGGCCGCCAGCCGCCAGCCCGTTCACCGCACTTCTTTCACTACTTCTATGCGCTTCCGCTACTGCGCCACATGCGTTTCCTGCAGCATGGGCAGTGGGCACTCATTTCCGGTGGTGCGGTCAACCACTTTTGGTCGGCACCGTTACGCCAGTTATTCACGAGTCCACACAACAATGTAGGCTGGCGCCGTCGATACCGCGGACTGCCCCAATGATGCTTGCTGAGTGGCTACAGCCTATCGAGATCTACTGCGCGACACTAACCGTGTGGGTACGCCGGGAAATATAAAGTCTTTATCTCTCACGAATAATATGACAATTTCAGCTTAGTAACTTGGATTTCACAAAATTAAATTACAACACATATGTTACAGACTCTGGTCCACGAGTTGTAACAAAAAATAATATACAACTGAGCGACAGCAACGAAGAACACTTCACGTGTCTCAACACGTTCGAACAAACTTAACAAAACCATGTTACCGAGGGCATCGGAATGTATAGGCCCACAGCCATGTAATTCAGGATGTCGCACACGTTTACTATCATAATGATACACGCGGCAGAAGATCCTTAAGTGGCAAGGGGACCCCGCCTACTTGTCATCACCGGTTTCGTCCAAATTTATGGTATATGCAGGACTTCGCCAGAAACGAAAGTGACAGAAATGGGAGCTACAGATGGCCAAGTATCATTTTTGGAGCGGGTCAGGAGACACATTAGCCGTTTATATTAGCGTAGTTTCCAGGCAGCGGTTAGCAGACTTGAACGAGTACAGAGCGGTAATCGAATGGTTGTGGGATCGGGTCCCTAGCGGAAACTCTTTTTGATTTTCAATTTTTATGTTACTTACACAGAAAATAAACCGAGATAGTGCAGAACATATTGTTTTGATATGATGAAACCCTATGTGGAGGAGAACAGATTTCTTCTGTTCATTGACTCGTGGGGAGCACAAACAAATCCACAAGCATATGACGATTTTTTTAAAAATAATGAAGGACTGCCATCGTGCAATATTAAAGTGATTCACTCAAATGGAAACCGCTAGTGCAACCCTACGATGTCTGTTTTTATCGTCAGATAAAGAATTTGATCAAAAAGCTTCAAAACTACTATTATCTCGTCGGGAGAGAGAAAAGAAAATCACATCAAGACTGGAAAAAAATACATTCCATTATACATCGCACGCTGTCCTCCCAATATTTGGCGAAATGATGCGTTACTCGTGGTTTACTGCCAAACTTACGATGAGAAAGGACGTTTTACGAATGTAAACCAAGCTTGTTTTATAAAGAAAATTTTTCAAAAAGCATGTAATTTGAAAATTCAGCGTTTACAGTGTGTGCTAGATGCCGATAACATCACTGCTTCCCCTGTTTTTACGATGAATACTACCTCAGCACGCGTAAGTAATCAACTGTAATATAACAATAGTATCTAACTTTATACACGAAGTTCTCGTGTACACTTTACAATCCCTCCCTCGAAATTTATTTGCAATTCCAAATTTTCTTTTGCCTTCCCTTTTCACGCGTTTTATGAAAATGTTAACAAATGCAATAGATTTAACATTATTTCGGTTCATTTGCAGTTCAAGTGACGTAGAAATGGAAAATAAAAATAATTTTCTATGTAGAGACCGCCAGGGAGAGCCAAGAAGCGTTGGATGGATGGACTCCATGAAAATTTAAACCAAGTGTCAATAGATGTGGACGAATGGCGGATAGCAGCAATGGACAGAATACAGTGGAGAAGGAAACTTCTAGATGCGTGCGGTCCACTGGACCTGATCACGTAGTAGTGGTTAGAGACTGGACTCCGCAACCCTCTGATTACCGTTCTGCAACCTTCCGTTGCGCCAACCGCCGCTTCGATACTATGCTGCATAAATGGCTCATGCTTCGCGCCAAAAATGCTATTTTTTTTCCTAAGCGCTGGGCCACCTGGGGCTTCTACTTCTGTCACTTTAATTTCTGGCCAAACCCTGTATATACCATAAATTTGGACGAAACCTGTGATGAGGAGCAGGCGCGGTCCCCTTATGAGTACTTCGAGATAAGGAACTGGCGGTCGGAAAAGAACATTTGTTTTTTTTTTATTAACATACAGAATTTACATCTTACAGCAGCTGCTCAATGTGACGACTGCCAGTATCGGCTCAAGCATTACAACACAATCCGCTGACAGCATTTTAATTCTGGGTTCAAAATGATTTGGCTCCATTGCTCACACGGTTTATGACAGAGGTGTAATTGCTGCCCCCATCGATTCTCTTCACACTGCGTTTCCTGGATAACGTTGACGGATGATTACTAATTAATCCTTTGCCACATGATCCAACATTCCAAATTCTACTGCGTGGGCAATTCACTGACGGAAACATCGTCTAGCGTTTCGTGGTTTGACCGATCCAGTTCCTCTTAAGTTTCTATGCATGGCGAAAATACCTTTCCAGTAGTATGACGCCTGTTGTGAAACTTTTTTCTGTACATTGTCTCTGCATTTTCAACACAGTGCATGTTGCTTTAACGAATAATGCTCCGTCTTCAGCAACCAGTCACGGTCTGTAAACAGTGGTAAAAACCACGGACACCTGAAAAAGATGGAGTATTTTTCTCTAAGGTGGTGCTACCAACATGTACCGTTTAGGTATAAAATAATGTAAAAGATCGGATCACTTTCAAATCTCCCGCTTTACTGTACACACGACGATTGAATTGAGGGCGCTGTCGTCCGTCCATATTATAATTATGACATCACAAACCATTTTCGTCCGACTACAACAACTGCTGCCAGAAACTGGTAAGTTCGCAACTGGGAGGGCTGATTAGTACACCATGGACGCGCCATACTCTCCACTGAAGAGGACATCCTTCGTCACACAGGACAGAGTCCAGGAACGAGTACTCTAAACATTTCCCATGCCGTGGGCTCCTGCAGAGTACACAAGTCAGAGAACATTATCTCGGATATGTGCGTACAGTGATGCGGGAGATTTCAAAGTGATCCAATCTTCAGACTTATTTTTTATCCAAACGGTACATTTCCGGACATGGGGTCCAAATGAAAACTGTACCTCGTCCACAACTGCTAGAAGTCTGTAGTGAAATCGTGAAACATCCTGTATAATTTTGACAGTAAAGATGCGACACGCATTGTTCATCCTGTACCTCAAGAGTATACACGGTCTACCACCAAACCTGAAATACCGCTGAATATTGTATCACACCGACACGAGGATCTCTCCAAATGATAGTACGCCGTGGAGTGACTAGTTTGCTGCCGAGATATCGAAGCAGTTGAGATTTTGTTAATAGATCGGTGTACACTTTAACGGCTTTAAGCTGCTTAGAAGATGAAAGAGAACAATAACATAACACAGGTCAATATTCACGGTGAAAGAAATGCTATTAATATTTGGTCAAAGACTGGCGGAATAGCAGAGTTTCAGCACTCTTATACTTACTTTACAGCGAAATGGGAAAAAAATTATGGTGCCGACAAAAGTTGATCTCAGATTTTGCACATTTACTATTTTTGACGATAAGTGTCATTATGGATAGTGAATTTTTCTTTATCATAGTTGGTTACATACTTGACAAATATAAATGTAGAACAACTAACAACACTGGGGAGTTCAAAACGAATATAGCAATTACAAACGACTTACAGAGCGAGGTGGCGCAGTGGATAGCACATTGGACTCGCATTCGGGAGGACGACGGTTCAATCCCGCGTCCGGCCATCCTCATTTGGGTTTTCCGTGATTCCCCTAAATCGCTCCAGGCAAATGGCAGGATGGTTCCTTTGAAAGGGCACGGCCGACATACTTCCCAGTCCTTCCCTAATCCGATGAGACCGACGACCTCGCTGTCTGTTCTCCTCCCCCTAAACAACCCCCAACAAACGGCTTAATACATAATCCTTTCATTGCCACTGGGACGAATGTGTCCCACGGTAGATTCATTAGACAAATGCGCGATAACTACTTCACTTACAGAAAAATAACACACATGTCAATGGATAGAGCATATCTTTAACTTCCAGTTCGCATTCCGCTCCGTGCCATAGTTGTACTAAAGGGATACGGTGTCAGAACATGCCGTCAAATCAACTGCAACGTGCTGTCGCATCGATTGCGTTAGCGCCTGCAGATAGGTAACCAAATAAACAGATATGCAAAGCGGGCTGCTGTGACGCCATGCCGGATAATTCGTGCCAACGATTTCCAGCACGTACTGACATTTGCCGCCTGAAAAACGGCACCCATAGGTAGCACCTATAGTGTGAGCTAACAACTTTGAGATATACACTGAGGTATCATAAGTCATGGGATAGCGATATGCACTTATACACATGGCGGTAGTATCGCGTACACAAGATATAAAAGGGCAGTGTATTGGTGGAGCTGTCTTCTGTATTCAGGTGATTCACGTGAAACGGTTTCAAACGTGCTTATTGCCACACGACGAGAATTCAAAAATGGTTCAAATGGCTCTGAGCACTATGGGACTTAACATCTGAGGTCATCAGTCCCCTAGAACTTAGAACTACTTAAACCTAACTAACCTAAGGACATCACACACATCCATGCCCGAAGCAGGATTCGAATCTGCGGCCGTAGCGGTCGCGCGGTTCCAGACAAGCGGTTCCAGACAAGCGCCTAGAACCGCTCGGCCACACCGGCCGGCACGACGAGAATTAACAGACTCTTGAATCCAGAATGGTAGTTGGAGCTAGACACATGGGACATTCCATTTCGGAAATCGTTAGGAAATTCAATACTTCGATCCACGGTGTCAATAGCGTGCCGAGAATACCACATTACCGGCATTACCTCTCATCACGGACAACAGAGTGGCCGATGGCCTTAACGTAATGACCGAGAGCAGCGGCGTTTGCGTAGTTTTGTCACTGCTAACAGACAAGCAACTCTGCGTGAAATAAATACAGAAATCAATGTGGGACATGCGACGAACGTATCCGTTAGCACAGGGCGGCGAAATTTGGCGTTAATGGGCTATTGCGGCAGATGACCGACTCGAGTGCCTTTGCAAACAGCACAATATCGCCTGCAGCGTCTGACGTGGACTAGTGGCCATATTGGTTGGGTCTTAGATGACCGCAAAACCATAGCCTGGTCAGGTGAGTCCCGATTCCAGTCGGTAACCGCTGATGGTAGGGTTTGAGTGTTGCGCAGACCTCACGAAGCCATGGACACAAGTAGATAAACAAGGCACTGTGTAAGCTAGTGGTGGCTCCATAATGGTATGGGCTGGGTCCTCTGGTCCAACTGAACCGATCTCTGTATGGAAATGGTAATGTTCAGCCACTTTGAGATAATTTTCAGCAATTCATGGACTTCACGTTCCCAAATAAAGATGGAATTTTTGTGGATGACAATGCGCCACGTCACCGGGCTCTAAATGTTCGCGATTGGTTTGAAGAACATTCTGGACAATTCGAGCGAATCATTTGGCCACACTGATCACCCGACATGAATCCCATCGAACACTTATGGGACATAATCGAGAGGTCAGTTCGTGCAAAAACTAGTGCACGGGCAACACTTTCGCAATTATGGACGGCCGGCCGGTGTGGCCGTGCTGTTCTAGGCGCTTGTCTGGAACCGCGTGACCGCTACGGTCGCAGGTTCGAATCCTGCCTCGGGCATGGATGTGTGTGATGTCCTTAGGTTAGTTAGGTGTAAGTAGTTCTAAGTTCTAGGGGACTCATGACCTCAGATGTTAAGTCCCATAGTGCTCAGAGCCATTTGAGCGAATTATGGACGGCTACAGAGGCAGCAAGGCTCAATATTTCTTCAGAGAAACTCCAACGACTTGTCGAGATCATGCAACGTCAAGTTGCTCCGTTACGTCGGGTAAAAGGAGGTCCGACACGATATTAGGAGGTAACCCATGACCTTTGTCACCTCAGTGTACTCTATCCACTGATGTTTGTGTGTTTTCTGTATGTTTCGCAGTTTCTGTGCAAATGTCTTCTGAAACCTCCGAAGTATCTATGAATAACCCTGTATGTCTCACCCCTGGAAAACGAAACAGCGGGAAATATCTTTCATATTATTACTTCTGACTTTTTAATTAAAATAATGATGTATTGTCGCCTTTCAGAACGAAAAAAAATTGGCAGTCAAAGGGTTAATGAAAAGCGATGGTTCAAAATGGTTCAAATGGCTCTGAGCACTATGAGACTTAACATCTATGGTCATCAGTCCCCTAGAACTTAGAACTACTTAAACCTAGCTAACCTAAGGACAGCACACAACACCCAGTCATCACGAGGCAGAGAAAATCCCTGACCCCGCCGGGAATCGAATCCGGGAACCCTACCGCACGACCACGAGCTGCGGACAATGAAAAGCGATACATCGTTAATAATTACAGAGAATGTAAAAGAAAATCCAAAATTTCGATCATTGCGCTAGACCTGTTAATTGCTGCGATGCATAAGTGAAAAGTTCTGTGTAATAAGTGAAAATGAAAACTCGTGTACAGAAGGCATTTTGTGTGTTATAATTTAATAACTGTCGTTCTGTTGTCACAGTGCAGAGATTTCATCTGCGACAAAATCGAGCACCTCCAAATACCAATAACTTTCGCAGATGGTATCGACAGTTTGAAGAAAAAGGATGTTTGTGCAAAGGGAAAAGTACCGGCCGGCCACATGTACCAGACGGGAGTTCGCCATTTGTTTAAAAGTGGTCAACGGAAATCGACGGACGAAGCTGGTAGGGAGCTACAAGTGTCGCCGCCAACAGTTTGGCGTTTTTTCAATACGATGTTGACAATGAAACATTGTGTGAATTCATATGTTACACTGACTGAATCAGGAAGGCTACCTCAAAAGTATGGATTAATGCTGCGACAATGCTGGAAGCCATGGAGGAAGAAACATTTGCTGCTTGTTACATATTTAGCAACGAGACAACTTTCCACGCAAGTGGCAAGTTTAACCGGCACCATCCTTCGAATATGGCGTACAGAAAAGTCTTCGTATACAACTAAACATCAGTGTGGCTAACCGAAAGTAAATGTATTCTCTGCGATGTCAGCACAAGAACTGCACGGTCCATTTTTCTTCACTGAGCTAAGTGTTTCATTGTGTATTTGCCTCGACATTCTTGACCAATGGCTGATGATTCAGCATGATACAGAATCCACGGATTACATCTTTCAAAAAGATGAAGCAGCCCCACATTGCGAGGGAGGGGGGCGTGATTATGGTTGTTTTTTTTTTATCAACACCTTCCATACCATTGGCTTGGTCGTACTGGATATGAGGGCACTGTTTCTGCTCTTGGCCATCTAGATCTCCGGATCGGACATCCACGGACTTCTTTTAATGGTGTTACGTGAAGCACCTTGTGCATGTACCTCCTCTGCCGAAAACAATTCCAGAACTCAAACCGCGGATTTCTCATGCGCTTGCTCCTATGACTCCACATATGCTTCCGCATGTATGTCGTGAAATGGATTATCAGTTACATATAGTCCGTGTTACCATGGGGAGTCATACGTAGAATACCCTTAAAGTACTTTTTTTTGGGGGGGGGGGGAAGGCTTTCTTTCACATTCTCTATAATTCATACCGACATATCGCTATGCATCAAATGGTTATAGCCATCTGTAGTCGCTGTATTCAATTTGGATTGCGGAATAGTTCAAATTGCTCGCCCCTAAAAATGGTTCAAATGGCTCTGAGCACTATGCGACTTAACTTCTGAGGTCATCAGTCGCCTAGAACGTAGAACTAATTAAACCTAACTAACCTAAGGACGTCACACACTTCCATGCCCGAGGCAGGATTCGAACCTGCGACCGTAGCGGTCGCTCGGTTCCGGACTGTAGCGCCTAGAACCGCACGGCCACTACGGCCGGCTGCTCGCCCCTATGCGTGTGCAGTAAATGGTAGTTGTAACCTACAGCAAAAAGAGCAAACTAAGAAGGAATTGCTCGTTTGCATTTTAAATTACTGTGCGTACACTAAAAGAGGATGTGGTCAGTAGAACATGGGTTGCTAAGGAAAATTAACTATTAAATACAACTGAATAGCTGTTTCACAAATTGCTGTATCTCGGGAGACTTCAAGAACGGAGTACTTTTTTACTAAACCTCTTCTCTTCAGAACGGTCCACGCAATCACGTCTCAATTTCCACCTGAAACAACATATGCGTGTCTGAGCACATGTGCAAGAGTGTAACTTGAGTCGGGGTTTATAAGACGCCTAGGCTCTCAAGTCGAGATCAGATTCACTGCAGTGGGAACCATAACATAGTCAGAGAGCGGCAGGTTTTTGCGCAATACAAGTACCAGAACTGTTGCCAGACAGCAGACAGGCGGTGTGGAAGCGTTCGCCCCTGCAAGAGCGCACGGCGGCCGCTCCCTGCGTGACGCAAACGGACGACGCTGCAATTTTTATAGCTTTTCACACGGCGCCCGCTCTTGGCACCAATTACGGAAAAAATTCCAGAAATGCTTCCCTCCGCTCCCAGCTGGATTCTCACCCTAAATATCGTCTGCACCGGGGTTTCAGCAACCGCCTTCTTTATGATACCAAGATGGCACTTGCTGGAACTGCCTCAAAGAAAACAACTAACTGAAAACTTCGGTAGTCTGCAGAAGAACACTAACGCTATTTGAACAAGTGGAATAATGAGATTGGTTTTACTCATGCTGCTATATAACACTTTCAAATAGGTTTGAATCTCAAAACTAGAGTAACGAATACACACGAGGAAAGCAATTATGTGCCTCAATCGTGATACACGTACAGACGGGCGGCCAAACCAGCTGCATCGTCCAATCAATAGAAAGTCGCCCGTCGCTCCACTACCTACTATTCGGTGCAGAGAGAGAGAGAGAGAGAGAGAGAGAGAGAGAGAGAGAGAGAGAGAGAGAGTGTGTGTGTGTGTGTGTGTGTGTGTGTGTGTGTGTGTGTGTGTGTGTGTGTAGGCTCTTGACATATGATCCTCTAGCATCCATTCTTAGAGAGGAGTGTGGTTAAGAATGGTTAAAGCTACCAGAATAAACTGTACATGCTCCTCACGTCATGAGACGTTACCACCTGATGGGAAATGGTTGATGTGGACGCCCATCTCTTTTAGTTGCAACAGACGTGTGGTTGCTGCAAAAATTCATGTACTATTAGCAGTGAACAAGGCTCCTTACTGTAGATTTTCGACTTGCTAGACCGTCATAGACTCAATATCTAAAACATCGTAGAAAAAGAAAGGAAGCAAAAAAAAGGAAAAAGAGGATGAAACCAGAAAGATGACCCCGGAAACTCCATGCATGGTGTTGGGGTTGGGTTCTTTGGGGGAAGAGAGCAGACAGCGAGGTCATCGGTCTCATCGGATTAGGGAAGGGCAGGGAAGGAAGTCGGCCGTGCCCTTTCAAAGGAATCATCCCGGCATTTGCCTGGAGCGATTTAGGGAAATCACAGAAAACCTAAATCAGGATGGCCGGACGCGGGATTGAACAGTCGTCCTCCGGAATGCGAGTCCAGTGTGCTAACCATCCATGCATGGTGTTGTTTCCCAGTTGTAATGGAAGAAACTAATCTTCCGGTGAAATCTGTGCAAGACAACTTTTAGTATAGCTGTCTTCAAGTTCTAGGTGCGAGTAAAGACGACAAGGAAGCGGCTGATCATTTGTTCCCACGCCTCTCTTACGTCGCTATTGAGGGCATAGCTACTTTAGCTACTCGGGCAAGCACAGTACTTGCCTAGATTGAGGAATCAAAACAGCTTCGTTCTGTATGTTGGGAAATGCTCTTGTTTCTTATATGAAGTTAGAAATACATTGGAGGGTTTCTTCCTCACTTCCGGAGAGTTTCGTCAACGAGTTCTAACGGATCTTGTCGTGACCTGACGTCGTCTCACATGCTGCAGACACGACCGAGTCAATTCCCATACTGAGAAAGGGTGGTTGTAAGTTCGTCGTTGACAGAAATTCAGTTCCAACGGCAGCCCTCAGTGACCACTCAATGACTACGGAAAGCCGGATCTTTGTCACTGGCGACAGTAATTTAAAAGGTAAGCTCCGCTAATGGTTTTTAATACTACTGCAAAACCCAGGTTGATAAGCCATGATAGGTGCTCTCTGTGACACAAGCTTAACGATGTCGCTGGCGCATGCCGAGTGTTTAGGGTACCAGTGGACTGTCGGCACTGACTATTCCACAGTTCTAGAACCCTTAGTGCACGTAACCCGTACCCAGCCAAAAGCGAGCCGAGTTCCTGGAGATGCTTGCCATTTGGCACGACCGAGACTGCACGTTCAGCTTACGGAATGTTACGGACGTGGCGAGCATTGCCCGCCATGTGTTTTGGAGGATTATCGGCGCAATGGGCGACCCCATTCTGCTCCCCTCTATGCTTTTCACTGGCCGCAGGAACTGGTTGCAACGTTCATCCTTTGTATTCTCTTTACCAGCTACCGGGGCATAAAATGTTATTGTGCACCTATTAGCAACGCTTCACCAACAGCTTTATCACTAACAACAGCTTGTAAATTAAGTTAAATGTCGCCAGGATGAATGTGTTAGGCTGTTAGAAGGCCAACCGATGCACGTAATTTTACACAAGAACACAAGACACGCCTTACGGCGAAAGATAAAGGAACTTACCGACCGAACCAAATTATTGTAGCCACGTTTCTTGTGGGACAAGGTGGCGGTAAAATTTAAGGTTCAGTACCAATGACTTCGACTACTATCAGTTGCGTACCTTATTTGAGGTTATCCTCCTCTTATTCATCATTGCTTCACATCTCTCCGTCGTCGAGGTACTGCTAACCATAGAGGGAAAGTTCGAAAATAAGGCGCGTGATGGATTTCTCTTAGGGCAATAGCGACACGAGAGGGAAAAGGATTCACTGTGCATTCAGCCTGCATCCCTCGAGGAATCATGTCTGGTGGAAGAGATCATCCCCTGCAAGGGTTGCAGTCGACTGCAAAATGTGTCTCACTTTGAGGCTAAAGTCGTCTCTCTGAGGCTATCCTCGTTTCGTTTTGAAGACTAGCGAATGTGGTAAAGACAGAGACACTCATTCGTGGGGTCAGCACAGCAGTTGATTTGGAGCCTCGTTTCGAGGACTGTCTAGGGTCATCTGCTCTGGAATCGACTGAAGAGAGTACAGCAGACGCTTCGTTGCTTATGTGAATCTTTGTCTTGCGCTATAGGGTAGAGCTGCATTGGATAGGTCAAGTGTGCATTTCATACTTGAAGCGGGCAATCGGGTGGAGCTTGTTAACGTGACTGGCGTTCTCAGCACTCTCCAGTGGCTCTTGGTTTTATTTGCCTCGCAAACTACAGTGTTTCTTTACAAACCTGGACGAGAGTAAAACAGCTGCGTTAGCTCTGTTAAAGACTGTCGACGACGAGCGGAGAAAATCGCCAAGAAAATTCTGGATTCGTCGCTGCCTTGAAGAGCGAACTGCTAGTAGAAGAACACTACACAATGCTGTACAACAACAACCTGAGGTACATATTAGTAGAAGTTATTCTAACTGCATTTTCATCCCATTTTCGGTTTTAAATTGAATGTAGTCAAAGTATAGTGCCTAATGTCAGTTTGAGCACGAACTGTATCTGTATTATCGATGTTGCATTGAATACCAACACATCTCAAGATGAGATGCGTTTCTTAATATCATTCGAATGGAAGAGGAGATTGTTTTCGAAGCCGCACGCCATCATTGAGAAGGATATTTACTGGCAAGATATAAACATTAGCCATTTCATAACCCCAGATACAGACCTACACCGAAGAGCCAAACAAACTAGCACACCTGCCTAATATCGTGCAGGGCCCCCGCGTGCACACAGAAGTTCAAAAGGCTCTGGGACTTAACTTCTGAGGTCATCAGTCCCCTAGAACTTAGAACTACTTAAACCTAACTAACTTAGGGACATCACACACATCCATGCCCGAGGCAGGATTCGAACCTGCGACCGTAGCGGTCGCGCGGTTCCAGACTGTAGCGCCTAGAACCGCTCGGCCACTCCAGCTGGCCACGCAGAAGTGACGCAACACAACGTGACATGGACTGAAGTAGTGCTGGAGGGAATTGACACCATGAATCGCGCAGGGCTGTCCGTAAATCCGTATCAGTACGAGGGGGTGGAGATCTCTTCGGAACAGCACGTTGCAAGTATCTCAGATATGCTCCATAATGCTCAAATCTGGGGAGTTTGGTGGCCAGCGGAAGTGTTTAAACTCAGAAGAGTCATTCTGTAGCAATTCTGGACGTGTGAGGTGTCGCATTGTCCTGCTGGAATTGCCCAATTCCGTCGCAATGCACAATGGGCATGAATTGATGCAGGTGATCAGAAAGGATGCTTACCTACGTGTCACCAGCCAGAGTCGTATCTAGACGTATCAGGAGTCCCACATCACTTCAACTGCACACGCCCCATCAGCTTGAACAGTCCCCTGCTGACATGCATGGTCCATGGATTCATGAGGATGTCTCCATTTGAAACAAGACTCGTCCGACCAGGCAACATGTTTCCAGACATCAACAGTCCAATGTCGCTGTTGACGGACACAGGTAAGGCGTAAAGCTTTGTGTCGTGCAACCATCAAGGGTACACGAGTGGGCCTTCGGCTTCGAAAGCCCATATCGATGATGTTTCGTTGAATGGTCCGCACCCTGACACTTGTTGATGGCCCAGCACTGAAATCTGTAGCAATTTGCTGAAGGGTTGTACTTCTGTCACGTTGAACGATTCTCTTCAGTTGTCGTTGGTCCCGTTCTTGCAGGATCTTTTTCCGGCCGCAGCGATGTCGTAGATTTGATGTTTTACCGGATACCTGATATTCACGGAACGCTTGTGAAATGGTCGCACGGAAAAATCCCCACTTCATCGCTTATCTCGGAGATGCTGTGTCCCTTCGGTCGTGCGCCGACTATAACACCACGCTCAACCTCAATTAAATCTTGATAACCTGCCATTGTAGCATCAGTAACCGATCTAACAACTGCGCCAGACATTTGTTGTGTTATACAGGCGATGCCGACCGCAGCGCCGTATCCTCCCTGTTTACACACGTCTGTATTTGAATAGGCATGGCTATACCAGTTTCTTTGGCGCTTCGGTGTATATATTTTACAGAATGTTTCATAACAGCAAAAACTTCCACTTTGTAACTTGTGTTAACCATCTGACAGACTGGCAGCCACGTTAAGATTTCTGGCCACTGGGGAAACATCAGTCGCTGGCCTTTGCTACAAGATTTGCAGCAAACATAGAACTTATTATAAATGACATCGACTTTTAAGATAAGACTTCTATTAAAGGTTTAAGAGTGACCCAGGATCCTTTCGAAAATAAAAGATGAAAAACGTTGGAAGAACGTGGACGCGAAACCGCTACCTTTCATTCACAAACTGGACCTCACAATGCTAAAAACTACCCTACTGCTTCGGCGTTAGTAGTGCTCCTCCGTGTATGACATACACTGCCTAAAGACTGCATCTAGTTTTTGATATTTAATATGCCGAGTCTTCCAAAAAGAAGCGCTTTTGATCATCATTGTGCCGTAGCACTGAAACAACATACTTTCGTAGCACACCAGCTATGACACTAAATTAACTACTATCGATATGTATTTTCCTGTCATTTTATTATAACAAATCACAGCTAAAAAGACGTATTTTCGAGGGATTTGCTGATGCTTTGAAACAGCTTATATTCGCACCACGTACTCTACCAGGGGAAAACACATCAAATAGGCCTACAATGTTTAACGCCATACAATATGGCGGTTCTTATGTTCTATTTCTTACGTGAAACAATGTCGGATCTCATTGGCTATGTTCCTCTTCAACTAGGTGAATATCTAACATGCAAGATTCTGTATTCCACGCTGAGCAGTATAGTGGAAAAGAATTCGACGTTGTAACGTCACCAGCTCTTCGTCAACGTTTCTCTGCGCAAGGTGTTCCAAACATCCAGAACCAAAATTATACGGACGGTAAAGGATCCCAACTGAGTCTTTTGAGATGAGGAACTAATGGCGGAAATTAATATTACAGGCGAAAATGGTCTTGAATGGCACGTGTTTGTAATCTGCCTACACTGTCCGTCCAAAAAGCTCCGAGACTGATTTTATTCCCGGCGTTTAAGCGACAGCTGCACAGTGAGAACGGTGGCAGCTTGAACTAACAACTGCAAACGGCACATGTGCATTCGACCAGCCAGTTGTGAGCAGGCACTGTTACGTAGCGGCCGTTCGGCCGTAATGTGCCAGTATTTTGTCCCAATTCGCAATGGGGCAACAATTTCTAAATCAAGTGTTCGAGACATTCTCCAGAATGTTTTGAAGAAGAAAGGCGTGTGTGCAAAGTTCGTCCCACACAACCATGACTCCCGAACAAAAAGGCTTGGCGTGACATGATTGAAATGCAAAATGTGGACAATTCTTTTTTGGAAATAATCATCACGGGTGACAAGACACCGTACTGTCAATACGTACCTACCACAAAACGACAAAGTGTAGAAATTCACATGAAGGGTCAACCTTTTGACGACATAACCTACATTCAAGCCAATGTGACGTGCCAGTTAAATAACATCCCAAAGCTTTTCTGACAGTTTCACATGTTTCTATGATACTCTGTGCATTGTGCTCACACTCAAGAGGTGGGAGGCAATGTAGAACATCTGAAGTATTAAATGGCCATCTTAACTATTTCTATTTTTTATTACTCCAATTTTCGAACTTCTTGGACTGACGACGTATGTTTCATAACAAACAATTGCCTGCCGCATCTACGTAATACCTTTAAAACAACACGCCGACGTCTGTGACGTGGCCACGGTGTTTACCCTCGTTTACAGCTCTTAGCTTATTGTCTAAACTGGAGTATTGCCCATTACAAGAACTTGTGTAGACTTGTATTTAATGTGTGCTACAGCAGGATGTAGTACATGGAAAACAGAACGAAAGTACAGAGAAAAAGTCACCCCACTGGAAATAATTATCTCTGTGGAAAGAACTTGCAAGAAATTAGGTCGTTCAAACCCAGAGAGAGCTAGTCAGGGTTCTTGACAAACCATTGTTCGCATAGGAATCTTTGACGAGATTGTGCTGGATCGTGGAGCAGAATTCAGTCAATAAATACCCACCAACCAGACCATGAAACACTTGCTTCAAAGAATATAGTGTGGCAAGTATTGGCACGGCTGTTTGTCTGTCATAATCAACGTTTAGAAGGAATGAGCTCAAATAATTGTGGACACAATTTTCACAGTGGAACTTCCTGGCATATTAAAACTGTGTGCTGGACCTAGACTCGAACTAGGGACCTCTGCCTTTCGCGGGCAAGTGCTCTACCAACTGAGCTGCCCGAGCACGACTCACGACCCGTCATCACAGCTTCAATTCTGCCAGTACCTCGTCTCCTACCTTCCTAAGTCTACAGAAGGTTTTCTGAAGTCGTGCTTGGGTACCTCAGTTGGTAGAGCACTTGCCCGCAAGGGAAAATGTCCCGAGTTCGAGTCTCGGTCCGGCACACAGTTTTAATTTGCCAGGAAGTTTCACATCAGAGTGAAAACTTTCATTCTGGAATTTTCAGAGTATTTCGATGGAGTATGTTGCAATTAAGAGCGCGGTCATCACTTTGAACACCTGCAATAAGCGGAAGTTGTTGCTATAAGGTGTAAGTTGTTTATGACAATAAAAACTAATAACCTTTTTTTCGACCTTCAGTTACTTATCTCAAAAACATTCAATTTAGGATGCTCTGGAATCTGTATAAGCGTAACCTTAAAAATTTTGGGACACGCTGTATGAATAAAATATTTACCAGATTTTTCAGCAAAATTATCAAGTTGTTCGTTGACAATGGTGCTATCTTTAGGAAAGTAATTTTGCTGGATGACCTTAAGGCAATATTTAACGACGCGGTCAATATTTCCACTTAGTGTTGCCCATGGCAGTTCTCATCGAATGAGCATAAATGCAAGTAAAAAGCATTCAAACAAGAGAATGAACCAGACAGTATTCAACTGAAACTTACCAGTGGTAAACATCTGACTCCTGACACACAATTTTACAAATCTAATGGCAATATTACGAACCTATATGAAATTGAACGGAAACGTTAAATCTGTGGTAAGGAAACTGAATAGAAGATCCAGATTTTTTGTGGTGAGGATTCTGGGAACTTACTGTTCATTGGTTAAGTAAACCACACACAAGAAGCTAGCGCGAACTATTGAAGTGTGCCGCTCAAGTATTTGAAGTACTTATCAAGTTGGCCAGACGGCAGGCATTGTTAGGCTTCACTGTCACTTCAGTGATACGGCAGGCATTGTTAGGCTTCACTGTCACTTCAGTTATACATGTCACAACAAGTTGCTCGGTGCAGTTAAACGAAGTTGGTTATACAGGAAAGAAAATGTGTGCACGCCTGATTTATGCCATAAGGATAGCCGGCGGCACTACTCACGTGTCTCGCTTATGACTGACTTCTGCCTGTCTCAGTCGTCATTTGCCTGAGGCTGTCTACAATAGAAGCTTATCTGTAAATGTTAGTTGTAGCGATATGGCACGTAAATGCAGGCGAAATAATTGGAAAATGGATATTTGCACTCTGGCGACAAGTCTATAGTCTTATGCCGAGAGCAGTTCTCCAAGAAGAGTTGGTTCAGACACTCGGTGAATATGGCCAGCATTTGGGTCTCGTCGAAGAAACTCGAAACTAAGGGACTTCATGGGTTGACTATACAGGTAGTCATTAAAAGATAGAGCCAACAACTAGGATGATGGGTTAGGGTGCAGCCAACTGACGAAACACTAGACTATCCAGGAGAACTTTTAACAATGCTTCGGGAAAAAAAAGCGAAGGAAAATGCGGGAGCGTATGTCCATAGCACGGAAAGTGAAAATACACGCTCGAGTAAACGAAAGAAATAATAGTTACAAATACTTCTAAAAGGTAAGGATACTCTTTACGCCTCTTGGCTCATGCACGAGGCTTGGTTCCATCTGAGAAGCTATAACTTCACTCAAGTGTTACCTAAGGAAAGTCCCATCTTGATACATTTCCGTTAAAATAATTACAGAGGAGAGAAATGTCACAGCCGTGCATATCTACTTCTACCTTCTTTAATAAGTACATCAAATCAACGACAGAAAATGGCCAGTAGTAAGAAAGTGGTGAGACGTCTCTTAAATCAAGCGCTAGGATGGAGTAAAACGGAACCCTGCCACAGCATCATTTCAGAGAGATTTTGGCCAGTTGACTCCTTGAGACGTCGTCCTACGATTCTATGTGAAGATAAATATTGAGAGTGATCTGGAATACGTTGTAGCGGCTTCATCATCATCTCCATATAAATGGCTGCCACTTCCAGTATACAGTATAATACAAAATATCGTTTAAATATTTACTTCGATGTTACAACCAGTATTTGTGATTAATAAGGAGTGTCAGCTCTTCAGTAAAAAGATTATTACGTGAAAACACTGAATATTGTGAAATAATTATCACCTGAAAAGATATCGCTAATAGCATACTTTCCATGTGTCCAAAGACAGAGGAAAAAAAATCATGAATATTATTTCCGCAAAGAAAAAAATATCAGATTGCCTGAGAATGCATGCTTTCTCAGAGAACTGCACTGAGGAAATCGTCGATTTATCAGACATCTTGAAGCACCGTTTCGTCAAATTTCCCACTCGTCATTTCAGGTGAAGATGACGAGTAGGGAACCTGCCAAAAAGTGGTTTCAAGCTGGCGCTGTTACTCGGCTGATGACTCGAGGGGATTTCGCGGTGAAACTGTCATTTATTAACGCAATGAAGGAAATTATTCTGCCGAACCGTACGCAATAGGAACTCCACTGACCAAACGCAAGAAAATGGAAGCCCCCTCACATTTTCTAATGGAACGGGGCGGAGCTGCTTGTTATTAAAGCGCACTTATTTTTCATTTATAAATATTTCGGTTTATTTAGTCTGACCAGGAACTGTGGGTGTCAGACACTCTTAGTTTCTCAAGCTTCCCACTTTATACTAATCTTTGTAACTCAAACTGGGGAAGGTAAACACCAGAGAGCCAATTGTCAGAATACATATAATCACAAAATTAATTAATAGCAGAGTTGTCTCTTGGTGGGTCAGTGTGTAAAAGCCAGACTGATAATTCAGACGTCTGGGGTTTGATCCTCTGATGGTCTCAGGATTTCTTCTGCCACTTGTTGCTTCTTTCACCACTGACAATTTGTTAGTGAGAAAATTGCCAAACTGCACCGTTGTTAGGAGCTAAATCATAATAATACTGGCCAGGACCTATTCCATAACACAAGCGACGTATGTCCTCCCTCCTCCAGTATACTTTTACATGTGTTAGTTTTCCTTACTAACGATACGCCCTGTACAGAAAGTTTGCACACGCTCAGCTTGGCGCCCCAAGCGGTCGTTTGTGTCGCTTGGACCTTAGCCAACCGACTAATAAGATACCAGCTATGACAAAACGCAGTTTGAGAAGGGATCGAGACAGGATTGTAGCGTATCCCTAATGTTATTCAATTATTTGAGGAAGAAGTAAAGGACCAACAAGGTAAGCGAATTAAGAATCATGGTGAAGAAATCAAAATTTTGTGGTTTGTCAACGACGTTCTAATTCCGTCAGAGACGGCGTATGACTTGGACGAGCGTGCACGCAAAGGATATTTCCTTCAAAAGAGGTTATAATACGAATATCTCCAAAAAAGTAAAACAAGAGTAATTGAATGTAGTCGAATTAAATCGGGCGATGCCGAGGCAATCAGATTAGAAAATTATGCACTAAAAGTAGTCTATGAGTTTTGTTATTTTGGCAGCGAAATAACTGACGATAGCTGAAGTTGGAGAGGATATAAAATGGATACTGGCAATAGCAAGACAAGCTTTTCTGAAAGAGAGAACTTTTGAGAGGAAGTATTTTCTCGAGGTATTTGTCTGGAATATAGCCTTGTACGGAAGTGAAACTTGGATGTTAAAGAATTCAGACAAGAAGAAAATTGAAGCTTTTGATACGTATTGTAACACCAGAATGATGTATATCACAGGGACACATCGAGGAACTGAGGAGGGAAAAAAGAAATTTATACGATAATCTGACAAAGAAGGGATCGGTTGAAAAGATACATCCTGAGACGTCAAGGAATTGTCACTTGGATAATGGATAAAAATGTGTGTGTGTGTGTGTGTGTGTGTGTGTGTGTGTGTGTGTGTGAGAGAGAGAGAGAGAGAGAGAGAGAGAGAGAGAGAGAGAGAGAGAGAGAGAGAGAGAGAGAGGGGGGGGGGGGGGAGGGGTGCAAAAATTTAGAAGGCGTTAATATTTGACTAATGTAAGCAGTTTCAAGTGGATGCAGTAATTAAGGGAGATTCAAGTGGATGCAGTAATTAAGGGAGATGTAAATCAGCTAGACTATCGCAACCCGTACGGTATAAATGAGGGATTCATGTTCCAAAAAGGCATAGAGTAAAAACAAATTGCGATTTTTTTTGTTTTAGAAGTTATCTGTTGTAAGACAAGGAAGCAAACAATCATCCACAAAAAACATTCTTGTGCGAGACATCAATATTCAGAAAGCTGATATGTGAGGTTTAAACTTTATGTGCAGTCCCGTTCGCATGCAAGAATTGACACTGACATGCATTTTAACACCGTTAATAGGGACTCATTTCTTCTTTGTGGGCTGCTTTTATTGAGTCCCGTCACACAACTGTGGCAATAAATACTTTATCCATGTTACTTCTTGTGTAAAATTGGATTTAAAAAAATGTTCCGGAAAAGTCTCTGCAATCCAGAGAACTTCCATCTTTAAAGAGCTCCCTCTCGTTGTACTTTCTGTAGTCGATCTAAACACTGAACATGAAAATAATAGACTGCAGAGATAATCACCGAGAAGTCCCATTCATCTAAGCACTGAAACAGTTTCTCCAGAACATTTCATTAGGGAACTTGAGCAGGCAACATTACTGTCTGCACGCACAAGTTTGAGTCTCTGACTTGGATTTCTCACAGCGCTTACTTCAGCATCCTGCCGTAAGGTGAGATCACACACTACTACGCTGATTCCGGAAATTCCACGTATGAGCGTTCTCGGATCACTATCGGAAAGATAATAAGACCTCTGTCAGAATTTAAGAAGGAACACCAAAATGGCACAGACCAACGGAAATGAGAGCAAACATATTCTTACACCATTATCGCCACCAGTGACCAGCTATGGGATACCACCAATGTACCGTATCGCAGTCAGTCACTGGTACAGTCTTCTAGCAATGCTCAAACGCACTGAACAAACGCAGAGGGATGTTTTTGGAACTAACGTACGATCATAAATGTGCAGTATAATTTCAGTAATGCTAGCGTCTCGAAACTTTGTTATATGAAGGTCGTAAGTCACTGGTAAAAGTAGCATACTAACTATACAACTTCTTATTGATATCGCAAGTTAAATTTTCATTCGTGAAATTAGTACACCAAATATCCAAAACTTCACCGTACCTGACGAGAACGATAGTGGCGTATTTGACGACGAAAAACGCAGCTAGCAGACTTAAAGGTCACGTATTAACTCCCCCATGCATGGAACATATTCTTAACACTCTCTCCACTTTCGCTTAGAAATAAAAGTATTTTAATTAACTCTTCTAAGCAATATTGTAACAGGGCGTGCGTGCTTGTTACGTTGGAGGGAGGGGGGCGGGGAGGAGAGAGGGGCAACAGAAGTACATACCTGGTGAACCAGAACACCGGCAAACTTTCAGTGGTGGTAATATGGACCAATAAAACAAGAAAAAATGTCTAGTAAACTTGGGTTCTGACCTGCATACCGTATGAGAGATGAGTACTTGCTAACCTTCGCTACTGCGAAACGCATCCTTTCTAATGAACAGGTGTTCATAGCTCTTAAGATATTAATTTTACAGCCCGTGACCACTAGACTTCGTTCGGACAACCGTAAACATGAAATTGCAGATAACAAAGGAGGTACATTGGAAATTAATGTTCGATTTAGTCACTGGCGACAAAAGATTGGAGGAAGTTAGAAGAGATTGTTGCTAAATATAATATTTATACGAACGGATTACTAGCACCATGTCCGTAACTGAGGACGCCAGCTTTATGGCGGGTGTAAATCGATCACCAATATACAAAGGGAGCAAAATCTTTCATCACGAGACGGGCTATAACACCTGACTTAAATCCCAAGCCATGCCGCAGTCCTTAGTATGGTTGAACGCATTGATACAGTTTATGATGATCCGTCAGTCGAATGGGGACTTTAATCTCGGTGGTCCCCTTGAGCTGTTAGAGATAAAACAGGCTACGTGCTGGCACTTCTCGAGCTGTTATGCTGAAATGTAACTCCAGAATTGCGATGAAGAGAGCACATGAATCTGGAAACTAAAATGCCACTGATTTAGTAGTTGCTTGGAAACCAAATGCAATACTCGTAGCAGCACCATTGCTCGTATAGCGAAAAGCTTTAAAATGCTCGCTGGAACACGGTCCTGAGCCGTCGATAACTAAACAAGGAGCGAAGGAGTACGGCGATTGCGTACGAGTCGGAAAATTGACCCCTTTCTGAAAGGCTTACAGTTTGCTACGGTTATGGCAAAATATACATTAGGCAGCAACTTATGTTTCTACATGCACTGTAAAGCATCATAGCATACAGATAATAGAACACTGACAATATTTATTTTGGTCTTTAGAAAGGACTAGTTTCGTTAAAAGTGTTGAAAATCGGCTTTGCGACTAATTTCCCGTCAAGTTGGAAAACAACACGTCTATATTTAACGGCGAAAATAGCACGCATACTTTTTTCTTTTTCTTCGCCGTTGAGTCGCTTCTGAAACTAGTAGCGCTCGAATCTAAAGACAATGTCACTGGGAAGTGGTGCGCAGAATAATGCTTGCCACAAGTCGTGTAAAGCTTTCCAAGAGAAATGTCCAATAGCTGCTTTCTTCCTTAGCAACAATGCTCCACCAAATGAGTAAAAACACTTTTAGTAAGAAACTACAGAACTGAAGAATAATGGTACTGTCCCGTCGACGGCGAGGCCATTTAGCTAGTAGCTGCACCTTTCGAGCACATTTCCTACTGCCACATTCTTGCGCCGTCTGTCTTTGTATTATTTCCACCAGGAAAGAGAGAACTGATGGATATTCTGTCTACGGATGAATACCTCTTACTGGCGTAGAATGATGGACGTCTCTAGCTGCTGCACGACACTTGTTTCAAAAGACAAAGTAAATGAGCAAGTGTCGAGGAAATTGTTTTGAAAAGTATTACAACATATTTGTGGAAAATCATCTTTTTTCTACTTCTTCAAACTAAATGAACATACTGAGACCACCTCCTCTACTTTTCTACTCTTCCTCTCAGTTTCGTATCCCAGCACCGGAGAGATAATTAGATCTACACTAAACTTCGCCCAACAATATTTCAAATATCTAATCTTCATTGAAAATAATATATTCTGCAGTTGTCAAAACTAAACTGGGTGAATGCTGGGTATTTATAAAAATTCGAGTGTAAGATAAAGATTACAAACCTGTTTCAGATGAGCTTTCCCAATAATCTTTCAAGAAAGTGAACATGACTTATAACTTCCTTAACAGAAAAAATCTTCTAGTTTTATCAATATTTTGCAGTTGTGGATGTGACAGCATTCAAAATACATAACGTATAAATAATGTCTTCAGTCACAATTTTTGTGTTTTACTGCATCACACGATGCTTTCTCACCATGAGAGTCCATCCTCCCCCATGAACCGTGGACCATGCCGTGTCGGGGGTGGCTTGTACAGTAACCAGATGGCAGTTCCAAGGGTCGAGATGCATGAAAAGGAAGCAGTGGTTGAGAAAAGAGTGAGACATTCAATCTGTAGACTGAGCAAGCAGTCAAGGAATCCTAAGCAAAATTTGGAGAAGAAATGTTCAGAGAAAAGGAATAAAAACTTTGTGGTTTGCCGATGATATTGCAATTCTGTCAGAGACAGCAAAGGAAATAGAAGAGCAGTTGAAAGGAATAGGCAGTCTCTTGAAAGCAGGATATAAGATTAAGATAAAAACAAAAAAAAAAAAAAAAACAAAAAACAAAGCAAGGGTAATGGAATGTAGTCGAATTAAGTCAGGAGATGATGAGGGAATGAGATTTGGAAATGAGACATTAAAAGTAGTAGATGAGCTTTGGTAGTTGGGCAGCCAAACAACTGATGGTGAACGAAATGGAGAGGATATAAATTGCCGAGTGGCAATAGCAAGTAAGGCGTTCCTGAGGAGGGAAAATTTGTCATCATGGAATATAGATGTAAGCGCAGGCTTTCGCGGCCGTTGTCATTGCCAATAAAACTCTTCTGGGCTGCTGACCGCATTGTGAATATACAAAACTGCCAGACGTTTCGGCCACTTGCAATAATGACCGACACGTGTCGAAAATTTTATATATTGACAATGCGGTCAACAGCACAGAAGACTTTTTTATTGACCGTAGAATATATAGTCGTACGGAAGTGAAACATGGACGATCAACAGTAGACAAGAATGGAATAGCTTTTGAAATGTGGCGCTACAGAAAAATGCTGAAGATTACACAGGTAGATGATATAACAAATGACGAGATACTGAACAGAATTGGGGAGGGCAGAAATTTGTGGCACAGCTTGACTAAAAGGAGGTATAGATTGATAGAATAAATTCTGAGACGTCAAGGAAACTTTCGTTTAGTACTGGGGAGAGGGGGGGGGGGGGTGGAAGGAAGGAAGGAAGGAAGAAAGAAAGAGAGAGAGAAGGAGGGTGTAAAAATTGAAAAGGGAGACAAATACAGAAACCATCTTCAAATGGATGTAGGTTGCAGTAGTTATTCGGGAATGAAGAGGCCCTTGCAGGATAGAGTACCGTGGAGGTCTCCATCAAATATCAGCCTTTGGACTGAAGATCACAACAATGGGTCTAGCGTCAGGCGCAAATCGTTTTAATACATTATTTTCTTCCGATCTTGAGTGAGGTTGTGCGAAATGTATATCCCTGTTGCGAGAAGGATGGATGTCACGTTTCGAAATTCGCGGATCAAATAATGGAATGTGCGATGAGAAACTGAAAAGCTTACCAAAAAATAAAAGAAGAACAAAGTTGACGTTTTAATATTCTTCCTGAACTTTTCAGTAAGTTTTTCATTGTTTCTCATCACATTTTCCGTTATTTGATCAGCGAATTTCAAAACTTAACATTTAATTTACTCTCAATAGGAACATACATTTCGCATCACCTAATCATGAGAACAGCTAAACAACGTATTAAAACAGTTGCGCCTGATTATGGATCCACAGCGTCCAAAATGCATCGGGCGATTCAATAAAACATGAAAAAATTGTGACAGAACGCATTATTATTATTATTATTATTATTATTATTATTATTATTATTAATACTTTCTGCAAATATTGAACCGTAACTGACTCCATAACGCACGAGTAAATTTTGCCACTCTTCGGCAAATGATAGTTGCCTCCATAAGGTGTGAGGGTCAGTACCGGTATATCAAAGTGCCATTGGAAAAGATGAACGAAAGCCACAAAACATTTTGTTTATTTGGGTTGGAAAATTTATCTGGATACTCGCCCAGCTAAAATTTTATTGCTGCTCAAAATGAGTGATCTGACTACTCAAGTGAAATGGATAAAAATGCTCCACCACAAATTTCATTATTCATCTCCTGGGTTGATTCAAATGTATCACCAAAATTAATGCGCCAAACAGCACTACAAATTTACGCTTTAAGATCTGAACTGCAGAATACAGAAAGCTTTAGTAGGTTTAAACTGAAGGATATAATATACCGCCATGGGAAATAAATACTCCAGAAGCAAAGGGATAATATTCACACATGAGTATTTAACTCATTGGGAAGAAGGACGAGGCAACCATTTTCTGGTCTGACTAGATCAGGAACTACCTAAACATCTGCGTTATTGATAGAGCTGGGAAAGGTAATGGGTTGTGCATTGTTGAACGAGCCAAGCCAGTTCTTTTCTGAAAATATTTACGGAACCTGCGGAAAACCTAAACCTGGAACTCCAGGCGAGGATTTAAACAACACACTTCGTACAGATATGTGCAGTGTCTTAACCAACGAGTCAACTCATTCGGCATGAAATGTCACGCATCTTACTGGTAAATGAAATAAAATCATAGTTGTATGACTACATTTGCATCTTTTAACCGCAGACATAAGTAAGCATCAAACTGGACAAACAAAGGAGTTTGTTTGATAGGAGATGCTAATATATGAGTTTATTTATTTGTACTCATCCATTTTCTTACTGCTTGTTACACAATACCAAAATTCAGATGTATCAGAAAGTGAGATGAGTATACACAGACAAGTCGCAAGAAGCAAACAGGTGCTAAGAAATGTGTTACATATGTGAACTCCCAGTTGCATTATTAGCTACAGATTTTTTAAAAAAAGAGTGCAGGCAAAAGAAACAAGCAACAGGATCGAATTGTCAAACAAGATAGTGATTCTGCCTACAATGCCAACTCGACAGCATCGTTTAGAAAGAGAGCAGATCACTTTACATCAACCGATCAAAATATTCTGCAAGCGTTACCAAATAGTTGATTATAAACCAAGCGCCGAAGCTCACATAGAAAGTTCTTATGCAGCATACTCCTGGGGGTCAAGGCAATATTGTATCTGACTATTGCGCTACATTTTATCATGTCATATTGGTTGCTAAATGTATACAGCCACACTTCATGTTGCATATGGCCAGTTCGAAGTGTCAACAATGTAGCTCCGTAAATACTTTCCATAATGTTTTTGGTAAGAAAGGTGTCTACGACAATTCATAAACATAATATTTTTCGTCACTATACAGGTATACATGTCATTTTATAAACAAAGTACGATGATATTCAGTTTCTAAATTTAACGGTATTTGACCAAACAAAAATTCGAATAAAATACTTGTCTCAGAGTTATAATGGACTGCTGATTCCAATGATTTCACAGAAAATCTTAAACAGATTTCAGTGACTAAACGGTAATCAGAAGTCTCACTTTTGTCGTATAAATCGTGAATCCAAAGATTACAGTGAAACATTGAATTTGTATTCAAATACGTAAGTGCAAAGTAAAGCGTCTCATTGACGCTCACTTCCGTAATATATTGTGTCAACAAAAGATATGCCATTTTTAAAACAATGTTACGTTCTAGCCCGACGCTTCATCCTCGCCGGCGAAATTTTACGTCAGGAATTAAACAAAGAGTCGAATTTCGGAAGCTGCGTGTCAAAATGTGTGTTTGTTCCCTATTTAATTAATAAACACCGGCGATTTACTTATTTGCGTGGCTACGAGTGATCAAAATGTATTTCAAGCAGACAACGAATGCACAGAGTCACATCAAGCCGTCACATATCATTCGCTTTTTGAGAATAATTATATGTAACGTACCTCACAAACTGCTGTTCAGGAACGACATTCCTGGCCTAATTTCGTACGCTAGTAGAATGGTTATTAAAGCGATACGCAGAAGCCACAGGATCAGAGTAACTGACTAATTCATACAGAGCGACTGAACGAGCGTTCCCACAGACCAAATCAAAACACACGCTCCCTCTCCTCCAGGTACAGTAAACAACACAAACACAAATGCGCCCTCTTCAGTGTTGATCGAGAGTACGTTTCGAGCGTCGACACAATCTTCGACTTTACTATCGAACCATGGATATACACTTCTGTCGTTGCGATAGTAATCACAAACGCTGTTAAAAAAGATAAAAAGTCATTATTCAAGCAAATATATTCTTGGATTTAATTTTAAATCAACGCTAGTTAATCCAGATTGATTAAGAAATACTCTCTTCAAGGATTAACTGACTCGTATACTTCAGCCGTCGAGAATGCAACTATCGACATATATCGAAACTATAAGAATTGGATGCTTTGTCTTTGTTTTGTATGAATTTTCAAAACGATCAAAATGATGTATAATTAAGCGAAACGCCGTGTAACTGAAAACATCGCTAAATAGTTGCTCGAGAATTGCTAATGTTGTAGGATTAATAGTTGTATAGTTAGGTAGGTTATCCTAGATAGGTAATACTAGTAAGCTACAAATAGGAAATTTCAAAGCATAATGACAAATATATGAGCCAACTACCAATAATAAACGCAACTGTTGAGGCAAAATTGCGAAGAAACAATTACATTGTTGTCGACTGTGTGACAGACGTATGTGGAGTTCTTTCATCTACCGTAATATACATGTATATTGAAGTAAACATCGCGAAGAAGCGCCTTTAGTGTCAAAGAATTCTAGAATGCATTTTACAACTGCAGCTGTGTTTCACTTCTCGCAGTAGCCATGATATAGTTAAAATATTCATCCTGCGCTTTGATTTTCGCACTATCCCCACCGAATTCGCCCCTACACGTCCGTCGCCAAATTTATTGTTAACATTTTCCATTGAATTTTGTTACTTCTAGCGTTTAACGTAATCGGCATTCGTTTTAGCATTTTACAAATATCTTATTAACTACAATAACACACACACACACACAAAAAAAACTGTGCTGTGATTGGAGACAATGTAAAGATGTTATCAAGCATTCTCATGACATTTTTAATTCAGATTTTGTGATTTTGGAATAACAGCTTTGTAAATAGTCTTGTGTTAGGTGCAGTTTCAGTTTGACTTGCAATTGATTCCCCATTTCATCATAGTGCACCAACGTTCCTATATAAAGTCATTGCAGTTTTGATAGTGTTTTTTCTGTAACACCTCATTTAGTAACATTACCCCAGCCAATAAGGGGTAGACAGAAACTTTGTTTTACTTGTCTTTCGTATTAATGTCAGAGGTTTCGTTTGCAGAATGTGCATTTTAGCTACATAGTAATATTGAATAAGCCTTGGTGTTGGCATAAAAACAACCATAGAAAATCTTTCAAAAGCCAGTCAGGATTTATAATACATGAGGATATCAGCTATTGATCTGTTAAGCAGATCTCATCTCTTTCTGGCTTACCTTACATTCATGAAAGACAAGGTTACTGTGCACAGTGTTAAATAACAATAGGTTTGGTGCTATGTTAGTCATGATCAGCAACATAGTTTTTTGTGTGACATGTTGGCGAACTAAATCAAGCCAGATGCCCACCAAAATTCATCTACATGCAGTTCGGTCATTTTATATCTATAAATAACAACTTATATACGGATGACAAAAAAAACCTTCAAAACTAAGAGATGTGCAGTTATGTACCGCAACATATAACAACAATAGTGGTATGGCAGAAAAGTGTAATGTACTGTGTTCAGATGAAGTAGTATTGTAGAAACACAATCTTCTCTCCTCTCTCCTCCCCCCCCCCCCTTCTCCAACCCCATCCCTGATCTCCTCTTTAACTTTTGGTAAGACAGTAAATTTTTAAGACAATGTAAGAAGTTGAAAGTATGAAATAAGAGACACCATGAGATAATGATACGAGCATCATCAATTAGAGATGTAATGCACAGAAGCGGTATAACAGAGCCTTAGCTCTATAGCAAAGTATTTTTTGACTCATTTTTCACCCCGAACGGTTATCTTTCATCATGATATTTACAGTCCACGAAAAAAGAAATGTGAAGGACAGAACTTAAAATTCTAAAAGATTATGAAACTAAAACACAATATTAACTTACACTTTGCATGAAACATAACAATAACACCTACTCATAAGAGTTTTGGAGAATTTATTGCAAATGGTGTTTTTTTTCTCTGTCTAGTTTAGAAGAAATAGTGTGTCAGTAAACTGTGTTAGGTGTACTGTCATTATTTTATTTAGAACTCTAATACTGAAATTCTAATTATGAATGAATTGATGAGATTTATGATAAGAAAAGAAAATGGATAATTTATCCTCAAATTTATGTCCTGCTGTTACCCCACTGCCATGACAACCTCCACAATTAATGAGTCTTTACTTCTTGTGAATATGGCCCTTAACTTTGTAGTTAATGCTAGTCCTCCATGATGTCCCAGTTTCATCTAAATATAAAGGGAAGAACCTATGCATACAAACTGTCTGCCAATTCTGCCAACCAATTTCATTGCCTCATTGTTTGTGTGTGATATTGAACTCATATAATCTTTTAAATGTAGTAAGCTCAGACACTAGAGTAATGCAAATATTCTCCTTTAGAATAGATTATGCTATAAGCTGCAGAAATGTTATGGATAAATTAAATTACAGTAGCATAAATTTTATCTATTTGTTGTTGTATCTGGTCCTGGCGGGCAACAATTCATGTGCAATTGGCGAACAGTGTGCACTCAGAGCCGGTTGTTCATGCACCACTTTGTACTACAGAAGTTGTTCTGCACATAAAAACTCGTGAATAGATCAAACAGTAATGCCGTTAAATACAAAGTAGAGAAGAGGAGACATGGGATTATGCGTACCGGGTGAAAGAAACTGAGGACAAATAGAATGAGTTTAATTCAACTCTTTTGAGACATTATGGCTATTGCTGTTCTGTTGGAGAAATCCATAAGGTACTTAAATGTTGCCAAAATAGAAGTAATCCTGTACCGAGTCCTACACTGAAATCCCAACAAAATCTGATTAGGCTCAGAAAGAGTGTACATTATCTAAACCTGAGTTCTAAAGCTACTTCTCTGCAGATTTTTAAGGAAAAGTACAAGCAGGCAAAATTTTTAAAATTGAGATTGCTACCCTTAGAAAACAGATTAACAGCAAGGCAGTAGAGCAGCCTGATAATATAGTTGTGCCCCAAGGAAGTGTTATAGAACCGCTGTTGTTCTCTATATACATAAATGATTGGACAGACAGGGTGGGCAGCAATCTGCAGTTGTTTGCTGATGATGCTATGGTGTATGGTAAGGTGTCAAAGCTGAGTGACTGTAGGAAGATACAAGATGACTGAGACAAAATTTCTAGTTGGCGTAATGAATGGCAGCTAGCTCTAAATGTGGAAAAATGTAAGTTAATGCAGATGAATAGGAAGAACAAACCTGTAATGTTCAGATACAGCATTAATAGTGTTCTGCTGGACGCAGTCAAGTCGTTTAAACATCTGGGCTGAAGGAACTCAAATCAGAATAACTGTAGGGAAGGCGATGTTCTTTTTAAGAAAATTGAAATACTACAACTTTGGAACAGGAACTTATAGTGTTGGAAGTAAACCTCAGCCAGTGTAAGCTTTGGAATGTCCAGAACAACAAGGACAGTCTGTCCACCCTTGCTTTCATTGCAGCAAAGATAATGTACTGTTTACTCAAGAACGTTGTACATAACAGAAGGTGTTACAAATAGGAACCACCATTTTCAGTACAGGCAAAACATCTTTATAGAACATTCAGGTGCTCTCGACAAAGCACTGCAGGCATCACACGAACCTTCTCAGATCCAGCAAATATCGACATGACAGGCATTTCTATGTCAGAAACTAGGGTCACATACATGAGGCTTTTGATATGCCCTCACAAGCAGCTGTATGTACACAGAAAGAGTACATTTTCTTTGATGAACTTACAATGTGTGCGTTGATTGTCTTTGTTGTTCCTGACATTTCAAAGCTTTCGCTGGTTCAGGATTACATGCAAGACCATAAGTTCATATTCCAAAGTTATATTTTGCCTCCTCTATCAGGTCCTTGAGTTTGTGTGCAGCTTTTTAAATCATGCTGTATAAGTAAAGCATCCTGGCAGTTAACTGACAGACATCATAAAGGCCCAAGAAGGTGGACTTTTAACCATTCTACATGGCATGATGATAACATTGTGAGAAACTGAAGTCTGTATGTACTATTTTTATAACAATTTTACGTATTCTACTGACCAACCAGCTCATATTATAGGTGAAGGATGTACAGACTTGCTAGTACAGAGAGCTACAAACCCCTCACAGTGACACTGGACTCACGTTCGGGAGGGCGACGGTTCAATCCCACATCCGGCCATCCTGATTTAGGTTTTCCGTGATTTCCCTAAATCGCTCCAGGCAAATGCTGGGATGGTCCCTTTGAAAGGGCACGGCCGACTTCCTTCCCCATCCTTCCCTAATCCGATGAGACCGATGACCTCGCTGTCTGGTCTCCTTCCCCAAACAACCCAACCCCCCCCCCCCACCCCCTCACAGTGACTATGTAGGAGTTGCAAAGAAAAGAACATAATTAGTTCATATCATTTTCTTCACAAATATTCATGTTATTTAGGAACTATAATTACAATAGTGTAATTTTACAGAAACATTGTTTACAGAATTTAATTTGAAACATGATACTCCACTGCTTTCACAAATGCTTAGGTGTTTGGCTCAATTTTTGTTTTAGACAAGAGCAAAATCGACTCTACATTGTCATTTGTCAAGTGGTTCCTATTTTTTGATTTGTTAACGTTTATTATGGAACACAGTTGTTCATATATAAGGTGACCAGAAAATGCTAGCATACCAAAAAAGCATAGCACATTTTAATGCATTATCTACTGATAACCTATAATTGTTTCTATCACAGCAAAATTAGAAACTTAACAGATTTGTTTCTTTGGATTTAATTTGCAGTGTTCTCATCATTAAGCATGTTGATGAGTTCCAGCTGTACTTCTTCTAGTGCATTTTCAGGGAGGAAATGAAAGATGAGTAAAAAAAATTCACAAGAGCAAACAGCAAGTGGTAGGCTGCCATTAGATTCGTGGCAGGTTGTGGTCTGTGCATCCCTGTTATAGATGCACAGGTTGAAACTCCATATCACCTTACTCAGTGTACTGTGCTTGAACTTATGGAGATGTATCAGCAGGAAGTATGATTAAGAAAACAAATTCATCTAGATAGTATGGCATATCCAATAGAATTGTTAAGGTGTGCTTGAAAGCAGTCTCAAAACCTCTTACCTGCCTGATTAATTGCAGCATTAGAAAATACATGTATCCAACTGTCTTAAAAATGACTGTGGTGAAATCAGTGTATGAAAAGGAAAGCAAGGAACATGTATCTAACTATCAGCTTAGTGCCTTTTTCACAAAATACGAACTGCATATAGTTTCTCAGCATGGCCTTGGAAAAGAGCTAA